>NC_082344.1:41347971-41983971 GCF_027477595.1 Haemorhous mexicanus
TGTGTGGGAGACAAGGCACACTGAGTAACACCCATGCAGCAGCACATGTTATTCCTACCCTTAGGATGCTTTTTCTTGTTCCTTAGTCCTCCCACTTGGAGAAAAAGTCAATCATCAACCTAGCTGATAAAAACTTTGCTGATCACAGCAGATCCCATATTTAAAGTACAGCATCTTTCTTACAAATAGACAATGTAAAGCTATATAATTAGGAATAATCATGCTATCTTGGAACAGTGGACAGTACTGCTGAATTCTGGAATAGCAAAAATGTTTTCTGAAATGGCTATGCTCAATGATCACTGTTGAGAAAGTGACCAGTGAAGTGTAATGAACGCAAACAGACCAAAGCTGTTCACATCTAGTATGGCAGAAATTAATCTGGGGAAAGGGCACTGTAAAAAGAGATGTCAAAATCTGAATCTGAGTCACTACCTATGAATGCACCATTTAATAATGAAACTTTGATGAAGTGATGTGCCTGTTATGAAATATTGTGAAGGTACATCAGTGCTATATGGTACTCAGTAGGGAACACTGTTTATTCACTAAGTGAAAACAGAAATGCAAATCATTCATGAGGGAAGCTGCTTCCATGCCATACATCTGCAAAATGTGTGTGAAATGTTATCACCCTATAGTTAACCCCACGATGAAGTAGTGTGCCAGTTTTTGCCAGTTCTTCTTTCAGCTGTGGCAGCACACAATGAAAGTAATTGCGCTGCATGTAAAGAGCACCGCAACCCAGCACAGAATTTATTACTCCTGTGACGAGGGAATGCAGCTTGGAATCTGTACTGAAACCTCATAAAAAGCAAGTCTGAGCTTTAAAGTTTATATATATTACTCATAAAATAGCAATTATCTTCAGCAGAGGCTTTCATGCAAAAAATATCACCCACAACACTCAATGGAATCGACTTCTTTGGCTTTTCTTTCTGATGTGCCAAGGAACAAAGTGAAATTATGGTAGTAATGCTGGTAGCAATATTTCACATCTGCAGGTTAGGAACAAATGGTTTTTGGGTCAGTGCCAGAAGCGATCGGGAGCAGGCTGTCCCGCCGAGCTCTCTCTCCGCCGAGCGCCCACCGGTGCTGCAGCCCGGGCGCAGGGCTCAGCGCTCACCTCCTACCTTTCAGCTGCTCCTGGTCCGTCACGTCGCACTGGATGAACAGCGTCCTCTGCGCTTCAAACTGCTCGTCCAGCGCCGCCTTGCTCTCCTGTCCGGCCTCGGAGTTGCGGTCCAGCAGGGCTACCTAAGCGAGGCGGGAGAGAAATGAGTGGCTGGCGGGAGGGCGGATGGACAGACGGACAGGTTGCCTGCCGAGCCGAGCCGAGCTCCGGGGGCTGCCACCACCCCCCGCCCGCGGGTGCCGGCTGCAGGCAGAGGCGAGGGAAAGGGAGGACGCGCTTCCCGGGACTTACCTTGGCGCCCTTGCCCAGCAGCGCCTGGACGAAAGCCCGGCCGATGCCCTGCGCCCCGCCGGTGACCAGAGCCACCTTCCCATTGACGTGCATGGCCGCCGCGCTCCTGCCGCCCGCCCCGCGCCCGCCGAGCAGCAGCAACCCAGCGCGGTGTCACCTGCCCGCTTTCCTTTCTCCCTCCTTCGTGCCCTCCCTCTTGCCCTTCCTCCTGCCCTCCTCCTCCCGCCGCCGCCGCAGCAGCGGCTCATTCCCCCCCCACTCCCCACTCGTGTGACCGAGAGCCTGCCGGAGCTGCCTGGGCGGGGGGAAGCAGGGGCGGAGCGGGTCATTAAATCGTCCTCCCGAGTGTCTGGATGAGCTCTGGAGAGCAAGAGCCGGAGAGAAGACCAGCTTCATCCCCTCTTCCCAATCCCAGGTTTTCCGGGGAGGACAGGCTCGCGGTGTCCCCCGGAGAAAGAGTCCCAGGGCAGCCAGAGCTCCGCTGGGTGGAGAGGGGGGTTTGTGTGTGCGTGTGTGTAAATCGCGTGAGAAGCTGCTCCGAGCTTTGATAAGGGCTGTTGGCAGCTCCTGAGGCTGTGTAAGTTTTGGTTGGCCCAAGTCGCATAAGGAATAGGGTGAGGACAGCCTCTAACACACACAAAAAAAATAGGTCACTTTTTCTCACTTCAGAACAACCCACTGCCTCTCATTCCCTAGTAAGTAGAATCTATTTGCATGAAAAAGCAACCATTTAATGTTACAGATATTAGACATATCAAGATAAGTGTTTTTGTGAAATTTTCAGGTCTGTGGTTAATGTAGCTTATATCTTAGAATGTGTTTAACTGTTTTTATAGCTTATAAGCCAGATTCTGTCTGCTATATTAATGTGAACTGCAAGCAAATGAAATTCCTCAATACAAATGCATATGAGTGTACAGTAGAAATAAGAGCACCCTTAACTATGTAAAAGTTGAAATAAATGCTCTTGTTCATTAGCTGGTTATGAGATTCACAAATGTTATCCCATAGAAAATGCAATGTTGTGGAGTGTTGGGTAGGCAGGAAAAATCCTTTGTTTCATTCCTGAGCTCTATAAACATGTACATCATGCAAGTGTGCACGTATACTAACACACACACACACACACACACACTTGTCTTTTATGTTCTCTGTTTTCTTTTGCCTGGTGTATCAGGTTTAAATGTTTTACTTATGCTTTCAAGGCCCTAAAGTACTCTGACTCAGACTGCATCTCTATCATTAATGTCTTGTAATTTCTCCTTGTTTCTCAGTAACAGTGTTGCTATCTTGCCCTCTCTCTTATCCCTCTTCTGTCTTCTACTAGTCTGCCTGTATCTATGGAATTCCCTTTTGTATTACCTACAAGAAAGAAATTACATTACTCCTAGAACCCAGCAAACTGTTACAGAGCCATTAAGGTAACTATGTTAGCTAATTGAATAAATTGAATAGCCCAAGATCTCGTTATTATAACCTTTGTCCTTAAAAATGTGAACTAATATAATCCAGCTGCTAAAATGGATCACAGCCATTAAGTTTTCCTAAAGATCATGATTCACCGTGCTTCAGAAGAGTAGTCAAAGGTGGCCTCTGGGATAAGTGATTTGTTAGCATATGATACCTGTGTTTCTGGGAGGACTCCAATTTGCTTTGGAGCTGTGAAAATTATGCCACCCAAAGTGCCATGCCTAATGAGCTCTGTCCCAACCAGCTGAACCAGCTTCCCTAATTTTTTGGGACACAAGTACAGTGCCAGGTTAAAGTCACATCATGAGAGCAGTATTACCACATAGGGATCCAACAACAACATTGCAATGGAGTCTTTCACCTGCAATTTAACCCTGATACCCACCTGCCCCTCTTTCCCCTCTCCCCCCCTCCTATGGCAATGATTAACCTCTGTCATGGTCTGTATTTCCACAATGTAATTTTTTTTTAAAGAGCTATGCAAAGGAAAAGATCAATAAACCCCTCTGTATTCCAAACAGCTGTAGTTGGAATGACCTTTGGCAACAGTTTTCTAAATTGTTGATAATTTGGCATGAATGTTAAGAACAATCTGGACTCTTAAATGCTGGAATGCTTTAAGATCTGAGTGCACACACTGTTTCCATTAAAAAAAAAACCAAAAAAACCCTTATAATTCTGTGTCCAGAGATCAGCTTGGTTGAATACAATCTTGGGTATCATAAGCTGAAATAGTTTAGAAGTATTCTGATAAACTAAGCCAGCTTTTCTAACCTGGTTTTGTTGACTGAACAGACTCTTGCCATTATTCCATTCAAGAATCTAAATGACACATCTTACAAGTTGGCAAAAATAGGATCCACACTGATACCCATAACCTTGGAGAAATACGTTTGATGTAGGAGACAATGTTCCCAACAAGAACAGGATGTGCCAATCCTCTGCAGGATGGAGTAATCGAAGGATGGCTCTGTGATTTACCCCTGAAGCCTGCAGGGATCACTTGGCTGCAAGGGATATGTGTGCTTTGCTCTTTCAAACTGCACTGGATTTGTTGCCAACTCACTACAGGTACTCTTAAGAAATTTGTTGCCACACATAGTCCTTTACCATCAAAAGCTTTTAATTTGACCAACTTCATAAAAGATAAAGTATTGCCCACAGGAAAAAGATTATTGTAGACATCTGTTAGAAATCTTGAGTTAGCATCCCCGTCTTGGTGAAACTTGGGGAATAGGGGGTAGTTATGAAATATTTTTCTCTTCTATTCATAAACTGACAGTTTTTGAACCTTTCCTTCAATTTTAAAGAAAACTTTCGCAGAAGCGTGAGGACTTCCATTGTCAATTTTTCAATGGCCCACCTTTTCAAATAACACAACCTTAAGAAAAAAAGTACCCAACCTCACACAAAAAGCTGAAAGAGCTGTCTCATCAGGCAGTAGCATACCATAAATGATCTGTTTTCATAAGTGGCCAATTTACAGAAGACTGAGTATATGCCTTGGGTACCTTATTCCGTGTATAATGATTTATTTATTTAAGCTGATACACTGATTTAAGAAAATGTGAGACAGTTAATAATGGTGCATTATTCAATGGTCAAGAGTCAAACCCAATTTTATCATATTTGTGATTTTTTTCACCAAAGTGAAATTTGCACTAATGCTTGCCCTAAGGAGTTTTTGTGTAATACATTAGCTAGACTCAAAAGTATCACAAAAAATTATTATCTAAAATCACAGGCATGAAAAGGTACTGAATGAGTACACAAATATTTGATTTTGGTGCTTTGAGAGAAAGGCAATTCCATGCACTTTCTGATCAAAGTTAAGAAATAATAATAATACTAAATAATGTCTTAGATGCTGAAGCTGCTGAGGTCAAATCTTTCACACAAACTCCTGCACAAAGGTGCAATGTTGAATGTTGATTAACCTTGGCATATTGTTTGTACACAGAATGTAATTTCATTTATTGCTTTCTAGTAAACTTCTTGGCTAGCAATAAGTCTTTTTTTGCTTTCCTTTTATGTCTGTGGCTCCTCTTCCATTTCTCTTCATTTACTAAGACTGTGGCTTCTACTGCACTGTTCCTCATAGGCCACAGGGGCATCAAAGTGAAGGAACTCCAGGTTGTTTAAATCTATTTTTGTAGAGAAGACAGAAATATGACCTCTCAGACATATGTCACCCTGTTCATCATTTTTTGTTCCTGTGTTCTCCTTCTCTGCAAGGTGTTATCCAATGTGCTGCAAAGACCAAGTAAGTGGTATCACACTGGGAATGAATTATCAGGCAATGTGTGTAGCAGGGCATACAAACACAGCTGATCAGCATGTGTGCTTTGGTATGTAGCTCAGTGCATTTCCCCAGCTTCTACTAAGAAGAACAGGTAGAATACAAAACTAGAGAAATGCCACAAATGTCCCTGCTTTGCATGGGGTAATTAAAAGACAGAGTTCTGGCACATATTCAATGTGGTGCATGTTTTTTCATTAACAAGGAACTTACAGCGAGTATAAAAGAGTTTTCCATGTCCAAGAAGCTTATTCATAATGCAATTTCTGTATTTTCTCCCTGCATGTATTATGTTGAAAGGGATAAATTACTGCATAAGAAGAGGAGCTTATGCAGCTATGCTACATTTCAGATATTACACCTAGCTGTGTATATAAAAGAGTTCAAGACATAAACTGACTGCCAGAAATATCTAGCTGACTAACTCAGAGGTCAAGAAAATGAATGAATAACAGTCTCAGAGGTTCGCCAAAATGCATTTTAGGGGACAACATCATATCAGCTCATGGTAGTGAGTGGCTAGATTATTTTGTTCACTCAGGACAGCAGCAGAACATGCACAAAAATATAATGTACTTGGGCCAAATCAGAGAAAACCAGGTACATCAAAGTAGAGCACAAGAAAATAGTTGTCAAAAATCTTTTTTCATAGTGCTTTTACTATATGTTGAACATGTCATGACTTTCATGGTGAGATTTGGAATAAGACACTAAAAAAATAGTTCAGTTGTTGTCTGTCTTTTCAAAAATAGCATTCAGGATAGGAAAAGCAATTATGTGTTTTTTTTGAAAATACAAGAAATTGAGGTTAGTAGTATTGTCATAATAGAAACGGTAGTTGATCTAAATAAAAAGACTTTTTTTTAGCTTAAAGAGAACTATATGGTGGGGGCTGGATCACTTTGCTTTATAAAGTAGAAAAGGGAAGTCGCAGGAGATGATAAAAAAGAGACAGAGTAACTTGTACAGTGCAATTTCCTGATTCTTGAAAATGTCTAAAAAGTATATGTTTTTGTGGAAAGATGCGTCAGAACCTGCGGGAGGATGTGACAATAAATGAGACAGAGAGATGATGACTGGTTTTGAGATTGCCTCTAATTTACTTTAGAGAAGGAAGGTTAAGAGAGATTCCTGTCATTTTGGAAACATCTACTACTAATGAGAGAAAAGTTTTGAAGTTAAGAAAATGATGTAGTACCAAATATCTAGAGAAGATGTGAAGAAAATAGCTACCTAGGAAACTAAGGACAAAAGATTTCGAAATCCTCTCCTGAGTACCCATTCAGAGAGGATTTTTAGCTCTCCAGCACGCCTTTCCTTGATCAAATTACCTCTACCTTACTCAACATTCATTCAGTCTGCATCTCAGGCATCACAGTGATAAATATTTCAATCCATTGGCCTGCATATAAGCCATATTACTGAGGAGCACTTAGCTACTTGTGTTTCCCCTTAGATACTTAATTCTTTTAAAAAAATAAAAAAGCTTAAAGAACTAAGGTAACACAAGGTTCGATGAGGATAGAAACATTACTAATAAAATCACTTTTAAATAGTTACTAGATAAGGGAATTTGGGGTTAATCCCATGCTTGAAAATCAATAACACATTTCAAAAATATATAGTCTGCTGGAAGAATGAGAAGATGAGCATGAGGCCTTGCTAGGAAGGCAGTTCTGCAAGGTGTTAAAACTTTGCAAGGCTCAAGACAAGCTCTAGATGAATAAGGAAAGATTCAGTGTTAAAGCATGCCCTGCCCTTTCTCTATCTGATATAATTATAGGAGAACCTTTAAAACCCTCTATTTGGCACTGTCTTTAAACACCACAGCAGTACAGCAGCTGGCAGCAAAACCAAAACAAAAATATGTGAACCCCTCCCATGCCTCTTGCAAGTCTGGCAACACACCAGATGCAGGAGTGACTGTCTTCCCTATTAATTTGATTATCAACCCATCAAGCACTGCAAATATCTATATGTTTGCAAAGAAAAAAATATTGTAAGCTTACAATCAAATTGTAAAGGGCTTCCTAAAAAGCTAGGGTGAGCAATTAAAGTCACACTAGCTACCCAGTACAGTATCTTGAGTTTCTTAGAACTGTGTAATTCTAGTGCAAGTGACTTGCTGTCTATTTATTTAAAGGATTATAAGCACAGAGTTGAATGGATTTTGATATTTGTTTAAATCATGGAGTCTTAATAATTTTCTTATTTGATAGATACTACTAATGTGCTTTCTTTGAGTGCTGTCCAGTTGAGAAGAAATATTATTTTGATTATGTTTTAACCTTTAAAAGTAAGAACAAAAAAAAAAACCAACAAAACCAAAAACCCAAAACCAAACAACAACAACAAAACAACAAACAAAAAAAAACAAAAAAGAAAGAAACTCAAAAAACCTTCATTCCAAATCTGAAAAATAAGGAATTAGCAGGGAACCATGAAAAATATCAAACCTCTTATTGTGCTCTCCAGTTTTATGTATGGTCTGACGGTGATAGATGGTCTGATTATCTTTCAGGCTAGTGTTTTGGCTCCCTCTGTTTTTCTATATATATAGTCACTGTCCAGATACATCAATTTGTGGATGTCCTGTTTTAAGAAAAAGCTATCACATACAGAGTTTTTTTTTTTTTTTTGAGTTGGGGCAGATTATTTTGCACTGCAGAGTGATTGTGAGATGTATGTTTTAGGGAACAGTTACTACTACTGAAAGAAAAGGTTTGGAGTAAAGAAAATCATGTCCAAAAACTTGGAAGTGCTGCATAAAACTTGTAGTATGCTATAGATTAACAACTGATCATAATAATGAGGTAATCACATCCAGAAACAAGAAAAAGTGAACCAAAAGTGAAAGAAAAGAGAAAGTAAAAAACTGATGAGTGATGTAGTTTCTAGAAGTTATCACATTAAATGAAATTAGGAAATGAATCAAAAATCTCAAATGTCAGCACCATAGCTATTTTTCTTACAGGAATTTTATTCTTTTAAATTAAAGAATGCCATATGCTAAAGGAAGTTGTTATTGGATTAATTCCATCCTGAGGTAAACCAGGCAGAATCCGGCAGCAAAGATAATTTAACCTTATTTCATTTTATATATGCACATAGAAAAATTGCTTGAAAAGATTGTCCCATATGTCTTTGAGCTGGAGAAAATAATAAAAAAAATATTATGGGAAATATTTCATTTTCATCACACACGAATCTATCACACATATCTATCACACATGTCTGTCCATCTGTCTGTCTATCTATCTATCTATCTATCTATCTATCTATCTATCTATCTATCTATCTATCTGTCTGTCTATCTATCTATCTATCTCTCATGTATTAATCTACAGTTAATGACCACTGTTCAGCCATCTCCAAGTGAAGCAATGCCAAGCAATGAGGCACCTGGTCCCAGCTGGTTGACTCAGATAACTCAGCTGAGGCCCTCTATCCATCAGTTTTTGGTACAGTTCATTGAGAGAATGAGGTGTGTGATCTGAATGGGAAACTTTTCTGCTGAGCTGCTTAGAGCTTGTGAGTATGAATTAAACAACCCATAGGGTTTATGGATAAGCCTTGTACTTCAGGTATCTGTTCATTTAGCTCCTCAGCATCAGTGTATAACTAAAAAGTAATACTTGACTATTTAAAAGACATGCTAGTGGGGTCAGAATCACTGCAACATATATATGTTCATCTCAAAGAGCATTTTGGTGAACTAATATGATTCCAACCCTTTAAAAATTGTGCTTGTTTAAATGAGAGAAAAGAAATTTCAATGCATGGTATTTTTACACTTATACAGTAAGGATTTTTTTTTTCTCCTCCTGGATTTCATGAAATTAAGGCCAAACCCATATGTCCAGGTCCTGTGTGATTGTAAATAAATTTCAGGCAAGCTGCAGTTATTTAGTAGCTCTTATGAGAGTCTGCTATGATCAGATTCCACAACCTAAAGACAATTTAACCATAGAGTTTATCATATGGCTTTAAAAAACAGAAAACCAGCATTTTATAGGGAATGAAGGAAAAGAAAGGCATTGGTTTTAACAGACTTTCATACGTGTTATTTTCACAAATTATAGAGGTACAAGGCATTAAAAATACACTTGAAAATATACTGTGCGTCTGTAAAGCCAATTACCTTACTCAAATTCTGTAAAAAAATGAGTATTCTTTGTAAAGAAGAGTAATAATAGTACCATAAATCTTATTATCGTGCCTGTTACTATTAATTCATCCCTAAAGATATTTATTTATTTTATTTTGGACTTTTTTGATTTTACAAGTAAATATGGTTATTTATTTAATTCATGCATATCTTCTGTAAGGTAGAAGTATGTTGTATTCAAGTCAGTTACATAGGGGCTTCCCAGGAATAAGACACAATTAAACTCTGTATATGTTGAACAGAGGGCTCCAGTAAGTACAAAGTCTACTGCTAGGCTGAAGCCTTCAGGTTTCCTTTTTGCAATTTTGCTAAGGTCATGTTTTCACAGCGTTAAGTGTGTAGATGGAGCATTTGTTTACTCAAAGTTTTCAGTGTACCTTCTGTGCATGAAGAGTGAGGGTGGATCTTGGCACCACTGTGGGGTTTTTTTTCCATATCTGTTTTGGCTTTTTTTTCTTTTTTTTTTTAGTTTCTGGGCTCTAGCTCAAAGTTACTAACCACATCTGGCATCTGTAGCAGATAAAGTTCAAGGCAGGATGTCTCAACAACCAGCAAAGATGTCCAAAAATTCAGAGAGTAACTATGTGCAAATTCAAAATCATACACTAGGAATCTAGAAACCAAGACTAATCAAATATTGCGTGACTAAATGTAATCCGATGAAGCTAAGACACACGTGAGTTATTTTATGCTGATTCACTTAGGTCTATGACTAATCAAGCAGAATTGACACAGGTTAATTAACACAGTAGCAAACTCAGAAGAGAATGACAGCTGAAGAAATCAGCAAACTTTGCAAAAATATCAGTAACTGGGAAAACACTTTACTTAACACTTAATTTATTGCACAAATTCATTGCATAGTTTCCTCCTATTGCTCTGAGAACAAATAATCAGCCAAAACAATCAGAGATGTGTCTATACTAGCCTTTTGCCCTACATCTCTCAACCATTAGCATTAGTGAGGAGGCAGTCCTCATGGGAGCTGGTACAGCACTACTAGCACCAATAGCTCCTGGCGTGCAGATAGCTTGGGAATTGAGCAGAGTCAAAGCTTTCCCATAGCATATTGCTACAGTTTTCCATAGTACTGTTCTAGCTCAAATCAAGACTCAGAGGGTTTCAGGCCAAGATCCACAAAACTATTATAGTGCCAAAAGTGGATCTGTAGATGGTTCGAGCTTCTAAATCCAAGACCGTGATCCTCAAAATTCCTGCTGAACCATGCAAGGGACTGTATTTTTCATGGCAAAACTCCTCAAATGCAAAAGATTCCATTATTTTCAGTGACTGCCGTCTTGCTAGGATTAGGAGTGGTAGTTGTTTGAAACTCAAATGCAACTATTAGTCTGAACAAATGGGGTTTTTTCTGACCATGTATTTACCTGTGCAGCTTCACATCAACTTCAATCAAAATCTGGATGTTTTGACCACTTTTTAAAACTTAAAACAAGAGGTGGTAAAGGTGATCTGTCTTCTGTTTTGCGGAATACCTAAACAATTAAAGCATTCACATAGAATATGGGGCTACAGGGTTCAAGACTTTCCACAAAATGAATGAGCTGAAATCTCTGTCTCCTAGAAAGTGTTTTACCATAAGGCTGTGAGGCTGTGTGGTGATACTGGTTCTGGTGTGAGGGATTGCCCTTCTTTTGAAACTAGGGCACTCCAAGTAGTCCTTCAGTGGTTCCTGAAGTGTGCCTGTGTATTTTAAATGAAGTGATCATTATATGTAGCTGCAGAAACATCCAGGCTTATGTGAGATATTTATGTTATTTGTTTATATGAATACCAACATGATTAATTTAAATTCTAGACAACGTAATTTCTTCCAAAGAATCCTGTCTCACCCCTCGGGCTTAAAAAAAAAATCCTGCAATTATTAAATCCAAAATAGAAATGGAAAATTCCAATAGAGAAATCATTTTATTGCAACTGTGGATTAATTTTTGCATTTAGATACTGCAAAATTAGTCCTCAAGAAAAAAAAAAAAGATAGAAAAGTAAAGCAGAAAGATCTCTGAGTCTGTTGAATTCTTACATGGGATAGTTTCTGGCCATTTAACCTAGAAGTTGTATCAGCAGGATGTGTCATTTATCTTGACATTAGCTAGTTGTGACTAGTATTTAAAAAGGAATATTTTTTGCAAAAAATGAGGTAAATAAATACAGCTGAGTAACAACCCGCTTTGAGACAGCTGTTCTCTTTGATTTTCTGGCATCAGGCAGCATTTTTTGTTCACCAAATCTAAATGGATTTTCAATTCTGTGATTATGAAAGGCATATGTAGTCAGAACTGAAGTAAAATAAGAAAAACAGAACTGAAGAGAGAGAGACTGAAAATGAGAAGAGTAAATAAACACACAGTATGTGGTAACTACAATTTAGTATACCATAAATGTGAAATACAGATGGAGTATCCTGTGACAGGGAAGTTGCAACTAAACATCTGTTTCTTCCAAATTTCCAGAGAAAAATAGATTTACAAATTATGTCAAAATATTTAAGAAACTGGACTATACAGATGTCTCAGAAAATGTCAAATTCAAATTTTAGCAACTTAGTTTTTGAGTTTATAGACTCTTTTTAGTACAGTCATTGTCAAATAAACAATAGCCAATAACAATGCAGATTTGCACCATGATTTTTTTTTCCTTGAGATCCATCCCAAGAGAAGGTATGTCACAGACTGTCTATGTGTACTAATATAGAAAAAAAAAATAGCCCAACTTTTAAGCAGTGGCTATTACAGCTATCTTCTGTTCCCTAAGAATTATTCACAGAAAGCCTCAAAATAGTTGTGGCTCAAAGCTAAAGTATTGAACTAAATCTTTGAGGTGTACTGTATTCTGTGAGACATCTTTTACCTCATTTTAGTGACAATAGTGGCAAGGATTCTGTAGCTTAAACATTGGCACACACATAATTTTATGTGCTTTAAGGAGTAGTAGATACCCACAGGTACATTTGACAGAGCACTGAAGAAACCCAGATTTTCTGGAGCAACAGTGTCAATGTAACCATGTACATTACCACGAAACTCAAGTCTGCCCTATGCAACAAGTGGAGTTTTCCTCTAAGAAAATTACTTTCTCTGAGACATAAAGACTCTTGTATCCTCTTGATAGTCCTTACAATCCTGAGATCCAAGAATTATGTTGAGGTGACAGAGCATATAGGTGCATGTGTACGTGTGTCATACGTATACATAGGTGGAGACAATGAGTTAATGAGTTCATCTTTGAGATGTTTGAGACCACATAAATGATTAGTTCTTAATCCATGGTGAAATAATTTTAGATTAAGCCTGGTGCTCTCTCACCTCAGAGCAAATCATTCTAAAGGCATCCTAGCCATGGAACAACATAAGGTAATAAATAAAAAATAATTTAAATATTTTTTGTGTCATACCAGGATGTTTACAGCCAACGAGTATGAAGTGAATTATTGCTTCAGGATGACTCCAGGAAGATGGTATAATTGTATTTGGAAGATGGGAGATTTTAAAAAAAAATGTTGCCTCTGGCACATGAGAGTGTTTTTAATTTTCATTTACTTAATGAATTTATTACTAGTGTGTAATTTAACTGTAGTGACTATATGCTAATAGCTGCTATACAGATTCTTTGCAGCACAAGTACATTCATGTGACTATTCATTTACATGTCTCTAGCAGGATTTTAGTTCTTCAGTTTGTTCCTAAATGTTAACATCTTTTTATCACCACTGAATAAAGAATAGATTTTGCAATCAGTGAAAGAATACTTTGAAGATCAGATCTCTGAGGTTTTATGAATCTTCTCTGCACTTTGCAAGTAGTTTTCACTAAAGTTGGTCCAAATTTTTCATGAGTAACATTTTTTCCACAGTAATACTGGTAAACCAAAGCCACATAATTTGTATTTGCTTCAGAAAAATTTCCAGTAGCATGCTCAAGTTAATTGAAAAATATGTTGCCTATTTGGTATCATGGTGGTTTTACTGTTTCATTCTGACTTGACTTCAGGAAGTTCTACTTTTCTTGCATGTTATTGCATGTGTCTGTTGACTTTGTGAGCGCATACTGAAGACACACCTGGCTCAGCCTGGAGAGGAGGAGACTGAGAGGGGATCTTATCAATGGATAGAAGTGTCTGAAGGGAGGCTGTCAAGAACCAGCCCCTTGGTGGTGCCAGGCAATAGGACAAGGGGCCACAGGCAGACACTGGAGCACAGCTTTTCACATGAACATGAGGAAGAACTTTGCTGTTTGGGTTACTCAGCACTGGAATTAATTGCCCTGTGACGTTGTGAAGTCTCCTTGGAGATATTCAAAAGCTGTTTGGACACAATTTTGAGTAACGTGCTCTAGAGGATCCTGCTTGAGCAGGGAGGCTCCTGGAGGACCTCCAGTGGTCCCTCACCTATTCTGTAATTCTGTGAAGCTGCAATAACACTTGAAGTCTGCCCCTTGTCATAGTTGTAAGGTTTTCCAATTGAAACTGTGTCTACTCTCAGTGGTGAAGGGAAGGGACTGCCCAGAGGAGCAGGAGAAATCTGTTAATGATTCTTTAGAAAAACAGATTGATTGCATACATAAGTATACTGTTTGAATGAAGAAAAGAAAGATGGGGATTTACTAATTTCCCTAGTCCCAAGAAAGAAAGGGAACTACCTCTGATAATGCAATATTTTTACTTGATCTGGCAATTTCACAATTCCCAAAGCCACAGATTGTGTTTATGGTTCTAGGAACAGCAGTACAGGCTGTTCACGGCATTCCTCTGACCTCTATTTCAGAAGGAGAAACAGAAAAAAATCCTCTACTTCTGGAACATTGCTAAGTGGAACAGTTAATCTGGAAGTTTTGCAATATGAATCCCAAGAATCAGTGATCGTGGATGACCTAAGCCAAACTCTGACGTAGAGGTACAGCCCTTCACTTTGAGAATGTTAATGATGTGGAAGAAGGCCATCTGTAATCAGCCTAGGATCACTTGAGAAATCTTCTTCAAAGTCTCAAATCTCATATAATCTCTTTTCCCAGAGTTTGTCAATTAAATCTGTAATTGTGATCAACTTTCAATAACAGAAAAAATATTGTTGCTTTTTTTTTCATGGCACCGGGCTAGATGCACCCCTGATTAGGAGATGAGGTGACATACTACTTGATAAAGGTCATCTCCATTTGTAATTTTGTTAACCCAAAAATATTGAGTGGCCTTTTGATGGCCATGAAAATGTTTTGACTGTGATCTGAAAAGGCTGGGGGCATTGGGCATGACAAAACAAATTAAAAACAATCACAGAAAAAAGTATTCCCTAGAAGGTTACTCCAGGTGAAAAGGAGTCAAGAACTTTGTCTGCTGGCAATGTCAATATAACATTTAACTGTTGCTTCTCATGATTTCATCAGTTCATTCCAGCAGCATGGCTCAACACACTTTAGCAAGTCTTTTCAGAGGCAGCAAAAATATCATTGCAAACACCCTGGAGCCATGAACTCCACCAGGTAACGTGTGTAGATGCTGACCACAGTTATGCTTTCCTCTAGGGCATAGCAGAGACATTATATGCTTTGCTGCAGCTCCTACCTTCACTGACAGGGTCCTGGTAGTCCTAAAAAGGGCATTCTCCAGGCTCTGTAGTGCCATGGGAAGAGCATTTCTCTATAGAGGTGATGTTGGCAGAGTACAACTCATCATCTACCTTGTCCACAAGTGTCTATAGGATGGCCCTGACTCACGTATCACACAATTGAAAACACATGGTAAGGAGGACATGCCCAAAAAAGAGCAGTTTACCAGGTGGTGCATTTTCTAACAGGTGATGAATAAAATGCTCCCAATGGTGTCCATGGAAAAGCACAGCATCGTGAATGTGCAATCCTAGAAGTTTCTGCTGAGTTTTTGGAACATGATAATAAACCTTCAATGGCAGCAAAAATGATAACTTTTAGCATGAAAAATTAGAAGTTCTTTAAATGCATCTAGACCAATTTTTGAGGTGGATGATGTTGTTTTAAACCCCAAAATATTATTTGCTCTTCCAGCAAACTGGTATTTCTGTGCATTCAGGAGCCAGAATGCTGGAGCATCAATTGTAACTTTCTTTCTTTCATCAGGAAGCCACAATGCAAGGGAAAGAGAAGTCCAGAAGAGCCTGGCAGACATTACTGAAATATATCCGTGTTCAAGGCAACGTCCTCATCAGACTGAATCAGCCTTTAAATTTGTCCTCAAAACCCTTATTAACACTTATTTTTTGGTTGTATCTTGAGTAACATATCCCTCTTCTTAATCCTGAGGATGGAACCATGAAACGGCCTAAATGGATGTGTTCCTCTAAGTCTTTTATCCTACTAGCTCTTTTTCTGACTTTGATAAAATCACATACTTTAATAAAATCACACACACTACTGTATGCACTGCAGCATACAATTGTGTGCTGTCAAGTCAAAGTATATTCACGCACAGCTCCTTAACTGTGAAAAAGAAAATAACAGCCACAATTATAAAAATGTTTCAGAGATATTGAATAAACAAAATTATCATTGACAACCCACTACAAATTCACTTCTGAATGTTGTAATTAAAAGCAATTCTTCATGCTTACACTATTCTTATACAAATCATCTGAATGATATGGTCTCAGAAGATTAGTCTTGTAAAACATTCTGTACAGAATTTAGACTTTCTTTTAATGCAAATGTAGTCACCACTTTGACAGGATAGCATTAATCTATTGAGGATTCAGAACTAACATGCAATATATGTGAATTTAAAAAAATATAAATACCAGAATTTATAAAAATATTAATTCTTCAAACAGGCTGAACTGACTCCAGCTTTAGATCTCTAGCTAAATCTACTTACTAAAGCATATTCTCTCAGCTAGAACAAAAGACAGATAACCTTCAAGACCTTGCAGAACTTTACAGAAAATAACAGGAACTAAACTGTCTAAAATTGAAAACAAAGGTCTTGCTGCTTGAGTAAATGGTCATAAAAACATTTCAAAAAGAAAGTAGTGACCTTCTTTGAGGAAGTTAGGAGTGTATTTCTTTGGGGGATGTCTGGAGCCAGAAGCTATCTTTTGGATTGAAGGCATACCAGAACACAAGCAAATGGACTGAAAGGTTGCATTTTAATGAAGTCAGATGTGTTGATGTGGCGGTCCTGAACAAAATGGTCATTTTGCACAAAAATCCACACCGAATACAGAAGGTGTGGTATTGTAAATGCAGATTGCTTCTGCAGGGATGTGAAGAAAATGAAGCAAAGATCGAGGATTTGATCTGTGATACTAAAGTGTAACCTTCTAATATAAACTCTCAGAAACGCTCATCCTTATGTGGGGTATATTTTGCCCTTAAATTTGCTTGAATGCACAAGCAAAGACAGTCTTGTTTTGAAATCGGTGTTGTTGCGCAAATTCCAGCTGAT
Organism: Haemorhous mexicanus; assembly: GCF_027477595.1. Taxonomy (NCBI): domain Eukaryota; kingdom Metazoa; phylum Chordata; class Aves; order Passeriformes; family Fringillidae; genus Haemorhous; species Haemorhous mexicanus. The sequence goes on from NC_082344.1 coordinate 41,364,760, forward strand.
TGTCTGCAGTTTTAGAAAGAGCTGAAGTCAGTGCCTGAGGCATGGCTCCGTAATAGCATAATAACAGAATTCCATAAAGAATCAGATCAAACAGCCAGTATTCCCCAGTGGCAGCAATGAACATTTTGATGTAAGAAACAAGGCAGAGGAGAATGGTTCTTTCCCTTTTATGCACATAATGATTTAAAAAGTAAGGAAAAGCTTAGTCCAGTTCCCCTTTAAAAAGCATTATGTGTTCCCATGCCTCAAACAGTGATTCCAAGTAAGAGAGTCATTCCTTGGCCACTGGGCAGATCTGGAAGCATCTGTCAAAATGTCAAAATATGCAGCTGCAGGACAATGCAATGACTAAAGATATGGAAAAGGGTGCAAAAAAAAAGTTCTCTGTTTTGGCTTTAACCAGACAATTAAAAGAAAAATATATTTTCTAGTAAATGGATATGTTTTGTTGTTTGCTGTACTGAAATAAGCTTGATCCTTACTCTCATTCCCCACTTAGCAATACCATTTGTTCAAAAGGAATGATTTCGAAGGTTTTTTCAGAAAAGCAAAAAGAAGGAGTATATTCACAAATCCAGTCACTTTTTCTTTTGCCAGGATGTTGGGATAATCAGACATTGAATATAGAGTCTGGCATTTTCTATGAGGAATTTTTGAGATTTGAAATAATGTCCTTTACCTCCTGAAAGAGCGTTCTAACTTCCTGGGTGTGGAATGGCTCTCAGCTATTCCTATTACAGTCCATCTTACGGAAACTGCAGAAAGAAAAGGGTGAGACACTAAAAACTGGAAGAATAAACACAGCTCTGGTCATTGGGACATTCATTATAGAAATAGGCACCTAGATTCCCATTTCACTGAAATACTATTGCTTGCAAGGGTAGGTAGAGAAAACATTTTACCACTAAAGAAAGTGCATTTAAGAGGCAGGATATGCAAATAGTCAGCAAGTTTTGAAAATATTTTTTATAACTTTAATCTCAAACATTTTTCTGCACAAGCTGGTGCTTGCTATGCATGTGTTCAAATTTTGGGAAGTAAAAACTGTGTTTCTTTTTGCTGTTTCCTTTTTTCTGAGGTATGAAAGCATGCAGAATTTTTTAGTAAGTTCATTGTATTAAGTACTTAGTTGTTTAACAAAAAACCTTACCAAACTTAAAAAAAATACCAGAAAAAAAGAATCCAACCACTGTGTATTTATTTACAATATTTGTTTATATTTCTCTGTACTTGGATGCTGCCAAGTTTGACTTTTCTCTCTCTCTAAATGCTTATTATTGTATGTGGAAGCATTAAGCTTAATCCTATTGTGGTTAAATAAGAAGGTTTAGCAATTTCATTCCATGTCTTCAACTGTTCTTAGCCATGCGTGCATGTCTCTTGCTACTGTTTGATCTGCTCAGGAGAGATTTGGTTCAGAACGTCATCTCTATGGAGACTCAGCACTGTTATGAACACATGATTTGGGGGCTGATAACAAAGATATTTGCTGTAAGATTGCATCTTCTTAGTGGTAAGTAGTTAAGGAGGAAAACAGTAAAGCATTTTTGATGGTCGTGTCATGGGTGTAAATTGCTCAAGGGATGGAGCCATGAAAAAGGGCAAATGAGACAGAAATATTCCCCCCCTAGGAGAATCCCAGGGGAGCTGGGGAGCAGGACGATGGGGCTGTGGTCATCAGGAATAGTTAAAACTCCAGTCACAGATATGCAAAAAATTAAACAGAAACAGGTTCATTCGCAGAGAAGACTACAAAGATGACAACAGGAAAGGAGAACCTAAGTAATGAAAGATAGTGGGTGTGATTTATTTAACTTTGCAAAAGGAAGGCTGAGAAGGGCTAAGATTGCTCTCCTCAAGGATAAACACCATGAGGGAACAGATCTGTTTAAGTTAAAGAACAATGCTGGCACAAGAACAAATACATATAGACTGACTCTGAAATAAAATCTTGGATTGGATGTTAGAAGAATATCACTAAATATTTATAAAGTGGTCTTCACGCAGTCACAGCCATCCTGCAGGATGACTGGTGTACATCTGCAGGTGAGGCTGAGAGATTTACATCTCTGAGTGAGAATGCATAGTCCAGAGGCTGAAAGCATGACTCTATAAGGTGTATTTCTCTAGAAGCACCAGTGTTTTACTCTTTAAATTTGGTTTGCCAAATAACTCTGAAGGTTTTATTAACATGGACTCAGGTATAAAGGCTCTCTTCCAAGCTCTCTTTCCACCATGTATTCCCAGATCATGCTCCCATTAATTTCTTTAAATTTAGATGATAGAAGTTCAATTCTTCTGTATTGTGATAGAATTCAAGAGAAACTTACTGACTTAATGCAGCATTTACTTGCTGATCTGTGCCGTGTGTACTTGGTCATAACAAAAGGTCATAATAGTACCTTCCAGGCTTAAAGCCTATTAATCTGTGGATGACCTGACCATGGGTTCACTGGAAACCAGGGTTCCATTGTTTCTTATAGATAACAAACACATTTTTCTTAAACAGCAAAGTATTTTGCCAGCAGGGATTTTGAGGTGTCAGCTATAAAAGCTGCCATAAGCTTTGTTATGACATTGCAAAGAGAAAGTAAAGGGCCTTTGAAAATTACATCATTTACAATAAAATATTTACTTTTGGCTGTCAGCAATGAAAGATTTAGAGGCCTAGTTTTATTGCACAACAATATTAGGGGTTATGAACTTAAAGGCACCTGGTTTTTTAGGTATTATAAGACTGATATGACATTTGCAGTCATGTGCTGTAATATTTTCCTTGCAGGTAAAGCCTCTGTTCCATTACCAGCATTTTACTGAGGGAAAAATATATCCAGCTATTGAAGACTTTATCTAAAATATCTTCACTGTCATAGGGAATGCAGGTATAGGAGCAAACACCTGGCATAAAAACCGATAAGGACTATTGAGAGGAGTATAGTTAGATAAAAGAAAATAAAATTATTTTATGGAAGAAACTAAAAGTCTGTTACCAGCTTTTTAAAATTTACATATCACTGAGGTCTTAGTAATTTTTTTTTTTTTTGTAACAGAGTTGACTAGCACTTCAATGATGAAATGAGAACTATTACCCTGAAATGGGACAAGAAAGGATATTCAGGTTAGGAAAGAAACCCAATGGAACTTGAGGTAAACACAGTCTGAAGGGGGATCAACTTGTCCAGACTAACTCCTGTTCCCTTGATTGAACAGCAGGTGAAATACCTGGCACATATTTTGGTGCTTGCTATGTTCTATTCTTTAATGTGCCATTGAATAGTGTGTGAACTGGATCCCTGGAAATCAATTTTTGGTGTCCAGAAGAAAATTTTCAGTGTATGCAGACTGACTCATAGATAATATTTTTTCTTTCATCTGTCTGCATGTGTCCATCCTTAAAAAGACTTAGCAGCAATGAGAAAGAATAAGAAGAGTATTCAATATTTGCAGTTCTGTTGCAATATGTGGCCAGTCTTCATGGAAGAACTCTGAGGGATTTCATGTGGCCTGCCAGTGTTTTTTGCATACAAGAGCTTGAAGAAAATAAGGGAGACTCAAAGTCATATTAGCCTGCGCTTCTCTTGCATGTGCCATTACACTTCCTCACATGGAAAGTGAGAATCTTCATAGGAGAACTAAATTATAGAATTTCAGCTGTAAGGCATCAGGGCTGAATTCTTGCATGTGGATATTTCTCTGGGACATGTTCATTATAGGTTGAAAATTGTCTTTGGTTAACTCAGTAAAAGGCAGGCTTCCACTTTAAAGTCCATCCCAAGTATCCCAAGATAAGATAATTTATTGCTAGAGGTCATGATGAAAGGTGTTTACTGGCAGAGGTGAATACAAAACAGATATAGAACAAATGTGCTAATAAGGGAAATGATAGAGACACAAACTTTAAATAGCTTCCTGCTCTCCCCTGAAATCTGGAAGAACAAACTGTACCTCCAGCACCTGCCCTATGTTCTGTGTATCATCTCAGCAAACATGCTGTCTACTAAGCCCTGACAGAGAGAAAAAAGCCTTCTTCAGGCCTGTGACAACATTTAAAGGGCTGCTTAGTAGCTCCCAATTTCAAGCAAATGTTTAAAAGGCAGATTGGTGCATAATGTACCATCACATTAGTGCACAAGATATATCAAACACTTTTTGGTTTCTCAATAATCTTAGTATCAGTAAATTTTCAGTTTAGAGTAGGTTAGACAGATCAGTGGTGGTATTTGGACAAAAAAACCCCAAACCAAGAAGCATAAGAAGTCATCATCAAGTGGATTGCCTATTGCTAGAACTTCTCTGAGACTGTGTGAAATGGCTCCTACATCGCCATCCTGACCCCTGGATATTGCGAAAAGAATAAGGAATGGGACTAACACTAACAGGAAAAAAAAATAAAAGAAATTTCATTAAGGAGACACTTTTTGTAACTTACCTGTTGCTTCCATATGCTTTTGGAGAGTATCCATCCCTGTCCAATGCTGCTTTCCTGGTGATTGGCTGTGTCTGTGTATTATCTGGCCAGCGACCTTCACCCCTTCTCAGCCCCCGGACACTGGGGCTAAATATGAGGAAAGTTCTTCAGCTCACCATGATTCCCCTCTTTGGGAGTGTCTCGCCCCTGCCTGTGTGTCCAGAATGTTCCAATGTCTGTGGAACCGCAGGCCACCGCACACAGCCCTGTCCCACCAGGTGACGCGGGGAGAGGAGGTTTCAAGTGGTCCGTGGCAGGGCCTTGGGAGCCACCTTGGGCTGGTGCATGTCACAGGCCCAGCCTGAGCCACAGTGAACAGCTGTGGGTTTGGGATTTGGGCTGCCTCCCTGCCACCAGGCCCTTCCCACTGCCCACTGACAGCCCCAGTTCTGATGGATGCTGGGGGAGATCCTGAGGCTCTCACCTGACAGCCAGAAATCGAGTCTGAAGGAGGAAAGGATATCTGATCCTCATGTGCACAAGCAGAGAGTGCTATTTTCCTGGGTAAATATTGGCACTTAGTAACCCATGCCTTTTTAAAGTCCTGATCTCTGAAAAGAGGTGCTCAGCTGACCCACACATTCAGGTAACTTCTGCAAGGTGACAGGAGGGGCAGGTACTGACAGCAGTGTGTCTGTGGTCACAGGGAGAGCGAGCCATGGAAATCAGGGAGGAGGGAGCTGGAAGTGGAAAAGGAAGAAAGCATGGGCCAATGGATTCCAGGCAGGAAAAGCAGCAGGCTGCTGCAGACCAAAGGCAACAGGAAAAATGCTCTGCTCTAACATTTTACGTATGGTATTAAGATTTATGTTTAATCCGCATAGCTGCCAAACTGCAATGGATTTAGTGGGTAATCTGGAAGTTATAGATGGACAAATGTGATAATCGTGTTTGATCTACCTGTCCTTGTGCCCAATAGCAGGAATCTGGAAAAACTTTTGTTGTTGTGAAAACTGTGTCCCTCCCTCAGATGCTTTAGGCACTTTCAAACTCAATGCAAGGGTTTTCCTATAACTTCGAGATTTCCTGTGATTCCTTATTGGACTTTTTTTTGTCTTTGCTACTTTGTTCTGGTACCAAAAGTTCGTAGAGAACCCTACTCAGCTGGCATACCCAGCTAATACCCATACTAATTTGCTGGGAACACACCCATTCACTGATAAAATCACCCATATTTGCCCCATCCTCACCTCCCCCCCAAAAAACAAATATTGTCAAGGTAAGGAATATTTCTTCCTTTTGTAGCCACACCCAGCATACTGTAACCATGACTCAGTCTTGTATTCATCCTATGTGGCAAAACTATCAGCCTCCTTTTGCAAGGGTTGGAATAAATAATCATATTTTTTCCAGCTGAAAGCATAACAACTATACATATTTCCTTCCAGAGGAAAGCTATATAAAAATAATTTGCCAAATATCCTACTCTTAAAAATTTCTGACTGTGACTAAAATGTGAAGCCAATCTCGACTCTTACTTGCAGCCATTTAAATATGGAACATATCCACTGACTTCAATAAAAAGATTCCAGATTTTTGTTTCTTTAGGCAGAACTTGGCTTGAGTCCTTATGGATGAGTATTTTTCACAGGATTACAACTTTTAAAACTCATGTGACATCATAAATACTGAAGCAAAACTTTTGCTTTTATTTTAAACTTTTCTAGAACAGCTATTACATATGCCAAAAGTACTATAAAACTATCAGGGGGATATAAGGCTTCATTGCTTCTTTTATCTCCAAATCTCAAATAGCTTTGAAATAATTCTCATTTATAGACTAGAAAACTATGACAGGTCACAGCTTTTTTTTTTGCCTCAGAGACAAAACCTGAGGATCTTCTTAATATACAGTTAGTATACAAAGCTATTCCTCTTAAAAAAAAAAAAACATTCTAAATATCAGATCTCGTCAATATTTAGACATGTGCTTAAACAGGTGTGGATAAGCAGCTTCAATTCAATGGAAATTAGTCATATAATGTTTACTTGTAAATTGAAGTGCTTTGAGAATATATATATATATATATATATATATATATATATATATGTATATGTATGTATACAAAGCCATTATTTGCATTCATTTTATCTGGACAGCCTTGTCATAAGGGTATGCTGATCTGTTACTCATTTAGCCTTATGCATAATAATGATGATAATGAAGAAAATACAGGAGCATGATCTAAACATCTACAGAATACGCCATGAGGCATAAACTGGTATGAAGTTAAAACATGGAGATGAATTTGCTGGGAAATATTTTGATATATAGTATGAGGACAGAAAAGATGTCAAAAAAAGAGATTAAAAAGCTATTAATTGTTATACAATTGCCTAGGTTAATTGATATAAGTAGTTTTTCTTGGAATTTGCAGTTATTCATTGTAAGATAAGATTGAATTTCCTGTATGCTGGATACATTAGAAGTAATTTACTAGATGTTGGTGTGGTCATGATCCTCCCAAGAAAGGTGACCATTGAAGCACCATTGGAGAAGAAATCTGTTGATTCCTGTTTATAATTTCTTGTTAATACAAGTTGTAGAACTGACACCAACTAAATACAAACCAAATCAACACACTTCTCTACTTTTCCTGAATATATTTTTTGAAGCCAATGTGGTGTTTGAGAGTTTTACCTCAAGGTGTAGACCTTCAGTTCACTTCAGTGATTAAAAATATATTTATGTCTTGTGTTGTGATTTATTAAATTTGTGTCACTGAAGGAGAACTTAAGATGCACAAATAATATGCTCTTATTCCATACGAATAATATGTGGAAATGGAAAGGAAATAGAACAATACATAGGACAATAAAATAATGGGGTTATTTATTATTTTAAATAGTTAACCTCAGATATGCATGCATGTTTAAATAAATAATAACTATTCTTCTAACTTGTTTTTTATTTAGATCATGTGTATATTTGTCTTTCAGTATGTTTATTTAATTTTGCTATCTCCCATTAGTGTCTTAAAAGCAAATATTCTAGAAGCTCCGTTAATTCTTTAAAGTAACTGGACAGTCTCTTGCTTTAAAATAGAACTGTTTTGTTTAGTCTAAGACAGCTGTGACAGAATGAAAAAATGAAAACACAGCATAAATATTAGCATTCCACTCTGCCTCTTAGCTTACTAACAGAAATTCATATGAATTTTTATGTTAGGAAGACTATCACATCTCATTTAAAATCCATATTATTTCTGTATATAATATATTTTAATGAAAATTCTAGCTAGTGTTACAATTTTTTCTGAGATGGAAAAATTAAACCTATTTCAGATGGGTGGACTCAGGTAAAATATACTACTTCATTAAGCAGACAAATCACAAATTTTCTTTCAATGTTAGATAAAAACATGTTCTTTTGGCATGAAAAATTTCCAGATTTCAATAAGACTAAGGAAGCAGCTTGTTTCCTGAAATGGGAAACAGTGCTTATACCTCTTCTTTTCTTCCCGTTTCTTAAAGAAAGAAAAACATTAAAGGAATAAAGTAGAAGATATTTGTATCTTCTTGCTCCCTATTATGAGATCAATTACAAAGCAGCTATGTCAAATTTGTTTCCACAAAATAAACCCCAAATCATTGCAAACTAGAAAACACAGCAAAGAAACCACAGAGGACCATTATGCTAATCTTATTTACACCACTGTCAGAAGCAATTGTGAAGGGAGGACACAAGTAATTTATCAATTTCTGATCCTAAGTGACAGTCATGCATAGGAACACTGCTCTTCATTGTAATGTCTCTTTACATGTTAGCCTTGGATGAGTATTGCTGTGGATTGCTTTTGATTTACACATCCTGCTGTTTCAGTTGTCATGACTTCCTCCTTAGTCTGTCCTCTGGATTTTGTAATTCACCTTCATGAGTTTCATCACCACATTAGGATGTGATCCATTTTTTTCTATATTTTCTGATTTCTCTTCCTAACTGTTGCACCACCAGACAGGCAGTGAGACCAAGAACAGGACATGTCAGACCCTGTGACCTAATGAGATTTTGGTTGACAATGGCTTTTGTTGATACGTGAGACTCACAGGTTTGGAGCCTCACATAAGAGACCTCTTGCTAACAGAAGTTTTCTGATAATTATTTGTGACTAATTTGAAGAGTTAGTATCACAATACACTCCCTCTGCCATTTCCCATTAAAAATGTCTCAGACAAATAATGTCCTCATCATTAGGCCTGAGGCATACTTGTGATAATCTGCTGATAATACCAGTGTAGGTTAGAGATTGCTAACACTTAACTCATCTGAGCTCAGTCTTTATCACCAGCTCGGTCTGGTTGTGAATACCTGCCTAAGACTGTCATGCAGGTCTTTGTATTTTGTGGTCTAAACAATTTGACTGCTTTTGGCATAGTACCTTCTTTGTACCCTTGAATATTCTGCTGCAAATTTACTGAGACCTTGTGAATCACAGCAGTGTGTGTTACATAGAAAAAGTCATTCTTCATGTCCTACTTGCGAACAGATTTTCAGAAAAACGATAAATAATTTCCAGTTATGCAATCCTTTCCAAAACCATCTGTATAGTTCATCCATCTCAAGAAGCATTGGATTTTCTCATCTGACCAGTTTTTGTTGAATTATTATGATGATTTTAACATCCTGTACAGTACTCCTTTAGATGTGACTCATGGTAATGTAACAACAAAACACCACTGTGTCTCACCTGTTCAATATTCTGCTGTTGAAGCTTTGTGTGCTGTAGTTCCTGCTGGAAAATATGGCAGCCAGGTTTCCCTTCTCAGTTTCTATGAAATTTCATTCTGCTTCAATCAGAGTTCACTTTACTCTTACTGTAGAAATTTCCAAGCTACCTTGCATACTGAAATGGTGTTTGGGTTAGAGAGATTAGTCTAGAAAGGAAAAGAGTGCCTGAAAAGCAATGTGATGTTTGGAAAATCAGACAATAGGAGAGTTAAAGCTGTGAATTTATGTCCATTTTTTGGACAGCAAGGACTCACATAATAGAACACTCTATCTAGTTGCTCTAGAGCTTCATCATGTTTCTCCAGCCACTACCAAGTTATCCCGTTGTCTCAGCAAACAGACTTCCCTTGGGTACGCTCTGCGGTTACTCTAATTTTCTGCAGAATCTTTTGCACAGATTCCTGTACTATAAAATTTTCATTTTTGCTTCTGCTGAAGTCTTCATCTTTTCTGTCATCTGTCTAAATTCCTTTTGTATTTACCATCTTTTAGTCTTCACTTGAATTAAATTAATATTTTCTACTTGGATCTTTGCCTTCCCTTTCATCTGTTTCTGATCATGTTCCACCTTGATTGACATTGTAATTATCATGTCCCAGTCATTACGTGGATGTCTGTAATAACTCCATATGTTTCACTGTTGCTTTGTTGAAACAATTTCCTCATTGCCCTTGTTCCAAAAGCTAGATGTTATCTATCTTGTAGCTGCCTTAGGAGTTCCACAGTCTAGAGGATTCCTCCTTTAAACAGACTTGCCAATATTGGTCCTTTTTGTGTGTCAAGTAGAGTAAATATGTTTTCACCAAGTAGTCTATGCTGAACATCTGTTCATGAGCAAATGGAATAATGCTTAGCAAAGACCTGTTAAACTGTCTGGGATTAAGATAAATTATGAATTTTTAGCTGTGACAAAATTATAAACCTTTTTTATTATGCTCATTTCAGCCTTGGCTGTAGTTTATGAGATACTTGGGTACAATTTTGAATCTGTCTCATGCAAAGAATGATAGTGACTGACTGATATATGATAATGATAATAGTGACTGTCTGGTATATGTACTCTGCTGGCATATTTGCACACCTACAAAGGCTTCAAAAGTTCAACTTGGGTTCGTGTGTGTGTGTGTGTGTGTGTGTGTGTGTGTGTGTGTGTGTGTGTGTGTGTATGCTGGATGCCTTAAATTTCAACATTTGTTTTAAGATAAGATGGTTTCTCAGTCAAAAGAGACAAAGAGCTGAAGACTTGACCTTAAATGTTGTTCAAGTGACTCAGTTTGGAACTGCCATGTCCCACAGGTGTAACACCAAAGTAGATGGTATTTATTACCGCCAGGCATCCCATGCAAAAGTTGAACTGAGGAAAACTTAACTTCAGGCCAAGTATCACTCGTGATTACCAAAATATGGAAAACACATCTGCTGCACATACTCAACTACTTTTCCTGCTCAGCATTAATCTGTTTTGGGTTTAAGCAGAGTAAATTCCATGTATACATTTTAAGTATTACCATAACCTAAACTTAATTCTAGTCTGTACATGGAATCATAGCAATTCAATTTTATAAATTTTGCAACGTGTTACTCTGAAGGCTGAGCAAAACTGTGCTTGGGTGCTATAGCACACCTGCATTATTTTTTCCACTGGGTGAGCTATTGGTGTCTCTCTTTTTCTGGCTGTATCTGCCTTAGCTGGTAGCAATCTGTTGAGGACATCCATGCAACGCCTTTGCAGTGGTAGAGATTACTTCAGCCTAGCTCTCGGCTTACATGAAGGGAATGTCTGTTATCAGCTGAAGTGAGATGTGGAAGTGAGGTCCTGCACTGTGAAAGAGTCTCACCCAAAAGTGTACCAATTCATGCACTCTGATTCTGCCCTGCAATGCAAACCAGTATGTAGTGATTGGAGGCAAATGAGGGACTTCCTTCATGAGGCCGCTTCTGGTCTGAAATAAAAAGCTACTTTAGAGGTAACTGCTGACTCTAAAATCTTGTGAAATTTTCTAGGATCCTTTGAAATGACAGAATTGTACTGATGTGACAAGATTTCTATTTCTGTGCCTATGTCTTGGAAGATACTGTCTTTTCTAAAGTGTCTTATTCCTGTATACTGCTCCACCCTGACTACATATCTTTTGGTATTTCCAAATGCATAATTTCTTACCTCTCACCTCAGCTATATTAAAAAATTCTTGGTGCTTTTTTTTTTTTTTTTGTACATGTAAAAATTGATAGTCTGTAAGTACTTTGAAGACTTTATCAGAATCAAAGTGTGTTCATAACCATTACACACAATGAAAGGCTATTATGAACTTTGAGAATCCTTGCTTCTATGGATATTAAAGCAAAGCTATTAAATCACTTAGTACTATATTGTTCCCTGGAGCCTTGAGCTGTTTGAAGAATGGTCCAAACATCTCTACTTCTCTGCAAAATTGCCAAGAAGAAGTTAGACTGAGAATCACCGACAGTTCTCTAGTATGTTTCATTAATATTGCTTTTAAGTTTGTTCATCTTTTGTTTTGTGTCTTTAATTTTTGTTGGTCATCCATCTATCTATCTATCTATCTATCTATCTATCTATCTATCTATCTATCTATCTAGTTTATGACAAAATAACCTCTTATTGCTTTAACCCAAATGGTGTCATTTTTAATACAAGGTTCCCTTGCTGTTGGCTACTCAGAAATTCGGAATGAGCCCAAAGGATGATGAAAAATTCTCTTGCCAAACACCATGCTTTAGTTCTCCAGACTAAGTATCTGTTTGTATGAGAGCTGCTTCCAATTTCTAATAGAATCTTAGCTATTAGGAATGAATCACTGTAATTCATCAGCACTACAGAGTAACATTTTGTGATAGCTTGGGAGTTGGGAGTTGCAATAGAGGAGTTATACCCCTCTATTTCATGTAGCTGTAAAAGAACCAGATAGCCTGTCCATACTAGAGCACAGGACATTCTTCAAAAAGAGGTAGCAATTCATCCATTTAGATATCTTCATGCTGTTTAAAAGGTGACTCAAGTAAGCAAAATAGTTCAACATTTCATTTTTAAGGGATTATAATCTTAATGTGGATTAAATTAATTGAGGGTAGAAACATGGGTAACTGCAATCTTTTGGGAAGGTTCAGTATAGCTTTACTAAAGGGAAGTCCTGCATTGTAAACCTCTTGAAGATTTTCAAAGGGCTCAACAGACATGTGGCTAAAGGTAATCTGACTGCTAGCTTACCTCTCCAAAGACTTGTTGGGTATTTGTCCAAAGACTTTTAAGGGGACTATATTATCATGGAATTAGAGAGGAGGTCACATTGATAAAACTCTTGTGAACAAAGATAATCAAACCAGAGTTTATATGTTTTCATTACAAGAGAGAGAGAGGTTACCACGGTAGTTCCACTGCATTCCACAGCATCTTGGATAAGAATCTTAGTTTATCAACATATTTCTGAATTATTAGAAAATTATATTCTCAGTGGGTGAATCAGTTTTCAGGTATTATTTATGAGAGCACTTAAAGACAGCTAAAGGACCTTAGAAATCAATGTGACTGTGTAATGAAGGGGCAGCTAACATTCATTTTTGATATATACAATGAGATACACATGAGGAAAGAAAATCCTAGCTTTACATGAGACCTGGCTATCTGCAACTTTGCTCCTCATAAGTGAACCAGTGCAATGATAAATAGCTCTGTCAAAACACTGACTTAACATTCAGCAGTGGACAAAAAGGAATGTTAAGAATTGTTACAAAAGGAAGCAAGAGCAAATGCCAAATAAATGTTTATGCCACTTTGTAAATATACACTTCGTCTTCTCCTAGAATTCTGTGATTTTTTCCTTATCTCACTTCAGCAGAATATAGGCCTACAGGAGAAATCAAAAAAGTTCAAGGAGCAACAAGGATGATCAAAGACATAAAACATCTTCAGAATGAATAATGATTAAACTGAAGGATGCTCAGCTGAGGGATTACTGAATAGGCATATGGTAAAGGTCTTCAGAATAAGAATTATCTGGAGGTAGTTGTGTAGAAGCTACAGAGACCTCTTCACTGTCTTTTACAGGGCAGGAACTGGGAGCTAATGAATAAAGCTTTAAAACAGAAAGAGGTGCTTGATCCTACAGTGGCATTGTATATATTTTGAACTTTTTGCTAAATAACATTTTATATTAAAAAATAAGCATCTACTCAAGCAAACAACTGGAAAGACACTTAGAAATGTGATGCAAGTACTTGGGAGGGGTTATTAACTAGATAAACTACATGAGGTTCAAGAAATTTGATAAACTGAACAACTGAGACCGGGTGAAAATATAATCTGTGCTTGCCCTGCACTAACTTTTTACTAGTCTTTTTCCTTTGTCTTTTAGAATCAGGATTCTGGGATACTAATTTTACTCAGAACCCATGGTCTCATGGTTTTATTTTCTTCAGTTCTGGTTCATTATTTATTTACCTTTTCTATTTACTATCTTTTTATATTTTTTCTTGTATATTAAATCAGCATTAGTGAATTTCAGCAATCACTTCATTGAAACAGATTGATTTGCACTGGTATTCTTAACAAATTTGTCCAAATTTGGTCCTCTGTTAAATACAAGCAGGCTGCCAGCCCCTGCAATAAACACATTCAAAGAATAAAACTGTCAAAGAAAGATATTAATGTGATTAATGAGGAGGATGAATAAGAACATGTATGCATTTACTGGAAATTACTGGGTGAACTTTGCCATTTAACTAAGTTAATTAAATTTGTATTAACTCAATTTAATAATTATTACATATGAGTCTCTAGGTGTAGTTGTTTCTTCTAGGTTTATGCTGACTTTGCTTGCTCTGTTCAGGAGCCATGGTACAGGATAAAGTGCAGAGTTGCTTTAAACTTTTCCTCAGAATGTACCTAGAGATATTATTTTAGAAAAAATTTATCTGAAAGTGAGACAGGAATAATCTTGGTTCCCTGTCGATTCTCTTGGAAGGGAAAAGTAAACTTCCTAATATTTAATAAACACTAGTAATTTCAGAGTCCTACCAAGCAGGCATCAGGCTTCATGCTCTTACCAACTGCGTGCAACCAACCTTCCAAACCCCACAATTATAAAAACCTCACTCTGTCTTTGATTATTAAGTAAGCCTTTACCTCAGGGTAATTACTACAAGCAAAATACATGCAGTGACAAGGAACCTCAGCTTTTCTACCAGGTAAATAAATATGAAACAAAAAGAGACACCTGAAGGCACACTGCTAACCCAATCTATTTTACCTAAAAGCAAAACTGAAGAATCTTGCCTCTACTAAGCTTTTAATTCAGCATAGGTCTGCAACTGAATGTAAAAATGAAGCAAAGCAAAACAAAAACAAGTCCTCTCAAATTACCATTTTCTAAAGCAATAAAGCAGGTAATTATCTCCACTAAAAAACCCCAAAGTATAACAAACAAGATTCTAGGAACATTACATGTGTATGTTTCATTTGGAAAATCAGTCAAATCACCAGAACCCTGGCTTGGAGTTTTAAAAGAATGTTAACCTTATGATTGCTTGCCAAGAAAAAAATTTAGTTTGTTTAAAACCTTCTACATGGTTGAGTCTAATTAGCAAATTTTGCCAAGAAGGCCCTTAACAAGGGACCAATATCTGTCTCAACACATAGTCAACGCCCCTCCTCCCTGTAGTCCTTATTAGTTATTTTGCATCCTAATAGTTGAAGAAACTTCCTTCTTTTGTAACACCAAGATGATAAAGATCACCAGACTATTCTCAGTGTATTCATTTGACTTTGTTTTCAGATGAGTTGTAATTTCGATCTCAAGTAAACAGATGAATTCTCACATGTCTTCTTTTCTCCAAAAATCATTACTCAGTTTAGCTAGCACATGATAAATAAGATTACTTGTATGAGGTAAATTCTTTATCAAGATAAATCTGCTCAGAATTTCAACATGAATTTAGAGATCAAGCTGGACCTTTGCTGCAGCAGAATCTGCTGTGGTGAATTGCTTCTCTATGAAAGCCACACCTTGCCTGTCTTCATTAGGAATTTATTAGGCACTTGTTACCTTAGGTGACAAGACACCTGGTTTCCTACTGGAGACACATCTCCATGAGAATGGCTTCGTTGCTTGGAAAAGATTTTGCTAGCTGCAGGCAGGTAAGTAAGTAAACAGGCAGACACAGACACACAGAAGTTACAGTCATTTGGACTGCTTGTCTGCTTCAAATTAAGCAGCAGTTAAATGTTTTGTGGCTCATAGCCTAAATTTTGGAATTTGAAGCCCTTCCCCCATCGGTTTGAGAGAGCCTGCTGTCAAGACTTTTGAAGACAGTCTTATGCAGGCTTTTAAAGTTTTTGCTTTGAGAACTCTATAGGGTAAGGTTTTGTTAAATGTTTTTCTTTTCAGCAAGAAGTAAAATGTTAAATGTTTTTCTTTTCAGCAATAAGTTCCTTATTTTTGTTTGTTTCAGTGTTTTTTTCCTTTTTTGTGTATGTTTGTTTACTTGAGAATACATTCATGTTGAGGTAGGAGGTTGTGGATCCTAAAGAAAAAATACTGATGATGCTATATGGATAAATAACAGCTAAGATTGATAAGAAAACTGATAGTAGCAAGTATCTAAACAAAACGAGTGGACTTCTACTTGTTTCCAAGAAAGCTAATGGAAAATAAATTTGGCAAATGGCAAGACTCCAAAAGCTGTAGCTAGAGCATGCCATAATTAATTTCATATTTTTTTTCTGATGCATGTCCGATAATGATTCATTTTGCTATAACTGTTTAATCCGATGCATTACTTCTCTCTCTTTGTTTTTGTTATGGAAGACTGAAAACAAAACAAAGTAGGAAAACATTGTCTCTCTATGCCAGTTATGGCTACAAGAAGGCAGGGGATGCAGGAATGGACTGATGATGTAGAGAGGTTCTTTTGCAGAGTCTTACAGAAATTCTTCTTTCAAGTGAACCTTTTGTATGTCAGCCATATACTGGTAATTTGCCCATAGCACCACATATGTTTCTGGTCTCCTATTAATACAGAGTAAAATTCTTGACTTCTTGCTAAGTAATTGCTGTCTTCTGCAGGCTTGCAGGAGTAACAAATATTTCAAGTAGCTAATATACAAGGTACTGTTCACATACATTATATAGGCACACACATATAAACATACATGCGCATAGGTGTATGTAAACAATACAATTCAAAATACTCAGGTGATATTCAGCCATAACACATGCTCCTACCTATTTTCAACTAAGTGATCTACCTGCTGGGCCTAGTGGAAAATAAATGACACACTTGTGAGTGAAAGCTCCAACAGTAATTGTCAGAGACAGAGTTTTGCTGTGATACCTGTACACCTGGTGACACTGGACTTTTGCAGGAAAATGATGAGTACATCCAAGATCAGAGTACTGTAAATTGAGCTGATCTTGTATCTGGCTCAAAGATTTTATTGTCCCACATACCTCTCTTTAAGCAAGACACACTTGGGTATGCATATCAGTAATTCATCAGTTTCATGTATGTTTTAACTGGAACACACTGAATTGAAACACATGGTCTCTATCATTGTGTGTACATAAAGCCTGTTCAGGGAAGGCTTCTCTCCTCAATTTTTTTTCCAGAGGAAACAAAGTTATCAACAAGCATTTTAATATCCTCTTTTCCAAGGCAACAGCTTGACATTTTTATAAGTCAACTGGAAACACTCTTGGCAGGTTTGCTGAGCACAAATTTAACATGTAACAGTGAACTTCTTGTTTTCATAATGTCCGCAAGAATATGTACACAACTGAGAGTTCTAAATTTAGGAGATTGCTTTAGGCTTAAAGATGTTTGTTTTAACTGAGCAGAAGACCACAAGAAACAAGTCTATTTTGTAGAATAGATTGTACATTTTCCTCCTCCATCACCTCTTCAGGTAAATTTTCAGGGTGAAAGAATTCTCCATCTTCTTTTTCCTAGACTATGTGAAATGAGCTATTGACAGGTACAAAACCCCTTCAGTGGTACCAAACCTTTCCTTTTATGTATTTTTGAGTTAACAGGATCAAGTGAGAGACAGTAGTACATCAACATTCTCATAACAAGCTGACATTCAAACGAGTGGATGAAACTGGTGAGATGATGATAAAACAGAAGGAAACCATTCAAGATAAGTGATCTCACTCTGGTTTGTATTTCATTATTCTTAAACTTACAACAACCATCCCCCACCCCCCTCTGAAGACATAAAGTCAAATTCTTTTACACTAATTTCCTGGACTATGTATTGCCCTAAAAAATGCTCTCCAAGGAAACTCATTCAGACTTTTTCAGGGAAAAATGAAAAGCAAGCAACACAAAAAAGGGAAACAACAAATGAATGAAATCTTTCTCCATTTTCAAGAAAAATTCTGAATTACTCAACAAGAATAGCTTTTTTCAGGTTTCAAAAACCTCTGCATTGAGAGGGCATTTAGCCATAATTTGGGTGTCCAATTTTTCTCACCTTTCACAGCAGTCCTCTTTCTAATACTATTTTTTCTGAGGAGCAATTGTCATGATTGTGCAAAAAGCAAGGTTTAAAGTTCTGTGTCATACAAAACCTGGCTTTCTAAAACTGTGCAGGTACTTTCCTTCAGCCTTTTTTTGGAAAGTGAATTTCATCATTCTGTTTTTGTCATAAAACACTCCAAAACATCTCCTATCATGCAGATATGAAAAGAGATGGTACTCGTGGGACAAATTCACATTTGAGTGTAGAAGTTTGAGGAAGCTGCATCAAGTGGAGGGTGTAACTAAAGATACCAGAAGAGAAAGAAGAGCACATGTCAGTGGCTTTAATTACAGTGACAGAGAAGCTTGTGTCTATAATGATTTGTGTGGTGTGAGATAAAGCTTTCAGAAGCTGCATGAAGACATGAAACTAACCACTGACACCATGGGAAAGAGGAACCCAAAGAAAGCATTCTGACTAAGCATCATAATTTTTACAGAGAAATTAGTTTCCAGATTTTTCTATAAAATCTCTATGGGTTAAAAAAAATCATATATTTGTAGTTTAGAGTAGATCCAACAAAGAAAAGAAAAGACAATATTTATTACTTTCAATTGGATGATGGAAGACTTTCAGTCCAGATGTTATATACTCTATAAAAGCAGATGTATATCTGTGATTTTGATTATTTTTCAGCCAGTGTTTCTTAAGACCAACTAATATGTTTTGACTCCATCCAGTCTGACTCATAACAAAGCAAAACAATATTTCCTCAGAACAACTGCAGCACTTGTGCTTTTCATGCAATTCCCTTCACAATGGGGAACCTTTTAACAAAAATAACTAAGGAATTGAAAGAGAGTTTAAGGGAAATGGAAAGGTATGATACTTATAAAAATTTGATTGCAATCTGTTTTCTGCTGAGGCACAAACCCACAGCTTAATCTGTAATCTGTGGGTCTGATGATAACTCGTTATTTTAGCATTTCAGTAAAAGAAAACACTTCTTTTTCTTTGACAAAGAACTCTTACAAATGCAAGAAATACAAAGGGACTAAAAAGGAAAGCAGAAAAAAGAAACCATTGGAATTGCTTTTGCATAAAGTCATTCAGAGCTATATATGCATAGGGTGTTGTAGGGTTTGTTCTACCAGTTAGCTAGAAAAAAAATGCAAATAAATCAGCACAACCTTACCATGTTTTATTGCAAAACAATGTTTTTCAAATGCACTGTAAGTGGATGCTGATTCTTGAGGAAGAGAAAGAAAGGTTGTCCCAGCTGCCTCGGTCGTTCCTGGGTTTTTCTGTTGGGAGTGGCTGAGAGCATGCTGCACTGCTTCTGCTAACACCACTGAGCATAAAAAAGATGGATGAAGGCAGTAAAACAAAATACTAAGTGTATTTGATGTTTTTTTTTGTTAAAGTTACTTCACTAAAGAACTTAAGGACAGGACATGATGCTGCTATTGGCTTAGTATTGAGTAATTTGGTGAAATGCTTTTGTTTCAATTTAAATTTTAAAAATAATTTCTCATGCTACTTATTCATAATTTCTGTATTCATATATAGAAAAAAATCCTATTTTCCACCCAAAGAGGAAGTGTAAAAATACAAATGGAGCTGTTAGATGACACGGTGATCAGTATTGTAGAAAAGACACTGTATCTGTAAAAGAATAAGATACAATTAAAAATAGTGGAATTTAGTGCAGAAAAACGTCAGCTTTTTCAGTGATGATTTCCAGATTCTGCCTTGCAGTAGTAGTGATTGAGTGGCTCAGGTTTAACAAGCTGGGTGTGCTGGAGATAGCAGGCCATGGGTCTTTTATCTGTGTCTCATGAGGGGCTTAAGGCATAGCTCCACAACACAAAAGGAGTAAGCTGGCTGGAATTGCTCCAAGCTGGAAGCATATTATGAAATTTTGCCAGAGACCACAGTTCCATCAGCTCTGTTAGCTGAACTACTCATGTTTTAGTTCCTGGGGTCATTTCAGTCACAGTGGACCAGTCAATGTCCAGTTGCTCAAACTAATCCAGCTCAATTTGAGGACTGCTCAGGACTTCAGTAACTGAGCCTAGCAGATTGCAAGCCTGAGAAGGGCTTGGGTAGGGCCTTTGCCAGCTCGTTCAAGAAATACTACAATTTCTTTTGCTCCTTTAGAAATATCCAGACACCCTTCAGTACTATGGAACAAATAATGTTGCTTCTTTAGACAGTTTGGGTTGCTATCTTGCATAATATTCTAATCACCAATGCCACAGGTGTTTTTGGCTATAAATGCTAATAATGAGTTTTTAAACATGACATGGGTAACTAGGTTATTCTTTCTTTATATACATACAGTACACTCACAAATACATGCAAATTTTTACCCATTCAGAAGTAATTTAAAGATTAATGCTAAATGCAAATGAGCGTATTTTTTGGTATATTTCTTGAAAAATTACTTCTCCTTCTTGTTCCTCAATGTTTTGGTAGAATGATTGCCTAGAAGACATTTGTGGAAATGGATTATTGCTCTTGAGAACTAGGTTTTTTCATCCCTTTTGTGAATGCAGTTTCACATGACCCAATCAGTTGAAGAATATTTTATACTAAAAAGCATGGCCTTGTCTCCCACGATCCTGACTGAGGGCACCTAGAACTGACTGTCCCTTCCCTGTTTTTATTAATAAAACAGAAGTAGTGAGCTTAGTGACCTGAATTAGATTTCTGAAGGGCAGCCACAGAGCTGGTATGAGGGAGAGGGCAGGGCTGTGTATCTGGGTATCAGGGAGGAGGCTGGAAGGGATGACATCACCTCTTTCACTGTCAGTGGGTTGCTGGACTGCCTCAATTTTTTATCACACCTTCTTGAAGACTGTGCTGCACTCAATACAGTGAGTGAGTTAGTACCAATTTCAGTAATTCCATCAACACTGTGGTTGAACTAACAATAGTAAAAATAGGCCCCACTTGGCTTTCTTCTGACTAATTGTAAGTCCATGATAGAGCAGGAATTGAACAATCCTCCAAAGCTGGTGCCCAAATGAGTCACTCTTAAATTATACAGTGTTTTTTCAGGTTACACTAAGGTACACTCGATCCTAAATAGTTCCTGGAAAAATGTGTTTGTTCTTGCTTTGCCGTTGTGTTTATCTAAAATAAAAAATATTGTATAACAATTTAATGTCAATAAAAACACTGACTCAGGGCTATACACCCAAAGTACATAGTTTGCTTTTCAGTGGCAAAAGGTTATGACATTTAATTCCTAGCCAACATTTCACATATCTCTATTTACTCTTCACATGCATACAGTCAGATCAAATACTGCCATGGGTAAAAACATACTGCCATGGATAAAAACACACTGCCATGAGTAAAATGCACTGTACAATAACATGTAGTTTCTACACACTGCAAATTTTATCTGCACACACATGGATCTGTACATATGTGCACAAGCACATATTCACACAGTAATGGAAACAATGATCTAGAAGGAAATAAGTCATGGAGAGAAATCACATTCTTTTGTAGGAAAGCACATTATGTTCCTTCAAAGTTCTCTATTTGAAGGCTTTTACTTCTATTGATTTCACTAGAACTGTATTCCAAATACTGAAAGCTCTACAGGTTAGGACTCTTTCTTCTATAAGAAGAAAGTCTAAAATACTAATGACCCCTTTTTTTCCCCTGACATCCTTTCTTAGCTTAAAAAAGTTCTTTTTTTTTTTGTTCTTGGTGTTTATCTCTCATCAGGATTACAAGGATATGTTCACTTTCTGCAAATCAGTCATATGTGCATGCTTTTTCTAATTCCAGATTAAGACAATTAAGTTTATGTGAAAGACAAATTTCATATTTATTTTGTAATCTAAATAGTCCTCCTCTGGATCTGCCTTAGGTGTTTGAACATTTTCATTCAGAACAGTTCCGGGATTGTCGAAACAATTTTGATTTTTGTAACAAAAGTGAATCTGATTATGCTTCCTATGATTCCTTTTGCCTTTTTCTCTCCTGCAATGCATGACAGTGCTATTCTGTAGTCATCTCTAAATCCTTTTTTCTGGGCATCTCAAGCAGACCAGATTCTTGTTGACTGAATAATTTGAAGACTTTCTCTTTTATACTATTGAATGAAAGTTGGCTCGTCCTTTCTTCTCTAGCATACAAGGTCATTGAGAAGTTTATGGAAATTGTTTTACTCATTTCCAAACAGCTGTGTTTGGAAGTTGTGAAACTGAATTTCAAGTCACACGTTGTTGGAGAGTTACAGAACTTGCTGTGATGATGGATCATGTGTGCTGTTAATGTTGATCTGGCATTGTACCCTGTGCTTCTAAATAGTCACATGATTGACCAAGCAGCAGCTATTAAATGTAACTCAATCAACTGCATCTAGTTCTTGGAAGGAGTTTTTGTGACCATGAAAAATATATGCCTATGACTTCATGTTGGCCCACGTGTGACAGGAGTGCAGAACCACCCAGGGAATTTCCATGTTCAATGTCATGTGTTTACTGAAGCTCCATACTTACATGGAAATTTTATCCACTTGTCCCTTTTTCTCCTTCCACCAATTTCTTTCATTTATGGCTTAAAAAAAAAAAAAAAAAAGTGAAGGGAGTCACTGTAAGGTTGCAATTAATTTTCAGTTAGTTATTTTGTTTCCTTAAGGGCTGGTCACAACCAGCCCTTCTTCTCTGTTAACCTGTATTTTTGTAGTAATTTACCCCATTGCATGCTTGAAAAAGAGCAAAGTCAAAGTTATAGAACATCTTGGATGAGTTATGAGTAAAACAACAATGCTAGGGTCCTAGGGAAAGCAAGCAAAAAAATAAAAAACCAAGCAGAAAAAAAGGGATGGGAATTCTTCCTACCGTGCTGCATAATGAATTCGGATTTCATTCCTGTTTCAACAGAACCCATTTCTCTGCATCACAGATAGAGCACCACTGAAATAGCATTCTGTCACTTATTTTAATATATTTAGTAAACCATGACAGCCATTAAGTATGAACTACAAGATAAGGACCTTATTAGAAAAATAAATTAAGGTTAAGAAAAAAAGGACTCTTTTTGAAACATTGGAATTCTCAGTGTCTTATTACTCCTCGCTACTTGCTCTGGTTCCCAGGGGGCACATAAACTCATGCTCCCATTCTCAAGAAGAGATGTAACTGATATGGAAGAGGGAAGCACAAGGACAGTTCACCATCCCAATTATTGGTTATTGTCTTTTCTTTAGAAAGTGCTTAAGAGGACAAATATTCCACAGTGGAACTGATATAAAATCAGTTTACAGTTTACATAAAAAAGCTTACTTTTGATAGAGGAAATACTTCCCTGCCTTCCCTCTCAATTTTAAAATTAGTGTCTTCTTCTTCTGTACATGTTTTGCACAGATAATAACTATTAGAGACAAAATGTATTAAGAAATAGGTCTCTTTTCTTGTTTCTTTAGTAACTCAGGACAAATCCTCAGCAGTGGGTTACTAATGTTTTTTACAGATATTTGAAATTACATCAGGGGAAGCATTTGGATTTGCTGACATTTCTGGATTTTGGAAGAGGACCTAGGTCTTCTTTCCCCCATGTTCTATCTGAAATAACTGGCAGTCCCATTTAATAATTCTTGACATGCAGAACAGTTTGGCAGGTTCAGAGAAAAATTAAAAATAAATATTGATTCAAGACACATTGCCCTTAGCAATGGGAAGGAGGGAATAGAGGTGTGGATGTATTCTTGGAAATATTGGAAGCCCAAATATAAGAATATTAAACTGTTTTGCTGCATTTTATTGCAATTTAGATCATTGCAATTATATAAAAACTCAAAATATTGAATTACATACTCTCTAGGTGGGAAAGACAACTTTAAAAACAGTTTTCCATAGAGGTACTACAGATTTCTGAATATACCTTCTTTAAAGGCTTGTCTTCTCACTACATCCAGATGTCTTTCTGTAAATGACACTGTGACGACCTGAATGTGTCAGTCCTTTAATCAGCAATTTCAGATTTTTCTTTTCTCTCTCTAAAAAAGTATTATCATGCAGCCAACAAACTTTGAGGAATTACACCTAAGATGTTGTTCTAACATTTATCACAAAAATTTTCCATTCAATGACACCTCTTTAGGTGCCAGCTGTATGCTGAGAACATTTTAATAGCTCTCTAACACTGACAGAATCCTCCATAAGAAATTGGTTTGTTCCTGTGAGCGTGTATGTACGAAAAGAGAAGGATGGAAAATCTGGTTTTTATTTTCTGAAAGCAAGAAATGGAATGAGATGAATATTTGCTCAAAATTTCATGCTCTCTTCCTTAAAAGCACTCTTATTACAGCATGTGAAGAATATGTATCTTGGCTATGATAGGGAAACTTTGTTATGATTGAGTGATGGGGACAGCTCCACTGACACAGTCTTAAAACCTTTGAAGACTTTTGAAGCTGGGGAAGGAATTTTAAAAGGAAGGTTCACAAGAAGTGAGAAAAATATTTTGCTCAAATAAGTGCACAAAAGAAAATCAATGGATTAGTATGGCTCAGCATGAATCAGTAGAGGCATGCAGCAGTGAAAAGGAAAATGTATAAAGAGAACTGTATAACCAAAGCACGCAAAGTAATCCCTCTCCTCTGCGCCTCACTAGCAAGGCTTTCATTAGAATACTTTGTTCAGTTCTGTCTTTTCCTCTCCAAAACAGGCGGAGGGTTGGCTGAAATGCATGTAGGAGAGAGAAGCGACAGTGATTTCAGCTCTGGAAACCATGTTCTGCGAGGAAAGAATAAGTGATTTTGATGTTTTTTCTTGAAAAACAAAAGAGAAAAATAAAGGAATATGGTGTGGAGAAGGAATGTAATAGATAAGCCATTAGCAAAGAGGAAAGGACTAATGCTTTCCCTGTTTGTTGTAGATAAAATGAGAAATAATCTAAATTGCAAAAAAGAGGAGTTATGTAAGATATTTAGAAATAAACAGCTTTTAAGGGTAAGAATAATGAGCTGCTGAGAAGCTGGGAAGTTCTTTTAAAGCAGGTTAAACAAGTGTCTGTCCACACACATGTATCTGATTCTACATTAACTCAGAAATCTCTTTTACTTCTATGATTTTAGGTTCACTCACAACACAAATTTTAGGTACACTGAACACATACACTTGCATCACATAACTGGTACTAGACCTTTTTTCCTTAACCAAAACATTTTGTTATGGAATATTTCAAGCACATCCCTCAGCCTGGGGGATGGATTCATGTTGGAGAATTTGATGGAGAACTGTCTCCCATGGGAGGGGCCCCACATGGGAGAAGATGAAGAGTTTGAGGAGGAAGGAGTGGCAGAGACAATGTGAGATGAGCTCATTACAACCCCCTGTTCCCCCCTGTTCCTCTTGTTCCACTGAGAGGCAGGAGGCAGAGAAAATCAGAGTGAAGCTGAGCTTGGGAAGAAGGGAGGAGTTGTGGGGAGGTGTTTTCAAGATCTGTGTTTGTTTTTCACTATCCTACTTTGGTTTGATTGGTAAAAAGTTCAGTTTATTTCTCCCAGTTAGCTCCGAGATTTGCCTGTTATGGTAACAGTTGTGTCACCTTTCTGTCCTTATATTGAACCATGAACCTTTCTTTATATTTTCTCTCCCCAGTCCAGTTGAGGAGAAAAGTGCCAGAGTGGCATTGGTGGGCCTCTGGCATTCAGAATGGGCCAGCCCACTACAAAATATCTGAAAATAATAATGGTATAATTTTGAATTTTACTCAATATATTTTATCACCTACTTACGTTTCCAATAAAATTGCTGATTTCCCATAAAAACAAAATTTACTTTGATTAAAAATAAACAAATGTTGACCTGATTTTTTTTTTTCAAATTTTTATTTGTGCAGTAACAGGAAAACTAATTATTTAGGCAGATCTATTTCATAAGGAAGTTTTACTCTCTCCTATATCCAGGGATGATTCCTCTGCAGGTAAAATATTGGTAAAATCTGTTGCATCACCTGTGCATCACCCTGCTTCTGATGACCAAAGGGAAGTTCTTATCAGCACAGAAACCCCAAGCAGGCAGTTTATCTGTTGGGACTTCAAGCAGTGTCTAAAATATCTCTGTTCAATGGTATATCTGTTTGGAAGGTACATGCAGAGTCTGAAGTCCACTTCCTTCCACAAAGGATTTGCTCTGTTTTAATAAGATTACTGTCTGGGGAATGACAAGAGTTGTTATTGTTTAATGGATTTAAAATGTTGATATACAAGATTTCAATTTGGGTTTTCAAGTGGGAAAGGAATAAAGCATGAATATTCTCTAAAATTTGAAATAAAATGGGAAAAGCAATCTTTTTTCTAGATCTGAGCACAAATATGTTGTTTAGAGATAGATGATTTAAGTGTTTCTTTCCTTCTTCTGACCTCTGCTGACTATTTACTGTCTAGATATGAACAGCACAAACAAAAATATTTACTTTGTTTCCATAGGTTTTTATTCCTAGAATTAAAAAAATAAACAACAAACAAAACAAACAACAACAACAACAAATGGATTGGAGGATAAAAGAAGTGCCAAAAAGTGGTATGATGAAAATAATTTTTTTGGTAGTGTTTCTGGATGTTGCATGATTATTATGTTACCATCTCTGACAATATTTTCCATGTTTATTTTACTAGTTAAAATATTATAGTATAATTGAAACCAGGCACTCTTGAGCCCTGTAGAAATATTTTTGCTTAAGGCAGAGCTAGAATTGATGGCAATAGAATTAAGAGAGGCATGATGGCAAGCATAATTTACAGATGTTCAAGTTTGGTTCAGATGCTCGAGTTCAATTTAGATTCTGCTGCACTTCATTTTTATGGAGAGAATAAATAGCTCATTAACTTGGAGGCACACAACAGTTAAGCACTGGAAACGACTCACAGTTTGCCTCACTCCCTGAGTTCAGAACATCTGCTTTGGGTCTGAAGCAAACTGAAGTTTTCAGAAAGATTATGTCAAAGATGGTGATTCAATTTCCTTTGAAAAAATGATGATTAAAATTCCAGCTACAATGAGATATATAACCACTGCCTTTTGTAAGCAGGTAGACCATCCTGATCCAATTTCTCAGACATTTTTGCATTTGCCTCAGACCCCCAAAACAGAGCTATTGGTAACTTCCCACACAGGCTTGACAACAAATTCCATTTCAAAATAGATTCACAGAAATTCCAGCCCCTAAAATTCTGTCAAGGATATTAAGCTCAGAGAATTACAACCACAGAATTACCTGACTCACCCCCTGATTTAAAATATTGACTACGCAATTTGAATTACCTTTTCAATGGAGACTTGTATCAGGCAACAAGAATGGGTGTGCATAATTTGTAACATTCCCACAGAGGTGATATTATTTTTCCCCAGGTAGAGAGTTCAGGTCTGGTAGCCTGGTTAGAAATTTTGCAAAAAAAAAATTGTTTTGGGTGGTTTTGCACATGCCCCAAGAGGCTTGCAGGTTATGTTGCTCTCGTGGTTGCAAGTAAAATATTTTGCTTTAATTTAAAAAAAGTGAAGAAACCTTACAAAATTCACAGATCAGCTAATGCTGGCTGTACCCTGAAATGACCCTGTAGACACCTCCTAAGTATTAGAGAGTGGGATGTGGTTGGATGAGAGCTAGTACAGGCTCAGGACAGATTATGAGGGTAGACAGGAAAAGTGTATAGGATTTTCTGTGTATTTGCAGTAATTATCCTGTCCAAAGTCCCTTTGGACACCCCAAAAGAATTGTGCCCCCGAGGTGATAGCAAGGAAGGACAAAAATATTAGAATTTATGATACAATTTAGACATAGGTTTGATACTTTGAAAATGTGTAGTGAAAAAGATACTTACAGAAGACTTAAGACAACTTGAACTTGCTAATACTGAAAAACTTTTCCAGGATTAGGTAGCAAATGAAGAAAAGAGGTGAGGAAGGGATCTAAGTACCTAAATTTTCTAGCAACACTTATGCCAAAAGAATGCTTGGGGTTTTCATGTTAATCTGAGTCCATACTTTCCCTTGCAGGGAGTGCCAGAGTAGGAACATAAGCATGAGAATTATAGGTAAGAATAAAATATTAGAGGTTTATTAAACTGAAAAACAATGTAACAGTTCTACAAGTGGAGTAGCTGTGTGAAATATTGGTGCCAGTCTCAGGGCAGAAATAATTAGAAGGTGAGCAGGGATAACAAAGCAGTTTAATACACTTGCCCTGTGTCACAGGGTGGTGTTGGAATGTACTGCCTTTTAAATGACAGCAGTGTTCTGGAGGTGTCATTAAGAAATAAAAGAATTAACTCAGGGGTGAAGTGAGTATGTAAGAATGTCTCAGAAAGGGGCCTTCCTATATCAAGACTTTGCCTGATCACAGAACTACATCCTACAACCTGTAGTAACTTCTCCCTGTTCCCTCCTCTAGTAGCTGCTTTGATACTGCTTCAGAACTATTCAGAAATTTGCTTGGCCTCATATATTTGCAATAACAAAATTCAAGGGTTTTTTTTTTTTTTTTACTTATAAACCTTAACTGAATCTGAGGCTACTGGAAAGGGGACAGATTATTTTTGAAGGTGCTTTTAAATTTATTTTCTCAAAATTGTGTGTAGTAAAAAATTGTTCCTGTATTATGTCTGACCACAGTCATACACAATTCAAAAGCTTCCTATTGAAGTGAGTTATGCCCTTCTTGACTTATTTTTACTGATCTTCTTCTATTGTCAATGAAGTTAAATACAAAGTGTAAAGTATTTCAGTTGAATGATCATTGAGGAGAGCCTGCAAAGCCTATGGGGAAAAGAAACAACCTCAATATTCATTGATTTCAAGTTGCAAATACTTCTGTGAACCTTAAACATACAATTCATCAATTTTGGAGAGATATTTTGACTACTACTAAATTCAAAATTACTAATATTCATAATGGTCCTATTTAATTACCTTCTAAATAATGAAAGAAACTGTATGTTGTACTCCCTTGAGAAAGGAAGGACAAACACTAAAAGGATGTTAAAGGAACAGTGTAGCATTTATTCTAGTCTGCAACTATTCTGTATTACCTATCTATAATAACATTCTCAGTATCATTTTAGGTCAAAGTTCAGGCTGTTCTTACAGCTCTTTCCATATTTGTTCAGTGAATGTGTGAAGTCTGCTAGGAAAGCGGGAGGGTGGTGATACAGCAAGCTATTACCAGACAAACTGAGTTACAGATTTACATCATTAATGTTGCCAAAATGCACGGGCTCTCCTCAGCTATGAGATGATATGAAGTTATCTATTCCTCAATGAAACATATATATCATAAAATCATAGAATACCTTAGGTTGGAAGGGACTTTAAGGTCATCTCTTTCCAACCGCTCTGCTGTGGGCAGGGACCATTTCCAGTAGACCAGATTGCCCACAGCTCCATCCAATTGCTCTTGAACACTTCCATGGGTGGGGCATCCACAGCTTCTTTGTAAAACCTGTTCCAGTGCCTCACCACCCTCACAGGGAAGAATTTCTTCCTAATATCTCATGGAGACCTAATGTCTTTTAGTTTCTAGTTTCTATCCACTTCCCCTTGACCTATGTAAAAAGTTTTCATGCCCTTGCAAAAAGACTCCATCTTTCTGGAAGGTTCCCTTCAGCTACTGGAAAGCCTCAATTAAGTCACCCTGAAACTTTCTTATACTTCCTTCTTTGTGTTTATGGCAGCATGACAACGCATGTGTTGGAATGAATGGAGTGGCTGTTTTGCATATCTAATAAGTGATGCATTTGTACTCGTAGCTGCACCTGCACTCTGAAGGCATCCTTACCCTGAGGGATCTACTCCAAAGACCTTCAAATGTTTAATTTAGTTTATAAGACAGCACCACCTCAAAATGCTTCTATCACTTTCAAAATGAATAATGATTTGTAGCATGAATAGTAATTACATTTTATAAATTTCTTCCTTAATAATGACTGTCGGGGGACGGAATATCTTCAGGAAGAATGCATTTTGCTAAGTGTTGTCCTTGAGCAAAAAGCGCGTTCCCGGAACGCGCCGCGATCCGTCTGAGGAGCGCCATCTGGTGGTGCGATTTATACTGTCCTGAGAAAGCGCGGGGCCTTCGCTGCCCCAAACCGAGGAATGGAGGGGCAGGGACGCCTGGCTCGTGTGTGAGCAATGAAGTGTAGCTAAGGTCCGTAAAAATGTCCGATAACCTACTTTAAACATGTTAAGCCGAACTCGAGTAACATGTGGACTTATTCTGATCCCTACATGAGGTTTACTCTTCATACGGAATCAGAGAATGGATCAGGTTGGAAGGGACTACAGTGGCTCATCTGGTCTAATTCCTTTGCTTAAACAGGGTCATCCTAAAGGAATAGCACAGGATTGTGTCCAGGCAGTTCTTGAATATCTCTGGAAGGGAGACTCCACAACCTCTCTGGAAAATCTGTTACTGTGCACACTCACCCACACAGTAAAGTTCTTCCTCGTGTTCAGGTGGAAAGCCAGCTCTATCATGCACTTTTAAAAACAACTGGGTAATGTCTCCTGTAGCTACTGAACATGCCTAATGGGAATAACCAAACACATCTGAAGTAACATTGAGAAGTTTTCAAGGCAGGTCAGTGTGTTGTTTGGCTTGTTACGAGGGGAAATTAAACATAAGGGGGTTTGAGGCTGAACTCAATACCTCAGGAGAGGTTTCAAATGCAGATTACTGAAATGGGGACTAATACTACAAGAAAAGTATTTTTAGCCCTGTGAGGGAAAGTGCAAAGCCCTGCCCCCGGGCAGTGACAACCCCCAGGCCCCAGTGTGTGCTGAGGGATGAGCAGCTGGACAGGGGGTGCTCAGAGCAGGACCATGAGCCAGAAACGTGCCCTGTGACAAGGACCCCTAATGCCAGGCTTGGCTGCCCTAACAGTGTTGCCAGCAGCTTGAGGAAGGTGCTTGCTCCCTTCTGCTCAGCACTGGTGGAGCCACACCTGCACTACAGGGTCCAGTTTTGGGGGATTCCATCAACTTGTGTAAAAATTTGTGTGCAGCATGTAAAGATGATGGAGTCAGGCTCTTTTAAACAGTGCTTGGTGGCAAGATCAGAGGCCATGAACACAAACCAAAACACAGGATGTTCCCTTTGAATATCAGAAAACACTTTTTACTCTGAGGGGGACTGAGCACTGGCACAGGTTGCCTGCAGAGGCCATGGAGTTGTCATTGTTGGAGATATTCAACAGCTCTCCGAGCACGGCCCTGGGCAACTGGCTGTAAGTGGCCCTTCTTGAGCAGGATTTGCACAAGAGGACTTCCAGAGACCCCCTACACCCTCAGCCAATCTGTGACTTTGTAACTCTGTGAAATAAATATCTAAATATTTCATTTTTGTTAATGAGAAAATATTAAATATAAATATATATATTTCTTTACTAATTTTTTGGAAATATTAATAAATTTTTGAGAAAGTATGATCCATTTCCAAAAGGAAAATTGCTCTGTAATTCTAGGTCTGTGACTTTTGAGGATTTTTGTCCTGGGTTTTAAATTCACAAGCTGTGTCTTATTCAGAAAAAAAAAAAAAAAATGTTTTCAGATCTGATAATGTATAGATAATACAAAAAAAAAATCCACTGTATGGATTATGTGAAATTAAATATTTTTAAAATATTTTAAAATATCTATGTATTTCTAAAATTAATAGGTCGCTATATATGCAATAGTGAAAAGAGGATATTTGATATGTTTTTCCAGAACATTGTCTTGAAAGGGCCATATAGTTTACGCCATAAATCACATATTCTCTTTCAGATCTGTTACTTCTTTTTCCTATGATGCTCAGGTCACATTGCCTGGCTGCTACTTTCCTTTTTAATTGCTTGTTGCACACCTGCTATGGTGCATTTGCAGTTTTCATGCTCTGGGAACTGTGTACCTCAGTATGGAAATGTTTGCTACTGCAGCAGTTTCATGACACTGTTGCTTGTGAAAATATCTGAACAAGGGCAGAGGTACCAGCTGTGCTTTGCTTTAGGGAAGACAAGATGGTGTAGATCTGCTGGAGCAACAGCTGTCACAAATAGCAAAGATCTGAGAGTTCTGCAGGTTCTGTGAAGGCTCGCTCAAGATTTCTGCTACAGCTTCTCTGGTGCTCTTGCTTCATTTGAGTGCTCCTTTGAGAAATTTCCATTTTATAAAGCTCCAAGCTACAGGTGTGCTGTACTGAACTACCTGCAACTGATAATGGAAACACTTCATTTGTGAGTATGTCAGAGTTGCTGTTTTGTGTCCCATGGACATGAGAAGCAAATTGGGAGGTGTGAGCTGATGCTGCGTTTTGTGGGCAGGGAGTGACGAACAGCTGGGTTGTCTCCCGAAGACAGGGCTGTTACTGACTGTGCTCTTTATAAGAGCATTAACTGTTGTTATCAGATTAGAAGAACTCAGACTGTTCTCAAATGACTTCTTATCTGCTAACTTCAAGTTTTCTATCAACGAGTACATAGGAGGTGCTCAGAGACCTATAAAATTTTCATAAGGCTATTTTGCTGCAAGTGAAACTCTTTGCCTTTTTGATAATAAGTTCAGCAGGACTATTTTGGAGTGGCTGTACTTATTTCAATAGGCATTTATCAAGATAACATTCCCTGAGTTTCAGAACAAGGGGTTTTTCTCAGAGCTAGAGCCCATATAACAATCAAAGGCACTCTACTCAAAGGCACCCTACTCAAAGGCACTCTACTCCTCTCTCTTGCTTTCATTCCTGAAATACTTAATGGTAGTGCACAGTAACTACTGCTTTGGGTTTAATCCTTTTTTCCAGTGGTGTTGTCTGTTCCTCTTTTGGCTTTAAATTCATTTAAGTTAAAAAATATATTAAAAATTACTTCACAGTTTCTGAAAAAAGATAAGTTTATTTTCTTTTTTGAACAAAATATCTACAATGACATGGGTGACACCATAAATTTCACATTTTTAACACTTCTGACTGCAGAGAATGTCAGTTTAAGTGCAATATGATACTGTAATACAATAAAAAGGAATCTAATGAAATCCATGCATAACACATTTATAGATTTTTACCAAAAAAGGAAGTACTTTGAGATGAAATTGCTGTCAGAGAGAACTCACAGGAGAATATTTTGAAAACTAACAGACAAGTTATTAATACACTATCATATAAATTTTTATTTTTTTCTCGCTGTAGCCTTTAAAAAGCCAAGATCACTAACACACAAAATACCATGTATTATGTTAAACCTTTATGTCAAAAGCTTATGGCACAATTTCTTTTTATACAGCTCACAATTCCACATTCATGAACATCAGTAGCTACTTGAGTCCATTTCATCTGTTAATATCACTCTGACGTACATTAAAATACAAACATAAGAAATGTTTCTTGCCTATTTCACAAAGATGAAAGTGAAGCAGTGCAGTAATATTTGAGAATGTCAAGAAGACAGGATGAGCCAACACTTTTTCTGGCATTAATCTACTGCTTCTAGCAATCTAACCTGCTTCCACAAGCCTTCCAAACTGATAGTGCTTCAGTAATTACTGTAGGTTATTGTTGCCTGAAGACACCTTTTCTGCAACCACTCCAAACCAGAGCACCCATTCTATTACTAACAAGTAGTCTGGTTTGAGATTTATGTTCTTCTTCTTAGTTGTCTCAAAAAGGAAAAAAGCTGTGAAATCTGATATTGTACTCATCTAAATAACCACATGATTGTGCAGTAAGATGTGGATAAAGTTGTTTTACTACCTCACAGGGGTGCTGTATGTATTACTAGCTCATTCAGCAGTTTCACATTTTAAGGCCAAATTCAATTCTGTTGCATTAGTTTAATTTCTATGATAGCTCAAATGAGAGCAGAAGCTGGACAAAAAAGTGTATCTTTTGAAACCAATCATGTCAGCTTGGGCTGGGAATGGTATAAATAAATTCATTTCCTTCTACTATAAAATTATTGCTAAAAATAATACTTTTTCTTTTTCTAAGGTTAAGGAAGACTTTTTATCTTTCCCTACTGTTAAAAAATATAAGGTTTTGTACAGTTTATTATATTCTATCTTTATCTACATTATCAGTCTACAGATTATACACAAAGTGGAAGCAATATCTCACTCTTTAAATGTAAAGTGCACATTTAATCACCTAAATATTTCTGTCTAGTGAGTAAACAGAATCATCTCTCACACATCACAAATGATTCTTTATGAAGCAGGTTTTGGAATGAACGATAAGAAAAGGAATCCAAAGAAACCTAAGGTATTAGTGAGCTGAAAAAAGAATCAAATCTTAAGTAAATGCTCTATTCCTCCTGAATTACACTAACCTGTTTAAACAATACTGCTTGCTGTCAAAAGTCCTTGAAAGTAAAACGTACTTTATTTTGGTGTTAAAATAGCTGAGTTCTAAGTAGCACAGTATTAGTATTCCTTATTCCCTTATATCTTCACATAGTTTATCAGCATTATAGAGAAAAAAGCCATCCCTCTAACCATGAAAGCCTGTTGTGTTGATATCTGAATCTAGTTTTAAAAATAAAATGCATGTTGCTGTTTGGAATTTAAGTAGAAGTTTGGCACAGTGATACTTGAATATTTCTGCTGCACCTCTAAGGGGCTTTTCTTCTCCTCTCTCAAGGTACTGAAGTTTTTTGCCTTATGAGGGGTGACATGGATTTGGCCACATGTCTCTTTAGAGAAGAATGAAAAGACAGTCATGTAAGGCTCTGCTTTGGGCTTTCTCACTCCCTGTGGCTCCTGTTCTGCTATGCACAGCCCAGTCTTTTCAGCCTGTACCTTCCTGTTTTGCTTCTCTTTCTATCAAGAAAGAGGATGGTGTGGAAGTCAATCTGCACAGGTAGAAACCACTGTCACAAAAGAATATAAACTTTGCAGCAGATGATATAAATTGCTTCCCCCTGTAGTTACTGCTTCCACTGGAGCAAGTGTACTTACAGAGACCCAGCAGGATTGGGTAAAATACTGAGGCTGCTTGATTCTTTCTTTCCCTTCATGGTGACTGTGTCGGCTCCTCAGTAGCTCTGTTACTGGGGTATTCCTCCAGATCCTACAGTGTCTCTGTTCTCACTGTCTTACAACGTCCTTCTAGTACCAGTATTTAATTTTTGAAGCATAGGGCTGGTCCACAAAAACATGACCTGAGAAGCCCAGGGTCTGCACCTAAGTTGAGTAACGACTTGGGACAAAGCTGCATTATCCTGTCACACAGGGATTGTGCTTATGAGAAGCTTTCTTGTGTGGCTTTGCCAAGGACTTGTTCTCTGCAGAGCCCAGGTCCAGTGATAGTTAAGTGAGGTAGCTATTACTTCTGCCTAATGAATGGGGTCTTTTTGATATGTAGGAGGAAGCCTGCTAGGTACCATTTGCCTTAAGCATTATCTCCGTGATGAGTGTTTTTCTGCATTTTCACTGTTTCTTTGATGGGAGTGCAACAAAAATACTGCAGTCTGGTAAGTACTGCAGAGTACCTTTCAATTCTTACATCTTAACATCATTTCCTGCTGCTTTATTATACAGTTGCAAAAATATCATCTCTTAGAGTAATCCTAGCTGGTGTCAGTAGCTGTTGATTCCAGCTTTGCACAGAGGGCAGGCATGCCTGCTGGCAGTTTTGGACTGTTCCTGTTGTCAGTGGTGAATAGCAGGCATTTGTGCCTTGAAGTTTCTCATCATCTTAAATGACATTTCTCTTTCTCTACCATGTGAATTTATACAAAGCAATTTAGGAATAATCTAAATGAAGCTAAACCTTAAAGTTATTATTTCTTCTGAAAAACACATTAGTGGACTACAGAGGCTTATGTTACCTTAGTAAATGTTATCGTTCCATTAAAAAAGTTCACCAAAACATCAGCTCCAGAGAGATCTTGGTTCCATTGTATCATAGTAGAATCACCAAATGTTATGTGCATTTGAAAACAGCCCTTAAACAAAATACAGTTGATTTTGCTGATAACAGAAACATGTTAACAACCTTTCCATACAATATAACTAACCCTAACTTTGAGAGAGGAGAATATCAGCTATAAATTCGTGATACCCCCTCACACCTTCCTAAGTGAATGAGATTTTTTGGAACATGCACATAAAGAAATCAATAAAAAAGCAGACACAAAAACAGCAGAAAAAAAAAAAAGTAAAAGTGGATTGAATTAATTTTAGATTATAAATTAAGAAAAACTATAAAATAATATTAGTTTTAAAATAAAGGTGGATTATACATGTTCTTTCTGACACAATTTAACAAAATGCCTGAGCTACTATTATAGAATTTCTCTAAGTAATCCTGGGAGGAAAACAATAACAAACCAAACCAAACCCAAGGTTGCTATGTTACAAGCCCCAGAACAGAGTTGCATTGCTTCTGTTACTTCACATGCACCATGCCTTTGGCAGTGCACCAGATGTTTGCCTCCAGCCCATTCTGCTTTTGTATACACATTCTGATCATCAACAAAGCACAGATTTTAAACATGTCCAAAATAAAAATATTTTGCAATGAAAAGCAGCCTCACTGACTGGACTTAGAGTATCTAATAACTAAATGTTATATTTCCACATCATAGCATGATTTTGTTTTGCCAATAGATTGACAAAAATAAATACTCTTGCCTGGACTCTGTGCCATAAAAGTGTTCCATGCTGTTAAAATTCAAAGAAGCAACTAATATTGCTGATTTAAACCTAAACAGGGAAGATCTAAGAGTTTTATTAGTTGTTCTCCTATTTATTAGTGTGAAATCCAGTAAAGTAAAAGACCATCCAGGTCTTTTTTTTGTTTGTTTTAGAAGAGCTGTGTGCTTTTCCAAAGTTGTGAATTGCTTCTTAACCAGTACCTAAGTCACATTAACAAACTTCAAGGAATGAGTCAGAAAATTGGACACATTCATAAATTAAACTTCCTGGAATTATGCAATATATAGGAGATGAATGTGCATAAGCATAACTGTATTCATCCTCCAAATGCTTCAGTGAAACAGTTGACTCTTTGCTTTCAGTTTTGGTCCAAGATCTCTCTGCACTGAATCAAAATGAAGCCTTGCAACATTTTGATATCATTTGTCTATTTCACAAGCTGCATGAGTTTTATGAATTGAGGAAAAAAACCCCCTTAAAATATAAAAAAGGTTAAAGAATATGCTTCAATTGACAAAGTATAGGTAATTTAAAGAAAAAAAAAATCCTTTGCAGGAATCAATACTTTAGAAATTTTAGTATATTTCTCACATGAAATGTAGATTGTTAGGCTGTATACCTTGTGCTGAGATTATTTCAACGTACAGCTTCCAGGGGAACAGTAATATGAAGTACATTGAATAAATTAAATTACTTAAAACTGTTAAATATGTTCACTGTAAAACCACCAGTACTGTCCTTAAGACTAGATCAAGTCCTTCAAACTGTCTTCTCCAATCAGTAATTTGTCATTATATTGTAAGATTAAAGGAAAACTTACAAGCACTACTCTATTCTGTAATACTGTGGGATTCACCTAGGGTATTCTGGAAACATTTTCAAAATTAAAAATACACCAGAATTAAAAAAATTTAAGGACCATCAAAGAGTACTGTACAATTATACCACTATGTAACAGTATGTATAAATACTTGGCAGTAAAGCTTCAGTAGAGAGTGATTTTCAATGAAAATTTGTTAATTTCTTTGACAAGTAAA
The DNA here is from genome assembly GCF_027477595.1 of Haemorhous mexicanus. Classification (NCBI taxonomy): domain Eukaryota; kingdom Metazoa; phylum Chordata; class Aves; order Passeriformes; family Fringillidae; genus Haemorhous; species Haemorhous mexicanus. The sequence continues at coordinate 41,402,120 of NC_082344.1, forward strand.
GTTTGCAATAGCAGATGTATCCTCTCTGGGTTTCATTCGTCCATCCCACTGCAGCTGGTCATTGCAGGCCATGCAGGATCCTTTTTCTCCCCTTCATTGTTTTTAACTCCTCCAATCACTCCTCTGATGTGCATTCCTAACAAAAAGCCTCCTGCTGAGTGTGACAGCCAGATCTTCATGTACTTCAAGCCTGAATCTTGTTACTGGTGAATGTCCTCATGCCTGATGATTTTGTAGATTACCCAATAAAAAATGTTGAAAATCAGAAAGGCTAATGGGAAACAAGCTCTGGATATTGTGTCTATCTTCTTGGCCCGGTCAATGAATACCTTTCTCATCTCATCAGGGCTTTTTGGTACAGGTTGAACAGGATTATTTGGCCCCTTTTGCGTTATTCCGTCCTTTGCTTGCACACAGGGGCCCACTCCGTATGCTGTAATGCTAAACTGACTGTCACGTGTATCATCATCCTGTTGGAAAAAAATAACAGAAGAAAGAAAAAGAGCAAGAAGTGTTGTTTTTTTTTTTTTTTAAATTATTGTTTACAGAAATCTTACCTGCTGCTAAATACCAGTTGCACCATTACCTCATTGACTTCCTGAATCCACACCTTATCTAAACTTGTTGAAATTTCATCCCTATCAGTCTGACAAAAATATTGCTGAATTGTTAACAAGCACAGAAATTTTCTATTTGTTTATAGATTCTGTAATCTATTTAGAGAAATGAGAAAGCCTAGTAAACTAGTGGCAGCTGGGCACACAACTTGTGATTTGGTTTAAGTTTCCCCATTTACAGTAAATATGTGCAGTCTTCAAAAGTCTTCAAATTTCACACTGCTCTTTTAGAAAACAGCTAATAAGTCTGAACATTGCCTTACAACCCAGGATCCTGGCCTCTAGAGATGCTCATCATGAAATCACTAATGATATGCACATTCATATATTAGTGAGAATTCTGCCTACTTGGCCACTGTATATTTAATTAATCTTATCTGTATGCCTAATTTCTGCCGTTCCCTGTGAATGCATCAGATAAAAATAATAGTAGGCAAAGTGTCTTAGTTTAAAATAGAGGAAATGGAAGCTAAAGGCCAGATTTTTCTTCTGACTCATTCTTTTGTCAATTCAGGGGAAAACTGGCAAATACATTCAGGATTAAGGAACTATAAAAGAAAGTGATTCTTAATCACTTGGCACAGAAACGGAAGATGTTTTGAAGATACACAAATTTTCATAGCACAGAACTTAAAAATGTAGCTCGTGTCTGGAGACATCTTTTTTACTTCTCTTTACCTAGGTATCCTCAAGAAATAAAAAAGGCACATATGCAGACAAATAAATGATACATAATCTGTGAAGTCTGAGCTAGATTTGGTTCTGAAATATATTCCAGAGTAATCCTATTTTTCATAGACTACTCAAGAATAATTATGTAATTTTGATCGCATTCACCATTTTTCAATACTAATTTTAAATTTGGGAATGTCAATTTTTCATGTCTAATTTAGCCTAGTTGCTTTAGGATTTTACACTTTTAGGAAATACAGGACTTATGACATTAATTCTTAAAAAATATTGTGAAAAATGATTTTTATGGGTATTATAAAAACAGTTGAGCAGCTGTAAATTTTTCTTTTGTAGGAGAATTTGTGATATTTTAAAGCTCTTTCTAGCTGAAATTAAAATAAGTCTAAAAAATATTTATTTGCCAAGCAAGTCAAATAATTACTATTTCAATTCAATTGTTAGAAGCATTTTTGTTTTACTTTAACCTCTTTATAAAAATGCAATTTCTCGATGAGCACAAATTAAATCCAGAGTTGCAAATTTTTCATTTTTAAAATGTCTGACATTTTGAAAATCTGAAAACACTTTTCAATGAAGAATAATTTTAAAAAATTAAAACTTTCATCAAATAATTGCTAATTACTTTGTTTAAAAAAGTCTGAATTTTATTTTCAATATTAATTGACTATGTTAGCTACAAAAGAATGCAGATAAATTACTACATTTAAAATGAACTATTTGGTCATCAGCATGAGCATCCAGCAGAGCTGTAGATATCAACCTACTGAAATACTTCTTCATATATGTAAATTGAATTTATAGTGAGACTGATAAAGTTCACTGAAACTGCTATATCTAAAATCTACATTAGAATTTGCCTTTAAAAACAAAATAAAGAAAAATTACATGAAAGTAAAGGAGGTGGAAAAATCACTGACTGACTTTACTATGGAAATGAAAAACAGAAATACAAAATGATAAGATCATTATTTGATGACGTGATATAACAGGGATTTAATTACTGCAATAGTGTTCCTCTCCTGTCAGCTAAGACTGGAAAATAACATATTTAATTATTAGTATTCTAGAATAGTTGTAGTCTTGTGTTGCAGATAAGAGAAATATTAAGTTAGAAATGCATGTACTGTGAGAAATAACTATAAACTTGCCATTTAAATACCTTCATATGTACTGCACAGGCTGAGTGAGATAATAAAATTATTATTTTGAGTAGCAGATTTCAGCTGTGCATGTTTTCAGGATCAGGCACTATATACTAAGACTTTACCGTCTTTGTTTCAAGTTTCCCTGAATGGAATGATGCCCTAGAAAGTTTTAAAGGCCAGGTCTCTCCTTATTTTTGTGCTTACAGACCTCCTGTATTTCATCTGCAAGCAGAGTCCTTGGAAATGCTCTCTGTAGTTGAACTGATGTGAAGCTCTTTGTAGGAGTCCAGCATTTCTGCCCAGTGTCTGTTGGATGCTGTCTCCACGAGGGCAGGCAGGATGGCTGGAGCCAGCCAAGTGACACCCAAGTGCTAGGGCTGATGGATATGCAGGAAAGGACCTTCTGGAGGACAGCAAGAGCCGCCAGAATTCCTTTCAGGGGCAGCAGCTTGAATATTCAAAATGGGGTTCTGCAAGTTTTCCAGTAGATTCCTAATGCAGAAAGATCACTAGGTTGGCTTCAGATTCATATCTGAGGGTGCTTGTGCACAAGAGGAAAGATGCAGTTACTGCTGTTATCAATACTAGCTTTGAGTGCCTTTTTGAAGGCATTTCTATCAGTGACATCCCTTTTCTTTTTTTACTAGTGATTGACTTGGCTAAAATCCTTTTTTTTGTCTAGAAATATGTCTCAGAACGCATGTGCCTGAGTCTACAGATGTAGAAGTCATCTGAAGGACAATACCCTATATGACCCAGTTGAGAGCCTTTACAGTGAATCTTCCTGAAAAAGTCCTGCATATTGGCTGAATGAATAGAATTATTTTTTTAAGTGATAAGGAAGCTTTTGTTTCTTTTGTGACCTTCTTCATGCATTATCAGTAAAGAAAGCTATTTATTATAGATTTTTGATAAAACTTTAAAAATGTTATTATGAATGAACTTTAGTAAGAGTTTGATTTGAATACATTTTTTACACATTCAGGTTTAGAATTACCAACTTGAAAGTTGTTCTGCATGCAGTTACATTTAAATATTTTATAATTTATATTAAAATTAATATAATTAAGGAATGGAAAAAATTTAGATAAGAAGTTTTATTTGGAAAGTTAGAATTCTTTAGCGGTCTGACGAAAATAATTTCAATTCATTTACTTCTGTATCAGTCTTGTTGTACAAAATATTTAGCTATAAATAGAATAGAATACTGTGAATAGAATAGAATAGAAAACTGTGAGTTTGGTGACTATGGTGTTTTCAGTTAGTGTGCTTAGTAACAAATTTATCTTGAGAAATAACACGTATATAAGGGCTGAAAAGAACTCCACAGCCATTTGATTGTAAGGGGTCGTAACAACTCGAAAACTTATTTGAAGCCTTGACTTTGGTAATTTGAACACTCTTTTTTGTTGCTCAGTTTTGAGAAGGAAAGTGGTATTGAGTAGTTTTGCACTACAAACAGTGCAGAATTTTAGTACTGTTTTAATCCAGATTTAGACAGATTGAAATGGATTATGAAACTAACAAGACAGTACCTTTACTAACATTTCACGTCATCACATACAGGTAGCAATGAAGGTATATGAAGTTCACATGGGAAGATGCTATTGCAGACAAAAGGACAGGGCCTCTGTAAATGATTGGATAGCACATTATGACAAATGGGACATCTTCTCAATAGTTTACCCTTAAATTTGTACTGTAGATTTGAGGCAAAGTCCCGTCTATACGTCCTGCACATCTCAAGCCATTGCTATGCTGTAATGATTCACTGATTTCATTTCCATCAAGAACTCCCTCAAAATACTTTCATCAAAATGGATGGTTGACCAAAAAGAAAACAAAAGAAAAACAGGTGTGATTACCATTAAAGACAATCTAGTTTGCATGTCTATTTTCCTCTCCAAAGATATGGTGATCTTTAGATATTGAAAATAGAACTAATAGACTGAATATTCCCAAAACCTAAATATTTTAACAGCTAACCTAAAATGAAATTGTTATTATTCACTATATCTACACAGTTACTATTTTTCCCATAGAATGTACATGCAACTAAGAAAAAACAAAGATCATAGGTATGTTTCAGTATCCCTGCATGACTTCTTTTTCTGCCTTTTTTTTTTTTGTTTTGTCTTTTAGGAAGGAAATGAATAATTCACATTCATTCCGAAGGAATGGTAAAATAATATTTCTGAATTGTTCTTTTCACTGGACAGGTTTCTTTTTTTGTTAAAGAACTGTGGCTCATATACTAAGTATCAAATAAAGTCTCAAACTGGGAACAAAATCCCCCCATTCTCAGGATTGGTTATGCCATTTGTGTAATCATATTAGACCCTTTAAAAAAAATCTCCTATACCTACTGTGATGCTTATTGGAAAAAAACATTGAGTAGGTTGCACATTATGTTGCAACAACAGCTTTCATTTGTAAATGAATTTATAACACAATCCCAGACACTTCCAAATTTTTGCTAGCTCTTTGCAAACTGGGTTGGGCCTCTGAAAAGTAATTTGCCTTTAAGTAATTTGGAATCACTGAGTGAAGTCCATACTTACAATCATAAAAATGGTGGCCAGAGGGTGCAGTGGTACCTAAGAATTGCCTTTGACGCTGCTGTTGTTGTCTGGGAAGGGAGGGCGCAAAAGAACCAGATGGTGTGTAAAAAAGGCAGTGACTATAAGTGGAAAAAGCATAAGGAAAATGGCAAAGATAGATGAACTCTGGATGCCAAAATGTCTTGTTGCAGTTCTGTACAGAACTGTAATTTGTATAACAATAGAATTTACTGCAGGGGGTCTTATCCGAGTTCAAACATATGGTTCTTAATAGAGAGATTCCAGTTCCTCTGTGTTTTCAGAAGGACATAAGCCATAGTTTACATTAATTTTTAAAATATTCAAAACTATGAAAACCTGAGAATTTGTTTGAAGATGTGTTTAGAAATAAAATTGAATTCAATGATTAGAACAAAGCATCTGAAAAATACAGGAGAATCAGTAAGTATGAGATTTAGCCAGAAATAATCATCTTTTTATTAGATGGAAAGCCAATGTCCCTGCAGGGTGTTTCTCTGGAAAAAGACCCAGAAGATATGGAAGATCACAATCATGGTATGGGTCAATAACATGATGTTGTTTAAAAGGCAAATGGTAAACTGGTTTGGATAAACAGCTGTATTACTTGCATCACTTGGTCCTTTGGCTGCTTTCAACTGTTACTGTAAAGGTTTCATGTTGTTCATGTTGCAAACATAGTTTTGAGGAATTATATGGACTTCCAGGAAAGGTGAATGAGAAAAAAAAAAAACCAAAACAAAAACCCCAAAACCCAAAGCAAACCAAAACCAAAAATTGTGTCCACTGGGAATATTTATAGAAAAGACTGAATGGAAATGTGCAAATGGTGACATGAAGGAATGAAGCAATCTGGTTTCTGTGTCTTTTCTAGACAAGCTATGACAGGCCAAAAAAACACATTAGTAAAAAAAAAACCTTTTTAAACAATTGGAATAGATTTCAGGGGACCTTGTGGAATTTTTTTTGGCTGGGATGAATTAGGTATGAATGATCTTTACTTAAGTCAGGAAAATGGATCCACTTACCTCCCAAAGACACTGAAATTCAATCATAGGACTATTGCCTTTGTTACTTGGTAAAAGTAAATATTTCTTGCAACAAGCATATCTTACTAATTACAAAGAAAATAGATTTTGGAAATTCTTCAGCTGCCCTAAGCATACCTGAAATGAAACATTTCCGAACTGAAACTGATCTATTTTCTGCACTTTTGCAACATGTCAAATCACTAGAAGTTTTGCTGTACCCTTCTAGATAAAATGCTAATGGCAAAAAAAAAAAATCTGTATTCAACACTTAGACTTCACCTAGTAAAAAAAGCCTGATCTTAAGAAAATGTTCCAAGATGGTAAGCATACAGAATGAAAAAGTCTAAAAATTATCCTATCTGCTTATTTCTCTAATAGTTTTGGACACAATACTGAATAGAATATTGTTTTTCTCTTTGACAAGAAAGATGTAATGTCCAAGGAAGACCCTGAAATTTACTTTAAATGCAGCCTTTTTACATAAACTCTTTTCACCTCTTGACTTTATGGTCAAATGAACATTTCTTAATACATGGCAGTTTTTAAAGTCAATAAAATCTAATCCCTGAGAGCCAGTGGCTGTTTGACCTAGTCCAAAGGAATAACAAACATACAAAACTTCATAAGTTTGAGCTCTAGTAACTGACTTTGAAAAAGACAAAAGAAGAAGGAAAACCAAGTTAATTTGAGTTATGATCCTAGGCCTGCATTTCCTGTTATAAATTGTGGTGAATAAATAATAACATTTGTGGTAAGGAAGGCAAGTTATTAACTGCAGTTTTTAATCTGCAAGACTCATGTATTATTCATATAACAGAGGGTTTAAGATGTCATCCAGATTTCTTTCTGAGAGATAGAATCTCCATGCTGTAATATTTCGAGTCCTGTATACTTGTTGGACAAGGAAAGGTTTCATAAAACATTGAGAAAGAGAGAAACAATTAGCTGAGCTGTCCGTAGAGTTTGAGAAGCTGCATTCTCAATGGTTAACTCTGTCCAGGAGCTCTAACTCTACATGGAATTAGAGTGAGTTAAAAAAGACTAAATCAATTAAATTAATATTTTCTGAAAAAAATTACTATTTTCCTAAAATGATAACCTTGTACAGGAAAAAGAATTTTGTAGTAAATTTAGACTGAGAAGCTTGTCTCATGGTGAAACATATAGGTACAGGGAGAAGGGAAAGCCCTATAGCCCTGAATATATTTAATACCCTCACCTGAAGTACATTATGAAGAAAAGCATTGCAGATCTCCATCCTTCAGAATCAAAGCAAATTACTTGGTACTTTATTGTGCATTCTAAAGTCTCTAATTCTAACTCTGTAATTTTATGAGAATTTAGCAGACAATCTACTTGAAGCCAAAGACTGTCTAATGAAGTGTAAAATTAGAATGAGGACTTTAAAGTGTGAATTCAAAAACACCATGATCCAGAAAAACACAAAAGCCAAAGTGGTTATTCATGCCTAAACCTTTTTTCTTTAAAAGTTCTTTTACTCTTAGAAGTCCTTTTTATATTGTGGTTCCTCTCTCACATACCTCTAGGCTGAAATTTAATTGGCTGTGATTGCTGAACAAGTGTCATTGGTGAATTTGAAGTCTTGCTAAGAGGGAGCTGAAAAGAAATTTAGTTTGATTCTGAGGAAGGAAGATACTTTCTGCCACTTCCTAATCCTGTGGTCATAATAATTGACCTGCATTTAAAAGTGATATCACTTAAGTTGAACCTGGTAAATATGCCTGAGAAGAAACAATAATACATGGTGAGAAGGATGAACAGACTAAAAGTATAGAGACATGTCACTTACCATGGCTGTTTGATACACAATTCACTTGTGACTTACCTAGCCCCTATCCAGTAATTCCTGTCTGCCCCACCCCATTCTTCCCATTCCAAACCTTAGGACAGCTTTCAGAGAGCTGCCATATTCCAAGTACTAACACCTTGTAACAAAAGTGCTGTTTTTTTTGCCACTGTCAGCAGGGAGAAAGAAGAACATTTTTCACAGGGTCAAACGTTGAACACAGGTACTTGCAGTCTGACTCATCCTCTAGTCTAACAGTGTGTGAGTTTCTCTGGGCAGCTGAAAAAGTCCGGGATTCACCACACAGAGACAGGCAAATGTATGATAATGCAATTTTCACCTGGCTGTCTGGCCTGCCTTTTAACACTAACAGAGACTGCTTAGGTAGGCTGTACAGCAGTGCAGAACTTCTAAGTAAGAGGGAAACTTGTAAAATATCTTCTGCTGATGTATGCAGCAGACTAAGTCTTCAGCAATGAAAGATGGTTGAACTGAGTCATTTAGCTATGGTCAGACTTTCATCCACAAATAATATTCTAGATAGTGTCTGATAGTGACAGGCTCTGCATTATATTGGTGGCAGGGGGGTTGCTCATTTAATAAGTAGACTGGAGAACTACTTATGCTTTGCAAAATCTGAAGTAGGAGTTACACATTGTAAGAAATGTTCCTTATTGCTTGATTTAACTACAGATTTCAGAATTCAAACTTGTAACCTTAGCTATTTGGCTTTGCACTCTGGTAGTGAGTTATTTTACTGGTAGTCTCTATAGCTCCAGCTCTAATATAAATACTAATAACCATTACTACAATTAAGTTTCTTACCAATAATAAGAACAACTAAAACAAAATTGCTGGACAGAAGAAAAAAACCCCCAAACTTACCAGCATTTTAAAGTAAAATGTTTGTTCTTCTACCAGTAATGTTATTTGAATAAGTACTTTGTGTATTAAAACATATTTACATGAAACATGGCTGTTAAGGCTTTGAACTGAGTATTAGAATAAAATGGGAAAACAACATGTGTTGAATATCACAGTAGTAAAAACTGCCTCAAATGCCAGTAACATTCATTCATGGAAGTATAATCTAACTCTTCCAACAGAGTGAAATTCATTCTTGTGCAGATGGCTCCCGCATGGCCCATGCCTCATTTAAATCCCTCTTAATCCCTCTTTCGAGAATTCAAGTTGGATTTATGGAATTCATAGTCCTTGTAGTGACCCTCTGCCTAGAGTGCATTTTATGCTGTGCTGCCATTTTATTTCTATTGCCACTTCAAGCTGCAGTGTGTTGACCAAATTAACTCTGTATCCCGGCACAACTCTGTCAGACCCTTTAAAAGCTGAGAACACTGTTACTTTTACCTTGCTCTTCTTCCTCTTGCGTCGGAACCGCAGGAGCTCTTTATGCTGCCTCGACACAAAGTTCACAGCTGCATACTCCAGAAGGGCAGAAAACACAAAGAGCAGACACACCGCCATCCAGATGTCAATGGCTTTGACGTATGACACCTATGAGAGGAGACAGGAGAAGCCTGAGTGTGTTAAAATGTTCCACAGATGTGAAGTTTAGTACTTCATGGCAGGAGGAAGTCCATTAATATCTCCATATCCCAACAATAGTTTTACCGAAAAAAAAAAAATTGCATGGAAGTTAGACAATAAGAACAATTCAATTCATAAATGTAGAGTTTTTGTTAAAAAAGTGTATTTTACAAAATGTGTTTAAATCATTAACAGATCCTTATAGTGTATTACATCACAAAAAAAATTATCCTCAAAAAACACATGCTCTTCCTTCATTTGTCCCACTGAAATCCGTGAATGACACTAAGGAAGTGAAAAATAGCTTGTAGTGGAACCAGTTGGAATTCCTGTATTAAAGTGGATGTGGCTGAAAGTTTCTGGAATAAAAATTAAGTAGAAGAAATGTGATAGGTAAAGTAGATTGGCCTGATAGGCTCATTCTTTGCTAATATAGGCACAGGAAATCAAATGTATAATTGCAAATTAGTCGTGTAGTTTTGTCACAGTGAAAGTACTAAAAATCAGAAACAGGACAGAGCTCATTGCAATCCTGTATTGACAAGACCAGATGCAGGACATGATCTGAACCTATTCTGTCTTTGCAGAGTTACAAGAGTTTTTCTATATAAGCAAACATAGCTAACTTCAGGCCTCAAAATATGACAAAATAATTTGCAGCTCTCTGTTAGCCTCTTACATTGTTGTTTTTTTGAGGTTTTAGAGCATTCCGTTTTATCTGTTGATGCTAACTTCAGATACCTTCAGTTCCATATATTTGGGATACAAAGCATGCTCAAATCTGTTAGGGCTATCTGTTTTACTTAAAAAAAAAGTTAATTAGATAAAAATATCATGTTAAAACTAATACAGAATTGAATTTTTTTTATTTTATTGTATACATTTTATTTTGATTAGCTGCAATGGCACATGAAGATGGTCAAGGAGTAAGCCTTAAAATGAAATGAAAAATAAAATTATTAATATAAATAAACTTTAAGTGATTTTCATTGTGTTTAGAATAATTTTGTGAAATTGTTTGGATCTGTTAAGGTTCACATTTTTCTACATCTTAATGTAAATGTGTTTGTAACTAGTGAGGTAATTCATAATTTAGGCAGTTAGGAGAAAGGAATACAATTGAGAATCTATGGTAAGAATTTAGAATTTCAGTCATATCTGCTAGCATGTCACCAGACACTGGGATTTGAAAAAGGATGAGTCTGTCAATTGTTAAGCAGGGTTTATTTAAAACTGAATAACATCGTTTTCACTACTTGTTAAGGTTTATGGAATTAACTAGATATGTGGTTGGCTCTATAGTAGAGACAGTGGAGAAACAGAATATATTTGATTGGAGAATCCAAAAACTCCTAAATATTTCAAAATTATTTATCTGGTTCAGGAAATTATTGGATGCTAATAATTAATACACATAAGGTTGACTGAAAGTGTTTGTCTCATAGCATTGTGATTAATATAGTACAAACAAAGGAAATTTAGCCTACCTTTGGAAGAGATGCTCTTGAACCTGAGCTTTGTGTTGTCATGGTCAGTACAGTAGTTATGCCTAAAGCCACTCTGGCTGGAGCTGCATCCATATTGATCCAAAATGACACCCAGGAGAGAATCACGATCAAGAGGCTCGGTATGTACATCTGGATGAGATAGTAACCCATCTGCCTCTCCAGGTGGAATCGGACTTCAATACACGTAAACTTTCCTTTTTGCAACAAAGAAGAAATATTCAAGAGAAACAGAATGCTTTTACTGTTAACATCTAGTGTACACTCTTAAAGAATGTATGCTATGTCAAATATATTTGTTCTCTAGAAAAAGATTTATGTTTTGCATTCTCCACAGTGACTTGTAATAAAGACAGTCCCCATTATAACAGGAGTATCTACTGGAAAGAAAAGGGGCAGAATACCTGAAAAATTAAGAATCTGATAAGATATCAAATTATTATTTTCTTACTAAAAACCCCCACAATTCATTATAACAATAGGAAATTTCCTCTGTGAGATCACACTTTTTTTGTGACTTAGAGTTGGAAATCCTTCTGTGTACAAGGAAAATTCTTGCTTTCCCATTGTAAAATATCTCCTTTTTATTTGGTTCAATTTTAAACTTAATTTTATTTTTATTAAAAATTGGGAAAATATAGTGATATCAGCATGGGCATTGGGTTATCAATAGGAGAATCTGCTAAATATCTCCCTGTGTCCCCATTTAAACGATTTCAGCTCATAAGAGAAATGATCAAGATTCAAACACTGACTGAAGACTAGAAAGGCCAGAGATTAGGAAACTAGGAAGGAGATAAAATGACCTAGTTTTATCCAGGTACTAAACATTAAGCAACTTCTACTGACTTCTTCAAACTAGAAAAAAAAAATCTACTGGTAGCTCATAAAATTTTCATAAACCCATATTTTTAGATTAACCAGATTGTTGTGGGGTTAGGTATTTTTTTCCCACCCTGCAAACTGTAGATTACTTCACAGATCTTGACCCAGCCTCATTAGATTTTCTAATTCTGCCCAATGGCCATATCAGTCACAGAAGGATGGTGCTGAAGGCAAGGCTGTTACTGCAAGTGGTGTATACATAAAACAGTTTCTCACAGCAACAAATACACATAACTCAGTTTTCTTCCTTATTTTGAGTGAAAATTTTTCCTAATTCTAAATTTAACAAGGAAGACTATATTCTTATATATTTCTTAAGTGGTATGAAGTTTTTCTGCTATGTTTTCCACTCATTTTTGATAGATATTTTCCTAATCAATTTCTAGTTGCCAAAATGCCATTTCATACAATTTTTTCCACATTAATAGAGGTTTGATACTTATCAGATTAAAAAAAAATATGTAATGGATTTTTAAGCTTATACTATACTAATATATTGTGTTTTATGCTGTGACAATAGTGTTAGGCATACAGAAATGAACTTCAGATAAAGTCAAACAAATATTTTTTATTCTGGGGATATTGAGTGCTTCTGAACTTTATTATTTTCACAACAGTTCTTTTAACAGGACACTAATTTTTCTATGATGCCATAATGAATGTAATTGAATGACAATGCCACTAAAAAAAATTAGAAAGACATTAGTTATGATGTTTAATTTTAAGGTTACATTCTGTATCTCAGGAGTTTTATATCTGCAAGCTCAATTATTAGTTCCATTTCTAATTGCCAGCAATTTTTTAATCCTATCTACACTTCCGAAATCTGTGTCCCAGATCCTGGCTCAACCATCTGCTACCACAGCTTCAAGACTGATTTCTGCCCCAGCCACGGGATGAAATTCTGGTTTAAAAAAGTGAATGGGATTTTGGTGTTTAGTTGAGGAAAGGCCAGGATATTCCCCTATGTTCCTCTTCCATGGTCCTCAAAAGGACACCTATGCAATCTAGTGTTTCACTTAGCAGTTCAGCTCATCCCACATATCAGAAGTTCTGCACTGACTGCCTTTGTTGGAAGCATATCCTTACTTCAAACTGGTTCTTAGCCTGAGGATCTCTTTTTTTTGTAACATTCTTTGTGTTAATTCAGCAGCCTTGGACAGCAGCAGTCTGTGTCTCATAGATCACAGTAAATTGTGGTGGTAAGGAGTGACAGAAATGCATCAGCCCAATCTAGGTCTAAGCAAAGCCATTTCATTTGGCATCATATCAGTAAGAATGGCTCAGCATGCAACATTTTCTTCTTATAGGGTCCTATATTTTCCTTTCAAATCAAATTAGGAAGGAAAACTAAGGAGCATCAGACTGCATAATATATGCACATGCATGCATGAAGTGTCAATAAACATTAGCTATTTTTTGTATGTTGGTTTTATTCCATCCTGAGGAGTGTGGGATGAGAGATCTGACTTTCTTTCCTGAGGATTCCCGTGAACTTGGACTATTGCAGACCACTCAGGACAAAACAGTGGTCCTAAACAGTGAACAGTAAATAACATAGTAGCTATGGATTGTTTTATGTGGTTGCAAATTTGACAGATCCAATTGAACTAAGGAGGAAGACAAGAAAAATTGTAACCAACAGAATCCTAAAAAAATTAAAGAGATTCTAAATGAAAGAAGTGTGAATGGAATATATTGTAACCCCAGGGAAGGAGAGAAGAAAGCAGGGATAATGAAGAGGCCAGAAAAAGGACTGATTGATGTGTCAGAGGAATTATACAAAAGCATTTTTTGCTTTTGGTTTAGTATTTTTGTAAATATCATTGGCCAAGCTAAAAAAAAAAAAAAAAAAAAAAGAAAACCCTCAAAACCTGTAAGACCTAGACCAAATAGAAAATTGAAAAAAAACTAAAAGAAAGTGGAATCTGTCTCAAAGTAGAAAAATACCTTTGTTTAGCTCCAACATGTGTGACCTAGAGTCCTGCCTTTGTCTTAGACCCAGAGAGTTTATGGACTTGCCAGGCATACTTCCAGTGCTTCCTAGTCAAGACTACTGTGTTCCTCTCTTCCAGTGCAGCACTGAAAAATTAATATACAGCATCTCCTCAGGAAGACTGGTGACTACCCAGCTACCCCTCTTTGTTGCTCCACCACTGAGTGTTGGAGAAAGGCTGCAGATGGCAGCCTCAGCACTGAACTTGCAGCAGTTGCCAGTCTAAGTGTGAAAGAGTTGATGTTAGCTTTTACTCTTCCTGACTGAAATCAGAACCACCTGCATAAACTTGGCTAATGAAGCTGAGTGGAAAAATAAAAACCTTGCACTAGCAGATGTGAGCTCCAGCCAGCAGAGGCTGTGCTGTTTTTTCCCACCTGAGGCAGCACCCAGCTGTGGGCCTCCTTTCTCTTCCTGTATTCCATTTCAAACTCAAAGCCAGGTTAGCTGTGGTTTGATCTATTTGACTGGGTGCTTGAATGGATCAGAAGAGAGATGCCCATAAAGAGACATACCCATAAAGTCATCTCAGCTGGGGAATGAGATAGAAAAGCAAGTAAGAGCATTGCTCTAATAATTCATTTGCAGTACATGAAGGGTAAGATACAGTTCATTTTGATATGCACTGTGAATGTCCCAGAGAGTGCCTAGCAGGAGGACAGGAATCCCTTCTGGTATTGTGGCTTTGCTGAAGCTGAGCAACAAATTAAGACCTGATGGTAGTTTCAGACTAAAGCTAAATATAAGTGTGCACACAATCCATAAAATGGATTTTTGTAACGTAAAGGAAAGAAAAACTGTGCAGGGCTTCCCAAAATAAATACTTTTTCTTGAACTGAGAGTACATTTTTTGTGTTTGTAAGTCTAGCCCAACCAGGGATTTAAGTGCATGAAAGGCCCCAAAAGTGCTGACTTGATGAGCATCACACCTGTGCATGTGAAGTGAATACACTGGTGTATATGCATGTGATGGTGCATTTTTATCTCTTACCCGTATTCTTTGGTAACAACAATGTTAGAGCTGCTGAACTGGCAAGATTTCCATGCAATGTCCATGCTGAAACCATTAGTGTAGTGGAAAAATAAAATTGTAGTCAGTCTATATGACTTTTCCTCAGAAAGCATAAATTGTTTTTCTTTGGAGTCAGTGTTTAGATCACATACTATTTTTGTTGTTTCTTCCATGGCCAACCCAAGAAGAGCATTTTTCTACTTCAGGTCATCTTCACACTACACAGCCTATGCAGGCAGCAGTATGCTTGTGTCATTAAAAGGTACTGTCAGTAGTGTGGGATGTGCAAGAGAAAGCAAGCATAAATTGTAAATTCAAGCCATAAAGACTCCTCTTTTACAGTTTCTTCTGTCTCAAATTTTCCCAGAGGTAAGAGTTGGTAAGAGTTAAAAGTATTTGTCTCCCTTTAGCAGCCCTTAAGGTGTCTTTTGGGGAAAGATTTTCTTACTGTACCCCTACAATGTCATAAACATGTTATGATTCCCAGGAAGACTGAGTAGCTGTTTCTGAAGCTATACAGAAAGTTTTAATAAGAGAGAATTACTTCAGGATTCTGAGTCAAGGAAATAGTGTGCCTTAGAAATAATTAAGAAAGGAGTAACAATTATTAAACTACTATAAAATTTAAAATTAATAGCATAATAAAATATGAAATTTATAAGTATGAACAAATGAGAAAAAAACAAAGCATGCAGAGTTCAACTGTTAATCCATGCAGAATGGAGATTTATCTGCTGAAGATTCTTGATACTACTTTAGATAGTAGTAAATGGTAGTCTGACCTTGTAAGCCATTGATAATGCTAATAAATGATTTACTGTGAACTATATTATGGATATAGAGAGGACTGTGACTAAAAGACTATACAGCTTAATGAAATTACATGAATCTATTCACTTAAAATAAGAAACTTATGCTTGATGAATGGAGATGATTTAATGCCTAGCAAAATTGAACAGAGTTAGGCAAATCTTAATAAATCTTTACAGTGCTCTGCAGAATATGTGTCTTGGATCTGGGAAGTAAATATTTCATGTTCTGATTCCAACACATCTGTCAGTATGGATGTAGACTACACAATTCTGATTTTACCAGTGACTGATAGCCAACAAGCAGCCAGTCTAGCAATCAAAATATCTCCAAGTTATGGAGATTTCCTAACAGAATCCTGGGGCAATTGAACTGTGATGATGTTCTGTCCTGGTTCTGTTCCTTTGCGACAACACTTCATTTTCCTCTTGAGAAAACAGCTAGTGACAAAGGCTTAGCACGATATTAGAGAAAAAAAACTGAGAGATAGCAGGAAAGGAGAAAGGGAGAGTGAGGCTACTTCTGTAGTCTAGGATGTGCTCAACCTAAATGGCTGACTTAGATTTACAACTCTTAATACAATAGAGAGCTTCTCCCATTTGTCTGTCTTCTGGAAAGCCATTTCTTAAGCACCTCAGTTCCTCTACTCCCTATAACCTGAAAGAGATCCTAAATTCAAAATGAGCTGGAAAATTGCATTAGACCGAGGATTTCCTTCCTGGTGTTATTCTAAACCTCTGCTGTATTTAACATTTTTAGACATGTAAAAAACAGATTTTGTCATTTTATGGGGAAAAAATAACATATTGTAAAAGCCAGCTGACACTCTTTTCTCTATAGAGATAAAAGTAATGATAGTTCTTTCTTCTCAAGACAAAAATTAGATTCTTCCTCCAAAAGAAAACAATAGGTGGACTCAAGAAACAGATTTTGTATAGGTTGATGTAATATGTGTACTGTATCTCATGCCTTTGCTTTCTAAAGTTTAATACCTTGGATTCACAGGTTCTTTCTAAATGGTTGTCACTGCCATGCTTTGAGTATTCCTATCTACTCCCTGTACAAGGACAAATATTTAATCAAAATAAATATCTGTTGCAGGACAGCCCACACTGAGGATAGTTCATGACATATAATACATATTGCAAATATGATCTTACTGCAAGCCATCACAGACTTTCCCTTTGCTCTATTTTTCCAGCCCTTCCTTAATGCTGATTCTGGCACTTGTCTCTTCCTGAGCAGGGAGGAGTGTGCTAGTAGTAGAAAGCCAGTCCTTTCAATACCTGTGTGTTAATGGCCCAGACAGATGAGCCTTGAACAGTGTTGTCCTGAGACAAAGTCATTCATCAGGTAATTAATCACAGCTTTTATTAAAGGCCCTGCATATACAAACCCTAATGTTTTATGTAGTACACAGGATGGAATCACCCTGGCAAAGGTCACTGCCTTTAGTGAAAGTATGGCTATTGGCTCCAACTGTCTTCAGACAAAATGGATTGGTGAAAAAAAAAAGAGATTTGTTTGAAGTTGTCAATGTTGAAATTCTGAGGACAATTTTATCTTCTAACTGAAAAAATGTCTTAGTTGAAAATAGACAGTCTTGGGAGGAACTAAACTATATTGCCATAAGAGGGATCACACAGACCACCAGCCCTTTCCTTTTGCCTCTTGTTGAGTACTTTTTTTTTTTCCCTGCATCTGCTAAAATTAAGATTGCAATGAACATCTCGTGGCAACAGCATGTTATGTATAACACTGCAGTCAGAATAGCAGATGATTTTCATAGAGAGCATGAAGGAGAATGAAATATATAAACTGACTTTTCCATGAGGCAATTCTGTCCCCTTTACTTTCTCTCCTGTTTGAGTTATCAGGATCACCACAAGAAAAGCAGTCCACTTGATTTTACCTTTTTCAGTAAAGACATTTCCTTTTTCAGTAAAGACATTTCTTTTTTTATTCTTCCAAGAATGTGACACTTATGTTTGAGAGCAACTCTTCTTTATTATTACTGAAATACAGCTAAATGCTTTCTGTTCCTCTGCCTTCTAGTGATGAATTTTTTTAAGCAAAAAATAAAATTAATAAATTATGTGTATGCAAAGCTCATTATTTCAAGAGATTTTACCTATAAAACGATTGCATATAAGTAAACTTAGCTGAAATAATTTTCATAACTTTCTAAGAAGAAGTCAGGATAATAAAAAAAGCACTTGTTAAGTGCAGTCTCCAGAAACTTTCCAATTTGCACTTTAATATACATTGCAATTTGAGTGTATTTTGCTGATAAAAGCTGCTTATAAAAGTACTCATGTTTTCCTCATCATAAAATAGATAAAACACCATATCTATCTTCATACAGCCTGGATAGATATTATGATTTTCCAATGTCTAACACATAGAGCTAGACAAATTTTCATTCACATGGCATTTGTCTATGAATCTAAAGCAAAGATTATCTAAATGACTCTAGGAATGTACTACCATTCAGTCTTTCTTTCTTTCAAGTCCCAATCTGAGGATATCAGCAGTATATTGAGGGAAATCAGTGCTGAGGCTGTCACCTGACTTTGGCTACATAGATTCCTGGACAGGAAGGAAGTGTGTTTACAGAGCCCTTTTTGGAAGAAAATTCTGAGGCAGGTGGTAAACTTGACATTGGTATAAGACTGATAATGACTGCAGTAAAAGGCAGTTTAAAGTAAATATGGAAAAGAGAAACTATTTCTTTTTCAGCTTGATAAATTTGCATTTGTAGTTCTCATGTCCCTCAGAAAGGAGAACTGAGCTGCATTGAGCAGGATCTTCGTAGGCCGGAGAATCCAGCACATCATCATGGCAAACACAAATGCACAGATGGGTGATGAGGACAGGGTAAACCCCTGCCCTGATACAAGCTGGGGGTGGACTGGGTAGGCAGCAGGTCTCCCAGGCTTGGGAGCCTGAGAGAGATCAAGCTGAACAGAAGTCTTGTGATGTGAAAGACTTGTCATGTGCTGCACTACATTAGCCGGGTCAGAGAGGGGAGAAGTATAAACTAAAGAGACATCCAGATGTAATGCTTCCACTTCAGGACAGATGATTAATTTCTATTCAATGAATCTTTAAAGTAGAATGCTCAAATTTTGATCAGTGCAGGGCTGACAATTGTAACCTCTCTGCCCTTGAGAAAAATGCCTTGTCGGAGTCAGACAGTACCATTTTGTGCACCTAGGGATGGTCACATCTTCAGCCTGCCACAGGCTCTGTTTCACAAAGTGTTTATAATTTCTGCTTTTTCAGTGAAGAAATGAGCAGCTTCAGAGATGTCACACCCATAGACTATCTCCTGGGTAAAAAGTACAAGCCTCCTTTTTGGAGAAATGCTCTAGGAAAAGAAACCTGAGGAATTTAAAAAGTCATGTCTTAAAAAGCTCTCCTATAGTCTCAGAAAGAGTGGTTTAGGTGTTTGTCCACACAAGTAAGGCTTTGAGTTGTTGTCAGAGTAAGACATTAAAGTTATGTCCCATTTAATCACTGTCATCAAGCTGGCAGCAAGATGGCTGAATAAAAGGCACTAGGTTGGTTGAAGGTGAGACTTAGAAGGGCCACAATCTGCAGGTGTTAAGCACCTTTTTTGACGATGGGGGAACAAATGGGATCATAAGAAAAAAATGTGTTTGGGATGTGCATATTAGGAAGTCAGATGGGAAGCTGGAGCTAAGGAAACATGCTGCTCATCAAGATTGTAATTATCAGAAAAGGTTACACACAGAATCTATCAGTTCTGCTGGTGAGTGCAGCAATCATAGCTCCGCTGTTTCCAGGACCACTACATCTAATTCTTTGATGCAAAAGGCATTATTAGACCCAAGACAGTTCTGAGCAGCATCACTCAAGTGTGGGTGTAAAGCATTCATTATCCATGATGCAGGAGTAGAGCCTAGACACATTTATGCCTGTAAGCCAATGCCATTATGTATCAATTCATGCTAATGTATATTGGGCTTTTTGCAGCTGTGTTTGAAATAACATTCAGGTGTTGCATAACAGCCCAGGGAAGAAATTAATGTCACATAATGTGGCAAAGAAAGACCATTCTTGTAATGTAAATGGTTCATGTGTGATTTTTCTAGTTCTTATGATTCTACTTCACTTTCCAAATTGGTCACTGTGGATATGCCTGTGGATGCAAAACATGAAAATTATCAGAAATGTTGCTGTGTCACTGCAGAACACAAGATTTGATGAGCCATTTTGCTGTACTGTTGCTGAAACTGGTATGTCTCTATATTTAGACATACATTTACTTTATTTTTTGAGCTCTGGTTACAGTGAACCATTTTCAATTAGACATGAAACACTGATGGGACATGCACTGATGAGTTTCCACATACTGTCCTGAAGCTTCATGCTAATTTGCTTCACAGGGAGAATTTTGGGATCTTTTTTTTTCTGTTTTACAGGATGTCTCAGGAGAGCTTTCCACCCTGTATTGTTACTAAATTTAATTTGAAAACTCTTCCTTGGTCCCTTACTGCAGTTGCTTAACATTATTTTAAGAATTCATTTTATCTAATCTGTCACAGGCTAGAGAAACAGACTTAATATCATGTTTTAAAAATTGCTTTTCGTAAATTTTGGTTCCTGTGGAGTATCCTAAAGGCATGTCTGCCTGCAGTATCTCATTGCAGAAGCCTTAAAAAGACACAGTACTGGTCATGTATCCAAGTGACATAGTGAAAATAGTTGTTGTCTTTTAATTGAATGTTTATGGGGTTTTAGCCTACAAATGGTAGTTAACAATATTGGTTGTAACAAAGAAATAAAAGGAATTATTACTCTCCTAGAAACCAAACCCCTCTAATCTGATTAAATTTGCTTCATACTGAAGATTTGAATTAAAAAAATAATACTTTGGACAAAATACTGTTCTCTTGAAGAGGAGACTGTAAGAATAAATGTAGTCCTTTTTGGGTAAAACCACCTTTTCTTTCTGATTTGCCTTGACAAAGTTCTGTACCAGTAATTTTGGTGCTGTAACTCAGAGCAGGCCACTCAGCTGCTTCCTCTGGTGAGGACATACCTTTCCACCTGCTGCTCAGCATCAGCATCATATTTCTTCCCCCTGCCCACCACAGGCAGGTCCCACAGCTGTGCAATTGCTTTATCTTTTGCTGCCATCTTTTAACATTCCTATCCTCTAACTGCATCCAGGCTTCCAAGGTTTCTGTGTTATCAAATGCCTTAATTTTTTTGTGGACAAGTTAAATGGTCCAATTACTTTCTCAGTACAAGCATGAGCTTCATCTTTCCAGGGCTGTGGGTTGCACTCACATCTTAGAGCATGTTTGGCCACAGAAATGCAGTTTGGCCAAAGCAATACAGAATACGACAGGCTGCTGGTTGGCCACACTGTCCTCTAGGCTTATTGCAGTAAACCCCTCCTCTCATCAAATGTGACAGAATTGCAGACACAAGCACACTTGTAGCCACATCTTGAGAACCATGAGGCCTCACATGCAGTTAATAACACCAAGTGCTCCTGCTTCTCCACTCAGCTTAGGGCAACAGTGAAAAAACAGTACTTTTAAGTTGAACCCACGTAACCTAACATAATGGGCCTTGGCATAGCATATTTTCCTATTTTTCCTCAGATGAAAATTGATACCAAGTTAAATAGGCTTGAAACAGAGGTTGTGCCTTAAAAATATTGAAAAAAATGAAGTTTTAGTCCAAATCACAAGGTTTGAACTCATGAGTAAGAGTACAACTCAGCTTGGGATGGAGAGTTTGGAAATCACTGGAAATTCTGAGATTTCTCACCAGGTTTCCATCAGTATGAGGTTAAGCATCACAGTAATGCCTTAATTTCTCAGATATTTTTGATGCATCATGTTATGCAAATGAACTTTAGAAAAAAGAGAAGGATACTCCATACCATGATTTCTCACTAGTTAATATCATATACAGGGTATAGAATGCAATTACAGACACTCATTAAAATGGCACAAAAGCAGGAGAACTCTAAAAAGAAAGGCTAAGTTGCTTGTATATCTCAAAGGAGACTGGAAAATAATGAAAATAAAACTCTTATTTGCCATAAGGATTATGGTAGAAAGGAAAAATAAAAATTTCTATCTCATCATTAACAAAGAAATGTCTGAGTGAAAAAAATACTCTGCTATAGGATAAGTATCACAAATTTTAGAAGATTTTCGAGAATTATCCAGATATTAGTATTTGTACAATAAAAGTGCATGTTAAGTATTTCCAATTTATTTTAGAGAATGCTTCAAAATATTTCTATCAGTATCTTCCTCCTCTAAATGGAAATTGAGAGAACCTTCCTTTCTCTTAGGGCAGCACTGCAGTTGTGATAAAATCCAATGCTGAAAACCACTCCTCCTTAATTTTGATTGTAGCAGGACATTTCTTATAAACATCACTTATTCAGTTTTTCTATCCCTGACATTTCAGCAGAATCCAAATGAATCATTATAATCTTAAATTTTAAGACATGTTTAATCATACTGGAAGACAAAAATTAAAAGATATATGGATTAGAATGGAAGAGGTTTTGCTTCTTTTTTTCTCAAGAGAATATATAAGCTATGCATTCTTAGGCTGTGATTTTCAGGATTATTGTGCTTGTGATTGTTCAGTTATCAAAATTATAGAATGGCTTGAGTTGAGAGACCCTAAAGATTACTTAGCTCCAACTCCCCTGCCATGGGCAGGGACACTTTTCACTAGACCAGGTTGCTCAGAGCCCCATCCAACCTGGCCTTGAACACTTTCTGGAATGGGGCAGCCACAACTTCTCTGGGCACCTTGTTCCAGTGCCTCACCACCCTCACAGTAAAGAATTTCTTTCTGATATCAACACCTACTCTCTTTCAGCTTGAATCCGTTCACCCTTGTCCCGTCACTGCATACTCATGTATAGTTTGTACACCTGGCCATTGCACACCAAGAATCCTTTCAGTTCACTCCCCTGCTGTATGAACAAGGGCAGGGATAACTTGGTTTGGCAGCCCCATGTCCCTTTTTCCTGACTGATCCAGGCTATGATTAGCGCACTGCATGTAGACCTTTGGATCTCAGTAGTTCTTCAGATCCCACATTGTAGATGTGGTCACGGCACCTACTGAAAAAGTAAAGCCCCTGACTGAACAGTTTCTGAATTATTTCAACTCTATTTTGTTAAGGTACCAAAAATTAAAGTTTGTTCAGTCTTCAGGTTGCTTTAGTTTGTTTGCCAGTTATTAAAACTGCATTACCTTGAACAAAGCACCTGTATGTTTTAACCCTCTTCTGAATTCTGGGAGACCATTTAATATATACCCCAACTGTGACATTTATTATAAAAATCAATGTTAAATATCTTTTCAGTTGTAATCACTTTCTTACCTGTATTGTAATGCTTGGTGCAGTAACATAAGTCCTTTTCTTCTTTCAGCAGAAACTGTGGCAGAGTGAGACCTTCTGCTACTTGAACTGCTCCCTTTTCTTGCCACTCAAAAATGAGATCATTCATTGTGTATCCAACTAAAACAAAGAAAAAACCCAAATAAACTCTAAGTCTGCTGTAAACTTTGAAAAGCAGTAACATATCAAATGAAAACATTTTAAGTAAATGTTATACAAAGGAGGTAATACAGATGGTCTGCTTGGACCTGTTAATCACAAATTTTTATCTGTCATTTTATGCCACATTGAATTGGAAGAGATAAAACTCTTATGAAACTCTTTTAAATCCTTATAATTAGATGGCCTATTAATGGATTCAACAAAAGCATTTAAATTAGCTAAACATCCAAATCTCTTCAGTGCTTGGGAACATCTTTTTCTCCTCAACCCATGAAGGATAAAATAGGTCCTTTACACTCAGATCTCTTCCTCTTTTACTTGAGGTGAAATGTGGATTGTCAAAGTTATGCTTATGGATTGATGTCAGTTTGAATGGTTAAGTGCAAACTGTTCAAAGACAACAATGAATTCAAAATTCTGCAGTAGTATTACTTGAATTGAAAAACTGCTTTTCTCTCAAACTGGAACAAGACATGGAAAAGCAATTGATTATAATCTTCTCATATTACCTGACTGTGACATGTAATGATATTAAGCACTCAGCTTTAATATTCAGACTCCTGCACTTATGCACACCTCATGCATGTGTATAAGATTAGGTATAACAGCAAAAGACATACTAATCAAGGCCCAGCCTTTGCAACAACCAAGTACTTTTTCATTCTATTTCCTTCTCTCAGATAAATATTTGCACGGGATGCCATTGGGGAAAGTATCCCTGCTTCTTCTGATTTGTTAACTTTTCCAGGCATTTCATTCTAATTTTCTTTCTAAATAAATTTTATCTGATTAGTAAAACTGGAAAAAAAACTTTTCATTCAAGTTTAAGTCACATATACTAGAAGGAACCAGAAGGCAAAAGGAGAATTTTTTCATCTGATTTATATAGCTTTCAGCTTCATTGCAATATTTCCTTTCTGCTTTAATCCAATACTAACAAGCTGTTGAAAGTTATTCACAGGAACTCAGGCTGACTGTTACTTTAATTGGCACTTTTTTTTGAGGCTGGATAAATATGATAAAAAATGAGACCACCAAATCCTTTTAAATAAGTAATTAGTGCTCAAGCCACTACAAGCATATATCAATAGAACACTTGCTTTTCTTATCAATTGCATAATATTCCATAAACACAGTTAAAATCCACTATTAAATCCCATAAACTGTGAAAAATCAGAAGTATATATCTTATCAAAATTTGCATGAATTCAGACAAAAAGCAGTTGTGTGTAAAGCAGATTACCACTCGAAGCACCTAGATTATGGCCAGAAGTGGTATTCCCTGAGTAAAACTCATTTAACTGGCAAGAAACAATTGCTGTGTCAAAATGTATTTCATTAAATCAGGTTCATATTCATTAATCTCTAATGCATGCTTTTAATTTTGATTTTCTACTCTGCCCACTAATTCTTCTCTAATGCAATATAGTACAAATATTAGCAGCATTTTCAAAATGCTGCTGTAGTAATCAGTTTTTGTCATGTTTACATTTTAAATGCCCAAGTATAGCATTCAAAATTGTAACTTCAGTTTTGTAACTCAAGGTCATAGGCATAAATTAAAAGTGTCTTGATATATAGAGAACTTAATGGAGATGTGAGTTTCTGTTATACCAAATAAATTTAAAGTAATATAATGTTTCCACTAATATGGTAAATTAAATCAGCTTGAATGAAATAAAAAGAAAATGTACTTTTCAATTAATTTTATGAAGAGGACCTGCTGAATAGCACACTGCTTAGCATTCAGAATGCTCATGGTAATGTGTACATCGTGCATAAGGGGAAAAAGACATTTTTATGGAAATCACACCTTAAAACAACCAGTGTTTATGGTAGTGTAGTATTTATACTATTAGAGTTTAGATATGTGGTACTATGTATGCAATGAGCCTAAAATACAGTTCCCTGGCACACTATTTTGGGACCTCTGCTGAATAATTGTAATAACTGTCCCTGTCCTGTTCTAGAAATACTAAACCTGAAGTCTACCTGAGCTTTTGATTCTTGCCTACTTGCTACCCAATTACCAAATGTGCATTATCTTTAAAACAATTTTAAAAAGCATCATTCAGTAACATAAGTTTAACTAAAAGTCTAAATGCCTGTTGCTGATACTGGTCTGCTTTTGAAGATTAGAAATACACTGTTTGTATTTTCCAAATGGTCTATGAGATAAAAGAAATGAGAAGTTGTGTTCCATTACATGGTTATCACTGTGCAAATGGAGCAGTAAAGTGTGTCTTGAAAAGTGAAGGCTTTATTCTGAATGGATGTGTGGCTACCCATACAAACTTGTGCTATATGTGTCAGTTATATTGTTAGACATATTATCAACTTGTAGGAACTGCACTGAAATATGCAGCAGTTATAAAGAACAAGAGATTTCTCTTTAAGGCCTATAAGGGATTAACTACATCTCAGCATGATATTTAGCCCCTCATTGAAACAGAAGCTTTTCTTTTTTGACTATGAGGTGGTGTTGATGACTATTATAAATTCCTACCAGATATTTTTATTACCAGTGGCTGTGAAGTACAATGTTATGTAGGGAATTCCCAGTGGATACGTTTTATTGTTGAAAAAAGGACAGTCAGTCACTAGCCTACGTAGCATATGAGGGTGCAGCTCACTGGTGCAAAATTTTTATTCTACATGAATAGCTGAAAGCAATGGAGGCTATAATCCAACATGGTCTTCAGGACCAGCCCAACCTAAACTAAATCAAGTGGACTAGTAAAGGTTTCTGTCACTGAAATGCAGTGCACTAGGGTTCATGTTTGCAGGGCATGAAAGAATGAAGGCTGGGAAGGGAAATAGAGTTGTTAAATTGTGTTTTATGGGACAAACACCAGCTTCTGTGGCTGAAGAAGACAGCAGTTGGCAATGTACTTTATTTTTTCTGGCTACTGTGAAGTACTTGTTCTTACTTTATTTTATAAATGTATTACTAATTATACAAAATCTAAGTGGTATCATCGTGGAACAATAAAGAAAGGATAGAAAAAACAACCTTGTTATGTTTGAACAGTGGTGCTCAGGAGTTATAGGGCTGGTTAGGTTACATTAATACTCTTATTAACCCAGTCTGAGGTCATGCACATTTAAAATGCAAAAGCAAGCAGTAAATTGTTGGTAATTATATGAAAAAGACATCATCCCAGGAGGAGAAGGTTTCCAGGGGAGTATTTCTCAGGAAAAGTCAAGAACTGTGTGAATGCATGGCACTGTAGTCTCTGTGCAAACAGTTCTCTTAAAGAGACAAGTAATTTTCAGGAGCCTGAAGTCATTCCAGGTAATTAGCTAATGCAGCATATAATGGCAGACTGAGAGCTATGCCTGAGATTAATACGACGAACTAGGGAACATTTATGATTTATTAGATGGGAAGAAGGCCTGAACCAATTTGGAAACTTGGACTTGGTCTACAGAAATATTATTTTAGAAAACGATGTTTTCTAAAATAGAGTGGGTGATAAGTGCAACAAAATAAAAGTAAAACTCTTTCACAATAACAGAGGGAGAAAGTGGAAGAGATAAGGCATTGATGAAAAGTAGCTCTCAGGACTTGTGTCTGGAATAGTTGATGAAAGATTTCGAGTAACTGGACATCAAATAAAGTTGCATTTAAGTGGTATTTTATTTAGTTGATATAATCTTTAAAAAAACTGGCAGATGGTTGACAAGACAGACAAGTAACTTTAGCCTTTAGACAGCACAAAAAATTGTTTAGCTAGAGTGAAAATTTTCAGCATTTTCCATTACAGGTTCCAGAAAAATTCAGGAAAAAACAATGTGATCCTGCTGAAATATTTCTAAGTATTAAGGGCATCTACAGTGTCTTGAAAGAAAAACCAAACTTTTCTCTTGGTCTGACTCATCTTTCCCAGAAAAAATTATCTTTCCAAAAACAGTGTTGACAAGCTGTTTTCAACACTCATATGAGATTCCTGAAAGAAAGAGTTAGACTGTATCTTTGTATTTTTTGGAGCTACCATTAATAACATATATCAACTTCCATTTATCCAATTTTAAAAGTATAGGAATAAAGCCTGCCTTAAATAAATAGAGTCCCATTCAACCCAGATCAGTTCACATTACTCTACAGAACTTACTGGAACCAAGATGTTTATATCGGTTGCATGCTTAAAGTAGGAAGATTTTATTTTAGCTAATTCAGTATCAGTGGTAGGCGTTAAAAGCCCATTATCTCATAGACAAAACGGTGAACAGCTGACAAGTTTGTTTTGAAGAATTGTTGAAGTGTCCAACATCTCTTCTCCTGCTACTCCAAGGACTACACCACTACAGAAACATATTATTCAAAGCAGCTCCCCTGTACCTTTAGAGACTCTACACCTTTGAACTGTCTTTGTCTTGGCAATTCCAACTTAATTCCTTTATCATATCTGCTGACATGTTTTTATTTGCTTTGTCCGTCCACCTTTAGCACACCTTTCCAGGCCATGAGCAAACTTGTGATCCAGCTGAACATCAATAAATCCTGTAAATTTTCTACTCATTTTTTTCATTACAGGAAGGCTGTGCTTCCCTTGTGTAATTTCAAAATACCTACAGGTATATTAAAACCCAGCTCTTTTCCTCGTGTTCAATAAACAGGAAAATGCTCAGCATGAAACAAGAATGAGCAAAGTATTTTTTTTGTAAAAGAGTTTAGTTTAACTAGAGCATTTAGTTTTTAATCCCAGTTATATATCTAAATTCCATTTTCATTTCTTTCATTTTTAGTAAGGTACAGGTCCAAACCCATCAGTTCTTTAGGTCTCCACTTGAAGCAAGAACTGCAGTCATGTTGACTAGGGTTATTCCACTACTCTTCTGTTGGACATCCCATCAATTTGCCTCCAGGACAGGCTGCCTGCACATTACTGTTCCTAAGAGCATGACAGACATTTAAATTGTGCCCTAAATTCCCAGAAACATAGCAGGGGGAAGATATGACAGAGCTAAGGAATCTGCCTTTGGCTCGAGGTTAGAACAAATTCTCCTACATTATGCACTAAATATATTAGTTCAGAAATGAGCTGTGATTCATTTCAAGGCTAAATTTGTGTTGGAGCTCCAAGAAGGCAGGATTTTATTCAATGTACTTCTGAGCTGCTTTTCAAAGTGTCTGCCCCTTGCACTGCCCTCTAAGTCATTCTGAAGGAATCTCTCCCTAGGGAGTTATAGGTTTATTCTTCTTAGCCAGAATTTTGGAAAAGAATAACATTTCAGCTCAGCACTCTAGCACATCTCTCAAACCTACTATTCTTGCTGAAGCCTATAGGTGTTCAGCTATCACTTTTATTCTAGTTTCTGCATGCCAGCAGCAGTTGTGCAGTTCCTACTGCCCTTTCATCCTGCATTGGTCAGGAGCTGATGACTATGGGTATGCTGATCTTTGTAGCTGTGTGTCATGTCTCGCTTCAGATAGACACAATAGTTTGAGTTACCCATCTGCAGAATAAAAACCACAGCCTGAGCAGCTGATAATTTTTGTGCTGCTGAAATGGAAAGGAGACAAGCAGTATGGTTCTACACCTTCTGGTACAGACAGGCATTGACCTAGTGTGTCCATAATTTCTGTCATTCAGGTAGACCCTGAGAATTCCCTGGCAGATGAGAAATACTCTCCAGTTATTTCATCTTACGTTATCTTTGTGCTGTTGTGGGAAAGGAAAAATGTGCATGTACTTTTATATAAGGTATGAACTTGTACTGCTGCAGCCTATATACCTGTCTTTCCACTTGTATAAACTCCAAATTAGAGACTGCGGGGAAAGAAATTGTGCAAATAATCATGTACTACAGAGGGAATTTTCTTTTACAATCCAGAAGACAGAAGCATGATTGCTTAGAAAGACTAAAAAGCCTCCATAAATCAAAAGGGGAAAAGAAAGGGCCACTGTTTAATTTAAAAATCAACATCAAATTATAATTATGAGGTAAGAAAGTGTTTTATACCTTACCTATGCTGCTTTTCATAGTATTTTTTCTTTTGTAACTTAGTCTTTTCAATATTCTTTGAAAATTCAGGGATATTAAATGTCACATAAAGTTATAATTGTAATTTAAAAGCAAAGGAATGCTGTAAGGTAAAAGAGAAACTTATAAAAGAAAGACAACAAGCTCTATCATCTGAAAGAAAAACATTTCTTTCCAGGGAGACAGGCCACAGAAATAAATACGTATCTAGCTGACATTTCTTTGTATCTTATTCAAGCAGAATAAAACTAAAATTATCCCACATGCCTATAGGCTGCCCTGGTGTAAGGCATAGAACTGTAGAAGGGATTATTTCATATGTGCATTTTCATTTGTTCCCTTTCTAAGATAAAAAGGCAGCTATTCTAGCTGCTGAGAAATCATTTGGTAAAATAAATCCTTTAAAAATAGAAGACATTTCTACTGAAATATTTTTCAGACACTTCATGATCTAATGAAGTACTTTTACCAGGGGCAAATCCAGCTGCTCAGAGTGACCTTGGAGAAAACATTACACGAGACAGCTAAAAATAAAGATATCATTTGGGAAAAAAGCTATATATTTTTTTTTCTCTTAGAATTTTCTATGATGGAGCAACAGTATCAATACTGCAGGAAATTATGCAGTACTAAAAGAAATTATTACTTAAAGAGAGACAAACCCCATGATCTGTCTATTATAACTGTCAGTCTTTGCAGCCTGGTGGTAAGATGAGTGAAAAAAAAAAGATGAGTGATTTATTCTAATTTTCTTAGTGACACAGTCTGGAACAAGGCTTGCAAGATCTGACAGAGTTTACAGAAACTGTGAGACAAATGGCCCTTGGAAATTCTTAATGTACAATGCCCTACACCACTTGGAAAAAACAGCAATGATCATCACTTCAAAAAGAAACATCTGGAAACATGGCTACAGCTGTTTTGCTCCTGCAAACGCTTTGGTTTCTTATAACGTAGCCTGGTGGTCAGATCATTCACTCAGGACACGAGAGGCTGTGTTTTCTGTTTTGAACCCAAATGTCTTCCACTTCCCCAGACAAGGCATTAACCACTAGGGTTACTGCTTTGATCCCTCTGTTTACATTGTCTCACTGTGCACCAAAAAATGCAAGGCAGACAGCCAGAGCAGAGAATGACACTGTGGCCTAGAAATTAGAGATGCTTGGATGGAATCAGGCTCTCAGGGTTATGTCAGTTCTTACCTCG
Source organism: Haemorhous mexicanus (assembly GCF_027477595.1). Taxonomy (NCBI): domain Eukaryota; kingdom Metazoa; phylum Chordata; class Aves; order Passeriformes; family Fringillidae; genus Haemorhous; species Haemorhous mexicanus. The sequence goes on from NC_082344.1 coordinate 41,432,517, forward strand.
GGAGATTTGATGTGAAGCCTGGGAAAATGCCAAATGCACCATCCTCCTTTTTTCTTCTATAAATTTAAATAGAACTAGATGCCTTTTCTTAGCCAGAGAATCTGGAATTTGAAAGTTTCTGCTCATCCTATCCTAAGTTTTGGAAATTGGTCAGAGTTCACTCTCATATAAACTACTTTTTTTTTTTTTTTTTTTTTTTAACCTGGTTACTCTTCCTGCATTTTTATAACACTTCTAAGTTGTTTATTTCCTGTCCTTCCTGTACAGAGAAACTGGCTATGGACAGGTGAATTCCCACTCTCAAACGTCTAGGATCTTGTAACTTAGGTCACTGTACATATCTGTTTTGGATCTGTCCCAAAATAATCTCAGGGAACTGCTGCCTTGTTCTTGCAAACCTAACTGGTTATTCAGCTGTCAGACATGCGAGCATATCCAGAGCTCCCACATGCTGCAAAATTTTCTGCTTCAGGCCATCATCTTTTCCCATAGTCTGTTTTTTGATGTCTGAAGTTACAGGTAAAATAGACTTAGACAAGGCAATATGGGAAAAGCTTTATTACTTGCAACTTCCTTATGAAATCAAATTTGATCTTTCTCAGTGAATAAAGAATTTGAAGCAGTCATCTGTATTTTCTTCAGCTCTTCTTTTGTAAGAACCTCTTTTTACCATGTGAATGTGCAGCTGGGAATTTACTCCCACCAAACTCAATGATTAAAAACAAGTCTTCAGTGAAAAATGTTCTGCTGGAAAATACAGTAGAACATCAACAGTGCTATTCAACTAATAAATGTTGGTTCCCTGTGGTGTAGTTTGTGGGAACTGTGGGCTCCTGCAAGGTTTCTCTAAAGCAAACCAGATGCCTGTTTGTTCATGAATGCTCAGTTTTTGTCTGACCTGTCCTCACAACAGCTGAAAGAGAGGAAAAATGCAGCTGAGTTTTATGAAGCTGTTAAAGCAAAAACTTCACAGCTTTTCAAAGCATTTTTTACTGATACATTTTGCTTGCTCAGTCAAACAATATTCTTCCTCTTTGAAGCATAATTGTATTTAGTGAGCATTCCTGCCATCTGCGTGCAACTGCCTCCTGTTAACCTTTTGTTTAGTCACATTAATTATACAGGTGACATAGGTTGCCAGTAGAATTGTCTGCTCAGGTTCATTATGGAGTTTTGCTCAAATCCTGGATATATATTGTCCTAAATTCCTTGACATTTGCAGCAAATAATGATCCTTCCATTTTAGTCAAGAAAATTTCTGCTGTCAGATTCAGCTGTTGCCTTCATATTGAAAGGCTGCTTCATAATGTTACCATCTGTCCATTGTAATAAAAGATAGATCTGGCTTTTATACTCACCCTGCAATAGTCTATAAATAGTACATCATACAACAAACAGTTCTGACATACTGACTGATAGATAATTACCTCGCCTTCCCCTAGGTGCTGCTTTGTTCCAGTAAAAGAAGAAAAAACCTCCAAAAAATGTTAATAAAATTATGTGTGGTGTTTCTGATCTATGATATATTTCAAACAATCCAATATGTTCATTCTATATGCATAATTCTTTTATTTTTGAAATATTTTGCTTATTGGCCCTAAAACTGTAAATCTAGATCTTTTAGATGAATACGTCTTAATCTGTCTTACTCCTGTCATTTATTTTCACTAACTTCAGATTGCTGGGAGCTTTCAAAGAATGCTTTACTTTATTTTATTTTTGTTCTTTGCATCATTAGGAGCGTTTTTCTGCTACAGCTCTCTTTCAAAGTCCTCTCAATTTAAGGGAAACAGCAATTCCCAAATACTTCATATCACAAGGAAAATGAGAATATAATGCATCAGACAGAATAGTTGATTTCTCCTTTTGTGTGTTTGTGCCTTGAAATGGCATAGCTGCTTTACACTTTCCATCTTCTTTTAAGTAACAAGATATCAAGGTAGATGATAAGTAAAACGTATGATAAGTTAGAATATAATAATTTTATTTCACCTAAATTTCCATCAATCACTTCTTTAAGTTATTCTTGTGTTTCCTTTATGCTCTCCCTATTATTTACCTCCTGCACGTGTGAACACAGAAAGACTTATGGTGACACCCTTTATGCAGAAATTTTGTATAAACTGTCACTGAGTTTAATGGTAACTTCAGATTTACACAAAACTCTCATTTTTCAGTTCAAATAGGTATGAAAGAACCTGTTCCTCTTAAAATCATGAATATTTCATAGATTCTAGTGATAAAATAGAAGATTCATTTTGAAAATTTGATCTTGTACCACTACAAGGGGTTTTCCTACCTCCTGTATAGCTGTTGTAATCTCTGCAAAAGATTGTATAGGATAATACATTACGCAAACTTACAGCTTTCCAGCTGCATTATACATGTTTGCACATCCATTGGAAAATTTTTGAGATCCATCGGACAGGAAAGTATTAAAGTCAATCTGAAAGAACACAAAAAACCCATTAAAAACATAACCCCCAAAAAAGCCATAGAACTGGGCAGGAAGAATGCATGAATACAATGGAAGCAATTAGAAATAGAATTCATGTTTCCATAGAAAAGTCTCTATTAGCTGAACCCATCTAACTCAGCCTAGTATGAAAAAAAGCATGGAGATGAAGATTAATTATGTTCCCAGAGTGGTAGGCTAACCTCCTTTAGGATATGAAATCCTCATAAGAATTTTAACCCAACCCTTTCTCCTTGTGTAAGCTTGGAGAAGTGCTGCCTAATGGCACTGGAAGGAGGGAAGGAGGAAGGAGACTCTTTCCACTGACACATCCATGCAAGTCATAAAGTTTTCTTTTTCTCCAGAACACAAAGTGTTTAGAGATTCCTGATGTCTCTTCAAAGAGTCTAATTTCACATTAATTCAGTGTCATAAAAACATGCAAAGCAAAACACTGAGTGAACAATAGTATATTTATTTTGAAAAGAGTAACATTTTGCACAAGTGAGTCACTGCTTCAACACCAAATCCAGTGGGCATTAGCATACTTATATCTAATGTGTTTCTCATTAGATTGGGTTTTTGATGACAGTGATAAAATGCCTACTGATGTCTGTATTAAAAGGAAAGTGGTGGGAAGAGAAGTGGGATAATTAGATTTTGTCAATACTTATGATTACTGCATTCAGCTTCTTAAAACCTTTTCAAAAATTTACTTTCCAGTTTTCTCTCCATCTTCAGAGATGAGTAAATGACTACTCTTTAAATGTGATACTTTCTCAAACAGGCCATATTTTCAGGTTGAAGTGCAACTGCAATATCCAGAAAGGGGGAAAAGAAGTAAAATTGGATTGTCTGGACATTGGAGGACACAGACTGTGAAACTTGTATATAGGCCAACTCAGATTATAATACTCAGATTATAGTATAAAGATTTTTTGTTCTGTGCAGTGTCCTAGTTCCTCTAGGCTCAGTATCAGTACTTTAAAATGGGAAAGAAATTTTTCTTATTACTTTTACTATGTGCGTGCCTAATGAGTGATCATTTTCTATTTTAATATAAACAATGAACGCGGACAAAATTCTGCATTCAAAACTCTCAAATAATAGTTCTGCACGACTAGCAACTGAATATATGTTTTAGAAAATCCTAATTATACTTTTGAGCTTCTATCTGAAAAAAACCCCATTAGATTAGAGACTTACCTGATGGAATAAAGTACATTTCCATTCTTGAAGATCCGCAACAACTTATTATCTGTTGTAACTTCATGAAAGTTGGCACCTTTTTCATTAGCAAAGAACAAATCAGGTTTCCAAATGGAATCCAGCATAGATGGATCTAAATCTAAAGAGTCATCTGGATATTCACTGTATGCGAGGCGTGGATCATTCCAGTTCTGACGGAGAAAGATGTTCACTCGGTAATCCTGAATAAAAGAGAAAACAGGCAAAGGTTTATCAAGCATGGGGATTTAGCTTTTATTTCATTTCTTAGCCATGTAATCCCCTATCCATCTGTGGATGACAAAAGAATTACTTAGCTGAATGCCAGAATGATACCTATTTATGTTAGTGGGGACACAATGGATAAGAATAAAGATGCATTTCAGGGCAGTTGAAAAACATCCTAAGATAAGGAAATCCAACATCCATGTACAGTTCATATAATTCTATATAACTCTACCCTATCTATCTACCTACTCTATCACAAATTTGTCTTGAATTTGAAATGAGAAGCATAAAAAGAGTTTTATGGTGTTACCTTTTTCTGCTCAAACCCTGGCAGGGGTATTCCCACTTTCCACTGTCAGTGAGAATCTGTCCCACTGTTAGGGAAGTTAAATTATTTTTTTTTCCCTCTCTCTAATCCTTACTTGTTTTAGACCCATCACATAGGCTTTCTGTGCCTCAGTTTCCTATGGAACATTGTGTGAGCAGTAACTTGCCACACAGCAGTCTGCAGAGGGCACATGTTCCTCATCTCTTCAAATTGGGTAGAGACTCTATAAGCCTTTATGATAAATTAGATTAGCTACTGGTGTAGTCACCTGAATTTCTACAGAAAGTCTTGTCTTAATCAAGAGGGCCTTTACAGAAAAGATGAGTGTTTCAAATTTCTGGAAGTCATTTTGAAGCTGCACATACATTCTGTCAGAAATGTATTTATGGCTCCACTTTCTTACAACTTTACCACTGTGAAAATACTTGGTTTTAAATAAAGATGAATAATAGCTTCTCATTACATTGCATTTAGAATTGAGACTGAACATAAGGGCATAGAAACTATACTTTTATTGGTCATAATAAGATTTTCCTCATTATTTGAACTGCATTAATGAAAAAGATCAAAATAAAATAGAGAAAAAGATAGGTTAGCTGCAGGGAGAAAATGGCAACTGGATGTCAGACCTTACACGACACTTCTAAATATAACAGATGTAAAAATAAATCACTTTTTTATGGTTAAAAAAGATTATGAAAATTAATTTTAACAAGAAAACTTCTTGAGTCAGAATGGGAAATGAAGTGTACAGGGTTGAGAAATAAAATTTAGCCAAAAACTATAGATACTAGATTTTATAGGTTAGACTAACTAGTTAAAACCCCATTAGTGTAGAAATTGTTGGTTAAAAATCTAGTTTTATTGATATTTCTCTTAGGAAACTTGAAACATGCAGCCATGTAGTGGGAAGAATCATGGCAACAGACATAGTAAAGGACAACAGGAGCCTCAATATGCAACACTTATCCATGAGAAACAGTTTTTCATATCGTCAGCATCCTGCTGCTTTGCTCAATTTAATTACTCAGCTTGACTGAGTAAGTAAGCGTAGCCAAATATGCTAAAAACATGCTTACCAAGTATTGCCAACATTTGCAAATCATATAGAGAAAGTCTCAGTAAAGAATTTTATGTTTAACAATTTTTAGCACAAAGAGGGTAAGTAGAAAACTACGCCTGAAAAATGAAATTGATTCAGATTGCTGATTCCAGCAGAGGAAAAAGGCTCTCTGACCAAATGGAAGCATGCGACATTAAATGCATTGGAATTGTTAATCAACTGCTTTATTTAAAGAAATAAACTGTTAATTAATTTGTTAAAAACACACACAAAAACACACCCCAACCCCTTTCAGGAAAGGACTGAAAGACATCTTCTTTTTCATCATGGGTAGGGACAGCCTCAAAAATCATAAAAAGTTCTTATGAGAACCTGCTGGTATTTTTTATAATTAGTACCACGATGTGGTAAAACCAGAGCCAGGGATTTGTACTTTGCAGATGTAGAAACAAGCCTGTATTTTCTGTGTGTCCAAAGTAAGACAAAATTCTTAGACAAGCTTGTGCCTCAGTACTCACAGAATGATATTTTTGGTGTCTTCTAATAACAGAGAATAACAACCCCTGAAATATCCTTATTTCTTTGCATGACATCCCAAATATCAGGTAGTATCAGTTTCCATTCCAGATTGCTGTATAAAATCAAAAGGACAGGAGGAAGAAGGATGTGGGAGCAATGAGGGCTCCACTGCCTTTCCCAGCATGTGTGATCCTTGCACTGAAGGAAACAGCTCTAAACCTGGGGCACTGGGGTGGGAGCACTGCACCTCTCAGGACTTTGTATTTCTGCCCAACCCAAGCTTTAGATTTTAAATTATATAACCTGAGGTATGTCTATTTACTTTAATTTTCTCAGTAGAATATAAAGACTTTATGGACAGGATTATTTTTAGAGTAAAGGTCTTCTCACATGTGTGAGACAGAACAGGTGAAAAATGCATAGCATGAAGGCCAAATGAAAAAGGAAAATGGAGAATGACAAACTATGTAATCATTTCAAAATTATATTAAGTTATTCTGTATGTCAGTATGAGTAAAGTTCATTGGTTTAAATTGTTTCCAGCTTTTAAGATGTAAAAAGTCCTGGTTAAACTTCTCACTGAAGCAACTGGAGATATTTTTCATTGTTATCTCCCTTGAAAACTCTGCCGTTGGCACTCATTCACTTAAAAAATATCCTAATCTACCAAAAGGAAAGAGACTCCTATTTGACTGCTATTCTATGAAGTACAAGTATTCATCATCTCAGTTTATAATTACACATTATGAACACAAGGCCTAACTACTTTAAACAAGTATGGTTGTTTGATGCAAACACAGACATCAGAATCAAACTGCCTGAATTGATTTGTTATCCCACAAGAGGCTCTGTATTCTCATGTGCTATTTGCCTGAAAGGATGACTCCTAATTCAAATAACTGTGGCAGAAAAGTCCCTTGAGGGCAGGGAGAAATCATTATTTCAGTTGTGGTGACTTCCACAGCCTCATATGTAACCTCAAGGCTGCCATTGTTGGAACAGCTGCTGTACCCTGGTTCTACAGAACGAGAGTGAGACATGGGTCTGCACTTAATACACCATACTTCAAAACCTTAGCACAAGGTGAACCTTCTTAGAGGGTCAGGATGCTGTTCATCTGCTTCATAAGGCTCAATAAAATAAAAATTGGAGAGCAGGTAATTGCTCTTTGCTGCACATGCCAAAGCTCAGGCCTCTATGGACCTTGGTACTAACATTTTGATTAATAATGTCCACCACACAGTAAAATCTGAAACACTTACAGGATATTTTGATTTCTACTTCATTATACTTCTACAGATAGAGCTATATTATCACAACACACAGACTGTGGCTTTATGGAGATTTTTGCACAAATCTTCAAGATACTAATTTCCTAATTCTCACTATTTCTTCAAAGCATTTTTCATATGCACTTCATGGGAAATCCTTCTAGATCTGAAGGACTCGAAAATATGCCCCTCATTTGAACATCGAATATCACCTGTTCTCATAAGTATTGTATGCTGTTATTAGAACCAAGTCCTCAGAATTTCATGCATAAATTAGAGAACTCTCTCTGTGCCATTCCAAATATAATAATTTTGCCTAATATATACTTCTAAGTGAAGTCCAGACTTGTCTTTTGTATGTAGTCAAATGATTCTTCCTTCACTTGTTTTAACTCACTGTAAAATTTTAATATGAAAAAGTCTTAAAGACTTTAGAAGAACACTGTTAAGAGTAAACATAAGACACTATAACAAATATTGTTCTTGTAGAAAATTTTTTCTTCATGAGTAAACTATGACACTTGTAATGAAAGCTCATTTTCACTGCTGTAGAAGAAAAGCTTATATATTACAGAACAAATTGATAATTTTAATTTTTACTTCTGAGATTTTCCAAAATAACTGTCTTGGTGTCTGAAAAATATGCAACTTGAGATGCTTTTTTTTGCTGCCTTGATTAGTATAATTAGACAGGATGGCCTTATTTGTGGTAATAACATCTTTACATTTCAAATTTATTCAATGTTCTTAAGTACTGCGGCTGCACAATAGGTAATCAATTACTTTGTCCAAATAGATGGAATTTTCTAGTTTTCCTTTACATAGCTGAAAATTTCAGACTGGACCAAACGTTTTTCAGCTAACAATTTCAATATGCCTTTGGCAAAACATTTCTAGTACAGAGACTCAACTATTTTAAATTGAAGTTAGCCACTCAGGTTGTCAAGTCATTTTCCATGCAGGTTACCAACGCCACTGCAAAATCAAAGTAGGAGAAGAACCATGAAATTCACACTCACATTTGAGAAATGCAAATATAGTTTTTGTATTCTGAATGATTGCCTTGTATTTCCTCATGCTTAATCGTTGGAGTTGCATCATTACTGAGATTACTTATGGTGCAGACAGCCTTATCTGTTCAAGAGAATATGTAAAAGAAAGTGCAGGGAAGGATGATGCAAGACTGGGCAGGGCAGTCAGTTCAATGAGAGCAGACATGAAAAGTTGGATTTCTTTAAACTGATAATGCAAAGGACTTGTATTATGACTTTATTTATTACTTGGTTTCTTTCTGTTACCATATCAAAGGGGAGGAAGAAATTATTTTAAATCTAAAGACAAGAATATCCTTTCTTAACTTTCAATAAATTTAGACTGAACTGAAATGGTTCATCTATTTTCTTATGCTAACAAACACTGATGATGTTATCATTGGTCTTATTTATTATACTTAATAAGGGGATTATTTATTTTTTATTACATCTTTGCACTATTACTGGAGTATTGTTTAGAGTCCCTGTGTTCCCATCCTAAGAAGGGAACTGTTTGAGCAAGTCCAGAGGAGAGCCACAAAGTTGATAAGAGGACAGGAAAACCTCTGCTACAAAGACAGGGTGAGAAAGTTGGAGCTGTTCACCTGCAGAAGAGAGGGTTGAACGAAGAAATTTTTTATTGTGAGAATGGTGAGGCATTGCAACAGGGAGGTTCTGGATGCTGCAATCCTGGCAGCATTCAAGGGCAGGCTGGATAAGGCTTTCAGCACCCTGGTCTAGCGGGGGGTGTCCCTGCCCATGGTCTTTAAGGTCCATTCCAATCCCTTAACATTCTATGATTCCAGGGTTGAACTGCAGTAAGGATAGTGCATATATCTAAGCTGTTTGGCATTTCAATTAATGAGTGAAAACCAATTGCAACAAGCTTATTACTTCACCATTAACTGTAACTCATTAATCTGTCAAAGATTTACCAAAGCAGCTAAAGAGAAATTAACAATGATTTAAATCAATTGTTTAGTACTTAGCTTTAATTGACACATTAAATCTGTGTCAGAGTACCAATATTTGACTATTGCCAGACATCCTTGAGAACATGCTGTTCTGTACTCAAGAGCTGTAGGGCATTCATTACAAGAAACAATGCAGATATACTGTTAATTTTGATAAAGTGTTTGTCTATGGCACAGAGAATTTTTCTTGGTGATCTGTTGCTGGTTATTTCCACAGGTGGGATCTCTCTTTCCAAAACTGATTTTGGCAGTGGGTAAAAATAAGGATGTCCTTCTTGTTCAGACTCTGGAATTACAGAACCCATAGAGAGGCTGAGAGCAACTGCAGTACTGTACCACTTCTTTAGTACGAAGCAACTTTGTGAATTTTCTAGAACCACATGATTCCTCCCTCAGACAGCAATGTCTTCATGGATGTGCATTAAGAAAATGACTCCTAGCGATTTTTGTTTTTAATCTTCCTGTGATTCTTCTGTATAAGGAAAAAGATTCAGTTCCCCATGCAAACACATGGAAAATTTTCCTGTCTGGTCCTGCCTGAAGTTAGTTGGCTAAACACACAGTGGGTGATTAGGATGTCTAGATTTCAGCCCTTGAAGGCTGAGGGTGAGCAATAAGGCCTGCTCAGTTCTTGGAAAAAAGCTCTAATCCCAGTCTATAATGAAAATTGTGGGTGCTCCTGCTCCCTCCATTAAGTAGGATGGCCCAGATGGATGGGAGGTTTAGGTGACAACTAACTTGCCTCTGATCTCAGGAAGATTTAAAAATTATTTGAGCTATTCAGAAAAGACTGTTGATATATTTGAATGAACAGCTTCTCTGAGCAGTAGATTTTAAGGTGTGTATCAATGTTTTTAATATTTATAGGATTGTGGGGTTTTTTTGGTAAGCTGATTTTTGGGGTTTTAGTTTGGTTTTGTTTGTCTCTCATACATTTCAGAACTAGCAGATATCCCAATGGGGGTCCTATGAATGGTTTGGCTAAAACTTTATTTCAATTTTACCTAATTCCTTTCAGAGTTTGACTCCAATAACCATCCATCAATACTAATATTGAAGTCAATATAACTAGAAGTCACTTGGCAAAGAGCTAGCTTCAACTAGTACTTCAACACTGTTACCTGCAATATCACTGTTACCTGCAATACCTCTCAGCCTTCCTTACAAACTTAGAATTAAGCAAATAAACTTACACACCACTTCTGCACCTAGTGCTCTCCCTAGGTGTGCCACCTGCTTTCATACCCTTGGATTTTGAAGTGGTATGGCTTCTGTTAGCATTCTGGCTGGCACAGATGACCATTCCTTGCTTTATTTTCTTCTGGGATAAGTAATACTTCATTTGCCACCACTACAAATGATGGACGATGAGAACCTACGGCAACTACTACAGTTCTGTCTTTGTCTTAGAGAAAGTATTGGTCATTTATAGGATGCTTATTAGCACAGAGCTATTAGACTTTATCATTCAATCCACACCTAAAAAAAGAGTATAGTCAGTAGTTTCTGAGAGAGCTCCTTGATTTTTGCCTTAATTACTCCGTTGTCTTTCTCACAAAACATTAAAAATCAGTTGAATTCAAGAATGTGCTACAATATCTGCTTACTTTCCATACCTTTTAGGGACAAATCATTGCAAATATAAGGGTTTGGTTTATTTTAGCATTGAGTTATTTTGTTGAGTTTATTATCAGTAGCAAAACTGGATTTTAGTTTCTGTGCTCACATAGTCATCAGAAGTCAAAGGTAGTTAATATCTGGGATGCTTATTCTTAAAAAGACTAATTATAGTACTGACACACTGTATAATAATGTTTGTCATAGCTCCCACTGCATGTCCTAGAATATTTATTAATTAAAGATTCAATATACAACTCCCATATTTAATGGAAGCTGTGTGTTCCCAAGTCCTAATGCATTACACTAAAATCACATTTTAAGACTTGTTCAGCTTAATTGCTTTTTTAAGCTTTAGCTCAGGGGCTTTTAAAATGTTTGCACTTTCAAGCCGCAGTATAAGGGATTAGATGATAAAGGACATGACAATTACATGAACAAACAACATACACTAAGCCTCTGCCTTCATTTGGTCCTTGCCATGTTCTCAGTTGACAAAAGAGTCTAGGTTTTTTTCTGCAGGCAAATGATGTGTCCCTGAAGAAGTTTTTGCTCTAACAGCAGAAGGTACTTCTTGCTAAGTGAAAAGTTAAGTTTTTCTGAGATTTTTCATCTATTCACATGAATTTTTGGTGCTATATATTCCATTTTGTTATAAATGAATTTTATGTTAGCCCTTTGAATATGACTGGTTAAAATGAGTGACTGAACGGGCTAATTTTATAATTCTTTACTGGAAATATGTATTTGAAATCACCCTCTGTTTCATCTCCTCAGAGAAATATAACTGAATTAGACCAAAAACAATTTTGGGAATTCCATATTAAATTTCTCTGATGCCTTTCTTGTGTTGGTAGACAAGCAGGACATTGTCTAGAAAAGGGTAAATAAGGTAAAATAAAAAGTAAAGCTAAACTAGGTCAAGCCCAAAAGCAGGGCCTGCTAACTCCTATAGTCTAAACACCTGCTAAAGTGGCCGATGAGAAGGAATATATTTATAATTTAAACAAACTTGGTCAGATATGAGTTGACCTTAAATTTACTGATATGCATGAAATGCACCAAGAGGTCTGTTAGGAAAATCATGTTGACTTAGTGGTTTTACAATGATACCATGGCAACACGTAAAATTTTATGTGCATTTGAGCTGTACCAGTACTGAGGAGAAAGGGAACGATTTGTTTGTCTACCAAAAGACATCATCTGGTGGCATCATTTGAAAAGCCCTAAGATATTTTGCCTTTTGGCTGCTGGTTCAAAAAGATGCAGGTCTCCTGTTATCCTGTGGTATGTCTACCTTCCCAGATAACTCAGGGAGTCTTAGGCATTATTAAAGCCACACTAAATACACTTGGGCAACTAAATAAAACTCTTCAGCAGACACAAACTCCATTCAGTATTGATTTGCTAACCTGTTCCTTTCATGAAGAAATTAACTTTGTGAACAAGTACATGTGGGTCTAGATGAGTACCAAGCGAGAAAGAAGAAATGTAAATTTTATGGCCTTCCACTGGGTCCATGATGAAAGGGGTAGAAGTAAAGGTAACTTATTGAAAAGTGAATCCTTATTTTAAAAGATCTCAGGTATGTAATTTGTAATACTACAGTAATAATAGAACAGTAGTCACAGGCACAAATCAAAAACATTTTCCCTACATTTTTCTAAGCTGGAAATAGTCTTGTCACCTTGTACGGTCTAGTATAAATATTTAGGAGTTGAAGTAAAACTATCCAAAATTAATGAAAAAAGTAACCAGTGTAAAATATCAATATATGTAATGAAAACTGTTGATGTATTTGTATTTAGTATATATTTTATGTACTGTTGTGGTTTGAGAAGAAATGAAGTTTTTTGAGATAGCGTGGTCACGCTACTTGGTGTTCAGATTTTAATATTGGCACTTGGTTTGTCTACTGAAGGCATGGATATGCTTCTGAGAACACAAGTAGTTAAAAGTTGTGAATTCTTAGGGGAAGTTCTTTTTAAGTTCTGATCTTGGACGAAAGTAGACTTCTCCCTGCCCGGCTCCGAGCTGGGCAGGGGGGAGGGGAGCCATGCGGCCAGAAGGAGGTAGGCTAGGCTTGGGCCGAAGGGTGGAGAAGCACTGCGAGGGCTTCAGGTCGCTATTTCTTATTTCTCTTCTCTCGGAGGGAGAGAGAGAGAGAGCAGACTGCGCTTGTGATAGCGTGGCTGGCGTGAAGGAGAAGGGAGGGGTGTATAGCAGAGCAGTCAGCTGCGAGAGTTCATGAACTAAACTGGCAGAGCTTAGGACTTTAAACTTTTTTTAGGATGATAAAAACTTTGCAAATGTTGATTCTTCTTAGAGTTAGTGAGATTAAGAGAAGTTGAGAAGAATTTTAGGTGAGAGGAGATGATAGAGTGGCTTTTGGTTGGACTTTTTTTAGATAGCTATGACAGAACTTTTGAGTTCTTGTGACGCAGAGACTGCATTCTAGGAGGAGGCAATGGCTCAGAGCTAAGAGAGTGCAGTTGCGTGAAAGTGTGTGAACAGAGACGACGGGTGAAGAGAGTAGTAGTGGTGTCTTTCATTTTCGAAGAAGAAGAAGATGATCTCTGTTCAAGAGACTTCTCAGCTCTAGGGGGTGAAATCTGGGGGGGACAGGCATCTTAAAAAGAGAAAGACTGTGCTCTTTTTTAGAACTGGACAAAGCATCTTTAAAGAGAAAAACTTTAGAAACAGCTCTAGTCCATGTGCAGTGGTGAGAGCACCAGACATGGAAAGAAGAGGTCACGATGGCAAAATGTTCTCCCGGCAGTGACACACACGACAAGGAAACATGAGAAGTTTTGACTGTTTCCCGAGTAAAGTCTGTGGTGCAAGAAAGACTCTTCTCTTCTCGAAGAATTGAGAATTGATTATCTAAAGGGTGGTAACGGAATTAAGAAATTTGGTGGAGAGAAGAAGAAGAAATTTAGCAAGTTTTCATCTTGTGTTCTGTGTGTTTTTCCTTGTAGTTGTAAGTTAATAAAGTTTTCTCTTTCAATCTTAAGTTAGAGCCTGCTCTGCTCTGTCTCTGATCACATCTCACAGTAGATACCAAGAAAAGAAGTATTTTCATAGAAACACTGGCATTGCGCTAAGCTCAAATCATGACATGTAAATATATGATATACATAAACAAGACATGTAAATTATGTATTTAATATAGCCAGTTTTCTGAAACTGTAGAGCAGCCACATTCACAAAAATAAGGAAAAATATACTGGGAACAAGGGACCTAATAATGGCTGACTAGAAACATCACATTTCAGTATTCTATCCCTTCAATCCTACCAGGAGTTAAGTAGCTAAACCCTCATTCAATTTAAATCTTTTAAAAGAAGATAGAGGAACTAAAAAGAAGATTGTAAGAGATCCGGCATTCTGTAGCTTACAATTTTGTAGATGGAAATCAGACTAGAAATCTTCTTTAACTAATCCTGTTATGCCAATAAATTAGCTTGCATATGTTCCTATATATTTACATTTTGAAAATCCATTAACTGGAAAAGAAACCTAGTGACTTAAAGATCAGGCAATGTAAAGACTGGTTATTTTTTTAAATCAAGAGAATAAATTCAGATTCTCCAAGAGTGCCTTTGAAGATTATTGTTTTATCATTGAAAACAGTTAAAAAAAAAAATGAATACATACTTTTTCTCAGTTATGTGTGTTCAATATATTTGTTTAAAATTCACCTTCAATATCTTAATGGTTGTAATAAAGTTTTAGGTTAGTATTTATTCACACTGCCTCAGTTTCCATTGAAAAGTGCCTTGAGGAGGTGGCTGCCTGTTTCTTTTTTTTTTTTTTTTAATGGGAAAGAAAGATATGGGACTAAATTTGCTCCTAGGCAAAATTAAATTTTAAGCCTAGAGGCTTGCAAGTTGGGATCTTTCTGAACTCTGGAGAAGGCTGCAGCTTGTTTGAGCTGAGGTAAAGTTAATTTACTTCACAGCCGCTGTTACAGGGCTATGTTTTGATTTGCTGAGCACAAGGTTGATGACATAGACATCTTCTGTTATTGCTGAGCAATGCTTTAACAGAGACAAAGAATTTTATTTTGTTTTTCCAACTGCTGTGCTGGTGGAGAGACTGGGGCTGGTGTGGGAAAGAGGGAAGAGGCAGAACTGGCACTGCTAACACCCACTGACCAAGGCAATACACCCAGTGGGACCATATGGCGTCATGCTCAGTATATATCAGGGGGAGAAAGCGGTAGAGGGGCAAGAAGGAGGAGAGGCCTATTTGGAGTGATGGTGTTTGTCTTGCCAAGTAACTGTTACCTGTGATGGAGCCCTGCTTCCCAGGGAATAGCTGAACCCCTGCCTGCCCATGGGAAGCAGTGAATTCATTCCTTGTTTTGCTTTGCTTGTGTGCACAGCTTTTGCTTGCCCTATTAAACAGTCTTTATCTCAGCCCACAAGTCCTCTGACTTTTACCCTTCCAATTAATTCTCTCCCTGATCCCACTGGTGGAGGAATAAGAGAGAGGCTGTGTGGTACTCGTTTGCTGGCTGGGATTAAATCATGACGAGGGATTTTTGTTGGATTTGCAGCGCTTTTCAGTCCTGGATGAAATTGCTGAGAATTTCAAAGCCTTAGCAAGCTGGAGCACTAGAGGCATAGGAGGAGGGAAGCTTGTGAGCTGGGATTACCTGCAATTTGGAGAGAGGGAGGAAAGTGTCAATCTGTAGATCTCTGTCTAGAGACACCTGTCTGATGAATCTAAACAGCAGAGTAGCACTTCCTGGGTAAGATGGTTAATTAGATAAAGGGTCAAATGGAAGTGCTTAGGAGTGAGAGAAGACAGAACCCAGTTTCTGTGCTGAAGGAGATGGCTGCTGCTGCTGAGGCCCACATAGCATGTCTGAGATGCTGAAGTCATAAGGGTTATTTTGTGCAAAAAGAAATCAAACTATCTGAGAGATTATGAGTTTTTTTATTTTTAAAATTGGTATTAGGATCCAAAAGGATTTTGGGGGGGAGGAAGAGGTCTAACACTACTGATGTAATGGCAGTAATGACATAGGGAGTGGCATGTCAGTGGAAAATGCAAATCATACCACACCTTGCTGTGGTCATATTGACTTTTAAAGAAAATTAAAGCCTGATTCACAGAATTATAATACTTCTTGTTCTGCAAGCTTTAACTGCCATAATTGTTAGCATGCTGTGTATCATTTATGGTAAAAAAAGAATCTGGTATGTAAAAACCAGATTCTTCCAAGCACTTTTATTAAATTGTATAATTTTACTGTTTAATTTTAAAGTATTATAAAATGGTTTCAACTTTTTTTTTTAATATATGATTTACATTATATCTTTGAAGCATGAGTATGATGTATAGAAGTCTGAGCATACAGCTCTTTTACGCTGAGTGATTACTTTGGCTCCTGTAATTAAAAGTTCACACCCAGCATATGCACACCCAGAGTGCAGGAAGTACCAAGTGTTTGGAATAGAATGAAAACATGGTAGGAGAACGGAGTTTTTAACTGATGCTAAAATGATGCTTTGAAACATTCAAATCAAGAATTTCAAGGTCATGTAGAATGTTTGTACTGAGAACTTTTCCAGGGCATATTTTATAGACTCCAGAACAGAAATTAGGAACAAAGGTGACAATCCAAAAATCTTTTATCTTCTTAATTCAGGTTCATTCAACCATTATTCTAAAGTCTACTGTAGCTTTTGATACTGTAAACAGAGTTAGTAAATTGCAAGTTCATGCAAAACTGAGAGAGACAGGCTATAGTCATACAGTGATGGACAGGGATTTATGGACTTAACTCCTATTAGCATTAACGGGAGTTAAGGACAAAATCCACATATATCATGATTAGATTAATTTCCATTGCTTAAATACATATCATGAAGCAACAACACTAAAGATTTTTTAAAGACTTCTACTTTTGATCTGGTCCTTTGATTTAACTATTTCAATAATGTTTTTACACTGATATCTGTGCTATAATTTTAGAAATCATCACGGATGTTGCATAATCATAAGCCCAAGTGAGTTAATCTTTCATGATTGCAACAAAAAAAGAAACTTCATAAAGAGCATACCTCATATGATGTGAACAGAGCTATGAAGTGATGCCACAATCTTATTTTCACAGATACTAAGATTTCCTACAATAGTGACTGAGTAGAACTCAACTTGCAAATTCGATATTTTCACATCTTTTTCTGGATAATGCTGCAATTGCTATATCAGGATGTATATTTTTAAGAACAGCCTACCTGATTACAGTCTTCAAACAGATTGAAAAGACTAATGTAATAGTGTGGAAGTAAGTAAGAAGATACTGTTTGGGATGGGAGTAATGCCACATGATTTCATAGAGCCGTGCTGTACAAGTAATAGTTTTCCCTTTAAGTGAAAAAGAGCGACCAGAGGAAGAGTAATCAATGTAAACAAACATAGATAAGGGGAAATAAGAGATGTGAACTGTTTCCCAGCTTTGCTAGAAGATTGGATCGCTTTGGGTAAACAAAGGATATAAAAATTTAACTAAAGGCTGTCTCCGTTGAAATGAGAAGATAAAGATTCTGGAAGAACCTTTGATAAGTTTGTAAAGAAACCATTTTGGCTTTAGGAAGCATTAGAACAGGTGATGAGTAGCATTTAAAGCAGCACTACATGCAGTAGCAAGGGCTTGAGCTGATGATGTAGGAGGTCACTTCAGGTCTTCTGTAGCTAATGATTGCAGTAAGTGCTATGGGGTAGTAGAAAGATTTGTGTCTAAAAACTGAGCTGTGCAGCTTTCTGTATTATAAAGTGTTTTGCAAATTCTTTAAGAATGCTTGTTAAAATGCACCAGAAAGAAGGATACATTTGTATATCTGAATGAGCTGATTATAACACCTGTACTGGTAAATATTTACCTACTTTAGATAAACCAGAACAATTACTTCTAGCTTAGAGTAGTAAATCAGCTGTAGGTCTGGATTCAGCTTTTTCTTCAAATGAGATAAACAATATTTGAAGCTAAGTTTCCATTAATGTAAACAAGAATTAAAAAACATGTGACCCAGCACACAAGCAGCAAGGCTACTACTGCTACCATTTCCCTAGACCTAAGAAACCATCTCTGACTAATGGGTTTTGTTTTCAGAACTTGTTTATACCTGAAGTTGGTATAGATAGTTGTATACCTGATTTGACATTTCTTCCAGGACCAGGAAGTCAAAGCAGAAGATACTGTAGTAGTAGCATTTGGTAGTAGTATAGAGAGATTTTCTGGGTATATCAGCAAATCAGACACTTGACTCTCATGTTTCTATGCACAGCTTCAAATTGAACTCATTCTTAACCAGCACCTCTGAAAACACATCCTCAACACCTGTTAGTGATGTGCAATACAACACATTACCCTTGATCCACTGATGCAATGCAATGCCATGTCACACCTTGCAACTTGGTGAGACATCTGGAACATGGCTGCACTACCTTTGCCTCCTATTTTCTTGTCCCTCTCCACTTTGTTATGCTGTTGTAGAGCCAGCCAGTGTTTTATGTGATATCTTCCACCCAATTTCCAGGGAATTCCAAGATTCCCTTCTAAAAAGTTATCCTAAACGAAAAGTTCCAGAGCAGAAGTATAGATAAAAACGCTTTCCATTTCTACTTGGAACACCAATGGGTATAGGAATTCCTTTTTAAATTTGGAAAAAAAAAATATGCTATTTGTTTGCTAATTTGTATCTTGTGTATGCACCGATGTGTTTTTCCAAGCAAACTTTGGCTGCCTCCTGTAAGAGTTTCCTTATAAAATGGAATAGATGCTGTTTGTCAGGAGGGTGATATGATCTCTCTGCTTAGAATGCAGGTTCAGCAACATGATTTTCCTGGATTACTTCAGACATGTAACAAACTGGACAGCTGTAGACCCACTAGAATTTGTAAAACCTCTGTCTACTCCTGACTCTGTAACCCAGAATCAGGGTGGCAGAGGCCAGTGTATGAAAAATAGAGGGGTCTATATAATCTGATGTCCAAACTTGCATAAGAACAATCCATTTTTCTGTGCCTTGGTAGAAGGGAGTGATTTTCAGATATGGATTTTTTTTTTTTTTTTTTTAATTATGAAACTTTAAAGTGGCCATTATTATGAAGCCTTGCTTTCACTCATCTGAGATACAAAGCATAGGTGTTTGTTCCTCACACTTCAGTATTAACACATTGCTATATATACTGGACAGATTTTTCAGTGTATTTTCAGTAAAGAAAGACATCTATTTCCTAGTATTTGAGATATCAGCCTAAATGATTAATTTAAGGAAAAATGCTTGATGAAACTCTTTAGCATTGAGGTTTGTAATGTGTACAAGGGGACACTGCTTCCAAGCAATCTACTGAAAGACAACCTAGAATAGGTACAATAGAAAAAATCAGAAATGCTTATTGAAAAAAGATGAAGCTAAAGAAATTAAGATCTGTGGTTCATGACAGGACAGTAATTATGGTGGCTTAAAAATGGGTGGGTGTGGTTTAAAAGTAAATTTTATTTGCAAATGCAAGATAATCTCATTAGTGGGGAGAGTACAGAAAGATCTATAACGTGCTTCCTATCAACACTCAATTCTTTTCAGACTGAATCAATACCCCTGAGCAAAAACACAGTAAGGCCAAATAGGAGACATATGATTTTCAATTGTTAATTGAGATTAATTAAGAGTGTTAAATTAAAATTAAATTAATTACTTCAGTGTTAATTGTCTGCATTGTTGTTATTTGCCATCACATCTCTGTGTGTGTGTCCCCTTCAATGCATTTTGAGCACATGCATTATGCTAAGCGTATTAACACACACTGACTAAAAATTGCTGTAAATCTGCATTAAGGTCAGTGTTGTACCTGACCTTTAAAACTCAGAAAACCTTGAGCACGTTTATCAGTCACATTTCCTAGAATAAAAGCAGATATTTTGGTACATCCTACTACGTACCCGATAGAATAATTGTTTTGTGTATTCAGTATTCTGACTCTGAACATTTGCAGCTGAAAATGTTGGCACTGATATTATTCTGACCTTGTGTGACTGAATGATCTCTTCTTTTATTTTTTGGTGATTACCAACAATATATATGACACTGCTCTTAATGACCACAAAATCTTTTAGCTTTAGAAGATACAGTATGAATACAAGCTGAGTGCAGCTTGAACTCTCTAAGGAACTTTTTAGGGTGCTGTGATAAAAGCTGAAATTTAAATTCCACTGCACCAGTAAGAAAAGGATTTTCTTTCCTTTTCTTCACATATTGCCAATATATATTTAATTTATGTGACCAAGCAATCCAACTGATTATCAGATGTTTAATGTTATGTGTGCTTAGGTTTTACTATTTATCTCAAATGAAAAACTTCAAAATGTTAATTTGTATTAAATATTTATGTTAATTTCATTGTAATGAAATAGTAATTTTATTCTGTGTTTTCACAATTTTTTAATCTTTTATTCTTCCATGTTTCTAAATTCTTCTGTGTAAAAAGCCCAGAATAATAGCAACATCTAAAATATGAAACACTGGTCCTAAGTTTTCCTTTATATGTGTGAAGCAATAAGAGTTTTTCTTGTCTAGAGGATGAGTGTGAAATTCTTACTTTGTGAATGTCATTGAGACATGCAGAGACAGATCTAGTGCTACCATTCAGCTTGATAACATAGAAAAATTGGTGAGGCTGGATCCTAAGTGGTGCCAATGAGAAAAGTTTGTTTAAGGGCGTTTTGAATTATGCAATTTACTTTTTTTGTCTGCCTCCTCAGAGCATACATAACATAAATGAAACTGCTCATATGATCACTTAAAATCACCTAGGTTCAAATCAGCTTCCTAGAAAGTGGTGGCATTCTTTTCCCTGCTGTGAACCATCTGACTTGTATTTTGAGAAAAAGAAATAGAACATGAAATAACAAGAACCCACTGAAGGAAGGGAGGAAGGAAGGAAGGAAGGAAGGAAGGAAGGAAGGAAGGAAGGAAGGAAGGAAGGAAGGAAGAAAGAAAGAAAGAAAGAAAGAAAGAAAGAAAGAAAGAAAGAAAGAAAGAGAAAGAAAGAAAGAAAGAAAGAAAGAAAGAAAGAAAGAAAGAAAGAAAGAAAGAAAGAAAGAAAAAAGAAAGAAAAAGAAAGAGAAAAGAGAAGAGAACCAATTTACCGAGTTGACAATTTATAAGCCAAATGATGCTACTTTTTCAGTTTGTCTGCCTCTCCTGAGCTGTTAGAGCAGGTGCACATGAGTTAAAGGGAATGTGCTTGCCCGAGAGCCGCACACTGCCCTTCTCATTGCACACTGCCACATCCTGGCCCTTACTGAGAGCTATTCAGCCCAGCAGTGTGAAATTGGCACAGGGCTACTTTGCAAGGGACGCGGGCTTTTTTAACCCCTTGTTTCTCTGCCTGTTTCCTCTGTTATGCACAGCCAAGGCAGCAGAGGGAGCTCAAAGATTTTGGACATCAACAAGAGACCCAGGGAGGCCCGGCCAGAGAAGGACACATCCAGGGGCAATTGCAACGACAGAAGAGGACAGGGCTGATGTGTTTGGACTCCTTTAAAGCTGGTATGCAGTTTAGGTATCCCATTATCAGCTGGTAGTTTTAAATGCAAGGTATCAATGGCCAGATACCTTTGCACTTGTTGCTTCCTTAACCGGTTCTGTTTACAGTTTGGAAAGAAAGGTATTTATCAAGAATTTAAAAGTCCTTTTTGAGTCTAAGAATTTGTTCTAATGAGTTGAGACAGGTACCTGAATTTTAAGGGATACAATAAATTCAATTGATAAAATAGTGAAAATTGAAGACATACTGAACTTCAGTGAATTAACTATAATTAAAAATTCAGTTTGTGAAATGCAAAATTGTTTTTATCATCATTTAAAGGTAGAAAGATTTTCATGTTTTTCAGAAGCTCACCATCAGTATTACAGAGAAGAAAAGCTAATACTCACACAATTGAAAGTCCTATCTAGACAAAAGCATTTGTTCTGCAAAGAAAGATTTGAGTCTCTGAGAGGTCATCAGTGGCTGACAATAAGTAGAAGTCTGTTTTGAGCTATGTCAGTAAATACATTATTAACAGAACACAAGCATCTTGAATGTCAAGGTTGTACTTAAATGTCCAGTTTCTGAATGCATGAAAATAAGAGAATGAAAAACGTTGTGGTTCTGACCAGGTTTGGTATTTTCTATAACATATTAAATTACCTGGAACTGTTTGTTACAGACCAGGTCATTGTCTACCTTGACTGTTTCAATTTGCTTTCGAGGTACCACAGAGTGGAATGTAGTTTGATTATAAAATAGAAATATTGTACTAACTTAACTAACTTGCACTGAAAGGAAATGTTTATAACTCTGGTTTTGGAGAGAAAATCCAATTGAGATGTAAACTTGATCATCCTCTTCCCAAACTCAGGACAATTTTTGTGTTAAGAACTCCAGCTTTGTATATATCCTTTATATAGCAATCGAGTGGCTAGGTCTTTGAACTTTACTGACCTTGTGGTCTGTCTCCTCTTTTGGACCAGATTCACTCATCCAGACATTAGGAAGTAGCTGTTGAACACTATTCTAATCATGTGGGTATTGCTTAATCCTCTGATTGAACCTGAATAAATCTCTCTAGATGCCCTGTCAATCTGTTTGGGATTTGCAATCTGGAAAGGCCACCAAATACAAATTAAAGTAATTTTCTATCTGAAAAAAAAAAAACATCCACCTCTCAATAATATCTACTACTATGTTCCAAGGTAGGTGAAGAACAGGCAGTTGGTAATAACACTTGGAGAAAGGGGGCATAAACATTTGACTATATGAATTTTTCATTTTGTTTTCCTAACTACAGGTCCTTGGTGAAGTTAGGGCTTTTTTGTAGGTTTTTGTTTGTTTGGGTTGTTTTGTTTTTTTTTTTCTTTTTTTGCTATATCAGTTCAGTTCTGTCATTCCAAGTACATATCCTGACTCCTGAAATTGTTGGGATTTCAGAGTATTTTATATATTTGGATCTTACAAGCTCCCACAGTTTTTCTGTCATCTCTCAGTATTTTAACACACTCTGCCCCAAAATTACTATGAAACTGTTTTCAAAGAGGTGCTTCTAACTTTCTTCAAACAAATGTGAAACACTTGTAGAGAGAAGGAATGCCAATATCTCCCCACACTAAATTTTAGTGATTATATCTGTATTCCAAGTTACTAGCATATGTCTCACCTTTTAGTGAGATTATCCTGGCGGTTCTTGT
This sequence comes from Haemorhous mexicanus, assembly GCF_027477595.1. NCBI lineage: Eukaryota > Metazoa > Chordata > Aves > Passeriformes > Fringillidae > Haemorhous > Haemorhous mexicanus. The sequence goes on from NC_082344.1 coordinate 41,455,478, forward strand.
CAATTCACAGTTCAATATCTAGTTTTGCTACCTTTACACTCTGACCTCTTCTCCTTATTTTGTGAAAATCTCATCTTTTTGTTCTGTATCATCTGTCTTTCTTTAGTAGACAAATTTTAAATGTATGTACGAAAGCATGCAACCAACTTCTTTTTATTCCAAATTTTATATACCAGTTCAAAGTTTTAGTAATTTCTATTATTTCAGTGCAATAACTCTGTGGAAGAAGGACTTTTAAAAGAAAGTATGCATCTCAATATACACTGTGCATAATGAAATTAAAAAAATATTATTAACAAAGTTGCTTAATGAATTAGCACTTCTTGAGGTTAGGAAGGTGGAACATTATTGAAACTAATATGTATCTAATAATTATTTTATTCCAACTGTCAAATAAAACTTAGGTAGAAATAATTAAAAAAAACCCTTCTAGACTTGGCTTTACTTTTACTTGGGTGTGATGGTATAATGATGAAATTTTTGTTAGAAAAAAAAATCAATTGCCAAATTAAGAATTCTCATTTCCATTCTCAGAAGTGGATTTCCTTCTTCACTGAGTTCCAGCTGAAGAGAAGCCCTAGCTAGCTGTAGAGCTCATGGAACATATTTCACTTGAATTTCAAACATTGACTGAGTTAAAATATCTTACCATGGTTGTCTCTGCAATGGATCCAAAGCTGTTTATAAATATGTTGCATGTGACATTAACTGGAGGACCTGCAAAAGAGAAAAAAAACCCCACCAGTCCCTGTTCCAGAATTATTGCTTATTTATTGATTATTCAATTTAAATCATTATAAACAATATTTACTGACTTTGGAAGAAATAATGCTACATTGACAACTAATTTATTGCACAATTAAATTGAATGGTTTCAAATAATTTTCTTTTGATTCTTCTCAAAGGTACACTACTTATCTGACTAGGTTTAGCAATTAAAAAAACCCACAGAAACAAAGTTCAGTATAAACCTGCATACATGCTTCTATAAAAAAAATGAAAAAGACCATCCCATTTGAAATATATCGTAAAAATATTTTATGTGTATTTCAGTGAGAATGTATGTCACTTCTCACAACAATTAGAGGGGAAAGTGACTTTCTTCACACAAGGCAGCTTCTACCTTCAATGTTATCTGTCATCACTGGGAAAAGAAATGCATTATTGCTTCTCTTATCTCTACTGCTTACAGGAAAGTCATTTAGATTCTATTCCCATTTCCCTTAAATTCACAAAATGTTTGAGTCCATTTATAACTGAATTCTTTGCTACCATGGGCCTTCAGTCAACTGTTGTTTTGTCTTATCTTGAATTTTGAAGAATCAATAGTGGCAGAGCAGTCATTATGATAACTGAACAAGGCATTGCCTCTTCATGAAAAAGTGTTTAAATTATTTTCCAGAAGTCACTTTAAAAATGTCATTGTGGAAAAGAATGCTAATTTTTCCATTATTCCTTATCAATTTCAGTCCATGTCCAAGAGAAACAAGGTTTTTCCATCTCCAGGTTTTTTTTGTTACCTTCCTACAATTCAATATTTTTATATCAATAAACCACTTCAGCATTGGAGAACCTGGATTCTTTTTGTAGTTGTAAGCAGTCTAACAATGAAAGATCTGGTCTTATAAACCTTTATGTAATATCTCTTTTTTAGTATCACTGAAGAAAAATCCTATGCCACGACTGGTGGATTTCAACTAGCAAAATCTAGCATGACCAATAAATTTCACATTAAATACTTGAAAAATTAGAATGTCCATTAAAAATTCTCCCAATAGGACAGAACTTGGAACATCCAGCTTTGTTTTCTGAGAGCAAAAATTGTTTCGAAGTCCTGTACAACAATTCTAACAAAACATTTCTACACATACTTCAGTCTTTGCAATACACAAGACTACACCTATGGAGCGGAATTCTCAGGTGAGGAGGTAGCACTTGCAGTCACTTTGGTACACAGTTAATTATTTAGAGTTGTTGACTATATCCAGTACTTCTGAGAAATCAGTAAAAGCTTTACATGCTTGACTCCTGAAAAGAATCAAGGGGAAAAGGAAAAGCAGGGACCATGAATGAAGGCAGTCACTAAAGCCTGTCAGGGAGAAAATTGTACTTCTTGCCCATATTAGTCATTTGTTTGCAAGGCAGCTTTTCTTTCAAACACTTCCATGTTGTAGTGCCTGCCATCCTTTCAAATTTGATGTGATGCTACCTTGTTTAAAATAGTACTATACTTTAAAATATGTTTGCTTTATCATCATAGTTGCTTTTATTAAGAAAAAGCTCTAATACACTACAGTGCTGATGCCTAATTTCAAATTACAATAAAATAGCTAATAGTTAGTTAAAAGGGGCACAAAAGTAGAAGCTAAAAGTAGCCTCCAAATGCTTTAGAGTTAACTCAAAGACACTGTGCTGAGAGTAAAAATGAACTTCCCAGAATATGGTCACAAAGAATCACGAATGAGAAGCTGTAAAAGCTGGAAGTCATGTTCCAACACAGGAATTCAGGCAAGTTGAACATAGATTAAAGACAGGCAGGAAAGAAACAGAGCTAAAACTCACTAGAGACAGAAAAGCTAACAATGATTGCTATCTACAAGGCATTAAAAATAGAATCCTGCCAAGATCTGAAAGCTGAAAGAAGATGATTAAGGTATAAAGGTATCCATGGAAGTGAAGAAGGTCAGAGCAGAAAAGCCAAATGAAGTCTTTGTAGCAGCATTTGTCTCCAGTTGCTGGCTGCGTCAAATACTAGAGCCATTCTGCTGGAATTTTGTATGAAGATTGTAGAAGACATTTCAGACCAAGTGAACAAACTGACTGGCTGAGGAGATATAAATCCAGACATTATAAAATCTTTGCAGAATTGTGGAAATACAATTCACTGTGAGTCAGCTGTCACCTGTGTCAATTTTGTAATCAGTGGAAATGTGTACCATGTTCTGCAAGTATAACTTGAACCAACCACCCCCCAACCCCCAGATTTCAGGTATGGTGGTGGGGGACATGAACATGAACTTTATCCCTGCAAACCCCACCTCTGTACCAGCCAAACTGGTAGAAATAACAAGAACTTTTCAAAATAAGAGATACAGATTAATATTATATATAAATACATCACATGAATTAATATATTAGGGAGAAAGATGTCAAAATGTCAAAAAGGATTAAAAATTCTATGAAAAGCTGCCACAATTCTATGAAAACCAGCCTAAGCAGAAAACACTGGAAAAGGTATACAGTAGGCAGTAATCTGCAAATCACAATTTTGTAAAGATCAAAAGGAGGTAATACTTCTCCATGTCTTAGTATGTCACATGGCAATAAAATCAGTAAAATAATTAGCAAATTAAAACCAAACAAAAAATATCTTTTTAATATTCCAAAATACAAAGGTTTTATTGCCAGAAAATAATGAAAAGGCCAAAAATATAAAGAGTTTCCAGAAGGGATCAGGAGAGCATATGTAACTAAATTAATTTTTTTTAAATTAAGTCCTGGTTTTCAAAGCTTCTAAACTAATAATTGCTGCAAAATTCGTGCCAATATCAGGGCAAGTAATACTTTGCATTTTCCTAGATAAATGCCCAAATTTTTACTTTAATATTTAAATTTTTTACATCTAGGTTACATAATTGTGCTCAAATTTAAAAGGCAATGAAGTATTTTCCATACTTGCAGAAATGGATATCATCTGCAATGTGGACACTGAGTAATAGAAGCGTTTTATGATAAGTTTGATGTAACATTAAAAAAAAAAAGTAACTGAAAAAAAGCTTTTACAATGATTCTCAATTTCCTGATGTAATCTATAGCTGAATAAACACCATGTCTTCTCTATTATATTTTTGAACAAGAACTCATATGCAGTATTTTATATCCAAAAGCAGAGAACGTAGACAAAATTTTGTCTCCTTGACCAAGATTAATTATGAATAAAATTGGTAATTAAAAATCTTGTCAGCATAGGAATTTTACTGGAACAAAAAATAATTTAAAATAATGTCTGACTTATCCTATTAGTTCTTACCCTCTTTCTTTAAAACTGTAACCAGTTTAAAACCTCAAAAAGGCATTAAGCCCCAGCACTTGTAGGAAAAATAAAACCAACCAAAAAGTGGCAAAGTCACTTAAGGAGATACTTATTCTTAGTGGTAGGTCTGAATCATTCTGGGCAGATCTGTTCAAAGTGCATAACTGTCAAGAAGATTTAAAATGCACACTTTTTGAAAAGGAACAACGTCAAATTAGGTTTTGTCTCTTTAAGTTTCAATAGTTACAAAACAAAGCTCTAAATCCTTTGAATTATACTTTCAAGAAGTACTGCATTTAATTTCGTAATCTCTAAACCATCTGCCTATTCTTCACTGCTGCCCCACCAGAAGACTGTGATTGGATGCTGTCCATGACCAACTGTAAAATTCAATCCCCAAATCATATAGAGATGTGTTTGAAATTCCAGTGCACGTTTATAATTTCCTGAGAAATATCAGCACCACCAACTTCAAAAAGAGCAAAGCATTTCCAGCTGCAGTAAATCCTGGCTAACAAGTTTATATATACTCAACCAACTGTTTATGGTTTGCTGATGAGGAAGTAATCTGACAAATCTCCTACATGGTCCTTATGAATCAGACTGAGCAAATTCTGGTAAAACCAGCACATGGCAGTGGCTTTAGAGTCAAAACCACTTAAGTTTCTGGAACTTGGAGATGTCAAAAAATTATAACATTTCGTGCTGAATAAGAATTAAGATGGAAAGGCAGTGACAGATGACTTAGAGGAGAAAGCTCTGCCAGCTTAAAGGAAAATTTTTGTAGTAAACATGGAGTAAGCCTTATATGGGGCTTATGTGAAATGTTAGAGCTAAGAGAATCCTTTGAACTCAAGAAGATAGACATAGGACAAAGCAACTAAGGCAAAGTAAGAATAATGTAATTTTTAATCAAAATAGGTTTGTTCTTTCAAAACTTTATTTATATTCTGGGTAATTTAAATACTGATACCTTGTTTAAAATTTCAGTAATAGAGTTAAATATGGTTCCACTATAACATTGGATCTCCTTGTTTTCAAAAAGAAGAGTAGTCAAATTTACCCAGACTTCCCAGACTAGAATGGATGGCCTTTGTATGTATGATACTTTGCATATTCATATAAAAATATGGTTTGTGTAATCTTTCATTAAATATTCCAATGTGCCTGAGTCTGGATAATACGCTAAGACCCTCAGGAGATGTAGTCATTCCATTTGCACACTGTTTCAGCCTTTGAATCTGCTTTGTTTTAATTGAATATCCTTTGTGATAAGTGCATTAAAGGCATATGCCAAGACAAAATTCTATGTATTGAGAACTTACAATTTCAGTGGAGAACTGGGAACAGGGAAAATAATAAGAGGAAAGATGGTCCTTTTGGCATTTCAAGGCACAAATGGGGCCCAGGAAAGAGGAATATAATTTGGTGGTAGAATTGGTAACTAAGATAAGCTGTCTTGAGTTTGATGGTCGATGTCATTAACACACTCTTTAGAACGAGACAGATATGAAGATTGGCCAATCTTTCACAGAGCTTGCTTTCTGTAGTGTTTCATGCTATGGCAATCCAAGGGGGGAATCTGAATCCATCAATAAGCATTTCAGAAAATGAAAGAAACTAACAAATCATATCAGACAACTGAAATCTAAGGATAAGGTATATTTACTAAAGGCCTGCAATTGGGCAGCTGTGAAAGTGGCGGGTGAAGAGTTTATTGCTACTGAAATGAGCTGCCACACATACAAAAGAAAGGCACTATTCTTTTTTTTTTTCAGTGAATGTACCTCTTAGTTCTCGTATTTGTTTCAGAAATTGCATTTTTATGACCAGTAATACTGACATACTGAAAACCTGAAAGTTTAGTTGTGAAATTACCTTTGAAATTTGGTCTGATCCTCGCATCATAGCCTGACATCCTACCCATTAGCTTATCCAGGAAATCGGATGGCGACATTGGCATGCTACGAGATCTTGCACTGTCTGTTTCCTTTGTGGCTACCAAGCTAACAGCAAGGAAAAACAAACAAAAAAAATTTTGTTAGAAGTTTTGTTAGCAAAACTTTGATTTTATTTACTCAGTCATAGTTCATTTTTGTAGGAACAAAGCTAAGACGGTTTTTCAAGCGGTTAATGCATCAAAAACAGTAGTAGTAAAGAAATTGAAACAGCAAGTTCTTTCTATATCTGTCACTTAATACATACATTGTATTCTGCTATGCTGCACAGTTATAGGTTACTTCTTCCTCAGAACTTCTGCAGATTAGTAACACTTTCAGTCAGCAATAATCAATATCATTATCACAGAGTTTAATAATGTCATCTACTGGAGTAGCTGTGTATGTCCTATTTTGGACTCTATTCTGAGATTGATCTATTTTAACTGGGTGTGCTGTAATAGAAGCCTGGATCAGAAGCAAAAAAAAAAAAAGTACTAGGGACTTGATTGGGATAGTACTACTATCACCAATTTTTGTTTTATGTTGATAGGTAACCATAATAAAACAGATGAGTCTCTTGGCAGGTGGTATGTAACATTGTCTTCTAATTTCATTTCCTGTTAAAAGTGACTGCTACAGTGGGTAAAAAAGAATCAACAAAAATCCAAAACAAAACCCTAAGGACTTGCTGAAGAAAGCATTCTAGGGCAAACTTTTCTTCTCAGGGCCCCATGTCAAATGCCATCTCCTATAGCCTCCTCTCCATGGGCTTGCACAACTCCCACTGACATTCTAAAGTGTGTTCTGCACATGCTAAGAGAGCAGAGTAGTGGCGCTGTGATCAGCCATGGGACCCAAAGGAAAAGTTTTTGTTTTGTGGAACAACTCTTGAATACTATCTAACACATTGGAAAAATAACAGTCAGAAAATACATAAATTTTGAGTAATATTGTGATACACGGTGCAGTTGAAACCATTTGTGGCTTTTGGACTCTCAAAAAAGATCAAGAGCTTTGCATGTTTGTGCTAAATTCAAGTAAAAAATCCATTACAGAAGGACTTCAACCTCTTTTACTTACCCAATTCATTGTCTCCGTATCAATTCACTCTTTTAGAACCACTTAAATATGTTTTTGTTTAGATGTAAACTCAGAGAATATGTAAAGCCTTTAGGAATTTTCTGACTCATAAAATACCTGTGCTAAACTGTGCTTCTTAACAATGGATGGAATATCAAAATGGAAAAATTCCATACAAGTATGTATGTGTACAGAGGCCATGTGGAGCACAGACTAGAATGCAATTTCTTTCTTTCCAAGATTCTTTTACCCAGGGTGTTAAAAGTTACAGTTTTACAGAAACTTCCACTTAGAAGGTCTACTAAAATTTTTGTCTTCAAGTTTGAAATTTGGATTTATTATCTTAAATTAAAAAAAGATTTCATATTAGCCCTTGATAGTTACAAATTTGGGCACACATAGAATATGAACACAGAAGACAATAGAATGCTATGGTTTACTCATATTTTAATTAAAAATCTTTTAGTTTTAATGTTAAATCAGAAAGTTTAAATTTTATCCTTAATTGCTTAGCAAGTGTTTATTCTATTCTATGTGTAAGTTGATTTGTATATTCTTAAATTGTTCACAAATTGTTTAATTGTTGGATATTTCTAAATTGTTTTCAATATTTTGGTATCTCTTTTGATAAAAAATGTTTCTTTTCTCTCTTTCAATATCTAACCCAGGTCTTTATTTCTTCCCATAGCTGCAGAATGTATTGCAATTTCTGAGAAAGTAAGTATTATAGTTTTTTATAGTTCAGTTTGGAATTATCCTATTGCCATAATTTTCATTATCAGTCATTCTGAATGGATCTGATTCCTCACATTATTACAACTTGTAGTGATTACTGTTTCTGTAAAACATCACTAATGTCTATAAAGCCAATAAAATACAAGAGTCAGATTACCCTTTGTTGGGTATTATCTACTTGGAAGCTGGGAGGAGCAAGTTACTGTGTGTATACACTTAGTATATACTCTTAACCACTTAGATTTCTTTCTAGCAGTCTTCTGTAAGGAATTAATATTTATATTCTTTAGGTATATGAAGTTTCTATGCTACGGGATATACAATCCTATATTTTTATTCTTAATATACATAAATTATCCAGAACTCAAATACAGAAAGGCCCATTGTTTGCTTGAATATCACTTGCTGTAAAGGAAGAATTAGTTTCTTTGCTCTTTTTTTACTTCACTAGAATTTTTGTAAATCTTTCTTTGTTGTACTTGTAGCTCTTGCTTTGCCATGGAATAAAGTAATTTGAAATTAGGGTAACTAATGCTAGCTGGGAAAATAGTAATTGCTGTGACTGTGGATTTTCTCAAAGTGACATTTACCTTTTCGTATGATAGCCTCATTAATATTTGCTTTCATTAGTCAATTTTAAGTCTCAGAGTATCTTGAATAATTTAATGCCTGCTTATGAAAAGAATACATTCAGCATAGTTAACGCCTTTTGTATAAACAAGTTTTATCTCAAAAGTCAGTTGTAATTTGTAACTAAATATTTCTTCCAGGAATGTTTTCTCTTTTACTAAGCTTGTGGTGTAATGAGAAAAAGCTGTTTGAGTTCTGCAGAGTTCTGCCTTTTTGATTTAACTTTTATTGAAAATATGTATTTCAAGAATAATGTTGGACAAATAAAACTTTCATCAGTCAAAGCTGACATGTGGAATACTCGCCTAGTTAAAAAGGAGCTAGACTTGATAATGTAGTAAAACCCAAGTAAAGCACTGAATTTTAAGAAGGGATTTTCTGTTTCCAGATAAATATAAAAATTTACTCTGTGTGGTAAGGGCTCTTCAGTTTTATTGCACACTGCCTCTGAAAGCTAGGGCTCTGGCTAAGGGGTTAGAGGAGGGTATACTCCTTTCATGGACCAAGAATTGAACTCCTTTTAGTGTTAATAATGCACATAGCTTTGTCCTTCACACACAACTATTGCGTAAGTCCAGGAATGGCTCTGCGTGCCTTCAGAGAGAATTCATTCTGACCTGTCACAGTTCTTTAAAGAATTTGTACATGCATTTTTGAACAGGCAAAATTATAGAAGTTTAATATCAGCAACAATTTTAATATCAGCAAGGTACAATGGACTTGTGTTTAACATGAAGTCATAATGTGACTTTAAATTACTGAGAAAGAAGGCTGTACATTTTTCAGAGGTAGAAGCTTCCCATTGCTGAAGTCTTTTATTTGAGAGAGATTATAACCTGACAGTCTTCTGGTCTGTTCATATTTATGAGGAAAAGTTACCAACCAGAATGCTCTCCCTGGTACTGATTCTGAGTTGTTCTTGTGAGCTATTCACAAATATTACTATCAGTTATAAGGATTTTTACTATTTTCCAATTTCAGACTTAGAACAATACTTGACTTCAATTTCCTGGATGTATCCCAAAGATCTCTGAAATGTAAATTAAGCCTTCAAAAACAATTGAAAATAAATTTGATAACTGAAGTTGTGGACAAGAATCAAGAAAAAATTGAAAATGTCAAAAGATACATTCAAAAATGATTTGTGAGCAGATAAATTTACACCATCAAAAAGTAGGGTAAGAATTTTTGTTTCAAATAAGCTGTCACACAGCACCAGACAAGATCAGAAAATTAGAATCACAAGGACCATAATTACTCCTGTCTCTGGTCTATTCTGTCCATTAACTTACTTTTTCACCTAAAATCTAAGGACAGATGAGCTTTGCATCAATGTCTTGAAGCCTGTCAAGTGGGAATTTCAATCACTGAGATGGGAAACTCTCCTAAATCACAGGTACTTTACCTACAAGAGTCATATTTGAATCAGAAACTGTTAGGTCAAGCTGAAGATATTTCAAGTGGGATATGAATGTTAGAGAGTAAGAAGCAGCATGATACAGACAAGATGCAGCTTCTCTAGATTAGCTACCACATCCTAAATTTGAGAAAGCAAGCTACTTGTAAGAATGGTGTTCAGCAATGCCATCTACAATCTGGAAAGAAAATGCAAAGCAGTTGAGGTTTAAAATTAAGAAATGCAAAAAGGATTGACAGAGACATAAATTCTGATGATGTGAAGAAAACAACCTCTTTCCTGAAGTCAGCCCATTTAAGTAGGAGAGTTTAAAACAAATAGAGGAAGGGTATTAAGAGATGTATGAATTGTGAACATGGGCAGAATTGGAGAAAGCAGTGAAGAAGGACTAAGAATTCCTCAAACAACTCTGCACTGTTGTGGTGAAGTTCTCACTGCACTACTGTGTAATCCAGTGGGGCAGAAAGATTGAAAGAGTGAGTAGAAGCATGAAGGTCACTTATTACTTTATATGATATTAATGAGACCAGTTCTGGGATGTTGCATCAAATTCCATGTACAAGTTTTAAAAGGACATTAAAGCATTTGGAAAGGTACTGAACAAGGCCACTAAAACATGATCTGAGAGTTAGGGAAATTTGCTTCAAGAGACCTTAGGAGCCTAATCTTCTTAGTTTATCAAAAAAGAAGAGTGAAAAAAAAAAACTTGATTGAAGCGTATAAACATCTCAAGGCAACAGAAAATGCTGGACATTTATCTAAAGAATAAAGGCAAAAGATAAAGCAATGAGAGTTAGAAAAATTCAAATGGGAATTTGGATACACAATTTAACAACTTAACAGAAGATCAGACTGTACTAACTAAGGAAATACAGCTTTCTGGAAGAAACAATTTAATAAAATATAAGGTATTGTTCTTCATAGCTAGCTTGGTGAAAAGGAATGAGTTCTGATATATAGAAAAGCAGGCTAAATTCAAATTAAACATTACAAATCTCATGCAGAAATTTTCAGACTGTGAAAAGGCACTTGATTGATTTGAGGAGCTTAAGGAAGGGAAGCAATGGGCATAGTTCCAAGTGTGAAACGATGTCTTCTCAGGGTCCTTCTACACAGGGACTGGGTTGCAGGCTTGCAGTTGCTGTAATGAGCTTTGAAAGTTACAGCTGTAATGTTGGCTCATCTTGCTCAATTCCTTTCACAGCTGGGTATTTGACTTACTAAGCAGTTGTATGAGCATCAGCTCCTTGCACAGTAGGAACTTGAGCTCTGGAATGGAAAGTGCACTTGGGCTGCCCATAAACAAGAAGCAGCTTAAAGAATCAGAGGTTGACCACAGCTAGGAAAAAGAGAGGCAAATATTCTGTCTATGACACGCACCTGTAAAGAATAAAGAATTGTAAGCTAAAACATAATGTTGTCATGAAAGCAAATGGATGTGAAGTTGCCAGGAATAAATTCAGATCAAAATTAAAAGACTTTCAACCACTGAAACACTTTAGTTATGTAATAGTTTAACACTCTGAGCAGAGACAAATAGCCCTGTGTGTTTCAAGATGGAGCTAGGACTTAGGATACTGTGACATGTATGACTGTGATTGCAGGTGATGGGATGCAGCTATTTTTTAATCTTCTCCTGAGAATATGTTTACATTATTATTGATTATTTTATATTTTTAAAATATTTACTGCTACAGAAGTCTGAAGAAATATAGTTAACACAGCTATTCAGGGAGAGCACCAAAATCTACGGAATTTAAATGGGAGGTCTCATCTATCAGCTGGCAATTTAGCTACCAAGATAAAGCCTAGGTCATAAATCTGTGCTCCTGAAATGTCCATCTCTCCTCTCCTCTCCTCTCCTCTCCTCTCCTCTCCTCTCCTCTCCTCTCCTCTCCTCTCCTCTCCTCTCCTCTCCTCTCCTCTCCTCTCCTCTCCTCTCCTCTCCTCTCCTCTCCTCTCCTCTCCTCTCCTCTCCTCTCCTCTCCTCTCCTCTCCTCTCCTCTCCTCTCCTCTCCTCTCCCCTCCCTCCAAAAAACATTCTTGGAAAAAACTCTTCAAATGGCATGTACAATCCCCACAAATGTTTCCTTCCTTAAATCATTTAAGGCTGAAAAAATTGTATTGCTTTCCCGTGTGGTTTTTTTTTTTTTTTCCCTGAAGAACTACAGTGTTCTACCTGTAAATTGTGTCTATCTATCTGGACCTTCTGCACATTTTTACCAAAGCACAAACAGGGGAAAGGAACTTTACATATGAAAGTGCTTTATACAAGCTTTATTTTAAAAGGCCTATTTTCAAATGTAATTTCAGGCCTACTGCCTCTGAGACTTATCATTCTTGTACTGCAGAAAGTGCTGTTTTTTACTGATTTCCCTCATTGAAACATTCATCTTCAAGATGGGGTATTAAAAAATTGTTTTCAGTATGTGGTTTCAGCCTTAAAAATATATATATTTGTTTGAAAATATTGAAGAAAAAAGGTGATGAAGTACCATCAGCATTTCTATAAAAAAGATTGTGTCACTCCAGAGGGGCTTAATAAGAACAGTATAGATAAAAGGGAAGGAAGAAATTACATCTTAAACCCTTTGCTGAGTCTTCTCATTATGCTGCTACAAGGAGGTGACAGAGATAAAGAAAGAATATGGTGTGCTACAATTATACCTTCCACTGGAAGCTTCCTAGAGAGATGTTTCCAAGTCCAGTTCAGGACAATCTGCTCATTTATTCCAATTAGCCTGAGAGTAGTCTCCAGAGTCTCACAGACTTACTTTTGAACACAATTGATACAAATTATATTTGAATCATACGGTAAGTTCATTTTCTCCCTTCCACAGGTAAACCACTGATGCATTTTTTCTTTAAAAAATGTTTTGTCACATTAATACCAAGTTGCTGTCACATTTGTCCTGGGAATTCTTTTCATCTGATCATAAATTACTAATTTTGTCTCAAACACAATCCATTTTAGTCATTCAGAGAGGTAGAAGGTTTGCATTTCATTTTACAATGCATACCACAGTGCCACTACAGGCATTGTGATGGTCCAGTAGGTTTCATTTCATTATTTAACTTATTCTCTCCGACAGCAAGTGTGGCCAAACCCCTGGAGCAATTGGATGTTGTGTTTGTGGTCCATTTTCTCCAGCTGATGTTTGAATGTTTTTAATGTACTTCATATTAAAATGCTTCCCAGAAATGTTCAAAGAAATTAATTACACCCTTAGAAGGAATGCAAAAACTGCAGCCAATATGCATTTAATTGCATCTCACATACATTGCTACACAAAAGCATTTCAGTAAATTAGTCTAGTGGTACTTATTCATTGGTTCACCAGCAATGGTTAGGTGAATAATTCTCATGACTAGTCTCCTTGATTCTATAGCTGTAAGCAATGGTGATAGAATTCATCAGCTTTTAAAACAAAAAGTATTCAATGTAACCATGTAGTTAAAGAGGTCTACTAGGAATGAAAATGATCCTCTAATTGGTGGTGTTGGATCATCTGACGGTGTCTTGCATTTTGAAAATTTTAGCAATAAGATTTTGTGATATGAAGAAAGCATTCAAAGCCTTTTCTGAGTGATACAGAACTTCAACAAATACATTTGGTAGAATTAATGGGGAAAGCAAGCTTTTAGATTGATGTGGTCAGAAGCATTTTTGTAATGGTACAAAAATGGGGTTTTTTGTAATGGTCATGTCTCTAACTATCTGATCTACTAAGTAAATAGGTAAAGGACTAACAAGATCAGAATTTGTAGTAAGCAGAATTCGTACACATTAGTCAAGAGGTACATAAACCTGAACAAAACCACCTTTTTGAGAGTAGAATGTTCCAGCATGTGGCAGCTTAAAATAAAAAAAAAAAAAAAAAACAACCAGGAATGATTACTGAAGGCCTCAAGCTGATCCAAATTAGTGTTTTCCTTGTTTTTACAGAAATAAATCCTGCTCTTTTTAGAAAGACAGAAACTGCTTTCAATTTTACACCAAAAATTATAATACAATAATGTAAAGCATAAACAATATGAATTTGTTCGATTTTTGGGGATAAGGTGAAGTTTTTTCCAAATGTTTGCACAGTTTATCACTGAAGTTCATTTGTTCAGTTAAATGGCATGACACTGCTTTTCTTTTGAGATGTGATGTGTTTAAACTGACTGAGATAGCTGTGTCAGGAGAGAAGTACAAGTCTCTGTGTTTTATTGCAATAAAGAATTTTAAATTTGGAAACCTTAAAGATTAGCAAATATTGTGAAATGGGAGTTCAGAAGACAGGATAAAAACTTCTTAAGCAATTAATTTTTAAATTTCAATAAAATTTAAACCCAACCTCTTTACTGAAAATTAAAATGTTTCATAGCAAATAAAAGACAAACAGACTTTTCTGATTGGAGGCCATTCATCAGCAATATTTATTTATGAAAACCCAGGGCCATTCTGGGAAGCCAGGAGCTATGTCAGGGGGTCACAGCTGCATGGATCCAGTACTGAAAGTGACATATCAAACAATCTGTCACTGCTGCTCCATTCTGGCTCACACAGAGATACCTTCTTCGGGGAAACAAAACAAAATACAAAATTCATCTTCTTCTCTGAATTATCCTTGGAAGACAAGCTCTTTACATTACCTGTATTGTGAACTCAGGGTAACTGAACTCCCAGTTTAGATGCCTGAATTAGACAATGTTACCTTCTACCATTCAAGGTTAATATAAGGAGATAATTTTCTTCCAACACTTTGTATTCCATTATGAAAATGACTCTATTTGAATAATGATTTATTGGTGAATAAATTAATTTCATTCTAAGGGACAAAAAAGTTTCCTGTGGTGAAAGAATAGTGGAAGAGGGTGGCATATAATAAAGCAAAAGACAGTAAATGACAGAGAAAGAATTAAATTTGCAATGTGTGTTAACAAAGACTGAGATTGCAAGTGCATTTCATTGTATTTCTGCTAAAACTGACAATAATGTGTTTCTTGCTAATTAAAGATGCAATCTCTTTTACTTGTCATAGGTCATAAAATTGACAGTTCCTTGTGCAAAGAAAATGCAGATTTTCATATCCTGCAATGTTTTAGATAATAATAATTTTATCAGAACAAACACTGAATTCTTAACTCATGTTAGCCAGAGTGTCATATCAACTAAGAGGAGCAGAAGCATTGTATCACCAAGACTTCAAAAATGTATTTTCTAAGAAAAACCCTCAAGAAAATTTGAAATATTTTGTGTAAAATTTAGATTTTCTACTCATTTTTCACAGCTGCGGAAATTATGGACGATAGTTTCGAAAAACTTTGTACTGCTGTGGAATGTTTCAGCTCATCTTAACAGAGAGAAAAAAGAACGAGAATAATATGATTTGAAGTCTTCTGATTAAGTAGCTCTGTCGTGGTCACCATTCTAGTATAGTATAGTCTAGATAATGTTAGATTCATGTACTTTTTTTTTTTGTTTGTGACCTAGTATCTATATATAAGCACAATGCTTTACACCTTCCTTAGAAAAAAAATCTATTAGGGTAAAAGAAGAAAATTAATTTGCCAGCATTCTTCAAAATCCCATGGGCAAGGCTTTCTATCTTCATTAAAATATGGATTAAACAAACTGCAGGTTATCTCTGTAATTTTGCCTTGTTGGATAAGACAAGTTTATTGTTGCCAGTTTCAGCAATGCAACATGTGAATTAATATATTTTATAAATTAAGACTCTGTTCTGAATATTTTTTATTGTTTCCCCAGAAGCACCTACTTAATATTCTTTTAGCCTGTTGTATAGACTAGTTTTATAAATTATCTAAACTCAGGTCTTATTTTCTTGCCATTTTCTAATTTATTCAGCCTATTTTTGGGGTGGGAAAAAGCTAACTCAAAGAGGAGCAGAGAATATTTCAAATATTCAAATTCTGACAAATCTCTCACTCTTCCAAGGACCTAATGAATGGGTTTAGGTTTTGACAACTTTATTTTTTAATTACAAATAATTAGATCTTCAAATTCAATTAACTTTGGTTTGGTTAGGGTTTTTTTGATAGATTGTACTTGGCTAAAAGGAATGGAATATTTTTTTAAATATTACAGAATCTGTAGACCACTTATTTATAGTGGTCTGAACTTGCATTATTCTCTCACTATAATGATTAATTTGTGTATTCACTAAATAATGCAGAAAAGTTATTGGCGTAATGGATAGATTGCAAAATGACCAAGCAAAATAATTTCTTGAATATTCTATGTTATTACACCGGATATTCTTCTATAAAAGCTGTCAGGGTTGAATAATTACATTTTTCGTCATGGTTAATGCTGATTCCCCTAACCAAGTGACCCTGCACAGGACCTGACTGGTGTCTTTCACCACCACGAGGATGCTAATGCAGCTGATGACAATGGCAACACAAGACTGAAAGGCAAATTAATGCAAATGAGACTTTTGACTGTAAACTGCTGTTTCTCAAGGCAATTCTTCCTAGGTCTAGGAAGAACCTGTGAATTCTGTAAACAGAATTCTACAGAGAATTGATTTGAATCAACTGTTTTGTTGATTCTGTATTTCGAATACATTTCAAAATGTCCTTTAAATTGTACAGATGCTTAGCACTGAGTTTCTTAGTTCTAATGGATTTTTTACTATTATGGGAGTGCCCCATCAGCTTTGCAATTACTAGGTTGCTGTACTCTCAACAGTATAACCAGAACAGTGTTCACTGAAGTGTACATCTGTAGAAGAGACGTCTTCCTGGTAATCATAATTAATGGCCAATTAGAATGTCAGATGTATTCTGTTCATTTATTATTTTGTTTTGTTTTTGAAATTGACTTTAATGGGTTGTAAACCCTAAACAAAACTGAAAATGGGTTCTTTGCTGTGCTTCAAATTTTTACTATGCATAAAAAAATTCTCAGAAAATCTAACATTAGAATAAAACGATTGAGGTTTATCAAAACTAGATAAAATATGGATTTTTAATTAAAACTCCAGATTTGTAAAGACTGAACCACAATTCAATGAAACACTATTCTGTTTGCCTTAGGGAAGCTCTGGTTATATCAGCCCTGTATCTTGAGTGAACATGTGAGATGGCTGTTTAGAAGATTTTACTTTTTATCTAAAATAAATTTGATAAAAGTTCTGTTAGAGAAGAGCTGAATATAGCCTGAAAAGTCACTATTTAAAGTATTTTTTTCCCAAAATGCTTCTCATGAAATTGTTTTTTCTGACTAGCCAGCTAATTAGAGTGTAGATCTGGGTTCTTACTAATAATTTAGAGTTTTCAAATAAGACAAAATATTTCTAGTTGGAAAGATACTGTCTTCATGAAATGGAGTTTTAAGGAAACATATGTTTCAATGTAGCTTTATGAAATGTTGGCAGGCTTGGGTGGACTATTGTTCAGTGTCCTTTTTATTTTGTCAGTAACAATCAGTTTTCCAATGTCAATGGAAACTGGAGTCTCAGGTTCTAATTTTCAAAGACTCTGAACATCTTCCTCACAGAATTAGGAGATTTTTCCTGCTTTCTGCAACTTAAACTTCTTTTAATGCATTGAAAAGTGAGAAAATCTTTTCAGAGCTTTGGAATTTTTTGCGAGACAGGAATGGTGATGTTTAAGCAACCGTGTTAATTTACGTGAGATATGTGGATTAACTATTTCTTTCTTTTCTATTGATTCTATCCAGGATCAACACTGTAATAAATCAGTATAAGACTTTCTTTAACAAGAACAGAGTTGAGCTTCAGGGTGATGATGAGAGTGACAGAATTCATGCCACATAATGACAGAACCCAGTATTCCTAATGCATGCACTGAAGCATATTCCTTACGGAATAAGTCAGAGAAAATAATGTGAAGGTTAAAAAAAAAAAAGTGCTGCTAGCCTTTCATGCTTCCTCCAAAATTATCCTGGTCCACTACACTCATTCTCTTTCACACACAGAAAGTGGTGTTTAAACTTCCCCTCAGATACATATTTAGTCTTTGCTTTTCTAGTCTTCATTATGGCAGCATCCCCTTAAATTATCATCCCAGTATTAGGAACTTTTTGTAAAGAATTCCAAATAAGCTGAAGAAAGGAAGGGTCATGACCCAAGCTGATCCCCCACTGCCCTCACAAATCCTCCACCAGATGAGCAAGGGGTCCAGACAGAGCACTCTCTGCCCTTCCTGGATCACCATGAAAGCATTGAGGACACTGCCCTCTTCCCAAACAGTGTTAAAGGCTTTATTATGTGCAAGACCCATTTTCTCCTGAAGTAGTCATCCCTGTTGAAAAGGAGGAAAAAGAGCATTCTGTTAACCACTGTTTAGGGAATCTGAACAAGTGCCTTTGTGCTCACGTCTTGATCACTTATGATAATTTGAGCACTCTTGGATCCAAAGATATGTGTAGAGAAACAAAAGAAATAGGTAAAGAGAGAGGGACATTCTGAGAGCTCATTTGCATAGTGTTAGAATTTTGGGTAAGTTTTGAAGATAAAAGGTAAAATTTTAACACATATATGGAGAAACTTCCAATTAGTATTTTTGATTCCAGTTCCCTGCTATATTGTACTTTTTGTAATAACAGATTACTGTCTCAAGTGGAGACATTTCATATTCACTTTGTGTGGTAAATCTTGCAATACTATGGCTCAAAACAATTGACTATCAATTTTTAGTGCACAAGAACTGAGGGAAATGACAAGATATTTTATTCTACTTTAACTCTTGCAAATTAAGAATTCTTAAAAATGAAGAATTCTTAAAAATTAAGAATTCTTTGCAAACAAAGAATTCTTCTGGTGGAATAAAGCACTATGGAATAAATCTACTATTGATTTTAAAAATGTCTTTTAGGGGATGTATTCCAGATATGATGCTGAAATCTGCCTGCTTTGAATTTAGTTCTAATATTGCTGAGTCAGAGGTAATGCATCTGACCCAACAGCATCAGGGAAAACATCCCACAGATGCACATCCCTTCACAGAAGTTCTATGTATGTGCTTAGGCACAGAATGGACATTTACCCTCAAACACAGGAGTTAGGCACAACTTCGCTGTGTGAAGTCAGTGCATTAGTCATGATTGATTTCAAGGTATTTATTTTATTTTTGCCAGCAATTTACCACTTTGGGACATTTATTTTATCTAGTAGGGCACTCTTAGTCAGCACATATATTGCTCACAAATCTGGAAGTTCAGTTGGTCCATGAAGATGCCTTAGCCCACCTAGCCCAGAGAATGGACACTCCTGTGCATTACTGAAAAAAGGACAGTGCTGTTTTGAACCCTTTATGAAACGACAAGACTTAGCAGGACAAAAACTCAAGATCGTTTTAGAAATTGACTCCCACTCTATGCCAGAACATTATAAAGCAACTTTTCACAAAATAGTCCCTAAGCTCAGTCCCAAATATTCCCTAAGTGCAGTCTCCCACTAAGATTTAAAGTCATAATAGTTTTAAAGATATACAAAAGAAAAGAAAAGAAACCTATGAGAACCATGCTGGTATAATTGTATTAGCCAGATATTTCTGCTGAGTGGTTACTTGTGAAATTAAAATTAATTAAAGTTAAGTGTTGGTAAAAATCATACAAAATTGTTAACAGCCGATTTTGTAGAAAGTCATCTGTGAATTTGCACCTTCTGGTACTTGTGGATCCTCAGAGATGCTAGGATTACATTAGGTTCACATTTTACCTTACAAAATTCAGAAAGGGAGAATGTATTTGGAATGTTTTTTGTAAGGAACTGGAACTCTAGACAGAGTGGAGTCTTAATGTAAACTGTACAGAGTATATGAAGCCTTGAGCAATGCTGTGATGGGTAACATAAGCCAATACAGTTTTAGATTAAATGTGTTTATATCTATCTATCTTATATCAAAGAGCAAATGCAACAAAGAGCAAACTATTAAGTCAGTAGGTGATGTAGTTATAACTACAGCTTGAATTTTATTAGATGAGGAAACAGAGTTTGCTTTTTTTAAATTTCATAGCTGTTTTGATTTTGCTTGTGATAATTTTTCTAAATTAGTTGTAACTGTAAGAATCCCATGCAGGTTAATAGCAATTAACTCAACCTAAGGAACTGTTTGAGAAAATTTGGTATTCCTGTGTTCTACTGTATTGTTTCACCAGAAGAGCCTCAGGATAACCTGCTGCCTTGCTTTTTCCTCTAACCATTGATTTGTATCAGTCAGTAGCCCCACTACTTGTACAGCTCCACTATTTCAACAGCTCCATCAATGACCATGATCATATCAGACCAGAGTGTTCTTGAAATTTTCTGCCTTTTCTGTGGTCTTAAACTGTTTCCCTTGAAAACAGCATTTTGCTAATATTTCATGTCACCAGAAAGAAACTTCAGTAATAATGATATTGAAGAGGACTGCTCTTCCTTAGGGAAGTTCCTACCTAGAAATAGCCCTGACTTGTCCCTGTTGTCCCCACTCATTTTGTACATCAGAGGTAAGCCCAGAGAAGTACCAGGGTGGTATGTGGTATGGAAAAATTGTATAAAAATTTGGAGTGTGGTGTCACTGTCCCTGCAGATGTTTAATGAAAGACTGGATGTGGAACTTAGTGAAATGATGTAGTTGACATGGGGGTGTTCATTCAAAGATTGGACTTGATGATCTTAGAGGTGTTTTCCAACCTAATTGATTCTGTGATTCTGTTCACTATGTGGAAAGTCCAGTTAAGTGTAGATACAACGCTTTTTGCTGTTGTATTCAATAATGTGTATTGGAGCAGATCATTAGACATCTGACTGGAAATGTAATAATGAAATGCATTCTTTTGTACTTATATAAATATATACCATCTATATTTTTTCTCATTCATTTTTTCTATTGTGACTTCTTACACTTCCAATGCTACACCATCTAAAGGCAGAAAGGACAGCCAGAAAGGATAATATTGACTCAGAAGCTATAAAAAATTATAGTTTATGCCAGGAAAAAAGTACAGTCTTTAAGGTTCTCACCCTTTTTCCTTGACTTTACAGTGCAAACTATCCTGCTTTCTGATGCTCTTCTCGTTCTTCTGTTTTGGTCCTGCACTCTTGTTAAACACAGTTTTTTACAGTGTAGTTTGCTGCTCTCTGAGATATTCCCTTTTTGCAGGTAGTAGATATCCTCAAAAAGGTGCCTTTTACGTGACCTATTCATGATGCCTATTTATCAGTGAAAGTGATACCTATCTTCCTTTACTGATTCTTTCACTGAACATCATGAACTTTAGTAGGAAAAGCAGCAAAGAGGACAAGAAGCAACACCACACAAAAGGGCTCTTCACCATTCATTACTTGAGAAAAGCTGATTTGCAGGAATAATTCCCTATAGGTATTATTACATAATACTCAGTAAGGTCATTTGAAGCCTGTATTCTGAATCTGTTAAAATAAGAAGCTCTAATCTTGTAAAAATTTTTATTTTATCTGATTGTCATGATTTCTAGGATGTCTGGACAAAAATAATATTATAGAGGAGCTATTACATTTATCATCATACAGAAGCACTGCACTTATCTCACAATATTAATTGCTTTCAGTTGTTGTTACCATCAGTTGGCTAAGAAAGAATAAAAAGAAGTTGAAAGTAAGAAAATGTCACTAGCACTGTAAGAATTGTAAGATTCATGGTTTTAATTGAATTTCAGTGTTATTTAATTTTCCTAAAGGTTATAGTACTATAAACACAAAAATAAATACGTAATATATAAATATATAATTCTTTCCTGAAATTATAAAGATGATAATCACTTAGAAAAATCACCAAGTTTTTATAGAAATAAAGAATGGATAGCTAAAGCACTAATCAAATTTTTACTCATGAAAAGTAAAAATTGTACCTATTTGGTACAAAAGGATGTCAGTGTCTTTAGTGCTATAGTTGAAACATAAGAGAAATTGGCAGAGCTGAAATACAAGAGAATTTGAATTACATATTCAAAACAGGGGTCACAAAACCCCTTTTTGTCACTTTTGTCTGAGTTTTGGAAAATACAATGCTTCCCTAAAGGTACTGATGCTCTCTTCCTAGACTTTTTGAAGGACCCTCCATCACAGGTGTTTGAGTGACTGAGCTCAGTGTGAGCTTTGAAACAGAGATGTTTGTTTTGTAGAACCTCAGCAGGGGTTCACCTCGCTTCTCTGAGGACATGTGTTTGTTATTCCTTTTTTTTCATCCTCAGAATTGCTGGGGAGATTCTCATGCTCTCTGCATGAGCCAGTGTGCAAGCATACTTTCACCCAGTCTTGTACCTTCCTCATTTTGATCATGAGCCTGACCTGCTGACCTGACCCTTTGGCTTTGACCTTGGGCATACCTCTTCATTACCACCTTTGCCCATCAATTTGGACTTTTGAACTGTTTTTCTCCTGCACAAGTGCTGTGGGACTGCAAACTTTTATGGCAGAATCCTGTTCCTTCCTGCCTTGCTGTAAGTCTGAGCTCCCAGCTCGCCTACCCTTCCTTTGCTACTCCCTGAGATGTGCTAAGTGATTTTCATGGGACCTGGAGTCTGCCAACTGATTTATTCCACAGAAACAATCTTTCATATTAAGTCTGGGCTGCTGAGGAAAGGTATTGTGCTATCAGTGCTGTCATCTTGCTTTAGTAGATTTTCTTTTACACACTTTAATTCACATCTTGATTTGGACACTTTTATTTCTTGAGTAGCACTGTAGGTCTATTTATTAACATATTAATAAGCTACTGAAGCTTCATTAGAGCACCTGAAAATCTTTATTTTCAAAGATGTTTGTGATGCTATGTCAGAATTATTAGTTTTTAGCTGTTGTATTTTTTCTCTTTCATTATTTGAAGGAATTAATATTGGCCTAAAGGATAATGATTTCTGCCTCTCATAGCTATTCACCTGAAATCAATTTGCAATAAAATGCAGGAACAATTTCAAAATCAGTTAACCTTAAACTCAGATATGCCCCAAAGTTAGGTTGCATGGATGTTTTCCCCACAAAAATCTGGTTTTTAAGAGCAATTATCTATGTCTGCGATACTGTTTTCTTCAATGTAAGTTCAATGGAGTAGTGAAAAGAGCAAGGAAAGAGGCAAGAGTCTAACTGTAGCATGATTCTTAGTCTATGTTAATATGGTTAAATAAAGAAATACCACATAGGGAGAATCTATTTTTCATTTCCCCAATGCAACCTTTTCATCCTGTTCTTTCCCCATACACAGGTCTACATATAAAATAGATACATTACACCCTCCAAGGAAAAAGCAAATCCCTTCAAGTCCCTGACAGCATAGTTCTAACAGATCAGTGCTGGTATCTGTGAAAGTTCCTGAGCTGTTATGAAACCGTTTTTGACTCACAGATTTGATCTTCACATTTACTCTACAAATATGATCTTGCTTTCATCATGACCTTTTGGAATTCAGGCAAATCCAGAGGATTTTTTGTTAACGCTATTACTTTATTGAAAACTTAGGAGAATTCTCAGTCTTAGACATTATTATAACTTTAAACCATATCTCAGAATTTTTCTTTCTTTCTTTGGTAGTAAATTACAGTTATTTCAAGGCTACATTACATTATTTTCCCTAGATTTTGCCTCTTTTTTGCACCTGGACCCTCTTAGTATCACACTCTGGCTCAGACTGGAAGTAATATTAATAAGTAATAGGGTTTTCTTGTTTTGAGTCTCATAATAGATTTTCTCTCTATCCTCAAAAATATGGCATAAACCAGAGTGTTATGTTATTTAAACATTGTTTTTCATGTTTAAAATCTATTAATACACTATCAATATGTGTGTTTATCTATGACATAACAGTACAAGCATGCACAATATTATGAAAGACTGTGGATAATCACAAAATCATTAAGGTTGGAAAAGACCTCAAGATCACGAAGTAAAACCTTTGACTGAACACCACCTTCTCAACTTAACCACAGCCATAAGTGCCATGTCCAGTCATTTCTTGAACACCTCCAGGGATGGTGACTCCACCACCCCCCTGAGCAGCCCATTCCAATGCTTGACCTCTCTTTCCATGAACAAATTCTTCCTGATATCCAATGTGAATCTTCCCTGGCACAGCTTGAGGCCATTTTCCCTTGTCCTATCACTTGTTGCCTGGGAGAACAGGTTGATCCCCACCTGGCTACACCCTCCTTTCAACGAGTTTTGGAGATCAATAAGGTCCCCCCTGAGCCTCCTTTTCTCCAGATTACACAACCCCAGTTCCCTCAGACACTCCTAACAAGACTTGCTCTCTAGATCCTTTCCTGGCTTCATTGCTCTTCTAATTTTTTTCCCTACATCTTTCAGAGACCAAATAATTTGATCCTATAATGACCAATATGCATCTTGTTTCAGTCATTGCAATTTGAAGGATCTTTTGATGTGGAATGAAGAATGAGCTATTTAAAAACCAAATAAATCTGGTGAAGTTTCTTCTTGCTAAGCATGCATCTCGAGACTTTGCTCATTAAAATAGCCAGTCCAAATTTACACTGAAAACCATCTTTTTTCCTATCTTCACAGGCATATAATTTAAACATTAATTTTAAATAGCCTCAGGGCTGTTGGACAAGTAATGAAGGCTTTTCTTGTTAGTTTCATTCAGTTTTCTCAACCAGCCTTTAGTTTCTTAATGAAGAGCAGAAAAGTTTCAAAGTTGCAGAATGTAAGAGAAGATAAGATCATTTCTTCCAAAATGTGTGAGCAAATAAAACCACTTTGACTCTTCCTAGAAATCCATAGCACATCCATCTTCTCATCAAATATTATACAGGTGCTAAGGCTGGAGTCTGTGTCTAACAGAGAGTGGAAGCAGCATTCTACTATTCCCTGCTCCTTTTGCTCCAATGGAAATCATTTCACAAGGCTTAAGTTGGGAAAGAAATAGAATTAATGGCTCTAGGAAAGTTGAGAATTTTACAGGTTTTCATATTTTACATTTTTTCCATTTTTTTTCAGTTTTAAAGGGTGGAAAAGACTCCTATGTGTTTTGAACTGGCTCAGGTTTCTCATGTATTATTTCTAGACCTAAAGTCATAAGCATTCTCTATCTTGAGATTGAAATGGAAGAAAAACATGGATTCTGAGCAGCTTTCTGAACTCTTTCTCCAACTATATAATCCATGGGCACAGCAAGCACGGTCATTATCATAAAGTGACTATTTATGAGCAAAATGTTATTACAATACCACAGTTATCTGGATATTGAATAGTTTGAATTTATGCTACATAAGATAATCTGCATAAGTTTGGAAACAATTCAGTATTAGTGCAGATTTATGTGATGAAAAATACCTGTATGACTTTCATAGCTGACTTTATAGCTTTTTTCCCCCTTGGAATAAATGCTTTTAAATCATTAAAATAAAGGATGAACAATTCGACAGTAGGATGGCATTTGCATGGAATAATATGCAGAGGAGTAATAAGTTCCATAAGTACATTGAAATACAATAATAATAGCATAGTACTGCTTGTATTGCCTATGCTACACAAGTGTTTGGTCACCTACACTGAACATTAAATACTCACTGCAAAATTTAAAGTGGGATACAAATGCATTGACTCTTTCCTCACAGTGTCAATCTCATACATGTGACCAATCTCTTTCTTTTGGCACAATTACAATAAAATTGCATTATAAAATATTTATGTTACATATGTTGATACATCATTATATTAACTTCAAAATGGAAAGATTTGCTCTAAACCTGTGAGCACTTGTGAAGTGTGCCATCATTGTGGGGCAATATATGCTGCTGGCTTAACCTCATGGTTATACATTCCTTACATGTATAATCCCCACACTCTCTTTTCAAATTTAAGTTTCTGGTTTTGTCTGTTAAATAACAATGTGATTCTTAAAATAGTCTGGCACTGTTCTGTTATATGCCAAAGTTTGTTTATTGTGATACAGAGCTAGAATGTTTGTTGATAACAAGCATGGCTAACTGCATTTGCAGTGAATATATGACACTGAAGTGTCTTTCTTTACATGTGTGATTTTTCCTTTAAAGTTTTCCCTCATGGAGGACTCAAGTTCATTTTAGTCTGGTATCACCACACTTCCAGAGCTTTGTGTTAAAAGAACACTTACATTGATATAATAACATCACTTTACCTGCTGGGCTGAGAAAGCCGTATGAACCTCAGTCTTCGACTCAGGTCATAATTTATGGATATGTTGCCATCTTTCATAATACAAATCCTAGACTGTCAGTACCATAGTAAATGCTTTCCCTCTTAAGGGAACTTTTGTAGACCATATCCCCTCAGAAACACTCAGCTAGTGTTTCTCTGCCTCTGCACAAGATTTCTGACCTAACGCAATCTGCGATTTTCCTTTTGCTGAAAAGAACTGACAGTAATAAAGACGTATATATATTCCCAACTCAGATCATCTTCCGTAACTTTTACATATAGACACTTTGCACCTTAAGAATTTTCAATATCATCGATCTTACAATTTCTGCTAAAGGCAATGATAAAATTCACAGATCTTACAGGTAAACTCTATCTGCGAGCAAGTGAAGGAAGCACACAACCTACTTCTTGTAAAATGCAAAATGGGATTCGGGACAGAGCGATGGTAGGAAGCCGTTCAGGAAGCGTGGAGCTCACGCATTTAGTTTCTGTGCCCACAGCCTGGCTGCCGAGGGTAGCCGGGCGTTCGTGGTGAGGAAAGGCGGTGACCGCGGCGGCTGTCCGCACTCGTCCCGGGCACTTCAGCTGCCCGACACCCGGGAAGGGGGACTCCTCTGGTTCCCCAAAGAAAGCAACTCACCTGAGCAGTACCGCAGCTTCCCACAGATAAAACCCCGAGACAGCCGCGCGGAGGTACCTAATCCGGGCCATGCTGCTCGGAGACGCGGCGGAGCCCGGGAGCGGCGCGGTCGGAGGCATCGGAGGGGCTGCGCGGCGCGGCTCCCGCGGGCGGGCGGGCGGGCAGCAGCCCAGCACCCTGGAGAGCTCCGGCGGCTCCTCGCCCGCCGCCCGCCTCAGCGCCTGGCGGCGCCCCGCGCCCTCCCGCTGGGCCCCGCCGCGCCCGCCCCGCCGCTCCGCATCGCAGCCGAGCGGGAGCCTAATCCCAGCCGCGGCGGCGGCGCCGAGCCGCGGCGGCGGCGGGAGCCCCCCTGCCCGCCCGGCTGCCCCCGGCTCCTGGCAGCTGCCGACACTCGGCCGCCGGACGCATCCCGGGCACGGGGCGCGCCGCGGCCGGCGGCGGGGCGGGCGGGAGGCTGGGCCGGGCCCGGCTGCGGCCGCCCCCCGGAGAGCGCGGCCGCCGCGGGGGGCGCGGGGCGGGACCGGGCGCGGCGGCGGCGGCGGCGAGGGGGCGCCCTGGAGGGGTCGCGGGGGAGGCTTCGCGGGGGCTGGCTGTGCTCGGAACGGCCCCTGCCCGAGCACCTTCCCTGCTGCCGGGACTGGGCCGGCCGAGTCGATGCCTCCACGGGATAGCGACCGTCAGAGAGGTCGGGTGAACTCTCTGAACCTCGGGTCTCGGAAAAGACTGGGCAAAGAGGGCCGCTTCTGCTTTGCCTGTAGGTCGGGCGGTAGGCTTTTTCTTAGGAATTGGTGAGGGGGTTGAGATACCCATCTCTGTATTTCAGCCTCTTCTTTGAAAATACAGTGCTGATTAACACAGAAAAAGTATTCTATTCTGTTCTAGTTGACTTTTTCAGTAAAAAAATATGATCTAGAGCCGTGGAGAAACCCAAAGAGTCTGAAAGTTTGACTGGGAAGGAGAGTGGAAGGGATTATGGGAAGGAACGAAGGAATAAACATCTTAAGAGGGAAACCAGAAAGTTATTCATGAGAATGGGGGGGGGGGGGGCGGGGGGGGGGACACCGAGAATTAGGTTAAAAGTACAGGTGGCAGTAGGAAAGTGACATGATTACATTTATTGTCAGAGAAACCAAACATTTCAGGCAAACCAGGTGCTGCTTTCCTTAGCAAGGGTAAGGCTTTATGAGTTTATATTGAGAAATATTGTTTGAGAAATTCTTGTGGGAATCTGTATGGCTTGTGAACATAGTAAAATGAAGGATTTTTCAGGAAGGGCTACACCTGGAGAAGGCAGAACGGGAAAATATTTGTGGGACTGTAAAGTAGGGCTGCTCTGTGAACCTAAAAGACAATGGCCTTTGAACAGCCATATCATGCCAGGGAGAGCCAGTGGAAAGAGAAATCTGGGAGGACCAGTTCAGGACCCAGCTCTGCATTTGTGAACAACATCTGACTGGGCCCATCTCCCTCTCCTTGACTGCCTCAGTATGATCTGCTTGCTTTTCTTTTTTTCCCTGTAACCACAAACAGGAAACACTAACAGTTAGATGGCAGCCCCAATACTTGCGCAGCTCCAATAGCTGCACAGCCCACAGGATTATCTCATGCCAGACTCTTAGTGAAAGGCCATAGAAAACTTGAATGCCAAAGATGGAAGCAAATGTGGAAAAAGGCAAAGGTTCATCAAGATAAAGCGCATGAAGCAAAGAAAAAGAAACTGAAATTTGAGGGAAGTATAATAAATTCATTACAGAAAAAGGAAGAAGGAAAGAGAGAGAGTGAAATAGAGGAAATCTTTTAACACAGAAAAAAACCCAATTAAAAGGTCATCAAGTAGAGGAGATGCAGGAAAGAAATAAGAAACAGGGATTTTATGCACTCCTTATATCAAAAGATAGGTGTGACTTAGAAAGAAGGCATTTGATTAGAAACCTTGACACTAATCACATGTTCCACCTGTAGGTATATTGTCTTTTTTTTTTTTCTCTTTTAATTTCAAAAAATACCCCACATGTAACTTTCACCACAGTTCTTAATTTACGTTGTCCATTTTTACAATATCGCTATTCTTTTTTTTAGCTCTTCTTCAAGGTCGTTCCAAGCAGGTATCACTAAATATTAATGCCCACCACACATTTTAGAGCCAGCTGGGATTTCTTTGTTGATACCTATCAAGTGTATGGCAAAGAATGCACCAGAACATCACTAACAAATTTTCCTCATTCCCTGAACATTTTAATTAGTAGTGTTTACATAAATGAAGGGATGCTCTAGGTTTCTAGGTCCACTTTGCACAAAGTTGATCCTTTTAGTTTTTTTTTTTCTCTCTGTAGCCCTAAATGTCAACAATGATAATGAAAGAAACTTGTTTAAACCTTCAACTGAAAACACAGTAGCAAACAAACTGACAAATCCCTCTGTTTGCTCAGGGACAGTCTGTCAATGCAAGTGCTCTGCAGAATCCGTGGAGTACTTTTTTTCTGTATTTAGAAGAGTTGATTCCTCTCTTTTCTCTTAAAATGAGTGTGCAGTGAGGCTGCTTCTCCAGGAGCTATTTATCTTTGTGCCTTATGTACTTCAACAGTAAATTGTTCTAATTTAATTTATTTGCACTGAGGCATATGTATTTTTTTTTAAGGTGCTATTAGTTGAAACTACCATCAGGAACTCTCCTTGTCTCCAATAGGAACAGTTCTATTAATTATAAATGCAGGCTATACTTTAGATATGCAGAGTTCCAGCTTCTCAAAATCCTTGTGGGAAATATATATGCTTGCTTGTGCTTTAGGTAGCTAGTTTATCGTTGCAATATTTTATTCTGCTAAATGAGACTGTTTTCAAACTTTTGAAATCTTTCTGCTGGTACTCTTGAATATTAAAATATTTTATTCTGAGGGAGTTAAAGCAACACACCTTGATATATAAAAGGTTCAAATTCAACAAAACACTACTGTTGACTTCCAACTTTGATAAAATATTTCCTAATTGTTTTAATTCACTATAATGTTTTAATTACCATCCTTTTAGTCTTTCCACATCATTACTGGTGGACTTATCTGCTTATTTTATAAAGCTGAACTAATGGCTATGTCCCATCTTTATAAGATCTTTATGGTATCTTTTGATACTTTTGGCAGGTACAGTAGATTGAAAGATGAGATTTTTTTGAACATCTGTTTTAAAACCAGATCCAGAAACAAGAGCTGCTGTCTCAAATAATAATGTTGTTTATTTATATAAAAAAATCAAATAATTTTGCTCTCAAAACACAGTAGCTGGTGTGTGCCACATGCAGAAAAATCTGAGCTGCCTCATTTCTGTTCAGTAGTATTAGAGGTGCATTGAAGTACATTCTTAACAAATGGAAAACATCAGTTTGTTGAAAAAAATTTTTCACCAAAATATTCTAAAGTCAATCTCTAATTCTCCTTATAACCAGCAGGATGTATAGCTACTATATCCCTGGTTCAACCATGATTTAGGTACATATGAAAGTAAATCACTTGTGTTTATGAGCTTGAGAAGTGTTCACCAGGAGTAGCCTGTGAGGCGAAAATGGTTTAAGGCTACTGGAAGAAGATGCTTCTCATGCGAATCATAACAATTTTTTTTTTTTTTGTTCCTAAAATGGAGATACTTGAAAAACTTTGTATATTAGGACAACAAGAAATATTATCAATATTTCTTGTCAATATTATAGTCTACCTCAGTTTATTAACACACAATTTATACAACTGAATGCAAGATAATGTAGCTATTTCAAGTTATTCACACAGAGGAACCGAAGTGCATATATGGGTAGAAGGGTTAATTAATGTGCTTTTTGGTGTGATAGCATTATTCTGGAATATTAAGACAAACTAATCATAGTTGTAGTCACAAGAAGTTATTATTATCATTTTAGTATGCCCAATCATAAACACATTATGGTTCAGTATGTTTAATCATCCTGTAAAAAAGCAGCTGACAAATTTCAAAGGTTTCTGAAAAGAACTACAAGAATGCTTGGAATACTTTTTTTAATATAAGATTAAACTTCATCTTGTAAAAAAACTGTAAGGTCTTTAGACACCTGCATGAAGTAAAATAAATTGTGAAGTCAAGGTAAAAATGTTAAAGTTTGAAATAATTAGAGGTAGTAAATTGGCAAGACTGGAACATGATAAAAGATGAATTCAGAATAGAAAAAGAATAATCTTACTTTGAAGCAATTAATTTTTTGAAATACCTAAAAAGGGAGCAAAACTGATCACCTTTCTTTAAAGGTTGTATATTCTGGGCTTGGTCCAAAAGCCACTGGATAAAGTCTGATGACCTTTGAGATTCAGTTCAAGTCAGCCATGGCTCCAATGCTAAAACATGTGAATCTATAAACCCCAAATGCTTTATAATGATACATTCAGCAACAGAGTTAATTACTTTCTTATGAGATTGGCTTCCAAACTGACTGCTGAAAAGCGCACATATCATAATGGTATGGAATAAAGACCTCGTTTATGTAGTCCTTACCACACTTGCATTGCCAGTTTGTACATTCTAGCATTTAAAGAGGGTGTTGTGATGGGATATGACATCACTGTAGTTTTAGATACTGGTTTTACTGAGACATGTTTGATTATGTTAATTAGTCTGGCTTTCTCAGTACACAGGATTCCCCAGGATGTAATTCATTCAAGTGTGAAACCCCAGAGGCTTTGACCTATTACTAAACACAAAACTACAAATAGAATATATATGTTTTTCAATGAATACAGTCCTAAAATAGAAAGACCATTTTTAAAATATGAGAGTAACTTCACTAAAAAGAAAAATGTAGTTGTTCAGTGTAGCTCAACAAGCAAGAAAAGGCTTAGAAATGTATTTCAGTCTCTAAAAACAAAGTGGAGTCTGTATGGAATAATTTGCCAGACAGTTTTCTCTAAAAAATGAAATGTGTGTATGCTCACCACAAGGCTGAAACGTAGCAGTCTGAAAATGTATTGCCTCAAAAGCAAGACTTGGGATAACTAAAATAAATAGGCTTTTTGGCCATTGCATTTAATTTTGGAGTCCATAGAAAAAAATTGTTTCTAATTCTTGGTTGAATAAACTTTCAGTCTTTTATCAAACTGTGAAACACCAGATTGCATGATTTTTTCTTCAGATATTTTTTTCTTCTCAAAAACATTCTAACTTTGACCTTAATTCTCATAAGTCAGATGGAGTTCCTGAGTTCCAGTGGCAGCAGTTTTATCTGTCATGATCTTTAGATCTGTGCTAATCTATATGAGACACCAATATCTGGAGAGGTGGCTTACGGTAGTAACAGAAATTAAAATGCAGATAAATGGTCTATATTTTATTCTTAGTGTAAGATCCCAGTCAATGTTAGGAGTTATTTCAGTGTAATATGTAAATTTTATTTCAGAGTAATAATATGTCACATGAAAACACTTCCCATCCTGTAAATAACAGGTATATACATAAGAATACCACCAAATTTTCTGATATCAAAATATGAAATTATTGTTGAATATTAGTCATTTACAAAAAGTTACAAAAGTGTCTGCATGTATTCCCTTTATAGGAGGACAACTAAGAAAGTATATAAATGCAGTATAAATTTGTACTCCAAAAGTAGTCATCACTGAAAAGAAGTTCTGATGTGTAGCTGATTGTTGTCTGTGGTGTCTTGACTGTCTTGGAGCAAGATATGGTCTTCTCTTTATGTGCTTGTAATTTCTGTTAGAAAATAAGAATCAATGGGGACTTAGTATTTTCTCTCAGAATCAGAACAGTCTATAAAGAGGGTCGAGATGCCTATGAGCCATTGAGTGCATGGTTCAATCAAAAGCAGAAAGATTTCCAAGTTAGTTTCATACTTTGTATGAAATGCTCCATTAATTAATCAAGGGTTCAAGCCATTTAATTCTGCTTAGCTCAAAGCAAGTGAACTGTTCTGCTGGAGTCAGCTGCCCTGTGAGCGTATTGCTGGCTCAAGCCTCAAGGGAGACCATTCCTGCTAGTTAGTGAGTGCTCCTTTTTCTAAAATTTAATTACTCCACGTAATCATATTAGAACAATTCTTAAATATCCAGAGCCTGCCATTTTCCCAGTGTGAACCTTTCCGTTTCTTCTGTTTGTTCGAGTGGGCTTTTTTTAATTCACCCATGGGATAATTTTGCATGCAAAAAAAATAACAGAGAAGCATATTGTACCTGTGCAAATTAACTCCCATGGATTTTGATGCTAGAAATATGATTGCTTGCATGTGTAAAACATAGTAGGGGCTGAAACTATTTTTTCATATAGTTGAAAATCTGTGGGTCTTGTGGTGAGTAGACTTATCATGAGGATGTCTCAATGCTTTATATTTTAGGTTGTGTTGATTTTTGTGCTTAAAGAAGGGGTTTAGATAGATATTTTTGAAATCTCTTTGGGCTGGACTACCTTTGTTTCTACTGAAGTATTATAAATTAAAATGTAATAGACCCACACCAAAACCCCAAAACAAATTACTTTCTAAAAGCACTTCTCAGTGGCCATGAAGAGATGCAGCAAAGTCATAGTGACAGCAGGTATACATAAAAAGAGAGGAATGAAAGCTGGACATCCAGATTTTCTTATCCTGCCCTATTTTACAGCATTTTCCTTGTTCATCTTGAGAGTATACAGATTTTGCAGTATGTCCAGTAAGTAAGAAACACAAGTATGAATTTAGGGAGAGAGTAAATACTAAAGACATAAGACAATGGAAAATCTCCCAGTGATTGTTCTCTCCCTCTTGCTGTGGTTTGTGCTCAGCTCCTTTCTACTGACTGTACAGAATACATGCATCATAAGGATAAAGAAAGGACATAAAGCTAGTAAGGATATTGTGAGCTGTGTAAACAGTCAATAACCTTTGGATTCCTGTATAACATCAACAGGTTGCAGAAGATCCTTTTTTCCAGGAGATCTGGAAAGTGATTCCAAAATGTAAGACCTGGGAAAGCTTAGTTTAGTAGATGGCTGTTTCTTTATAAATATTGTTCCTCAAAACTGATTCTCAGAGTTGTGAATGCAAACCAAACTATTTTTTCCACTTTTTCCTTAGTAGCTTTTCTTAAACAATTTTTTACACCTGTTTCACCTGTTATTGACCTGTTTCAGCTAATTAATTTACTGTAAAATTATATTGGTTTTGTGATAATTAATTATATTACACTGGTTTTACATTTATTACTTTTAATATAGAATGAGTGCTTGGTAACATATTTTGATTTGGTTATAAGGGCTTGAATGACTGGATCATTTGCATTGAGGTGTAATAATGCCTACTATTAGGGAAAAGGCAGAGATGTCTATTGGACTTCTCATGTTGCTATTTTTTTTCCATTTGTTTCAACTCTATTAATTCTCAAATCAATCTGATTCCTAACATAAGGTTTTGCTGTCTTGTTCCTTATTTCATGTTTGTAGTATCTGTCACACCTCTGAAAAGGATCATGTTTAATTATTTGATTTTTTTCCCCCTGAAACAAACTGATAATCTTTGGTTTTCTTCTTATCTAATGCTTCCTACTTATACATCTCTAGCTAGTGCTGTTCATCACTAAAACACAGACGTGAGAGGAAGCACATATGAGAAGGGCTTGTAACATGACTATCAGTTGGTGTTAGTACAGCAATTTCCTAAGTCGGTATTGGGTTTGTGCCTATATTTTGGAATTATTTCTAGGAGCTGTTTGGCATTGTCTTTATTTCCGATTTTGCTCTATATGAAAACTATTTTGATAACTCTAGTTTTAAGCCAAGTGCAAAAACTTTTCCATGAGCACTCTTAATGTCCTCTGAAATTTGACTGTCCAACTTAAGCTATGGACTGTGTAGAGATGTGCTCTAATTTTTTGCCTAACAGTAGCTTGACAGTGGGAGAAGGTGGTTTTTATAATTGACCACTGTTTTTTTTTTTTTTTTGAAGGTGTAAGGTGTGCTACTCTTGACTCACTGCCCAGCTTTTATTTGTGTGTGGCAAATTCCTTATATGGGGAGGGGTCTAGGAAAGATTTGAGAGACGTTATTCTAAACAGTTACTCCTGTTTTGTTGATTCACTTAATGCAACTATTTGGCCATTCTTTTAATGAAGTTTTTTTCTTAGCGTCATTCTTCTGGAAAGGAGGAAGGGATGAGTCGATCATATATTCATAACTTAAAGAGATATAGTTTGAAAATATCATGAAAGTCTTAAAAGCATAAACTTTCAGTAATGATAAAGCTGTGCCAGGCACTTTGCACCCAGAGAGTTCTTCAATATTAGAAAATGGGAATGAACTAAATTAATTTAATTTTCAAGGTACTCTGTTTAACTTAAGTTTTAGGACAAGTCTGTCTGCCTTTTGAGGCTCACTTATGTAGAAATGGCATGTACAGCTTGCAGGGTTGTTCTTCAGCATGTGTGTTTTAAAGAGAAATGCATATGGAACATCATTTTGAGAATATTATACACTGGATTACACTAGATAGTGTGGTCAGCAGGATCAGACAGTGATTGTCCCCCTGCCCATGGCACTGGTGAGGCCACAGCTCAAATCCTGTGTTCAGTTCTGGGCTCCTCACTACTAGAAATACTTGTAGGTGCTGTCCACAAAAGGGCAGCAAAGCTGGTGAAAGATGGGAGCGCAGGTCTGATGAGGGCTGGCTGAAAGAGATGGGGGTATTTAGTCTGGAGAAAAGGAGATTCAGGGGGACCTTCTCTCTCTCTCTAAGTATCCCACAAGTGGCAAGGTGGAGGTCAGTCTCTTCACCCAAGTAAGAAGGGATAGGACAAGAGGAAATGGCTTCAAGTTATGTTAGGGGAGTTTCAACTTGGGTATTGGGAAAAAATTAATCTCTGAAAGGGTTGTCAAGCATTGGACAGGATGCTCAGAGAAGTGGTGGAGACCCCATCCCTGCAGGTATTTAAAAGTTGTATGGACGTGAAGTTGTGTACTTGGGGATGTGGTTCACGGGTGTCAGTACTGGCTTATGGTCAGATTCTTAAGGATGATGATGCTATTGCTCTAAATGTTGCTGTAAAATACTTAGAGTTTCAACTTGGTTGAGCATGTATTTTATAATAACTTATCGAAAATGTGGAGTTAAATTTGGTGCCCAAGTGATCATATACATGTACTTATTGAATTAAAAATCCTCTCATCTACTGACAAAAACTATATAGCTGGAGATGATTCAAAGTCAACAGCTGTCTTTGTAGAGCTGTGAAAATCATTGTCCTGACCTGATCTGTGAATCCAATATCTGTGCCAATCTGTCTTCAAGTATCCATATCCCTTAACTCATCTTTGGTTTCATCAGATATACCCTTCATTGTAATCCTTTAAGAGGAAAGTCAGAGGAAAGCTATTGTACTAGTGCACTCAACACATTACTGTTGAGTCTTGCAGAGAACAGCTTGTGTGTTTCTAAAGGTGGATTATTTTTTTTTAAGACAGAATATGTTAGTGTCACAGTGAACAAGTTTTTTCAGCAATAACTCTATCAGATATTGACTGCAAAGTAGCACTTATTAAATACATGTTGTTTTGTCTCTTAACATGTGACTTTATACATATTCTTTCTTGTAGGAGTTTTAGCTGTTATGGGTTAGGCTGTTAACAAATACACTATTAGATACTTTTTGCTTTTTATTTGTCTCAAAAAATCTCAGATTTAAATGTTAACTGCATCTTCTGTAACTTGTATGTGCTGGAATATAAAGTGTTACAGAAACTTTTTCCTCTCCAAATGTGCTGTAAACAAAGGGTTTTGCCTCAAAACTGCTAATCAAGTTTCCAGTGTATTCTTCATTTTTATGAAATAATTGTTAATCTGTATCTAGTATTTTTTTTAAATCCCTCTTTAATGCTCAGTGTTTTCTAAATGTATGTGCTGATCATTCGCATGATGCATCTCACCTTTAAAGTGTCTATAACAAACTGAAACTCATTGAACTGACTTGTAACATTATTTAAGTGAATAACAAAAGTCTGAAACAGCAAGCTTCTTTTTATTTCAGCTTATTTTTGCCAGCTTTCTGGTCCAGCATGGTAATTATTTTGTTCCTGGATGATCCAATTACAGAAATTCCTAACGCTACACTCCTAGATGCTTCAACTGTGGGAGGTTAGAGTAATGGCCAGACACTTAAAGGAGGCTGGAGTGACTATCTTGCTCTGGTTATTGTCAAGTTGTAGGTAGGGGACAGATGTGACAGACAGCTTGTACTACTTAGCTGTATATAGTGTTTTGTTTCTTTTCTGTTGTATTAACTACTACATGGCCTGAATCAGATGTGTATTTGTGACTTGTGTGCACATGCATAAATACAGTACAGCATATGCTTAAACCTGAAACAGCTCCAGGTTTTGTCTTAAATATGGTTCAAAAGAAATATTGAAGCCTTATCTTGAATTAATGATTGGCAATGTTTATGTCTTAGTTTCAAATATTTACTTTTTATTATCTCTCTAATGTTATCATTGAGTGGAGAGAATGTTAGAATTTTTAAGTTCCTTCTTTGACATAACTACAACATAACTACAAACAGAAGACTCTTCAGAAGTATAAAGTGATAATGAATCATAAAAGCATTCCATTTTAGTCATATATATGTTTCACATATTAAATGTAACTTCCTTGACTGCATTTTTAGTTCAATATAAGATGAATTTTACTTCAGGTGTAACTATAAAGTTGATATGGAACTTAAGGCTTTATTTTATTTGTTAATAAAGAAAACATATGAACTAAAGTAAAGAATTTCAGAAAAGAGCAGGCGCTGCATGCAAAATTTATAGAAGTGCATTTCTTTCCTCACTTGTAGAAAAGTCATTAAGCAATATAAAATTGCAACAGAATTGAGATTTTTATTTCAAGGCTTTACTTAAACAAATGTTTTCTTAATGTGATAAAATACATTGCCCTTGTACAGGTTTTGCATTAGTAGATAAAACTATTTTGGGGACTTAATGTAAGGACTTGAAGAGGATAGCTGTTGGGAAATGGCAGAGGTACTCTACTCAGAGAATCCCTCCCACTCACTTAGATCATGCATGTGTTGTGCACTCAGAAATTATCTGCTTTGCCTTTAAGTGGGTGCTTGCAAAGCACAGGCACATGAAAGTCCTGCCCCATGGAGAAAAAAATATGTCCTGCTCTGTAAGCAAACAGGTGTTTGTTCTTTCTTAGTCATATTTCAGGGGATTATTTTACAAGGCACAGTTACAACAGTGGGACTCCATAGGTTACATTTCGCTGTAGCTTTAATGATTTAGCTCATGGATTGAAAGCTAGCAGTTTCTAAACATTTATAATTTTGTTAAATTTCAGAATGACAATATCCTTGAGGATGCTTTGAGACATGAAAATAAGGGGATCAAAGGAAGTGGGAATCTGTAGCTTTACATGCTCACGTTGCAGTACTTGTAGTGTCAAAAAGCCTAGTTAAAAAACCTTCCTAGGAACAATCCTTTCTCCATCTACAAAACAATACCAGTGGAGTTCTGTGTTTGTTGGCATGTTCCCGTGCATTTCACAGCTTTGGCCTTATTGAAGACTGGCAATTACAGAATTCTAGAATATTCTGTGTTGAAGGGACCCATCAGGATCATTGACTCCTGCGCAGGACACCTCAAGAGTCACACCCTCCTGGCTGCCAGGGCACTGCTGACTCAGGTTCAACTTCCTGTCAACCCAGACTCCCATGTCCCTTCCCATGGCACTGCTTTCCAGCCTCTCTTTCTCCTGTCCATCTGTACATCCAGGGCTGCCCCAACCCAGGTGCACATTTCCTTGTTAAACACATGACTGGTGATTGCTCAGCCCTCTAACTTATTGAGGTCCCTCTGCAGGGCCTCTCTGCCTTCAAGGGAGTTGACAACTCCTCCCTGTTTTGTATCAGCAAACTTGCTTTGTGCTCCTTTGAGTCGTTAATGAAGGGAAGTTTTTGCTGAATTAAGAAGCTTCTTTCATTGAAAGATATCTTGTTTCTGCTTATATGTTATCATGCAATCAGACTTGGAGTGTCAAGTTTCTTCATTCTGAATGATGTTTCTTGTATATTTTTACACTTTAGTTTTTTCTTGAGGAGAGGCAGATCTTGAAGCAAGTCTATTTCAGTCAGAGATGTAGACAAGAAAATTCAGATTCCACTAAAATCATAAAACTGTGGTGAAAGTGCCATGTACTCTTAGTATGTATTTAATACTGAAGTTTCAGTTTGAACCCTGAACAACTCCAGAAATACTGGAAGAATAAACAAGGTCAATTTATCATCACTGTTTCAATTGTATACAATGATATTTTTCATTCTTAATTCTCAGTAAGAGTGCTTCTTGCTGGAACTGTTATCAAACCATGTTTTGAATTTTTTAAAAGAAATGGTCCTGTATGTCAGCTAAGGAGATGAGACACAGAAAAAAAATATGCCAGTTATTTTGAGTGTGAAATTTTTGAACAAATGAGGCCCTGGTGGATCAAATTCAAATTCATTCATATTTCCTGATAGAGAGCTGTGGTCTACATGCAGAAATGATGTAGAAGAATGATTCATACTTTCAATCTGGAGACATAAATGTGCAGAACTCAAATAGTCTCTGGCTGATGAGTAATCCCATAATGGATTTTTGTGACCTCTTCCTTGGAAGAAAGGAAGTTGGATGAAAAACTGCAATACAAATGTAAATAGCCTTGCATTACAAATGCAGTGTGTCAGTTCAGCAATTAGGATATCTAACAATATGAGGCCTATTACCAAGGGAGTGGGAATGCAGTAATGGCAAAAAGCAAATTAGGCTGCTGTGCATTTTCTGGGCCTCAGTAGGGTTAGGATGCAGTCTTCAGGAGTACAGAGAGAAACTGATGCTGTCAACAGTTCTGTTCTTGTCTCTGTGGCACTGCCTTATACCTCTTTGAGGAAAACAGAACTGTGTTTTTAATTCTCTGACAAACTGCAGAGTCTCCAAATGCTTTGGAGATTGTAATGTTGTCTGACCCTGAGAATGTGTATAGTTATTTTCAAAATCTGTTCCATATTATTGCTATTTCTATTTTCTGTCCAAACTCTAAAATGTGAGTAAAAATTCTTTCTTATCTGCTTCTTGGCATAGCTGAATGTAGATGTGAGATCCATCCAGCTCATTGAGTACCACCTTGATGATGGAGGAAAAGAAGAAATCCCATGTCTGAGATGTTACTAATATATAGGATTTTCAAACAGACCTGATCTGCTGGAAATATAACCAATTTTTTCATTAGTATCAAGATACTTCTGCCAGAAGAAAGTTCAAAATATTTTTGCTGTATAAAAAAGTCTTCACAAAAATATCTCATTCATCAAAAGCTTTTAATAAAGGTGGAAGAGTTAAAGCTTTTATGACATCTTTGTCATAAAAGCAGATAAGGTAACAAGTCAAAACACATTGAGGAAAAAGATGACTGTTAACTCCACTTAGTTTGAATGGGATTCAGCAGCAACAGTAACAGACAAATTTAGTTCAGAAGCTCTGTTTGCACAAAAGATCCAAGCTATGTCCCACATTCAAGAAAAAGAAGTAATACAAAATCTGTATAAAGCAAACACAAGCTAATTCATATTGATTCTTGAAAGCATCTCAATTCTTTATTTGCTCAGGCAATAGTAATTGTCTACTTGTTTCATAGTCTGTTTCTGTATCTCACAAAGATTAGCAATGAATCTTTGGGGTTCACTTAGGAGTGAACCCTGATGTCAGTGAAAAATAAGATATAGTGTTTCAAATATCTGAGCAGTGTTTATTAAGAGTCCAGACTTCAACTATGGTGTTTATTTTTCTTTCAATATTAAAATGAGACAGACTATTTTCATTATAATGATGTAGTCCATGCAGCATGAGGAGGAAGTGTTTAGGAATGTATTTAGACTTATCTTGGCAGTTATGTTTTATGGTTATGTTTCATTCAAATGGTTGCACTTAAAACTGAGATTTGAAAAAAACTTCAATATAACCAGCATGACCCTTCTTTCACAGTGCTCTTTCTTAAAGGTAGTATATTATGGACTATTACTTCAGAAAAATGGTTTTTCATTATTATGAATGCCTGGATACCAGTGGGAATCACTTTGAATAAGTGAAGGCCGTTAGGTGAAACAAATATAAAATGGGAAAACTGTGGTGTTGCCAGAGCTAATAACAAAGCTATTTCATCTGTTTTGGCAGTAGTGAGACATAATATCCTTTATCGTAAGGTTGCACATATAAATGAATTTCTGAAGTTAAATACAGTGCAGGCATCTTGCAAAGCCAATGGGCAGGAAACACCTGGGCAACCATGAGACATTTGGAGCCTGGCATTACAGTGAACCAGAATTTCTTTCCAGCTACAAGAAAAGCAAATTTCAGTTCTTTGAAACATTTTCTCCAAAAATGAGTTGTGCAAGGACCTTATCTTAATAGACATTAGAATGCAGTAAGGAAGATGGCTTAGTGTACCCCAGTTTTCCCCTTTCAGCATAGCATTCAGAAAAATTTTTAAGGCGCAACTATTTTGTGTAAACGTGTTACAAAATGTGATTTTTTAAAAAAATCTATTTCTTATTGAATGAAGGCAAATGGGAGGAGTTTCAGAATGCTATAAATGTCTCATAAAATGCTAGGATACTCGGGGCAGCCTCCTCAGGGGTGTGATCATCATCTGTCCTCATAACTGAAGATTTTCAGGATGTAATTGGACATTGCTGAATAATCTCATCTAGGCTTCCTTTACCAAGGAAGGCTGGACCAGATGATCTATCAGGGTCCCTTCCAACCTGGGCTGTTTTTATTCCTATGAAATAGACAGCTTTTACAAGATTTGTGTTGGATTGGGTGTCAAGCTGATCGTTTTCAGGTGCAGATTCTTGTCTGAGGCTTCTGAAGGGTTTGTGTTTACTGCTAGGGGGAAGGAATTTTTCTTTCTTCTTTTTCATTTTGAAATATGACTTTTTTTACTGACAGCTTGTCAAAGTCAACAGTAATTTATGACCAGTAGTGATTGATATGCCTTATCTGAGATAATTTGCTTTCCAGATACTGAAACAAACAACAAACTACCCATTGGAAGTTGGGTCTGTTTGTTTATGGAAAAGCTTGTACAGTTACCCTTAACTGATTAGCTTGAAGACAGGGCCATTCTGCCAAAATAATGTTGTTTAGACCTTGCTAGGTCATAAAAATAACTGAGAGTTTAACAAACTTTTTGTGATTTGAAGTGCCTACAGATAAAGCCTGAAAGTGGAATACAAAAACAGCCTGTGAAATTAAGAAAACACTTGAGCGTGGACTCAGTTTAGCCTTTCGGTAACAGATTTTTTTGCCAGATATTTTTCCAGATATCTTTCAGCAAACTCTGAAGGATACTAAATAGACATATAACAATTGCCACTGCATTTGCCAAAGTGAACTGACCAGGAAAATATTTTGTTTTTATGTAGTTTTTTTCTGATGTAAGATGATTTTCTCCAGTAGAAACCAGAAGTTGGATATGTAATGACTTTTCACTTTCCTATTTTAAGAGGTGGGTGTGTATATATATATATATGTATATATTTCTGTTAAACATGAATATAGTACCACCTAGTCTATTGAATAAGCATAACTATTTGTAAATGTTTCTAATTAAAAGTTCTGAAAGAAGAGATATGTCTGGGCTTTACATAAATGTAGGCCAGGTCCCTTCTTAGCTCTGCCTAGCATTCAGTTAAACAATAGAAAAGAGTCTAAGGGAAAAGCTGAAGAGCAACTGTAAGCTGTTAAATGTTCTTTATTTAATCTGGGAAAATGCTTTTTAATGGACTAAGTTCTTTTCTCTGTTGATACCCTCTCACTACTGAAATTTGTCAACATAATCAAAAATCTACCAGATTCACACAATGGTTGTACCATTGAAGTGGAAACAATGCTGCAATTTTTCATGACTTACAGGATCTTATGAAGAGAGTTCCCAGCTACATTGGATTTTAGTGGAGGAATTGAGGGATGGAAATGCAAGCAACCCTGAATGCTCCTACTTTTTTTTTTTTTTTTTTTTTGCCATGGATACTATAAAGAGTTTTAATGCATTATTTCACCAAATCCTTGTAGAGTCTTCTTCACAGCCTGTAAAAAATCATGTGTTCTGATACTCCTTGTGTGCTCAGGAGCCTGTGAGTGTTGGAGATTGTGTTTATCTGTTGTTACTGTTAATTCTAACAGATCTGACATATGGTGTTGCACTTGAGATTACTGAGACTGTGTTGCCTAACTGCCAATTTCCAAGTAGTATGTAACAGGGAAAGCTGTTAATGTGCTGTGAATTTGTAAAATCCTTTTAAAAAGATAGGGTGTTAAGTGACTTCTCTGATGTGTTTAACAGGATGCCTGGTCAAGGCTGTTGGTTGAGCAGAATCTAAGCTGTCCAAGTAAAAACAGAAGCTTTGTAGCATTAATAAATATCTAGATGAAATCATAGCTTATCACTGACAACAAATGGTGTCAGACTTAAAAAAATCACCAAGAGCAGCAGATCTTCACCTGCTGCAGGTGGTTCTGCAGTGCCCAGTCCTGAGACTGTAACAATCACAAAGCAAAATCTCATCTGGGTGGCTGAAATCTCTGCCTTCCTGCTTCCAGAATAGAAGCACTGCTCTGCAGCCTCAGCAAACACAACTAATTCCCAGGGCTGTGAGGCTTATTGAAAATAAGTTAGTGGGATTCAGCACTATTTGATTTAATTGTAACAATAAACTGTACAGTAAAATATTGGTCTAATTTGTAGCGGTGTCATTTGGTTTCCTGTGTTTATGCTTCCCATAAGAAGAAATTTCTTTGCACTTTTTCATATAATACACAAAAGTAGGTTTTAATTTGGCTGGACAGGCCAGATAGAAGCTGGCTGACCACTGCCTCAAGAATTAATACCATCATGTTGGTCAGAGAGTCATAGAATGGTTTGGGTTGAAAAGGACCCCAAAGATCATCTAGGCCCAGCTGACTTGCCCTTAGGCAGGAGCACTGCTACACATGTAGAAACAAAAGCCTTTTAGGCACTCCTGGGCAGAACAGGTGCTGAAAGGCACAGAGCTCCATGTAGAGATGACTTCTGTGGGTTGCATAGAAAAAACATTTTATTGAAGGTTCTACTTGCCCAGTAACAACTTTGATTAGAACTGAAAGAAGTCAGGAGCTTTTGTTTCTCCAATGCTCTTTCCTTAGCATGGGTCTGCTTTACAGTGTATTTTAGAAGATTTGCCTTTAGAGCATAGCTGAGCAATGAAACAAAAGAGGGAAAGCTGTGTCTCCAAAATGCAAACTGCCACAATTTATATTTCAATTAAAAAAAAGAGTTTGATGTACAATATATTATTTTTAAATTTTTAAGAATTATTATCTGGTGTTTTCATGTACAGAATCTCAATGTAATCCATTTATACATGATGAGATGACTGCTATAAATATCAGACTGCTTTTAAGCCTTATTTCTGCACCCTCCTAAAGCAAATAAAAATATATGGTGAAAACAGATAAATCAAAAAATAATTAAAAA
This sequence comes from Haemorhous mexicanus, assembly GCF_027477595.1. NCBI lineage: Eukaryota > Metazoa > Chordata > Aves > Passeriformes > Fringillidae > Haemorhous > Haemorhous mexicanus. The sequence goes on from NC_082344.1 coordinate 41,499,625, forward strand.
ATTATATCAAACAATACTAAGGACTGAAATATTTACTTAGAAGACTGTCCAAAGAGGAGAACTGTATCCAAGAGATAATTCAAATGTATTCTTTTTCCCCGAAAGTGCCAAGAGAATGCTTTTTTTAAAATTCATGGATTTTTCTGATGTAATGAGCAGATTTTCAAACAGACATGTTTAGCAAAAAATTGCTTGCTAACCTTTAAACTTTATTCTATAACCTCACACTTTTTTTCTTTTTAAATTTCTTTTTTCTCTTAAAGAATCCTTCTGGAAAACTGGGTTTGTATATAGAATAACTAAGATTTACATGCTGATATTTTCTTTGTATTTATAATTTTTTTAATACGCAGTCCGTGTTTTGTTGTTTTCATATTTTTAACTGTCTTGCACTTTCAGTAGAGTGACATGAATCTTAAACGTGTGATACTAAGATATTCTGTAATAATAATCTCTAATGTTGCTCTCTGAGCAACATTCTCTGCCTTCTTGTGTTACCTTGTGTTTTAATAGAGTGAACAATGCATCATTTTTCCAGGTGTCATTCCAATGCCAGTAGAGTTTCCCCAAAGCTTGACCAGATCTTGCAGATCTAAGCATAGTAACTTTAATCTTAGAGCAAAATTATTGAGTTGATAACCATACCTATGCATTAGAAAAATGTGTGTCTCTGGGGTATCAAAACCTCAGCTGTGAATGCTTGACATCCTGTGGAAGTGGACAAGACTGTTGACTACAATGATTGTGCCTGATGACCTTAGAGATCTTTTCTAATCTAAAAAATGCTAAGATTCTATATGGTGAGGTTTTTGGGGCAGATACATTTGTAGAATTTTCTTCTGACTCCCCATTCTGGTTGAAGTTAATTTGAGGTACAGATGGCTTTGCTGACATTTGTAGCTTCATGGCTAGGAGAATGCTGTTGGAGGCAAAGTTTAAAGAAAAAATGAGGGATATATAGTGATTGCTTTCAGACACAGGAGGTCTCAAATACAGCCACAGCCATTTTTGAGTTTACTCTGTAAGCGTTATTAAGCATCTCAACAGTATTGCACTTTATACTCATCTGGGAACAATTCAGTTAGGAAAAGTGAGTGTGAATTTTCTGTCTTAAAATGATTGCTTATATTCTATTTATAGTTTATTAATACCTAAATAACACCAAATGTGAGGAGGAGGGAGTTGGACTTGATGATGTTTATGAGTCCCTCCTAACTTGAGATATTCTATAAATTTATGAACAGAAGATGTAACTTCTGATCAGGCAATGAGAAGTCTCAAATTTGGAGATTTATAATTCTAGTCTTGTATGAAAAGCAAGAGAAAAATGAAGGTATGCATTCCCAAATTTAGCAGCATTCTGCAAGTCCCTCTGATGCAATAGATACTTGGTTTTTAAATTTTATTTTTATTTAAGCATAAATGGGATAGCTTCTTTAGTGTTTGTAATATCTTAGGAAAATATTAAATACTTGAATATTCCTATACTGCTTTCTTTTGTGCTTTGTTCTTGACTATTTTTCTTTAGTCTCTTTAGTGTGCTGGCATTTTCCTTGCAACCTTCTGTCTACCCTACAGCACTTCTAGCAGCAGATCTGTTTTCATAAATCACTTTGAGAGAAGCCAACACTCATAAAGAAAATATATGTTGATTTTTGCACAGTCCTGACATCTAACGGAAAGTTAAAATAAAGGCCACAATAAAATTCCACTGCAATTCATACCATGCTTGGTTTGTGTTCTGTGGAGATGCAGTTTTTCCTTTAAATTAGAATATCATTCTGATCTTAATGGGGTTTTTGTTTGTGAAATAAGATGGTAATGAAATGAAACACAACTAGGTTCCAGTCCCGAAATCCGTTCTTGCTTTTTCATAAAGGCAAAGCTTTCAGTGATGTCAGTGACAGTTTTGCCTGAATCAGAATTGCAGGATTGGGCTGATAGTGTCTGACTTAATGAATTTCAAAGAGGAAATTTCATTCCATGACCAGACAGATCATTTTGGAGTGTCTTTCACAGCCAGTGAAAATGCATCTTGTGACTATGATTTTGTTGTCCTTTTGTTTTCAAGCTTTAATGCTTTTTTTTTTTCCCTGAGAGATGCTAGTCTAACTAGTAAACAGTGTTTTACTTGCAAGGACAGTAATGAAATTAATGGAAGAACATTTTAGAATCTTACTAAAGGAAGATGCATGGATTTTTTATTATTATTTTGGTCTTTTTGGAAGTAGGACTGAAAAAGGTTTTGCTGCAACATTATTTTCTTTTTATGTAGAAGTTTTCTCTGCTGCTTGGCAACTGCAGGGCTTATTTAATTAAAAAAGACAAACTCCCACACACATTTGAGTCATCTTAAGGTTGGTTAACAATCACAGATATTTAACAAGGAGTAGGCTCAGAAGAAAGAATTCCATAGTAAACAAGGAAAGAAGTGTGTATGGAAGAGGGGGTTGGTGTTGGGTTTTTTCTTTCCCATTTGCTTTGATAACAGAACCTGCTACCTGTTCTGCCTAATATGCACTACCTGGCAACTGATAGCATTTTTGGAGTAATAAATCCAACCAGTTCTAACCCAAAACAAGGCCTGTGGGGATTGATAAAGGGAAATCACTTGTTTTTAGTACATCTGCTATGTAGAACGTATGATACTATGTATGGTTTAGGGATTTGTTTGGGTTTTTTAAGCCACAGACAATCTTTGTGTACAAAGCTCTTTACCAAACTTTGCAAGTGACCTTAAACTGAGGTTTTCTATTACTGAAGAGAGATAACTCAGCCACAGGCAGGTTCATAGATGATACTGTCTACTGGTATGCAATTTACTGCCGATTTTAGACTTGAACTGTAACGACCAGAACTCCTTCTTGGCCACACACAAAATTATGTTAACAGCACAATGAAAAACTGATTTTTAGCCTTTATTTGAACAGATATAAATACTAATTTTGTTCTCCCTCTCACACGCTTCCTTAACATGTGAATATTTTAAATGGTACTGGATCAGAACTATGATGTCTTGCCTTTGTAAATATTTATGAGAAAGCCTGCATTAATAGTAATTTCTCAGAAGGATGTTGTGAGGTGTTTAAGTTGCTCTGTTTTACAAACCATGTAAAGGGAGAGGTTTATAACAGCAAACCTGCTGAACTGAATTCTGTCTTGTGTCAGACTTCTTTTCTCACTTTTCCCTGCTATTTGAAGCTTGTGACAAAAAGGCAGGGTACTAAGTAAGGAGCTGAAACTACATTTTAAAAAAGGTTGAGAAATAGGTAGTATAGGAGAACTGGATCGGGATTGTGGAAAATATGCCTCAGGATGGTCTGGTTTGTATTAAGGAAAATAGCCTAAATATATGAGTTTTAACTACAGCATGGATCTTTTTTTCCCTATGGGAATCAGTGCAGTAGTGTTACTTCCTGTGCCTCTTTGCTGTGAAGGGGAATTATCTTTGATATGCTGTTATAATTTTAGCAATGTTTTTCTCTGTTGTAGCTGCAGCATAGGAAGAGGAACATGAGATGACCTCCTCAGCATAGCCTACTCTATGGCTAAGTGGTGGTGATGTGTCCCTTTGGTCTGGAAAGGGGAGACAATAGTACCCACACTATCTGCATTAGATCAGACTTTGGGAAGACTTGCTCTTCTTTATGAAGACACCTTTGTCTTGAATAGTGACCTAACTATTTAAAAATAAAAATAAAAATAAAAATAAAAATAAAAATTAAAAAAAAAATCCCAAACCATTTGGACAACAAATCTCAGGAAAAAAAAATAACAGCAACCAATAGAGCTAGATGAGCTGTCTCACCTCATGGCCTCCTTTTATCTCTTTTGTATCAAGGAGTTGATATCTAAAATATTTAGTCTGATAAAATGCAGCAGACTGGAGCAATGCTAACACACTTTTCTTGCAGCAATAGAAGGGATGTAATCTGAACACTAATATTGAGGATTACGTGTAGTCCGGGACCATGTGCTTCACATAATAGCAATCAAGTAGTAGGGCATACAATTGAAACCAATTAATTTCATGTTTTAGATGACAGAGCCAACAAGGGATGCCCAGGGCTTGTTGAGGTTGCACATTTTAGGACCACACCAAGGAATTCTGGTCACTTTGGTCAGAAAGCCAGCTTCACTGGTGTCCCAGCTTAAATGCCTCTGTGCTATCACATGCAGCAATGGGGAATAAAGAGGGGAAATTAGATGTGCCCATGCCTACAGGGCTGAAACCTTATTGGCATCATTGAAACACCGTGGAATGGCTCCTCTGACTGGAGTGCTGAAATTAAAGGATACAGGATCTTTAGGAAGGAATGGCAGAGGCGGGCCCAAGGGATCTGGATGATATTCCAGGATTGTATCCTCCAGGCTCCAGAAAAATGCAATCCCCACAAAGGGTAAATCAGTGAAGAATACCAGGAGACCTGCATGGATGATCCTGCACAAATTTAAACACAAGCAGGTAGTTTAGAGTGTGAAATCAGTGGCAAGTAGCTTTGGAGGAAAACCGAGAAATTATCCAAACAGACAGGGATCTTTTTAGCAAAGCTAAAGTACTGACAGAAGTAAATCTGGCCAAGGACATCTAAGTTACAAAAAAAGAGCTTCTTTAGGTACACCAACAATAAGAGAAATACTAGGGAAAATAAAAATTCTCTCAGGAAGGACACAGAAGTCATGGTCGCAAGGACATGGAGGAGGCTAAGGAGGTGAATTAGTTTTTTGCCTTGGTCTCCACCAGCAAGTGCTCCACCACAGCACCCAAGCTGCAGAAGGTGAAAGCAGGGATTGGGAGAATGAAGTACTGCTCACTGAGACTACCTAAGGAACCTGAAGGTGCATATGTCCATGGGACCAGATGAAATACATCCATAGGTTCTGGAAGTACTGGCAGTGAAAGCAGCTTAACCATTATCCCTTGTACTTGAGAAGTCATGGCAGTCTGGTAAAGTTCTCACTGACTGGAAAAGGGAAAACATAAATCTCATTTTTAGAAAGAGGAATAGGGAAGACCCAGGAAAATACAGGCCTCACCTCAGTGTTTGGCAAGATCATGAGGGGGATCCTCCTCGAAAATATGCTAGGGCATGGTCAGAAATAAGGAGGTGATTGGTCAGAGCCAACAGGGCTTATCTAAGGGCAAATCACTCCTGACAAATTTGGTGGCCTTTTATCATGAAATTATATCAGTGGTGGATAATGGAAGGGCAACAGATGCCATCTGTCTGAACTTGTGCAAGCATTTGACACTGTCCCACATGCCATCCTTGTCTCTAAACTGGAGAGACATGGATTTGAAGGACAGACCACTCAGTGGATAAGGAATCTGCTGGAGGGGTGTACTCAGACTTGTGGTCAACGGCTCAATGTCCAAGTGAAAAGCAGTGATAAGTGGCATTCCTCAGAGATACTGTGTGAATCGACACAGGCAGGCAGCCAGAACAACCCCAAAGCCACAGCCAAAATGCCAGGAGTAAATTTATTTCATTACCTCACTACCCAGAGGATCCCAGAGCAAGCCCCAGGCAGAGGGGCACAGGCAGGAACAGAGACCCTGTCAGGCTCAGTCCATCCCAGAACACATCCCAGGTGGGGCTGCTGTCTGCACCCATTTATCAAGGGTCCACACACACCTGGTGTAGCACCAGGCTGTGATCTCCCTGTGCTTTTTATGAGCTCTGAGCTTTGGTCTCTCTCCCAAGACAGGGAGCTCAAGCACGTCTGTGACAGTGCCTCCAAGTCTCTGCAAGCACTCATGTTATCTCTAGACAGAGATTCCACTTCTCAAAACACACAGATCATAACAAGTATATGGTTTATACATGAGTTTTCCCACACTCTTATTCTCCAGGCCTCAACATTCCCAGCTGTGAGGTCACTTGAGCGCATCTACCATCCTCCTCTCCACTCTTCCAGTTTTAACCCTTTCCTACCCCTGTTTAACATCTTGGTGACATGGACAGTGGGACTGAGTGCACCCTCAGCACATTTGCTGATGACACACAGCTCTGCGGTGCCATCAGCATGTTGGAAGAAAGGGATGGCACTCAGAGGGACCTAGACAGACTTGAGAGGTGAGTCTGTGTGGACCTCATGAAGTTCAACAAGGCCAAATGCAAGATCCTGCATCTGGGTCAGGGCAATCCCAAGCACAAGTACAGGCAGGACAGAGAATGGATCAAGACTCACCCTGGGAAGAAAGACTTGGTGGGGGTGTGTTTTTTAAATGAAAAATTCGGTATTACTAGGCAATGTGCACTCACAGCCTAGAAGGCCAACCACATTCTGGGTGTCACAACAAAGAGTCGTGTTCAAGGAAGGTGATTCTCCCCCTCTGTTCTTTTGGGCATCTGAATTTACTCATTTGTCATAAAGTACTGTTATTGTGACCATGGTTATCTGTGCACACAAAGAGAAATATGCAAAACCTACTTTTTTCTTGTAGGTACATTAAACATAAGAGGCTGATATTAAGTGAACTAACATTCCAGGCTTTCAATGTCAGTGGAATAGTCCAATAAGCTCACTTTATTAACAGTCGGGGACTGTTAATATTTTCCTGGTTTAATTCAGGCATAAAGCTCTGACGTAGTATATTTGTGAGTGAATCCTAGTACCAGCTACAAGATTATGGCTCAAGTCCCCTTTGTATAAGGAATGACTGGGAAGGAGGGGAGGTGAGAGAGCTGGGAATGCACTTTAAGAAAAAAATCAGGGTGATGGAAAATGTACCTGTAAAAGTAATATGATTCCAGAGTTTTCAGAAATCCATGAGTTCAATACAATCTGTGTTCAGTCTGGTGGAGCTTAAATATAATGCATGTTCTGCTCCTTGTTGGAAAACTGACTCCCTTCTGTGGTGACAGCAGTGAAATATTTCATGTCATTAGTGGTTTTGCTTTGCAACACTTATTTCTAGGTAGTTGGAATAGTTTGTATTTCTACTGTTAAAGTTTTCCAAGCTATTGAGAATTGTTAAGTGCACAGTGACAAATAACTTACCAACTCAAGTATGTTAAGAACTTACTGATTTGTTAAGTTTTTACGCAACTGTTTGTTTGAATTATGTTTTTATTACTCTGTAAGGGGTCTCTGGAAAATCCTTTTATATTGAATTTGGTATTGAGTTAATGTTTCTCAGCAAATATTCACCTTATTCTGAGTGTTTTATATTGGAGTAATTTTTCATTTGCATGTCAATTTGCACACACATAAGTGGTCTTTAATAGCTTTATTTGTCAATGTTTGTGGGTATTTCTACTGCTGGTAGGTATGAACATTTGATTTTGGTAAGAAATGTTACTGAATCAACAATTGGATAGTGAAAAAAATATACCAACTAAGGATTTAAATATCTAACTTCACTACACAAAAAAGTAGATAGTGTTAATTTTTGAATCAAAACCTAGTTTATATACTTTGGTAACAGGTCTAGACAGAGATAAGATTTAAATGATCCTACAAGCCTATTACTGTTTTCGGATATTTATATGTTGTGTTGGTATCCAACAGAGTTACAGCAGCAAGTGAACCTACAAGGGACACAACATGGAAAAATCTTGGGCTTTATTTGAAACACTGATTTTTAGAATCTTTCAATGTTTTGATCAATCAATCAATCTGTTTCTACAAATAAATATCCAGGCTGTTATAAAAGATACAAGTATCTTTGGATTAGTGGAGAACTAAGTGGTTGTGTCACAGTGAATATGCTTCTACAGTTTGTTCCTATATTGATGACAATTCTTGCCTCAAACAAAGTGCTAGAAATAATTGGAAGGAGTGCAATGACAAAGGTAAAATCTTTCTTTTCTTCTCCCTTTATATTGCTAGAGGAAATTCAGCTTCATTGTCACTGTCTTTTTATGGCCTTGAGTTGTCTTGCTAAAATATAAAAATTTTCTTTAGAGGAAGCTGTGAAATAGGAGAAAGCTGCATGTAGTGATTTCCTTAAACAGCTCCCCATGGCAGCCTTCCACATAGATTCTATTCTATTTGTATTTTTGTATAAATGTGAAGCTAGTATACTGAGTACTTCTCTGCTATCTTCTTTTCCCAAGATAATTCTAGTTAAATATAGTTAAATGATTTGCCAAGACAAATTTCCAAAATCGAATCCAGACATTTCAAAATAAATGTATCAGTATTGCTGAATGAAACAGAAATATTTCCACTTTCAGAGTAATTTAAATACACGCTTTGGGAAACAGTGATTTTTTTGTCAGTCAAAGGAGGATGAGTTATTGTGACCAAGAAATTTGGATACTGGTGGGATTGGTGCTTATGCAGAAGGGAACATGCATGGGTATATGCAATCACACACTTTTTTTTTTAGACAAAAAACCCTCCACAACAACTGAATAGCTGAGATCAATATCTTAGTGTAAATGAGGTGTTTGTTTATACCACTAACTTGATAGAGAATTCTGTCAGCTATACATTGAAATGCTCACTGCCAAGACACAAGTAATCCACTTCCACTTAGAATTAAATGCCTTTAATTAAAAAAAAATATATAAAAGATCATTTAAACAGTTCTTGCTTTTTTTGAATCATGTTAAATTTAAATAGAGATTTTACTTGTGACTTCTAGTTTTATGAAGTGATAATGTGTGCTGTCCCCATAGGATCAAGATCTAGACAAGGGTGGTGTCACAGCTGAGTCAATGAGATGTCCCAAAGAGAGCCAAAGCATAAGATATTGTGGATGCAGCCAAGAAGTGAGTCATAAAATGAGCCTGCAGATAGAAAAGCTTGTAGAACATTTAAACTTTCATGGTCTTTTAACATAATGAATGGAACTAAAAAGAGCTGAAAAGAGAATAATATCTATTTTGTAACCTGAATAGAAGATCTATTACTTTGAATTAAACAGAATATATTTGTAAACAAATTAATAAGGAAGTTAAGGGATATTTATTCCTGAAACCAAAGTTTGCTCTGCCAGTGGAGATGTATAGGCAACTTTATTCATGCTGAAAATCTTCAGGCTGTCGTTGCCTGCAGCAGTGATCATGCAAGACTAACTCTTGTGGCTACCATATTCAATGTTAGTAAGGTTGAGAGAACTTTGTCTTGCCAACTGCAATCTGACCTTTTGATGAGCACTTTTTAGTTTTGTTTGTTTGTCCTGGGTGTTTTGTTTGGGTTTCTTCTCTCAAGTAAATGGTATTTATTGCAATGCAATGGTAGGTCTTGAACTGCACCAGGAAAATAAAATACAGAAATCACATATTTTCTCCTATTAAATGTTAATAGAGCATTAAAAGTACTTATTATTAAGTGTTTAGCTCAAAAGAACCTTCAGGTATACTATTTAAGAACTGAAAATACTATAAAAACCGTTGGAAGATTTTTTTTCCTCACTGTTACATGGTTTCAGGATAACAGTTAACTCCTTGTGGGAACAAGTATTTGCCTAGAAACCTCACCATGCATTGTCCATTGCTGGCCCTGAAACTACTCATAAAATAAGAAAGATATGCCTTAGGATAAAGGGGAGAACTATATTTGTATTGTATTGTATTGTATTGTATACTATATTGTATTATTTGTATTTAATTTTATTTATATTTGTCAAAATAACCTAAAGTGGCTAACAGCAGCCTAAGGAACTTCTGTGGTATGGATTATTAAGTTTAATATTCATGCCAGTCTGACATTGTCATTGTGACTTGATCTGTTACAAGGATAGTCCAAATCTCTTGCTAAGAGGTAAATTTCTACTAAATCATTTGTGTTTTCCACATAAAACCCCAGAAGATTCTATTTTTTCCCTACTCTGTTATACCTCAGGAAACTACATGTGGTCTCTAAACTACATGCCCTGAAGAGGAATTCTAGAGCTTGATCTTGCTCCTGACAAAGTTTTAGTATGATTGCATTTTAAGACAGATACATGACACCAAGGTATTTCTGGGTTCAAGGCCTGAATATTAACATTATGTACACAGTTCTACAGTACTTAAGGCTCTGTGCTGAGCAGCAGTGTCCTGCAAGTAATTAGGATTTTAAACTTCTGTTTCCAAAAGTCTTTTTTTTGCAGAATTTTTTGAAGTGTTTTGTATTCAAGGAAGAAATAAACATTCTGGCCAATAATTTGGCTTTTATTTGATATTTTTTATCTATCATGTATTGTCTAATACATTTTGGAATAAATGCGGGATTAGGTGAATTTTTATTTCGCCAGTTTTGGTCCTGTGTCCTGGATGTTGTAGTGCAGAAGTATACAAGATGCTGAAAACAATTGATTGCTTTTCAGTTTTCTGCTTTCAGTAGAGTCCACTAGTCTAAGAGCTAGACTCAACAATAAATATATGCATGGATCAGACACATTTATTATTAAGAGCAGTCATGGTTTACCCACATCTTAATGGCTGATGTTAAATTTGTTGACACTTAGTGCTCTCAAATTTCAAAACTTTTTTATGAAAAATAATAAAAATCTATAGTAAAATGAGATTTTAATGCACTTTTATGCTTGCTCCATCAAGCCTTGCTCTGTCTTCTCAATATTCAGTGACTGGTGAAGCATTTGAGAAGCTATCAGTTGGAAGTGTGAGATTTTAAGGAAGATAACTCATGAGTGGCTTAATAATAGATAGGACAAAAAATTTCTGTGCATAGACTTTATGAACAGGGAGAAAATAGTCTCCCTGTTAGGCTAGTACTTCTACCAATGTTATTATATAGGAATTATGGCTCATTAAAAATGGCTCAAATTAAGCCTTGAAACAGACAAGGAAAACTTTCTTTCGCCCAAGTAGTCAAAGAAAAATTACTTACAATGTTACTTAATGCTGGGTACAGTGGTAAGAATTTATGATAACATGGATAGATGAATATTTGGCTTTCTTTGGTGTTGAAGACTGGAATGTATATGAGAGCAATCAATCACATCCTTTGACTTACATACCTGGTTCACAGATTTCTCTCCCCTTCCTTAAGTGAGACTTCTTTCTTCCCACTGTGAGATTCTGACCCTAGACCTTAAGGAACTGACGAAAAAGGGAGAACACAGCATTTCTGGAAATATTTTTCCAGATTCTTTTCAGTATCCAGGTAACCTTTCATAAAAATTCATAGGTTCGGATGTAAAGAGTTTCATTAAGTCGGTATACTCTGCCTTTGTTCTTAGTGATAATAAAATCTTTCACTCTTTTCCAGTTAATCTCACCTAGCATTGTAAACAATGGTAAATCATAAGCCACTCTTTTTGGTTTACTAGAATTTAAAAACCGAAATTTAAATTTACAGATATCTGCAAACGTGTATAGCTTCTACTGAGATATAAAAATCTTGAATTTATCTGTGCTTGAAAGATTTTAATGCAATCACTTCAGAGCTTTGACTTGCAGTATTACATAAAATATAACAGCCTTTTACAATGCAGTTGCAGAATCTGTCATATTTTATAGCTTCTTGTGCTACAATAATTCAGAATGATTTAGGTTTATTCTCTGTTCTCCCGAGTGATATTAGATGTAATTAAAATTAATATGATACTCTGAATTGTTTATGAATCCATCACTGTGTTTCTAAATGACAATGTTGAAACTCTTTATAAGCCTTTTGCTGTTTTTCACCAAACACGATATTCTTAATTAGAGAGTTTAATAGTAAACACCAAAACTCTGTTGGGGTTGTGGGAGGATGTCTACTTTCAGAAGGCTGGGAGCATAAGAGATGAGATCCAGAAAGGATTTAGGGTCTGAAGTTCCTCTTCAGGTCAAGTTTTGACTTGAAAAATTCCTCTGGTGATGCTGTCATCTATCAATAAAACTATCCTATGGTTTTCTAAAAAAACCCAGAAATACTTCATCTCTGCTGAGATAAGCAGCATGCTTTTTGGAATTTTTGTTTGTTATTTGAGGTTTCTTTGGTTTTTAGTGATAGGAGTTTCCTCTACCTGAGTCTTTGTCCAGTAATTACAAACAATAGGGGATATAGGAAATTGGCTTTAATTCTGCCTTATTCTATTTATTATGTCAACATTTATTTGATATAAGTTAATTTTGAATGAAGTGGAAGTGGAAGAAAGTATGCCAGGAGTAAGGGAACCATTAGGTTTTCAGGTGCACATGAGGGAGACAGGAGTTCTTAACCATTTCTGCCTGTTGACATTCTGGTTGCAGCCACAGGTGACAGCTGGAAACTGGAATATTACGGCTGTGGGATGTGGAGGGATCTTCTGACACTTCTCTCTCTCCCACCCTCCTGACTTACTGCTAATTGCATGAAATAAAGTTACTCTGAAAATTATAGGTGTTTTGGATGTTGGGCAATGAAAGGAGAATACAAAAGGAAATTTTTGATGAACTTGCATTGGCAATAGAAAACAAAAAACACCAGAACACAAGAATTTGTGTGCGACATATATTGGTGTGTTCCTAGGTCTTTTTAAACAACTCTGTGTTACCTCTCAGAACAGAAAAATATTTTAGAATACAAAGCTTCCAACACAGTCTTTTAAATGTATATTTTTCAAAAATAAAGACATAATTATTAAGTAAACTTCATATTTCTAGCATGAATTTACCTAAATAAAGCATTTGCATCTGGTAGAGACTTGCATTATGAATGATTGTGTTAGTTGTAAGAGTCTTTCAAGGCAAAAATGTAACAATGTAATGTGTTGTTTGTTATGGGATAATGCAGAAGTTTGACATCGTGTGTCAAAAAGAGAATTCAAAACTGATGTGTTTTCTGTTAAGTGTGACTAGCTAAGTATGTATTGAGTAATAGTGTTGAAATGGTGAAACCAGAAGGAAATATAAAGCTTACACATACTACCTAAGTTGTATTCTGGTATTTCAGTAGTTAATAAGGAGAAAGAGAAGCAGATAAAAATTTGCTTGAATTTATGGTTGGTTTTTATGCTGAAAATGTAATTATTTGGAAAATGTGTAGTCTAATATAAGAGCTGAAGGGCTTAAAATTTGTGTGAGGGATTAATACATCTTTTTCATGCTACAAAGTCTGCTCTGATTTTTACATTCCTTTTTTTCAAGACAGCTACAAATAGAAAACTCAATGGAATTTGGTTCTTAGTTAATGAAAACTATGCTGCAACAAAAATAAAATATATGATTTCTGTTTTGGCTTGTGGAGTTGGTTTCAGCATGAACACTGAGATTTCAATATGACTTCCTTTTACTCTTGTTCTTGGGAGGGGTGTTTGAAAGAAATTGGGCCTAATTTCTCAGTAAAAAATTAATGAAAAAGATATCTCTAAGAAAAATCTTACGATCAGAACAAATGTATATTTAATAAATGATGAAAAGTATGCATATGTGTATCGTATCTAAAAATCAATATATATGTGAAAGAGGAGAGGGAAAGGAATCTAGAAGGGTAAAGAGGAGGTATATTTTTTGATCTTGCCAATCCTGTTACCTGGCAAGAATTCCTGTAAGTTTTCTGAAATTTCTTCTCACTGACAGTTTGGGACTTGCACAGCAGGGTGATGTGCGTTGTCTCAGGTATGGATTTATGGTGTCTCTTTCTGCCATGTCATTTCTCAATCCACCTTTTCTGCTATGGAGTGTACCCTTTTGTGCTTATACACTGTGAGAGGGATTATTTTAGGATGAAATGACGACATGTGACAGCAATATGAGGAACCTGAAATAACACTTATGAGAGGTTCTGCATCCTGGCAGCTTGTGAAGGCTGATGCAGTATTAAGGGCTGGGTGCTCCAATGCTTGCAGACAGTGCTACAGAGTTAGAGCTCTGTACTTTTGCTCACAGGTAATACCAAATCCCAAAATTTGACTCTAGCTTAACTTAATTCCCTGGATTTGAGTTGTTGCTCTTGTTATTTTCAAATACCTCTATGTGTGTATTTGGAAACCTGATCTGATTTCCAGTTACTTGAGCTCAGAATCTTTTGAACTGAGGGTGAGATCACAAGGTTAGTGTCAGTGTGCACTAGCTAAGATTCTTCTAGAAGGCTTTGAATGATCTGACCTCTCAAGATTAATGTTTCCACTCTCCAATTTCTGTGAAGATTTATCTTTTTTTTCTCCAGACCTTCTTTGACAATGATCATCAGGTCTATATGTTTGCAAATGGAAGAATGTCTTAAATATTTTTTTTAACCCTCCATCTTTTACTTTACATGCCTGTGCTGAAAGTGATAGCAGAACTGAAAAAAATAACTGCATAGACCTCAGAAAGACATTATGAACTTTGCCACTATATATACTGTTTGACTGCTCAAGAAGAGAAAAGTTTGCTTCCTTCCCCATCTTGGGCTTTTATCTTGCTCACTCTGGGCCTTCAGTTGGCTCACTTCAGGTATGATATTCTCTGGATGGTCACACTTGTTCTTTGTTTTCCCTTCTCACTGGTTTGAAGCTTCAGTTGGCATAGTCTCTCTCAGTAAAACATGAGACAAAAGTAAAGTAAAAGTTTTAAAGACTTCAGTTGTACATATGATACAATGAAAATCCATAGTCTCTATTAAAAAATATATGACAGTACTCTGTCTTTTGGATTTTTACTTCTAAACCAACCTTTTGTTTCATAAATCCTCTCTACACAAATCCTAAATGAAAATTAAAGAATCATTTAAAGGTAAATGATGCTCCCTTCCTAGTCTAATTTATTTTTGTGGTTTTGAAGGCAAAGGAGCTGTGGATTTTGTGCAAGCAACACTGCCTTGCCCTATCTGGAACATGCCTAGAGCAAAGACAGCCCAGCATTCCTTGCCTTGCTGTTAGCTAGTCTGGCTGTGAGTGCATCTGTGTCTGGGTCCCACAGTGCAAAGCTAAAAGCAACGTCCTTTTTTCCTTGTCTCTCTGAAATAATTGAGAACATAAATTCTGATGAATTTTGTTGACACAGATATTATTTGCAGATACTATTATACTACATTGTTTTTTTAGGTCCTTAAATCCTATTATGTTCTTGTAAATAGATTTTCTTCAATATACTTTCAGAAATTTTGGACATAAAATATATATTCTAGAAAATAGACGAGCATTCTATCACATTATTTTCTAACAGGAAAAAAACCCATGCTGGTATGACTGTTTGCAAAGATGTGAAATTAACAATTTGTTTTCTGCAACACTTTGATAAAGTGCACTGACATACCAACATAAATGTAAAGTGTGATCAGAATTATTGAGTATACAAGGGAGTATATCCCATTAAACATCTATCTCATAAAGCCAAACTGCTGGCTCTTGTACTCTTAAAGATGAGTTTCAATCCAAGCTCACTCAAATATGCAGATTTGTCAAAGGCAAATACTGCCTTCGTTTACTTGCAACATCAGACAAATGCAGACAGATCTCTTCCTCCTTTTCTCCTAAATAATTTTGGTTTGTCTTCATTTCATAACTTTTTTTTTCATTGTCAGTGTTTTAGTTAAAAAAATCAGGAAGAGAATGTTTGATTACAAAAATTCCTATCGATACCACACTTGCATAAAATGAGAGTTTGTCTAAGGTGTTTCTCTTTCATTGTCAGTAACAGGATAAAGACTTCAAAAACTTTAATGCCTAGTGTAATCTTATGTTCTGCAAAGTAAATGTGCAATTATCCTTAATTCCTGGGGTATTCAGACATGAATTTTCATGCCACCAAGTGGAGGCAAATATTGTTATAGTGCAAATATTGTGATAGTGAAATATGAGATTGGTTTTGTCCTCTTTTTGCACATTACTTTAGAAGTGCCACACTTAGTTGCTAGTTCACATTTCTGCCTTAGCCATTAGTGTTGAAAAATTATATTCTCAGGGGAAAGAGAACTAATTTACATCTCAGGTTGTTTAGCCACAGTAATCTAGATTTGAAAATGCAAACCTGATTAGCTGTGGCTTGATTTTTAAATTTTTAAATAATTTTTTAAACAAAAAATCAAGGAGTGGTGAACATATTTCAGAAATCAAAACATTGTTGTGATTCAGTGGAAATCAAGTATCTCTAATTCTGAAACACTTTATAGTGGAAAAAAATCTGTGACTTTTTGGTGGTATTTCTACTTTTAAAAATAAATTAGTGTTCAAGTTGGAACAGCTGCTTTAATGCACTTCAAATGGTTTTAGTCGTCTTTTGTAAGTACTTTAGAAGTGAATTGATATTGCTAGGTAAATTTAAATATTTTATTATGGCCTTTGATAATGTATTTATTTGTACCTCAGAATTCCTATGGGTTTCAGCTGACCTGCATTCAAATACAGTCTTAAATTGAATCCATGGTATATGCAAATAAAGATGACTTGAGCAGGATGAGAGCTGTTACCCTAGCCTCCATGTCCAATATCTTAATATTTTTGTCCATAAAATATTTGCCTTCCTTCCAACAGTGGTGAGGTGACACTTTGACCTATGATAAATTAGCATATTTGAATTTTAGGTGTAAGCAGTGTAATGTGTTTAATGAAATTTTGGTTCTGCTTTGGGTAATTGAAGGTAAGTAATAGCATATATTTGATGTGGAAGTCCTATGCTTGCATGTCCTCATCTCTATTTCTTGCTTATTTTAAGATTAAGTACATGAGCTGGAAGAGATTCCTGGTTTCCACCAGTGGGCAGTGGTGAACTTCTGTTGCTTTGATTTTTTGGTGCTTTCCCAGGTTCTTGGACAGGAAACCACTGGGCTGCTTATAATGGAAACCTGTCCATATAATCAAAAGTTTGTTAAAATCAAATTTTCATATTTCGGAAAGCTAATATTTTAGAGAATTCTTAGGCAAGAACTTTCCAATTGACTTCGACTCTGATATTTAAATGAATGGACATTGCCAAAACAAAATTTCAGTTTATATAAATAAAAAGATGAAATGCTACCAGACACAATATAGGCTTTATTTCTTTTATTAAAGAAACAGTCACAAATGAAGAGACTACACCCAAATACACACAACTGAAATTGGTTCTCCCGAAGAACAGGAATTTTAGACATTGATCAGATCTGTAAACAAAATTAAAAGTAGACAAATTTATGGATAATTTAAAAAAAAATCTCTATGTCTGTCAATGATTTGGTTGTATTACTAGTATTGTTGGCTTGGAGTGAAAACTGATGATATTTCTATTGGGAATGAAATAATTCCATATTTTCTGAGGAATTTTAATTTATTTAATGTATGCTGAAAGTCACATTTCAGAGCTGTATATGGATTTAAAAGTCTGGAATGGAGGATCTCTTAAGCAGTACAAAATTACTCAAGTACATGTTAGAGTCAAGATGAATACTTGCATTATTTTCACTGATAATGTATTTCTTAGGAGCTGGAGGGTGAGACATTGATACAAATATTCTTCTGTTTTCTATGTCTTGTTTTTTTTATTTTTTTTTTTAAGATAAGTTTCTGTGATTTAGCATCTTTCACTTATGCTCTTCCATTTGGTAGCAGTCTTACACAACAGATTTTCTATAAAGTTTTAATTCATGAAGACTTTTGTTTTTACTCAGGATTTACTGAGCTTTACCCTCTCTAAAGAACTTACTATTTGTACACCTTTCTTCCCTCTGCCTTCCTGTCTCCTTCCACCTCAAACCCAATATTTTTAGCCCTTTACTTGCATTTTCCACACACTATTTCTCCCAGACTGCAGCAGCTCCTGGGCTATTGCAAGAAATTAGCTCACAGCTCTTGTTCATATGATCTGGTTGCAAAGATGTATTGCTCTGAAGTGTCATACATTTATCTTCCTATTACTGGGAGATAATACATTTGTATCACCTTAGGCTAGTATAGTCTTTCTCAACAGCATTTCAAGTGGAAATAATGCCTTAAAATAGGTGGATGGGATAAAAAGGGCATTTTCTATCATATGGCAGCAGCTATTAAAAGAACATGCTGTTACCTAACACATATGCCACTGAATCATTTGATGAAATAGGCCAGCCAAGCACCAACAAGACACTTCTCTGACAATCCCACAAAGACTTTGGTCAAGGTGACATGACTGCCACATTAATAGTCCTAATTTGACGTCTGATAATGAGATCTCTCACTTGTGTTCAGAGGAGGTCAGATTAAAAACTCTGTCTCATATAGGTTGCCCTTTACAAAGAAAAAACTGCTAATTTTTAGTGCCCATTACAATGAAAAGTTCAGGATTTTAAGTGTTAACAGAGGGAGCTCTATCACAGTATCAGTTAGAAGGAATTCAGTTTGGTTTCTCTTTTAATAATCTGGAAATTAAATTCAAAAAAAGAGCTTTTTTCATTGTGGTTAGGACCACTGGCAAGGGATTAAGTGAAAAAGCTAATGACGGATTGTAGATACAAACAGAAAAATCACAGTCTAACAAATAGTCAAGGCAAGCTCGGGTGTGTTTTGAATCATGTGTTTGCAATTCCTAGTGTGTGTTTGCAATTCCTAGTGCATGGATGAACAACACCTTACAGGGACAAGAGTCCAATAAATATTACAGTGTTTGAAGGAGAGAATCCCTTTTTCCCCCACAGTTCCTGGTGCATAGGGCCCCATTCCCAGACAGGCATGTGACTCGGGTGGGAAAGGGGTTATACAGTGGGTTTTTGTACGGTGCAAATTGGTAAGGCTGCAGTTTACAAAGAAACAGACTTTTATCTGGTGATGCTTGTGCCTTGCTGGTCAATTTTCAGATAGTTGCCCCCACTTGTCTGGGTAGATTACATTTTGATGGTTTTTTTTTTTTTTTTAATCAGGTACAAAAGCAGTCTCTATATTTGGGCAAAGATTAAAATCATACCTTTAGTTATACTGGTGTCTACAGTTAGAGACATTTGTGGTAAAATGTTAAAATGTTTGTAATTTGTCACTAGGGACGAGAATAGCTTTGACAGATAAGAGCTGTGGCATTCAGTTTGGCGGGAAGGAAGTTGTGTTTTGTTTTGTTTTGTTTTTTTAATGAAAGTTTACCATCTGTAAACATGCTTTCCATCATACTAAAAAGATTGATCTCCTTATCAAAATAGGTGTGTAGTGCACCTAGCAATACTAATCAGTTTACCCTTTCTTAAAAACCTACAAAAGAATGCTGTTAATGATTGGTCTTTTCCCTCTTGTATCTCTCCTTCAGGTAGTCCATAAATCCACAGTATTTATTTTTAAAGGGTTATTAGCAGAAAAGCTAGTATCATTAGAATGACTTTTTAACAAAATTTCTATTTTTGCAAAAAAGAAGTGCTCAGCAATTCTGCAGAATCCAATTGCTGCTAGATTAAATGAAATCTAAAATTATTTATTTTCCTGGGAAAGCATTGTTTTTCAATGTTGTCACAGGAACTGTGGCTTCCTTTCACACTTAGCTACTTTGTATTGTCCTACTGATAAAGCTTTATAAAAAATTCTTGAAACTAAGAAGATAAAAAGTCCAATTTATTGCTTCAATTGCTAATTTCACAGTTCAGCGATTATTCCAAAACATACACTGGTTGACTGAGCTACAGCTGTGGCCAAATATTGATTTTTGGGGGGAGGTTTTATTGGGTTTTTTCATGCAAAAATTACTTCACCTAATTCTCTATGATTTTTTTCTTTATAATTAATAAAGCAGTAAAATTTTCTGCTCCGTCAGAAAGGTAACATGAAACTTTGAGTTAAAGTTTTTTTAATGTTACTAAGGAGACAGTGAAAGCAATTTTCTTTTTATAAAATATCTATATTTAGTCCCTGATTGTAATATCTTTTTCCTGGAGCTGGGACATCAAAAATTCTCTCTGTATTTCCATTTAACTAAATGGAGAGGTTCAGTTTAAAAATATTTTTGTTGTTTTTAGTTAACAACAGCTTGTGGCTGCTCTCTTGAGCCTCCATTTACTGCCTTGATTTAACAAAGCCTGTTGGCGGCTCCCTGTCTTTTAGACACAGCACAGAATATTTCTGGCCTCAGCAGGAGTTATGTGCAATGTGGACATTCTGCCCAATGTGCAGTGCTAGTGGAAGCATTTTGTAAAAAACAAGAAGTCTGAAGAGCCAAAAACATAGAGTCAATGGTAAAACACCTTGTCAGTCCATTGATGTTTTAAAATCTGTATAAAATAGGAATCATACATGTCAATGGAGCTTAAGTGGATTTTTCATGTTGTATGGATGAACCAAAAGAGCTACTTCAAATATGGAAGATGCTTTTCTACCCGTCATTGAACAAGTGGATTTTGAGATCAGGCTGTGTTCCTGTAGCAGCTCCTGCTGATAAAGTTGAACCACTGAAGTTTTCTGTGAGCTCGATGGCTTCAGTGGAGGAATGCAGACCCTTTTATGTGTTCTCCTTTAGAAGAGGTTGATGAAACAATAGTTTATTTGTAAAATATGTGTCCCTTCCCTGAGACCATAGGTTAATGCAATCAGTGAAAGCAAACACATTTATATTTACAGGACTGCTTACATACATCTGGCTTCTCTTTTCCAGCTGCAACAAATTCCATTAGATTGTGTACTGCTTCAAGGACAGAAAACAGATTACTCCAACTGTGTAGATGTTTGTAGCATCCAATTATGTAGCTTTTATCTCCAAATTATACTGGGTAAATAAGGTATTTAAGAGATAAAAAGGGTTAAAGGGATGAGAATGTAAATCTACAAGTTTACAATATTCAAAATAATACTTAGTTCTACAGGTTAACAATACACATAGTAGTACTTAGGACAATTTAATGCCTTCTATATTGCTATCAGATGAAAATATCCCACTACTTACTCTCAAAGACCTAG
Organism: Haemorhous mexicanus; assembly: GCF_027477595.1. Classification (NCBI taxonomy): domain Eukaryota; kingdom Metazoa; phylum Chordata; class Aves; order Passeriformes; family Fringillidae; genus Haemorhous; species Haemorhous mexicanus. The sequence goes on from NC_082344.1 coordinate 41,520,290, forward strand.
ATCTTACTGTACTTAATAATTTAAAAGTATTGGAATCTATGGGAGTTTTTTTGTTGATTGCACAAATAAATCTGAAGGTTTTTAGTTAAATAGTTAAATATCATTATTGTAAACTTGGTAGCACATCACAAAACATAAAGTCAGCTTTTCATTGCAGCATTTAAATGACTTTAACCTAGCAGTTTTCCTTTTCTCAAAAGTTCCATTGTGAAATTTTAGACATCAATGACCCTTCAAGCCAATTTTTAATTTAACAAGTGTTTCTCCCAATTCACAAGCATTCTCTCTTCTGTTCATTTCAGTTAGTTCACTCTTGATCTCTGTCATCACTCCTAGTGCTGAAGTCTCTGAAACAAAGTCTGGGAAACACCCTGATTGTTTCTTCTAGACCCTGTGACTCCCCACAACAACAAATGAGGCTCTGGTGATGACTTAAGTTTTAGCTTTCATATTATCCAGATTCTGTACTGAATTAGGACATAACTCTGCACTTCCTATAAAGTGTTAGCAAGTTCTCCTCACATTTTGGTTTGACAAAACAGCCCAAGAACCAAGGACACTGTTGCAGCTTCAGGCACAAAGAGTATAAAGAACAGTGAATTGAGGAGAGCAATCTGGGAGGATGGGACTTCATAATCTGAAGCTGTAATTTGACAATTAACCCCAACATGTAAATGGACCAAAACTTCTAAAAGTGTGGAAACTTGTGACTCAGAGTCCATCTTGGGTAGAGCCACAGCCAGGCTCTTGTACTGCCCAAGGTGTATCCTTCGAAGGCCTTTTGAATACATATCTTCTTTATTCCTTTAGCACTGTCTAGCCTCTGTTCTGGGTAGCCTCTCAGGGCATCTCTGGGACTTTTTGTTCCAGGCTTTAAAGTGCCATCTTCACCATCTGTTTGAAAGTCTGACTACCATGACAAATGTGAATCTCATAAAAGGCCCCTGGAATTGTCATTTGAAGAAAAAAGTCATCTTGTTTCTCAAAGCTAATTTTTAATAAAGCAGTGTGGAGAGCGTATGGGTGTATATATCTAAATTTAAAATTTTACTTGAAAAAAATAAAAGGTTTCTCTGAAAGCAAACTGTAATGTTTTTGGGGAAAAGTTTAAATTTCTGGTTCCAGAATCTAAAGTGGGCCTATTAATATTTTTTTACAAGTAGGTTCTTTTTTTCATTGTTTTTTTGTAAAAATACTCATTTACTATATGTCTGAGTCTCAAAGACATTGAAAGCGAGGTCAAATATCCTGCCCACTCTTCAGGAAAATTCTGAATGGCATGGAGTTGTTGTTTTTTCCCTTTCTTTATTCCCAGTTGGAGATAATAAGCAAACAAACAGTGCTAAGATTCATAAAAAAGAAAGACAAAGAATAAAATTTGGACAGAAACAAATCAATTAGTGTTCTGTTTAAATTAGTAGCTCTTTGGAATAGTGTGAGTCCTCTATTCTCATCTTCTTAAAGCTCCTCAGCACCTGTAGTAAACAAAATAGCCTCTACAGAAATGTAGAACCAGTTCCAGATTCTTGAAATGCTATTCCAAGTAGAATAATTTTTATCTTCAGGTATACTGCTTCCCAATATAAGGGAAAAAATTAATAAATTGGTAAATTGATCTGTAACAATTTCTTATCCTTATAATAAACTAATTACTTTATAATTATTTTCCTAATTTTAAATTGCCTTCAAGTACAAGAACTATGAAAATATTTCCTGTCTGCTATTCTGTAGAATCATTTCTGTATGTTGTCCTTGTAGAAAATGACTCACATAACTGTAATACTTGTTAGAAAAAGATTTAAAATGTGTATTGCTCTGTGCTGCAGCTTCCTCTAAATTTGCAAAACCCTGTTTCCATGCTAATTTTGTTCAAGTCTCAAAGGGCTAGATTAGAAGATATGTTTGGAGCTTAATGTGGTTGAAGTTACTTTGTTAAGTACTACTAATACATATTATGTATTTTGTGATTTTTAATCCTTCTTCCTTTGTCTACTGTGCAAATAAAAAGAAACTGATCGGAACCCAAAACTTTATTTTTTGCTTAATCTTTATTTGGAAGCACATGTAATACACATGTAAACAGGAAATACACAGGAGATGGAAACAGACTCGGGCCAGTTGGAATAAATATAGGGAGTAAGTCAGAGTAAGTAGAGATGAGACAAGAGGGCCAGGGCCCATCCAGAAATAAAACTGGCCAAGATTGTCAAGGACAAGAAAAAGGGCTTCTTCTAATAAATCAATAACACAAGCTCAACAAAGGCAAATGCAGGGTCCTCCTGCACCTGGAGGGTAGTAATCCCATGCTCCCCCACAGGCTGGGGGCTGAACTGCTGGAAAGGGGCTCTGTGGAGAAGGACCTGAGGATACTGGTGGACACCAAAAAGTCCATGAGCCAGCAGTGCCCTTGTGGCCAAGAAGGCCAGTCCTGGACTGGATTAGGGAGAGCATTCCAGTAGGTCAAGGGAGGTGATCCTACCCCTCCTCTCAGCTCTGATGAGGACATATCTGGAGTGCTGTGTCCTGCTCTGGGCTGCTCAGTACAGGAGAGACATGGAAAACATGGAGAGGGTCCAGTGGAGGGCAAAAAAGACGATTAAGGAACAGAAGCATCTCTCTCATGAGGACAGGCTGAGGGAGCTGGGCCTGTTCAGCCTTGAGAAGGAACAGCTGAGAGAGGACCTCATCAATGTCTGTCAGTATCTGAAGGGAGAGGGCCAGAGGATGGAGCCAGGCTCTGCTCAGTGGTGCAGAGCAGTAGGACAAGAGGCAATGGGCAGAAACTGATGCACAGGGAGTTCCTCCTGAACATGAAGAAGAAGTATTTTACTGTGCAGATGATCGAGTGCATGTGAAAAAATTGTCCAGAGAGATTGTGGAGTCTCCCCCAGTGGAGATATTCAAAAACATCTGGATGCAATCCTGTGCCATGTGCTCTAGAATGACCCTGCTTTTGAGCAGGGAAGTAGGATCAGATGACCCACTGTGGTCCCTTGCAACGCTATCCATTCTGTGATTTGGACCAAATTCTGTCAGAAGATAGGATAATATTTTGCTTTTGATTAAAACAGTTTATAAAATATAGCAATGCCATTTAGAATCTATTTTCATAAGCATCAATGACATTTAAAAAGAAAAAAATGAACCCCTCTCTGATGTTCAATCTCTGATCTTGCTTTTGGCAAAGTCAGGTTTCTTCACCAAATAAGCCTCCCTCTATTTGACAAGTCAACAATGACAACTGAACCTATTTGGTTAAATAACCTATAGTACAGTTGTAGACAAAATGACTTGAGGGACTTTCCAGAATTTGACTTTGCCCCTCTGTTATCACAGAAGAGCTGCAATTGAGGAGCTGCAAATGTTGTGTATAAACCATGGAAAGAAGTTGGTTCTTCACTGCATTTGCCACACATTAGATGTAGGCTGTCTCTTAAGGGATATTATTTTTTCAGATCCAGGTTCCGAAATAAATCATCTGTATTTCTTCACCTTGCTTGGAAAATGAAAGTTAATTTGTACCATCTGCTCTATATATTATTTCATTAAGGTGACAAAACATTTTGAATTATGTTTTAAATAGTTCTTTGAACTCATAAAAAATGAAATCTTCAAAATAAATTATCAGATTTTAAGGAAAACAAGTACTTATTTTCTATTACTTAAAGATATTTGTTATAAAAATTGGAAGATAAATTTTATTTTAAAAAGTAAAACTGATGTATAAAATTCTCATTATTTTTGTGAAGTCCAGTTTGGGGAGATATACAAATATTTATTCTCGCTGTGTTTATATAATTTGAATTTTCCACTAGATCAGGAGGATATTTGTGAGAGGAATAACATTTTTCAGTTAAATTGTGTTGCTTTTGTTCTGTAACTGAGACGTCAAAACCTTCTAAAGAAATATGTTTGTAGAATTTTAAGAGTATTGCTGAAAAAATCCAACTCCACTTGAGAACTGGGAAGCAACATTTCAAATTCTCAAATGAAAAGAACTATATTAATTAGACGAGAGTTGATAAATTTTTAAAAATTATGTAAGATACCAAATGTAAGTTATGAACACTTTCTATCATTCTAGGTTAGCTGCCTCCTAAAAACTTTAACAAAAATATATTCTGTTGATTTTAGGCTGCTCAGGTAAAGACAGGACTCATATTTTTACTAATAACAATGGTAAGAAATGGAAGATACCTCAAAACAATCTTGAGGGTCAAGATCTTCCCGTAAGGAGGTTCTAGGCAGGTGGGGGTCAGTCTCTTCTCCCAGGCAACCAGTGACAGGAAATGAAGACACATTCTTAAGCTGAGCCAAGGGAACTTCAGGCTGGGCATTAGAAAAAAATTCTTCACAGGAAGAGTGATTGGGTGTTGGAGTGGGCTGCCTAGGGAGGAGGTGGATTCAGTGACTCTGGCAGTATTTAAAAAAGACTGGGTGTGGCACTCAGTGCCATGCTTCAGTTGATAAGGGGGTGTTAGGTCATAGTTTGGACCTGATGATCTCAAAAGCCTTTTCCAATCTAGTTAATTCAGTGATTCTCTGTTTCTGTGACATTCTTTGCAAAAGTTACTGTCTGTCTTCATCCTTGTTCATTCTTAGGTATAATAAAAAAAAAATAATTGAGTATTAGGCCAGCTAAAAGACCATGAGAATCATAAGAAAGGCGAAAGAAAAAAAATTCCAAGGCCCAATGTTGTCTAAATTAACACAAAACCAGTGTCCAGAATATAAATGGTACTATGAACAACAGACTATATGAAATATTATAGGAATAATTTCTTGTAGTATCAGAGAAACTGCTCTTCTTGTTTTGGATTTTTCCTTCATCATCGGAGATAACATAATTCTGTACTCAGAATAACTTTTTATACGAAAAAATAATTTTCTTTTCCAGTAACTCAATTTCTCTATGAGTTCTCAAGCTTAAAAAAATCTATTGTTTACTTGGCAGTTTTTATCTTTCCCAATTTAATTTTTTACATGCTAATAAGACTGCAATTGGTTGAGGTGATACAGAGGGCTTAATGAGCCTTCCTTTCTTAGGGAAGATGATATTTATAGGAGAGATTTATAATTAACTGATAGTAAATAAGGAACTGAACACGGGCTGCTCTTAACTACTGTTTTCTCTGAAGCTAACAAGTGAACATAATGTTCATTATTATTTCTGAGGACGTTAGTTCATTTCAGGTGATTTCAGTGGATATCAGGAAATGTATGAAGTAAAATTATTGCTGCTGGTTTGTTTTTTGACATGAAGAAATTGATCTACAGGAACAAAAAGTACCGAAGGTCACAAGTGGATTCAAGGTAGCAATATAAATAAAAATCCGTTAGCATTTATTTTCATTTCTTACCCCTTGGGTGAAAAAGCCTTCCTCGTGTAAAGACTTTTTTTTTTTTTTAAATATAATAAAAAATTAGGTGCTAGATGTGCAGGGTCACTCTGTAGCAGTGGAACAGCTGCTTTGCCTTTGCCAGCCAGCCCCAGCACAGCAATGACAACTCGTGTGTTATAGGTAAGAGTTTCATAGAAATTCAGATAGTAGATAAAACATTCAGGTTTTCTTTCCCCAGATATTTGTCTCAAATGAGCTAATTCAATAAAATAAATATTCCATTTAAAAAATGGAATTATTTAAGTAGCTAAAAGGGAACACTTATTTTGCTATTTAGAATTTTGCAACTGGGACTTGAATAGGCAATCTTCAGTCAAGTAGAAATGTAAAAACTGCTTTAGGCAAGTATTAAATTTCTCTGATGTTACACATAAATAGTAAAATTTCTGTATCTCTCATGTTCAGATATATGGACTATAATCTTGGAGAAGCACAAATCTTGTACTAATGTTACTGACCAGTGTGAGTGACTTGATCCAGATTGGGTTGGGTAGGCTGTATAAATCCCTAAAAGAGTTCCTTTGCAGTTACTGCAGCTAGTAATTATGTGAATATCACTGAATATGTTTATCAATTTTGCTCAATGCTAAAACCATAGCAGCTGCCAAACTCTAAAAGAGACTTTGTTGGTGTGTTAGATTAAAAAATAGTAAGTTGACTCTACACAGAAATTTCCTAAGTTCAAAAGTGTGTCAATACGTTGAAAATGAACAGTAGGATCTTACCATTTTACTCTTCAAATTAACATTTTATTAAGTAATTAGGAGCCAAAATAGGGTCAAAAAACCATGCTGTAATGCTAATTTGCTCTTTTCTTTCATATTTATACTAATTTTCTATTTAGAGGAGAAAAACCAAAGAGGAGTGCTGTATGTGCAAATTGTAACATTTAAATTTCCTTTTGCTCTAAAGAGAGAAGAAAAAATAATTGGGAGGTGGAAACTTAGAACATCTTAAGACAACTAGATGCCTTTTGAAAACCTGTGTTTCTTTCAGAAGCACAGATCTCTGAATCAAGACAGCAAATTTATTCATTGCCTATAACCTCACATTTCCTCCTTGTGGGTGTAGGTCCTTCTGTCTTTCAAGGTAACATGATTTGATTGTACTATTTCTCTTCTTCTCACTTTCTGGCCTATGAACAGATCACTTGATTAGGCTCTCATTTGGTGTGCCTTGTGTGGTTTTTGATCAAATTTTCTTATAGGGAGGAAAAAAATAATAATGGTGCAATGTGTGTGAAGAGAGAAAAGAGAGACTGACCAAAGGAAAAAATAGCACTTATGCTCTCTTGAGAATAAAAGGAGCTATTTTTGGAGAAAAATACAACAGAGAGGGTAAACAGTGCTGAGATAAGACTTTAGTTCACTAGTTTTGAAGCTTGGCAGTTGCCATTGGGCAATGCCAATACCAAGTAATTGGTGTACCAATGCTATGGATCTGAAAGTGACCACAATTAGAATATGACTTAATTTTCATAAAGTTTGGGCAATATTTTATTTTATAGTTTAAATGTTAAATTATTTTTTTTTCCACAAAAGTTTTTTTAATACTCTAGAAATTATTTTCATCTGGCAAAGAATGTAAATGTGAATATCACTGATCAAGGTATGCCTGAAGCCATTTCCTAAAAAACTAGTGAGAAGTTGATTTATAAAAATGGACTAGATAACCATATCAGGAGGAGACAATACCCTGAAAGCCAGAGCACTTTTGAGAGATGTGACAGTGCTCATAGAATTTCCACCCTCCTTATGTCAAGCCAGAATCCTAAAACCAGTCTTCTTGTGCCAGGCTGCTACTGTAGCCACCAGTCCAGTGGCATTTTTGATGTGAGGATCATAGAGTGTTGTTTAAAATAAAAAAATAAATGATGCCTAGCTGACTTTTATTTCCTCTTTTTGCAGGTGAGTGGGTATTGTAAAAGACCCTTTTTTCCAAAAACTCTGAAAAAAATCTCTTGAAAATTCTTAGATTTGATTTAGGAGCAATCATTTCAATATGTTTTAAGAAAATGTGCTACTTGAATTTATTTTATTTGAGAAAAAGAATTCAGCCAAATAACCACAGCAGTAGGTGACTATGAACCCATTTTAAGATCTGATAAGTGAGAGATGTTTTCACCTGAATTTAAGTGCAAACAAGACTGCATGCCAAATTCAATAAAAAGGATTTTATTAAACAATTAATTTGAAGTAGAGAGATAGAAAGAAACAGAAAAGAGACAGAAATCAAACACAAGATAGTTAACACCCATACATCCAGTAGCATCCCTTTGGTCCTTCTTCACCCTTGGCTTCTCAGTACTGGAGAGCCCGATGGTTTTCAAAACTTTTCACTATTTATACATTTCAGCAAACACAGGAATTAATGTTCATTGGTTGCACAGCTCTGTAATACTAATTAGTCTGCATTTTTGAGTCAGTGGATTTATTGGGTTGGTGGGCTGTGAGTTGGTGCCAGTGATCTCGCCCTGCAGGAGTTATCTTTGCTGTGTATTTCTCTGGGGCTCCAGACACATAGGAAAAATGGTTTTCACTTAATCTGCTATGGGAATCACTTGTTAGTCATCCATCTGTAATATGCTTTGGCAGTTAAAATGAATTGCTATTTATAAATACTAAATTGAATGCAAACAAATTTATCTCACTCTTGCTTATGACTAATTTTTCACAATTAGTTATTGTGTTTCTTTACCATGCACACAAATGCTATTGTTTCAAAAACTCTGTTGGAAAATGTAATTATCATCTTGGGTACAGAAAAATGTTTACCCATTAATCTTGTTGCATTAGAATAAGTAAAGACTTATGTCTTTACTGGTTTTTTATGTTTTTTATTTCTGTCTTTGCTGCTGGTTGCTTTAAATAGATTTGTTAGTATAGCCTTCCAACTCCTAAAAAATCAGTTTAACCTATCCTGAATCTTCAGCTTTCCTCTTGGGTTCAAAATTGAGAAATATATAATTTATCATGCTAAACGTCCTTTCTGGTCTGGTATGAGTCACGAAGAATTCAACAGTTGTCTTTGCCCTGTTAGGGCACATGAGTAATCTGGCCAGGAATAGCACAAAGACTGGCTTGCTTCAGGGGCATGTGGGTCTACATTTGGCAGGTAGAATAGGGGGAGCATCCTATGGGGAGCTGTGGATGGTTCATGATATAAAAAAGACTATTTTTACACATTCTGTGAGATAAATTCGGCCAGTTCGTTTTGCCTCTCAGTGGTTGATTTGGCCTTTTCCCTGTCATGTCATGAAAAATGCACCAACTTGCAAACAGTACAGAGTAGCCAGCAATTTTGCCTTTGAGGATAGGTATAATTGTGCACTTCAAGTAGGACCTAAAAACATCTAATGACCTGAGATAATGACAACTCTTAACAGTGTATTCATTAAAAAAAAAAAAAAGTCTGATTTATTTATGGTAGCTCCTCATACAGTGAGAACTGATTAATCTTATTGAAATGCTTTATATTAAAAGGAAAATTAAAAAAAAGTGTGTGGGTCTGCATAGCAAATCAGTTGCTCCAATTAGTTGGAAAACATGTTGTGATATTTGAAACAAGCCGCAGGTAGTGGAGCTTCTGAGCTGTAAACCTTGTGAAGTGGGAGTTAATTGCAGGTTGTGGTCACGCTGGCACATCCTGCTGTTGCTAGGTTATTGCAGCATGAGAATGGATGCTGTGTCCGCTGATTGCACCAGGGAACAAAATGTTTTCATGTCACATCAGATGTACTGAGACCATGACCTCATCCAACAGAGTCTTATTAGCAGTGATGAGCATGATTTAGGTCTGTTCACCCAACAACTCCTCTGAAATATTCTGTCGCTGCTTAGCATTGAGATGATGAGCCAAGTATTAGTGACAAAGCCTTATATATATCCTGCACAAAGGCAGGCTACATCTTTAAAGGGAAACAGAACACTGAGACAAGCTGCACTGTAAACTTTCAATGTGTTGCTAGGATTGTCTCCACTTTTCCAACTATTTTTTATGTGCCACAACAGAAAATTACAATTTCCAGTCACAACAGCCATTACTTATTTCAAAATGTCTTGTCTGTTTTGGTCTAACAAACAGGTGTAAGTGGAATGGACAAATCAGTGTTAGAAGAGAAATAGAGAGGCATCCCTGAAGCAAGAAAATGTCTCTTGAACTGTAGTCACCACTGCAGTTCTACAGTTTTATGCTGTTACTTGTGTGGTAATACGTTGGTAACTCATCTCAAAACTATAGGGAAATGTACTGCTCTGAGGGAGTGAGTTCAGTGGGACCTTGACAAGGAGCATAGCCTGTCCATCAGTGCCTGTCTCAGGGCCAGCTTCCTATACTCACCTTGTAAAAAAGTACTGTAAATCATTTGTGTCCAGTATTTCACACCAGAAATAAGTTCAGTAAGAAAGGAAAGTTCTAACTAAGCCATCATGTTCTAGTGACAAACACCAAATCTAAAGAGGTAAATTTATTTATTTATTTATTTATTGCTTACTTTGCAGATTTATTTCTGCCAAACGAAAATCCTTATTTTGGGGGATTGGCTAGGAAAATTGATTTGCTAAACTGAATTACACTTCTTTTCTTAGAATTCCTTCTGCATATCTGTTGTTCCTTCAAATGTCTATGTGATCTTGAAAATTTCCCTTCTTCACCCTGAAAAAATATGGATGGGAAGAATTGCTGTATGTAGTGGGCATAAGAATTAATTTTCATTAACATTAACCATCAAAAAACTTGAAACATTTTATCAAAGCTTGTGTTTTAGCCAGTAATTGTGGAAAGGACAAGCACCTTTATAAGGCAAACTTCCCACAAGGAGCATCAGGCTGTGAAATATTGAACTGATGAATTGCAGTATTTTTCCACTATTTGCCTAACTTACAGTAGGCGCTCCACTTATAAATAATTAAATTTGGATGAGATGGATGCAGTGCAAAAAGTTCAGTTGCAGCAGACACTTAACAGGATTTTCTGCTCAGTTAAGGGAATTCAAATGAACTAGGTGTCCTCCAGCACAGAAGAGCATGGTTGAAAGCAGTTCATGAGTAGGGAAAGACTTACAGATGTTCCTGGTCACAATATAAAAACTTTCTTATACAATTATTAGTTGTTGATTTTACCACAAGATTGGAAGGCTGATGCTGATTTAGGACGTAAAAAGCAGATGGAGGAGAAAAGATGATTGTGTGTGCCTTGCAGAGAGTTTGTTAACCAAGTTTTCATACACAACCTCTTGAAAATCTTCTGAAATGTCCCCTATGAAGTACAATCAAACACAGGACCTTGCACTGGAGACACACTGTGACTTGATTTGAGTTGACATTTTCTGAGTCTGGGCTATGATTTTGACACTCTATGACACAAATGTGTTTTTATTCAATATGACCTTTCATGTTAGTTTTTTCTTTTTGGGCACCAACCTGTTTTTGGCTGCAAATATGTCCAAAGGGACCATATGGCCTCTGTACCATTCACTGTGGTAAAAACCATGGCTATTCAGCTCAGGAGGTACCCCCTGAAACATAACTAACATGAACTGCCTAAATTAGGAGACACAACAGGACATCAAAGTTCCCATGCTTACACATGTGAGGACAGGACCTACCCTGAGTCTTTTTTGAGGTATAACCCAGACCAGTACCAGCCAGATGCTTAAGTCTCACTCGAGCATCGTTGCTGCTCTGTCTTCTTTTCCACACTTTGATTAATGCTTTCTGCTTCCAAAATTTATTGTAGATGGAGACACGTTGTTTTTGTCTTTTGTCCTTGCTAGAAGATTGTGAAGTGGTGACTAAAATAAAATAAATTATATGTACATTTTGAACCCTGTGAAAATATGCAAAATTGAGACACAACTTGATCTCCTAATGGTCAATGTCACAGAGAATTATTTTGGGAACAAGTCTTCACCAGAGAGATGCCCTCACATTTTTTTGGTAATCTGTATTCCTTCTAGGTCTTAAATTATTGACATAATTACACAGAAATGAAACCGTCTATAGTTTCATTAAATTAGTCATTAGATTATAAAACCAACATTCATTGAGATTATGCAAATTCAAATAATTCCTGTTTAACTCAGCTGCAAAATCCACGTTTCTCTATTTAGAAAATTTGCATATACATATACTTGAGATACATCCATTTCTTCAACATTATTGGAAAGAAAGCTGGAAAGCTTGGTTTTGTTAATACTTCACATCCTCCACTGATCACTAATTTTCAGGACCAATGATGTTTTTGCAAAAGACTTCTGAACTAAGTTAATTTCCAATAATGTTCACAGACAGATATTTTGCTGTGCCCATTGTACATATTTTCCCACCCATGCAAAACAGCCTGAATGTCTTATTAGAGACTGAATCTCAGGTAATTCTTATCCTATCATTTGAGTAATAAAACAATTCTTACTGCATTATTTTTATGCACAACAAGTATAGCTAAAAGTTTCCTAAAATAAATGAGATTTCTGAGCTTATAAATGTTTGTCTTTTCCACTGTGTCCTCAATACGATGAGATAAATGAGAGACTTTTTGGTCCACTGAAGGCAGTTTTAGAATAGAGTTCTGTAAAAGGTCCCACTCATCATGGCCATTCTCCTAATTCATTTCTCAGTCTATCTACTAATTCAGAAATGTTTTCTCTGTTTAAATACAATATGCAGTCTAAAGAACAGCCATCCATGTGGGTAGTGCATTTATGAGACTATTTCAATACTGTAATAAACACTGAAAAAAATCTTGAAGAATATGGTCAAATTGAGTTTGAATGGACTTAATATTACTGATTCCAGAGAAAAGCAACTTCTATTCTTCAGTTATAGATTTGTTTGTTTGATTGATTCAAGCATAAAATTCTAAGAAATGTGAAAGAATTTTCTACTTTTTGTTGGAGTGTTTTTTTGGTGTTTTTTTGGGGGGGGGCAGTTAGTTTGTTTATTTGACTTTTTTTTCTTAGATGCTTAAAAGATGGTTAAATAAGATACTGAGTCACTGCTGTGAGAATAAAATTATGAACAGAGGGGGGAAAAAATGTGTTAGGATTTCCTGACCTTGTCTGGAGTGATGCATTTGATTTGTATATCTTTTCATGCTTTAGCAGTTGAACTTTCTTTGTTTTTACATCATTTTTCCAAACAAGATGTTTGTAGAGCAGTGGATTTTATCTGTTGGCTTTATCTTGGGGGTTTGGTGAAGATTTTTTCTATTGTGTAGGCTTAGCTGTCCAAAAGAATGGCTTTACATAATCTTAAAGAGTTCCACAAGATACGATTATACTTCTTGTCACATTCTTTTGTATTGACTTTTCTTTGTGTATTTTCTCTTAGTGAATGTTGGTAAAGATGAATTCCTAATAATTTTTCTTGACTCTTCTATATCTTCCTACAGATTGATATTTATTTTATCTATATAAGATAATTTAATTCATTTTTCTTGAGTTTCAGTGAATATTGTAGCCTCGTGAAACCTATTTAGAAGTCCAATAAAGCTGACTAAATTTCATGTAATCCCACTGCTCTCCTTTTATCAATAAGCTGACTTTATCAGTTGCTAAAGTGTTTTCACTTCTGCCTTTATTTATAGTTCCAGACTTCATAATGAAAGAATGCATTTTTAGTAACAGTAGGTGGAAATCTGTAAAAAGGATTAAATTCTTTTTAATGGTGTCTATCTTCTGTAAGTGGATATTCGGTGTCTCTGGACCACACATCTCACTGTTTATTTTTTATTTTAAAAAAAGGAAAAAAAAGAAAAAAAAAGAAAAAAGAGAAAAGATTATTCTCTTGAACCAAACAGACCACTAGATCACTTTTGTATCTTAAATTCATACTACTTTTAAATAATAAAACAAAATTTATGATTAGTTTCTGAGACCAGAACACCCTGTGAATCAGGAAAATACTAAAGTGTATGTTTTTAATTATATCAGTCTAGGAAAGAGATAATTATAGGTCTTGATAGATGTTGACATAGAAAATAGTGATGGTAGTGGGGGAGAGAGCTCTTTCCAAATAAGGTTAATTTTCTGGGGAGGTCAGGGAAGAAAGGAAGCAGGGCATGGGCGTTCTTGATTTTGAAATTACCATTGGGAGGCCAATCATGGTCTCGTGCTCACAGTGCCAATCTTATCAACTAGATATACCACTGTGAGTCCCCACTCAAAGTGGAGGAAAGTAAATTTTACTCTTGATGAAAATATGACTTTTAGCACTCTGAGGGGTATGTGCAAGTACAAACAGTTGAAAAAAATACATTATTCTGCAGCTGGAATAACAAGCTTTAATGTGCTTTGTAGAGCTTCTAAGCCAGTTACACATAAGCCAGTTTGAAGTTATATAATGGCAGCAGGCAGGTATTAAATGCATTTAGATATTCTGCCCACCAGGAAGGGAAACTGTACCCTGGTACCATACCAGTGCAGCAGAATACCCAGCTCTCCAACCTGCCAAGGTCCCACTGAATGGCAGTGCAGCCTTCAGATGTATCAGCTTCATAGCATCAGCAAGTGTTTCAGTTTGTTTCCTGAATGATCTGGAAGTGCTCTGAAAGAGCTGTCCATTTTTCCTTCAGTCTTTCATATTTTGTACTTTCAGTTCTTTCATCCTGTGAAAGAACTACTCACCTAAGAGTTAAATAGCCTACAGGGTCTGGGTTTGAACTAACAGAAGCCTTGTGTCTTACTCTGAAACTCCATATTTTATTTCTAATACAATAATTATCTGAATCATGTGCATGTATATAATTTAAAAATGCACTGACTTTTCTGTCTTTTGCTACAATTTAAATGTAAGCAGTAAGTTCAAAATCTCTTTCTACAATGAAAGATCTGTAGATATTAAAAAGTGCATCAGCTTTGCTGCTTTTTCTGCCTCAGCTCATTTTCTGTCTCATTTCTGACTTTTTTAGTCATTAAGCTATTTTCTGCCCCAGAATTTGCCACTTTTTTTTTTTTTTTTATTTTTTTAAACATCCCTCTAGCTCAGTGATTTATTGATTAAGAACAGAATCAATTCAGATTTACAAAGAGCAAATTATTTTGTGTGGTACACTACTCTTTGACAGTTTTTGTTTTGTTTGGTACCCCATTACTTCATGAATATTTTTTTACCTGGAGTTTGTTTACTTTTTAGTTATATTTCTTGTTCATGAGTTTATGCTGCCTTCTGACCCATGTGACTTACACCTGGTATACTCTGCCTGGTTATGTAGCAAAGTCCTACACATTGTCAGGTTGCAGCTGCTTGGGCTGGAACAGTGCTTCATGACTTGCCTTGGCCATTTCCAGTAACACTTGAACAGCTGTGTTTCATCCCTTGGTCAAAGACTATGCTTATGAAAAGATCTCAGTGGATGTCTAGAAAAGCCAGAACAGAAGATTTTACACTTGGTAATTTTGTGTATTGATTTAAATATTGAATGTTTTGCTCAAAATATCATTGCTTTCACCAAAAGGTATGGTAGCAATTATTAAGAGGAAAGGGGTGCAAATGCTTCTGAGAAGCAGAAAAGGATTGGTTTACTCTAAAGTAATATTCTCTGATTTAAGTACTTGTCATTTGTTTATTTCAATTCTCTATTTTCAAAAGATGCCAAATTTGTCTTCTGCCCTGGAATGAGTGCTGATTGTTTAAGCTGCACCTTTTCTGTTGTCATTCTATTTCTGCCTGATTGTTGTCTAAAGAACAGGAACATGGGAAGGCCAGAGGGAGGGGCCTCTGGCATCATGCCTTACCTGGTTGCAAACCAAAGCACTAAGAGGCAAACCTACAGGTTCCGGTCTTGCTTCTGGGTTTCACTGTCTAAGGTCTTATTGCATTTCTAGGAAGAATCCAATCTTGGGCCTTTGTGTACAGGTTAATGAAATAATTGTATAATGAAATATATGTATATTTTAATTTACCCTATGGACCAAAATGCTGGCTTTGAAATGAGTACCCAATAGAAATTTTACTAGATATTGTAAATAGATAGTGTTCATGTGGAACATTTTCGACATCTTTTCTGTTACTGAAGGTAAATACTTTAGAGATGTCTTGATATAAAAAGGCTATTTGAAAGTTGATAAATAATATTTAAATTAATTTATGTGTAGCAACTTGAATTATTTATATCATTAATATATAGTTATAGGAACATAAAACAGTTTGGGTTGAAAAAGACCTTAAAAATCATGTAGCTCTAATCCACCTGCCATAGCTAGGGACATCTTGCACTAGACCAGGCTGCTCAAAGTTGCATCCAACTTGACCGTGTACATTTCCAGGCATGAAGCATCTGTTTTTTTAATGTCAAACATAAAACATGATTGATTACTTTTATGTCAGTTATATTTTTGTGATTTTTTTTTTCCCCTTCAGATATTTGAAGTTTTGTTTGAAATATGTGATTCAGCAATGCATTTTGCTGACACAAAGGAAAAAACTGAGCTGTATTTATGCAAAAACATGTAGGCTTAACTTTAAAAATGTGTTCCACATTAAAAAAAAATAGCTCCTCAGAGTTTTTACCATCATGATAGACTAAACAGTCTGGGAGCCTGAGGCTCTGAAGAAGAAGCTTTGCTCTCCTGTGACAGTTATTCAAAACATAGCTGGAGGAGGCCAGCTCTGGTTGGACAAGTAGACCATGACAGTCCTTCCCTGAGGTTTAAATATGCTGTACTGACATGACTACAAAACCCATTGTTATCGCTGGGTTAGTTTAAACACTGACCTACTCTCGTTCCTTGGATTAATGAACACCATCCCAACACTTCTGTTTTGTGCCTTAATTGAGTAATGATCTCTTGGGCTACATGTGCTACATGTGTAAAACTACTGCTGACCTCAGTGGAAGGGGACAATATCTGCTTTTCTCAAGGCAGAAGACATGATTAAAAAACAAGAGGAATTAACTGAGACATGGGAACCTAAATTTAGTCCTGGTCAGTACATCACTGTCACTTCTTCCCTCTCATTCTTGCCCTGAATATCTTTCCAGCAGGGATTGTTAGAGGAAAAGGAGGATGGCAGCTGGAGTTTGATGTACTTTCCTAAGCTAAAAAAACCCATCAGCCCTAATTTGCTACTGCTGGTGTGCACCATCACTGCACATTACTCAGGAGTCTTGTTCAGATCAAACATTTTGGAGGGTTGTTGCTTCCTTTCTACAGCATAATGATTCTTAAAAATGCAGAAAGGTTTGAGTCGCAAAGGGAACTTTGAAATTGTGTTTAGTCTTTGTAATGGCTTGTCACATTTAATACAATGATGCTTTAATATAGCAATAAAATGCACATTTGTAAACTATTCGGGGAAAAAGTAGAAAAATAATCTACTGTTTGCATTTGGAATCTTATTCAGAACATAGTCCTTCAGTGTTAAAAAAATGTAAAATAGATATATACATAAATAAAAGGTTGAAGTAGTGCTCTGTTTCTTTCTGTAAATAAGTTTACGTTCAGAAGGATCACTGACAGGGAGTTTGTCCTGATCTATTTCAACTAAATTCTTTGATTAACAATAGAGTTTGTCTGGGCAAGAACAGTTTTAGAAAACAGGGCCAGCATAGCTCAGGGGTTATTGAAGATTATCTCACTGATTGAAATGCTGTCTGTATTCATGTTGACTTTGTGAGTTCATGAGGGGATCTAGTGTGTAGAGGGACTTGAATGCTTTCCCTGAAATCCTTAGCTGATGACTATGATAGCTTACATTACTCTAAAAACCACTTAGAGTGGGTATTTTTATTACTGTTTTTTAACCAAAAAGAAAGTAACAGGAATCTGGAAATTTTGATGAAATATTAGTAAATTAAAAGATCCAAGTATTTTGGAGAGTTTTCTATCCTCCTGAAACTGGATTCAAAAGAAATCTTTTAATTTGATTTTAATTTGAGCTTTTGTACTTCCAACATTTATTAATTTTAACTTCTTTATCTACTTCATTATGCATATTATGAAGTATTCATAATTTTACATGGATTCTTAAAAAATTAGTACTTTAGCTAATTTATATATTTTTATCACTTTAAAATGTGAGATAATACAAGTCAATAAAAGATTATGAGACTTCTGTCATGATTTAACCTCAGCAGGCAGCTATGCCCCACACAGCTTCCTGATCACTCCCCAGCATGGTGATAGGGAAGAGAATCAGAAGAGTGAAAACTAGAAAACTCATGGGTAGAGATAAACAGTCCAATATGGAAAGCAAAAGCTGCACATCTAATTAATCAACTGCTTCCCATGGACATGCAGGTGTTCAGTCATGAACTGCCCAGAAAAGCCAGGCTCTGTTAAATGTAATTGTTGATTGAGAATTCATACACCTTAGCTCTGAACATCCCTCTTCCTCCCCCCCCCCAGCTTTTATTACTGAACAAAAATGTTATATGGTGTGGGATATCCCTGTGGTCAGTCAGCATCAACTGTTCTGGACACATCCCCTCCCAATTTCTTGTGCACCCCCAGCCCCCTCCCCAGCAGAGTGGCTCAAGAAGCAGAAAATTCCTCAATTCTCTTTCAGCCCAGCTGAAATATCCTTGAAGTACCAACTCTATTTTGGTCACAAATCCAAAACATCGATCCATAAAAGTTACTTTGATGAAAACTAAGTTTATGACTGCCAAAATTAGCACAGCTGTTCACATAAAAGTGACATGAATAAAATCAGTACCACTTGGCTTGCTTTTTATAATAAATGTTGTCATAAATGGAATATTTTCTGAAGTACCCCTGTGTTATCAACACTGTTTTGGTCAAAACTACAAAACATAGCACCATACCAAGTTCAATGAAGAGAATTATTTCTTTTCCAGATGAAACCAGTAGACACCTCCAATTACTTTTCAGGATTTTTTCCACAAGTTTAGTGCCATGGTTTTCATGTACTTTTTGACAGTTTAGTGGTTTTAGTCACAGTTCCTCATTTTCTTGACTCCTAGGCAGGAATAGAAACCAGTCCTGAACACTTTTGCTGTTCTTTTTCTTACATGACTGTGCAATCCTGACAGTTATAGCCTGTATCTGCATGAAAACATGCATTTATGCCAGAAGTTTGGAGGGCTTGAGGTCATCTAGAAGCTAGCTGAGCACTGACAGAACTGGGATGTGTTTTGCATAAAATGTACAAAAACATCATCCAAAGATAGCAGTCTCTTTGCAACAAGATGTCCAAGAGACAGAATTTGAATTACTCTACTGGACTTCTTGGCTCAGTTCTGTTGAGGGGATGGGGTTTTTGGCCACTCACTCAGACTTGCTCACATGTGAAGCTCTCTTCAGCACATTGAATGGTGTGCAGTCTCACTTGAAATGTATTCCTTGTTTGGCGTGTTTGCTGATGTGCATTCACATCTCTCCCACAGTCATGGAGGCACTTGCAGGATTTTGCAGCCCATGGGAGTGTACAAAACTGTCAAATGAATAACATCATTTTATGCATCAGAATAGAAATATCTCTCCTTAGCCATGGGATTTCATGCTTTTATTCCTGCTTCTGGCTGCCATCATGAGCTCTTAGCCTGCTTTTTCAAGTGGGTGATGTATATTCAGTTTCTTGCTATGCCACTTGCAAACACCCTGGCCAGTTCCTTCAAAGTGCCGTTAGTGCTTTTGCCGACTGAATCGCAGAGCAGTAGATACCTATCTTATGGAGGATTATAAAAGGTAAAAACTTGAGTTGGTATCTCTGCAGTACTGTGGTAAGAGCAGAGTAAAGAGTTTAATTGCATTCATTCCATTGCCAGATGGTGCTTGGCTGGTGTACTTTCAGCTCAGTCTAAGAAAAGCCAAGGAAATACATGAGCAGTAAAGCTGAGAGAAGAACAAGAAGAGATGAAAAAGCTTAGGAAATGCAGGGACTGTGTACTTTAACAGCACTGATTTAAAAATAAACAAAAAATGTTAGGAAACTTGTTTGTCCATGAGTGCATAGCATACCATTACCACTTTAGCTAAAGCTCTCTGGGTGCTGATATAATTTCATTTACAAACAAACTTAAACTCAGTAGCTGTGGGGGAAAAAGATAAAACGCAATTGTTTTTAGGAGAAAATAAAGGAAGAGAAGTATAAAGCCAATCCTATAGTTTCCACCCCTCATCTCAAAATGGAAGTGTTGGAACGGATAGCAGTTCAGAAAAGAAAAAAAGACTTCGGAACAACCTTTGTGCACAGATCAACTTTCTGAAATAGATGAGTGGGAAATAAACTAAAAGTGAAAAGCAACGAAAAAGTGGGCTAGAGAGGAAAGTTAGGGAAAAACTAATATTCTCTTCTGTGTAAAAAAGATCTTGAGAAATGAAGTTAAGCTAACAGGAGGCATGTTCTAAAGAAGTAATGCAGCCATTTCTCCTGCAACAGGTCTCAGTTATGAAATTCCTTGTACGTTTGTTATGGATGGGAACTTTGCATTAACTTCAAGAGGAGACGGGGTAACTGCTGGAGAATGCACTCCCTGAGCATGCTAGACAGTGACAAATCAAGCTGAGTTTAGAAATAGATGAAGGATGAGAGAGTACTCAAGGTATTATCCCATTCTTTATTCTAGGCATCCACTTTTTGGAGGCAGAGGCAAAATCCCAAGCTAACTGAACTTCAAGTCTAATTTATGGCAGCTTTTCGTCTCCATGTTTTTGGGAATTGAGGGTGAGGTGGTTTGTGGGGGGGGGTTGTATGGTTTTATTTTATCTTGCTTTTGGTTTTGGTTTTGTTTTTTCAAAGGAGTAAGACAGGTTTATGGTGTCTGAAGAGTCATAACATCATGATAAAGAAAAAGATGGGCCAGGAAGAGAAGACAATGTAATCAGAGAAACAGTTAGTGTGACACCTTGTCTACACAGAATTTTGTTTATTTCCTATTATGGACAATATTAAAATCTTACAAGACCTACATCATTGTTTTCATAATTCTTTTGGAGTAGGAATTTTTTTAAAAACTAATTATTTTTAAAACTGTTTCCATTTCTTACTTCTTCAAAGAAATATCTTTAATGAAAAAGAAAAAAATTAACAAAGCCAGAAAAGCACAAAACCCAGCTGTCTCCAAAGAAAAGCAGGGTTGGCTCAGACAGAAAGATATTTTTCACTTATTTTAATAGACCTCTGTTCTGGAAGCATTGACATTGATTGCAGTGGGAAACAGCATAGGGTCATTAAATATGTTTACTTCTCTTCAAGTCACTGATTACTTTTCTTGAAACTGCTAATGATGTTCAAACTCTTTAGCAACATTTTTGAACAATGTGTATCATGAAATTCCTCTGCCAACATCACTGCAGTTTTGCACAGCGTGGGACAGATGGGCACGTGAAATGACTCTGTTCTCCTGCGGGGCAGGGTGTTCCAATGAGTGCCCTGGCAGGAGCACTCATGTTCTCCTGATGGACATCCCGGTGCTAACAACCAGCAGCAAGTCCCAGAGCAATGGCTCACAGGGCTGGAGTAGAGTGGTGGGCTCCAAGTGCCTGCAAGGCTGGTCATAAACTTTGGAAAAAATATACTGGGCCTGTGGAATGAGGCTGGATGTGCAGTTGGGAAAAACAGTGGATGTTGTACCACTGGTTGAAGAAAAGGGTGCTTGGGGGGCTTGCATTGTGATGTGCTAGTGCTGATTAGAGGATGCACAGGAGCTGGTGAGGGGATGGATAAGGGTGATAAAGTGATATTTCCCTCCTGTTTCTTGTAGGCTCTTATGTGCACTGAATTAGGCCAAACATTACTAGCTGTAGGAACTGCCAAAGATGGATGACTGATTTCACACGCTGAAGAAATAAGAAAAATGCATTTGGCCCAAGAACAATAATAATGGAATTGAAGATAACAATGTGATTTTTCAGTCTGAATGTTGTATGCTTTGCAGATGTGACAGTATAGTCTTGCAATTGTGTGATGACCTTAAATATTTCACAAGCATTGCTTTTCTATGTTTAGCTGTCAAGGCTTAGACTTTGTCAACTCATGGCTGGCAGCCTACTTGAAATTGAACATCA
This sequence comes from Haemorhous mexicanus, assembly GCF_027477595.1. Lineage (NCBI taxonomy): Eukaryota > Metazoa > Chordata > Aves > Passeriformes > Fringillidae > Haemorhous > Haemorhous mexicanus. Next base: position 41,541,662 of record NC_082344.1, read on the forward strand.
GCTTCCTACAGCATTCCAGAATGGGTCCTTAGGCTGGCTTGGTTCTAAGATTAAGGTATGCAAAAGAAAAAGTGGGAAAAGTTTTAGTGGACAAGGTTAAACTTCTGAACATGAAAATATTTTTTGTTAATTGTTTAGATTATTCATAAGAAACTGTACTGTTATATGGTCATACCTCAAAAATCTCCTTACTTGTCACAGAAGATCCTTCAAATGTTTTTTTATTCTAGTGAAAAAAATTCAGCTTTCTATGTTCTCTAGGCATTATAATTTGTTTATCATGAGTTGCAATCCTGTCCACAAAATCTAACAGCTTGTAGAACAAACATCAATCTGCTCTGCCATGTCAAAGAAATAATTAAAACTCTTGTTTTTACACAAGAGTTTCATAATAAATCATACTAGAACCTCTTGTTTCAATGCTGACATAGTCTAGAAATATTATATTTCTCTGAATAGATTTCAGAAGAAATGTTTACCCATTTGAGAAAAAGCATTTTACTTTCTGTAAGAAGTTCAAAAGTAGATGTCTGCTTTGTTTGAGAAGAATATTCACAAAAAGATGCAAGTGCATATATCTCGCTATTACACAGTACCCTTCTTTTTTTTTTAATATTGATTACCAAGACATTTGAAATCTTCATGGATGAATTTTCTTGTTTTCTTTGTGGGTAGCTGGGGCCTTCATTAGTTTTGTTTTCATATGTTATTGAAAATTTAACTCAGAACTATCAGTTCTATGAACTGAATTTTTCAAAAGCGCTTAGAAACATATGGAAACATCCCTCTTCTGATTGATTAATGCAAGCTGATGTTATTTTTCTGGTTACTGTATCTGATCTTTGTCATGGTGATATATGTAATCTATTTAACTGTTCCAGCTGCACAGAGGCTAGAACAAATGAATATGCCTCCTTATGGATGACAAATATTTAGACAATTTTTCTTATTTATTTAGCTTGCCAAGATAAATTTAAAAAATAATTTTTTATTCCTCTGAAAAGTAATTGAAACACATCAAAAAGCCATCCCTGGAGATATTGTAAAGATGTTTAGACGAGGCACGGTTTAGGGGCACGGTTTAGTGGTGGATTTGGCAGTGGTAGCTTTACAGTTTAACTTGATGATTTTAAAGGTGTTTCCCAAACTAAATTATTCCATGACTTATCTCTATCACACATACATTTAAATAGCAGAGTATAGTTATTTTGTTGAGGCCTATACCAAGATGTTATTAAAAATAAATGTTGTCTGAGTCTAGTAGAAAGGAAAATGTAGCAGAGAAGAGGAGGGAAATATCAGAAGATGCAGAATAGTATTTTAGATATGTTTGCTAATATGGAGACACAGTTGCACCTGAATCTGGAGACTCTTCTGTCCCTGAATGGAAAGACTTCTCAAGCTATTTTGGTTTTGTTTGTAAATATAAGAGATTCGTTCACTTAATATCCTGGAGCAAGGATAAAAAAGTCAGAAACTGTTGCCCTTAAAAGCATCTCAATCTAATTTAAAAGCCTTTTTACTGAACAGTGGATTCGAAACAATTTTTCATGAAAGCTGACTAAGAAGGAGGCAGCTGCCATTCAGGTGTCACATCCTTCCTTGAACAATAGTCATTCTGTGTTGTTAAAAAGCACAGTAAATGCATGTTCTTTAATTTTATAACAAGTTATTGACATAATGGTAGGGAATGGGCTGCATGCATCCGTTGTTTAAAGATACATCTTCCTGCTTAACACCCATTCAAATTGAGTCCAGATGATGCAACACAAAAATAGATGAACCTTGCCAAGGTGTCAGACTGTTTACCATAATAGTATTCAAAATTTTTTCTGGAACAAAACCCATAGAATGTCAAAACTGTTGAGGTAAGAAACTGGAAACTCGTCCAGTCTCCATGCCCAAAGCAAGGGTGTGTGGAGCAATTGGTTTGGATTCTGCTAAAACAATGGCTTTTGAATATCTCCAAAGAGGGGGACTGTACAACCTCCATGGGCAACCAGTGCCAGTGTTTTATCACCCACCCTCACATAAGTTTGGAGTTTTTATCAGATGTGTAAAGAGAGTTTCTGGAATTCCAGTTTCTGCCCATTGCCTCTTGTCCTGTGTCTAGGAATCACTAGGAAGAATCATTCTCTTTCTCCTTTACCACTCCTCAACAGACATTTATCAACTTCCTGCACTCCTAGTATGTTTTTTGTTGCCTTGGAGAGCACAGAAATGGACATAAAATGGCTAATGCATCTCACCAGGACTGAGCAGTGGGGAAGAACCACCTCTCTCCACCCCTGGTGCTCTGCCTGTGGCAGCACTCTGTGGTGCTGATTTGTTCCAGCATGTCTCTGCCATGCCCATGAGATCTATGGCCCTGTAACACAAAGTTATAGAATAGTCTAAAGTGGCCATAATAAATAAAAGAAGAAATTAATGTCTCTGTATCTAAATAGGTGTGAAATATGGGAAAGGTGGCAGCAGCAATTCAAGAAGGAAAACCCAAAAAAAGTTAGTTGGGGAAAAATACCATTAAGGAAACTAATAAATGCCTTCTTGAAATGTTATTGCCTTAGCAGATCCTTCCCATGAATATGTAGAGGTTTCACTTTGTGACTTCAGATTCTGAAAACTACAGCTAGTATCCTACTAGCTGTAGCTGATCATTGCAATGTTGATTGCAATGATTGCTTTAAAATTCTTCAGGATATGGGGAAAACTTTATGTATTACTTGAACCTGAATGTTAGCATGTGCATATGAAGAAAGAGAACAAAAACAAACAAACAAAATGAAAAGGCGGGAAAAGATACAAAAAGAAACAGATACTGAAGATGTTTGTAAAATTATTTTATTTAATGTCAAAATTCTGGCAGTTGTGCCCATCTATTTGATGTATTTTTAAAAAAATATTTATATTCAGATTTCTATTAGTTGTTTGATGGTATCTTTGCTCTTATTTGTGTATTATATGGGAATTGTGTATTTATATGGGAAGTTGCTACAGTGTAACAAAATTGATTTTGTTGTTATTTTTAGTCTCTCAAATTGAGAAAAAATCTATATACTGGTACTGGCTAATTTAGATACTTAATTTCTGCCTACTTAAGCATGTTAAATCATGGTTTGTTTGGCACAGCTGGCAGTGTTTGAGAGGTATATCCACCATGTTTCAGAGTTCACAAAAAGCATCATTTATGTTGTGATTCAATTCAGAGTGGCACTATAGTAAAAACAACGATTTTCAGAAATTAATTATAAAAACTTAAGTTCAGTATCTGACTGAAAGAATTATTTGGCTATAGCTTTTCTTGCATAATTCTTTAAGACTTTTTCATAATTCATAAGAGTTTTTTGGCATTTAGCAATGCTGAAATATTGCAAGATGTAAAACAATTTGCTCAAGAATGTGTTTTGCTTCTGTAAAGGAAAGCAGTGCATGTTGGAGTTTCAGATTGTTTGCCATTATTTATTTGGAAATTTGTGTTTAGAAGTTAACAATCACATTTATGAAAAAAATACAATGAAAAATGATAGTGGGTTTTTTTGCAATTGTTATTACCTGCTGCATGCTAATAGATATCTTTGGAGGTTTTATGTGTGAAGTCACAAAAAAGAAAAAGGATGGTGGGAAGGAATTAGGAATACTTAATACAGTTGGAGTAAAAAGTAACAGTAAAATTTGTTGTCCTTGTGAGCAAACTTTCATCTGAAGATGTGGCCTTGAAAGGTCTTAAAGTTTCTTGTACGTGATATGTATCCAGAAGATTTTATTTGGGTATATATTACAGTTAGTCTTACCAATCAATATTACCTTTAGATATCAGAAAGGGGATTAATCTGACACTGGCACTAGATTCTGTCTCCTGTTGTCTTATAAATCCCTTGAAAGAGAACAACAGCAGTGTAAATTTTGTACTCAATCTCTTAACTTCATAGCAAACTTGGGAAATCTGAAATCAGACCCAGGCTGGTTTCATACTATGCATAAAGACATTTTCAGTAGTCCAGGATCTAAGATGTAAGCCAGTAGTTTCAAGCCTCCTGGAAATTTATGTTGTTTCAGAGGGGGCATAGGACATAGAGTTGGGTCCCAACCCAGCTACTTATTTCTCAAAAAGTAGTTGACACCAGGCATCAACAGTTCTGCCAGTCAAACTTAGTCTAAAATTTACAAAGACTTAAATCCAGATGTCTTAAAATATTTTGGTAACATTTTTCAGAACAATTCATCTGTTAATGAATTTTTATTGTCATTGACATGATCATTTTTTAGGCCCTACTATGACATAAAACTATTTTTTTTTTCTCTTGTTCTGTGTTTCTACATACCAAACCTGAAAATGATTGTTCTTTTATGGATCGTCATGGTATACAATAATAGAAAAATAATAATATACAATAATAGAAAAAATACTGATCTAAATATTACTCAGCAACATCAAAGCTGAGACTAATTGCTCGGAGAATATTAAAAATTTCTTTTTCCCCCTCTGCCTTTGATTTTTTTTTTTGGCTTTTCTTTTGGTTAACTTTGCTTTTTTTAATGTATTTTGTTCAATTTACATGCTGCTTAGCTTCCTGCATTTATTACTCTAGGAATAGCTCAATTTTTGTGCCACTATAAAGAAATAACAAAAATTTAGAACACTCCATAATTTATTCTTGCTTTATGGTATTAGTATTAGACTGCCTGGTATGGAATACTGTCTTATAGAGCTACTCCAGATCACACCATACTAGCAGGCTACATTTTTCAGTGAAAACAATATTGATCACAGAATCTCAGTTCTAGAGTCACATGCCATGTTTTAGCTACAGTTTCATGGAAGACTTCCCTTTTTGCTTCTTCTGTCCCACATTGATGGTTCAACCAGAAATCTGATGTTTGACTGTCCATCACAGATTTTCTTGGGGACTTTTTTTATTTGACTGTTGAACTCTTGAGAGTCTTTCAAACCAGTCACACAGTCTTGCTACAGCTTTTCTAACTCTTGGGTGAAGATGAGAGCAGTACTTTTAATACCTCTTAGTTATAAAATGTAGGTTCATCTTGCAGACCAAAGCTGAATCCATGTTAAAGCACCAATGAACACAACTGAGCAGCACTGGTTGGGAAAAGAGAGGCTGTGCTATGGTGGCCTCAGTCTCTGCTCCAACAGCAGTGAGGCAGAACATGCCATCTGAATTGCTGTCTGTAAAGAATCTTGAAAATCCCTCCTAGCGTAAACATCTCATTTGCGTATCCAGCTGGATGGAGGCTGGATTAACCAGGTTGTGCACCACCTGGAATGGTTCCCCAGACTGGGGAATGGCAGATGGCTTTGCAGAAGCAAAGAAAGCTTCATCTCTCTGCCTTCAGCACAGCTGTGCCTCTGTTAATTCAAAGTCATTTGGAATAGTTAAGAAACCTAGAACACCTGTGCTTTTCCAAGCTCTCCTCCTGCTTCAGATTGTTGGATAGAAAGGTGCAGTCTGAGAATGGAGTGAATGCAAAAAAAAAAAAAAAAAAAAAAAAAGGCACTAAAGGGAAGATTTAATATTTACAGTTCAGAAAATTGTTAGGCATTCCTGCTGCTGTAAACTGTCTGGTGAGTCTAAAGTGACTTTCTGCAGTGATACTTTCACTATACTTTTTCTTTCTGTCCTTGGCTTCTCTAGGATTTATGTATAACTTTCAATTTTTCTCTTTTAAAGATCTGTTTTAAAACTATTCCTTTATAGATTATCTTTTTGGCAACCCCTGCCCCCTAGGAATCTTCTTTCAACTTCTGACTCTCTTAACATCTCACAGTTTTATTTTCTGATCTTTTCAGTGTTCCTTTTCTTTCTCTTTTTCTACCTTTCTTTGTGTATCAAATTGGAATTGTCACAAAGTACATGGATTCCTCATGGGAATCAAAATTAAGCACTGTCTCTCTCAAAATGCCATCGCAGGTGAAATAAATTTCATGCAAATACATACAAATACAAAACAAGTGCTATTTATCTTCTTTTCCTGTGGAGTTTCTGGAATTTGGAATGATTGGTTAATGATGAGCTGTTGAAACCTTGTCCTCAGTGTCAGAGAGCGCAGACTAATCAAAGAAAGAGTTAAACTATGGGGAATTGCACAAAATGATTCTGGAACTGCATTTTCTATTAGCACAAGATGTCAAAATCACCTTGTTTTATTGTTGTCATTGTTCCTCCCAATCCCGAATGGATTACTCAATAAATGGGTGACAAAATAACAAATGAAAGAAAGAAACTAGCAAAAACCAACCCCCAACTGCAAACAGCTGACAATTAAGAAAAACTTTTGTTTCTTTAATTGCCAGATCTTACTTTTCTTACCTTTGAGAGAATTCCTTGCCAGAACAGCACCATAAAGTCAATTTACATTAGTGTGATTTGTATTCCTTGATTTTTAGAGCAGTTGAAGCTGTGGAAGAGGGAGAGTAGGGCCAAATTCTACTAGCCAGGCAATATTGCACATAAAAATTAGTGTCACCATAATTCCTATCTATGCTTTCAGACCCATCCACAACATGACACCAGCCCAGATGGCAATGTTATAAAACAATAAATCCCATAGGAAGCCTTTTGCCATTGGAATAGGTGAGGATCAGTGATAAGTACAGAAGGGTTGTCCTTCTGTCCAAGTGCCTCAGTCTGCAACAGAAGCTCAAATCTGTGAAACTTATTTATCCATTCATCTTGAGTAATTCCTAATGCTGGCTGATCACAACTCTTGCTCAACCTTCAGGGAAAAAACCCATGCATACTAAATCTCTCCTGATTTTTTTGATGTACAAGCACCATAGGCCCAGATTACAAACATTTTTCAGAAGCTTAATTCATACTGATTTAAGTAGGGCTATGTATCTAAGCAACTTTGACATTAGCAGCATTCCCTTCTGCTCTTTATTGCAAAAAAAATGACTGGTGTCTTATTTCCAAGTGAAATTGTACAGATTAAAACATGGAACTATACCTTTTTTTTTCCCCCTCCTTTCTTATAGAAGCAGCCACAATTCCATAGGTTTTTTTCCTTTTTTAAGGATCACTTTAGTTCAATCACAATATTTACCATAGCAACATTTTTCTTTCCAAAGGATATGTGATGCAGCCCTGATTCCCTGTTGATGGGAATTAACAAATGAATTTCTTGCTTTCCTTGAGTGCAAAGCAAAAGCTTTTGCTCTTCCTACTAAGCTACTTAACGTAACCCGCATTTTTTCTCACTCTTCCAATTCTCTCCCCATGCCACTGCAGGGGAATGAGAAAGCAGCTGTGCTGCATGAGAATGAGCTGAGCTGCCTGCAGGGGTTAAACCACAATGACTGTGTGTAAAATTTATGTAGTGTGAAGACTTTCGGAATCATGAAAAATAGCTGGTAAATAGAGATTTTGAAATACTAACAAAAACTGGGTTGTTTTTTCCTTATCTTTTTGAAAGGAAGAAAAGCTTACCAAAAAACCCCATTGCAGATTACTCAGCAATTTCTTTGAGAAATATATCTGCACTTTTTATCTTCTGGGGCAATACACTCTAAATTTTTTTTCATTTGGCATAAATAATTTCTCATTGTGTTCCAAAACACATTGGCTGACTCAATCTGCCTTTATGCATTCCTCAATCTCAGGGGGGAAAAAAAAAAAACCAAACATGGAGGCATAAAATCTGTGGGAGGCCTAGAAAAATATCACTATCAGGAGAACAGGAAGCAAAGATAATTGCAAATGAAAAAAAAAAAAATCCAGAACAGTACAAGGGAAAAAGGAAAATTTCTGATTTTAAGCTTTAGGAAAAGCTGAAGTGAATTCCAAGTTTGAAATAGAATTTGAAGCCAAGTAATTGGAGTTTATTCTGATTTTTTCTCAAAACTTTTAATGATTTTCACTTTTTGTCAGCCTGCTTTGTGATACAGAGGAGTCTCCCTCTTTTCTTCTATGCTCTGACAACATCATAGGGAATGCCATAGCATATGAAGTGTCAGACATATAATTGATTCCCACATTAGCTATATATGAGGTCAGAACTTTTATAATGATAAAAGTTTTTTGTTTTCACTCCGATTCCTTTTCTTCATAAAAAAACCCTCATTGGTTTGCTGTTATGTGAACAGATGAAATACAAATATTAAATAAGGTCAGAAGAGTTGTAGTCAGATTGAATTTACAAAAAGCTATGGAAATCAAATGTTTAGCTTTCTTTAAATTTTTGTTTCATATGTTCTGTGCATATACTTTTATATGAATTTGTGGGCAGTAGTAATCCAGGGAAAGGTCAGAGGAAGGAAAGAGGAAATAGCAGTGGGGAAATGGAGGTTTGAAAGAGCTATCAGTAAATAATAGAAACATTCTTAGCATCTTGAATAAGATATCAGCATGATAATGGTGTCCTGGAAGTTCTATAAACATGATATAGAAGAGGATTGTGTTTTCTCTTGGAGTTGTATTTTCTGCTGTGGTCAGTGCTGAAAGATTTTTCATGACTCAAAAAGCTTGTTTCAATCTCAGGCAGTTTTTGGTTTTATTTTCTGGATGGCTTGGAAGGCCAGCTGCAACAAGACAAGGATAGCATTGCTCCCATGATCTACAGAAATGGGGTTGTGTGTGTCTCTCTAAGGTGTTTGCCTGTTTGGAGTGGTTTCTGTGGTTACATACAAGGGAAAACTAAACTTTTCAGTTTGTAGTTGGAAAAGGAAAAGATGCTTTCTTCTAGTGCTGGCAATAACTCGCAAACACCTGTCTCCTGTGCTGTTAAACCACCTGTATTTCAAACACAGCAGCAGCTGAAAAAGAATAAACTCTCATGAGCTGAACAGAACGTGTTAAGTTTTGATGCACAATGTTACTTCATGCTTCGTGCAGGGAGAGAAAATTGAACACACTTGTTTGTGATGAGGCTCAGCAAGACTTTCTCAAACAAAATATTAACTGCCAGATGTGCTTTGTCTGTGTTAGATGGAAGAAGAATATAAAGGAGATCTAACACCTGTGTGTGCAAACTGACATTTCAGAGAAGATCTTTTCACACTCAGTGTGTTTGCAGCATATGGCTATGTCACTGAGGCAAATTACATGACTATTCTAGTATGTCATTAAAGAAGGACTTGGAGCTAGGGATTTTTGATTAGTTATGCTACCTGTAAAAGTATCCCCAGCTGTGGAAGAAAGTTTAGGAATTGTAGGACTTGACAGCTGAATCATGACTTGTGTATCATGAAGGTCGATGACAGCAGAAGCTATGAATCTCTGATGCTGTTCACTCATCCATGCTCATCCTCATTAGAAGCAGTACCATTTCTAGCCCCTGAGAAAATGAAACATTATTTCTGCTTTATAGGAAGGTCTACTATGTATTGGTTTGTGACTGATTAAAGAAAGTATAGCAGATGTCAGGAAAGAAGAAAGTTTCACAATGATTAGCCTTTGAAAACCCAACTCCGACTACAGTGATAATATTTTCACTTTTTCTTTATGTAATTATTTAATTTATGAAGTATTAAAATTTTAAGTGCACTGTTGACATAAAAAATTAAGAATTAATGAAAACTTATGAAATGAGAGCAGTAAAGACAGAGGAAAAGAAATTAAAACCTACCATAGAGAAATAGCTTTTACTCTTCTCACCAATCTCAATAATTCTTGGCAGGAGTCCAAGATGATTCTGATTTTTTCAGTAGCTTTTATCTATGAGTTTGGTGGCATAAGTAAAAACTGCTATTTTTACTTTGGAGATTCCATTCCCAGTGTTTTCTGAAGACTCAGTGTTAGACAACTTCTCCTTCCTTAGAGAAAAATATAATTCCACAAGATATGTATTTACAGATTTTATTTTTAATATTCTCTTTCGAAGTGGTCTGTCAGAGTGTGGAGATTAGAATAATTCACATTTTCCTTTCTTGCCAATAAGGGAATCCTCAGAATCTATAAGATTGTTGCATCTAATATATATGACTTATTACAGGTTTCTTCTAGTAGCATAGCAGGGATAGAACACGACTTGCCAAATTTGAACTGTTCAGGGCTGAATTTTCGTGTGGAGATCAGCTGCATTCAGCTCAAACAGCTGACTGCTTGGGCCTACGAAGGAGCTGGGATTGGAATGCAGGGTGGCAGTATTTGCTGTTACCACTGGAAATACAGCATTCCCCACATAAACCTATTTGTACATTATGTTAAATTTATAAAAATTTCAATTTTATACACTTTGGCCCCAGACAATGCCTCTAAAACAGGTACTGGAATTAGTCAGGTATTTTTCTTGAAATCCTTTGAATTTTGTTGGCACTTCGTGAGGTACTAAATTTATTGTCATCACTTAAGAGAGAGTTATTGCCATAATTGATAATTTAATGAGTATATTTTCTCAATGTAATGTGCTGAACAAGAGAGTGAAAGGATAAATATTATTCTGTAAATTCACCTTGTGGCTTCTGAGATGCTGTGTTCCAGATTCCTCTGTTAACTTGGGAAAAAATTAATTGAAAGGAATTTCAGAAAAGACCAAAAGAGAGACAGGCCCGTTTACTTGATAAGTAATAAAATGAATAAGAACATTAGGCAGAGATTAATTACTTTTATAAAGCAAAAAGGAAATGAAAACATTATTTAGTATTGACCCATGTTAAAAAATGCACCCACCAGGTTTGAAGGTGTTTCCTCATCTAACACAGTGCTGCATTTCCATAGGCACCTTCTTGGTTCTTTATCAACATCTGGCTTGATCAAACAAATTCAGAAATTCTTCTGTAGCGTTTTTGGACAGCATGTAAGAAATTCTTAGCTGCAGTCAAAACACCAAAAGAAAAGAAAAAGATGAGGGTCAGATGTTCTAAGCAGTCATCTGAACATACAGTTAAACAAGGGTAAAACCTAGAAAAACTCACCCATTTTATGATTAAATACTAATTTTAATTATCTTTGTATAATTGATATTGATCACATCACTACTGACTCAACATATTTCTAACTATGAATTGTAATTTTTCATAAAAAAGTTCAATTGAAACTTTGTATAAATAACTGATGATTAGTCAATATGAAGAGCTTTAATATTGTACCTCAAGCCACAAACTAAACAATTGAAGCCTAAAGATAAATATTGATACAAGTCCTTTTATGAGAAGCACAGGCAAAATAAACTTGGAACAAGATGGATTACCTCACAAGCATAAATGACATCTAATAGCCAAGGCAGTAACTTGAGTGTAACTTTAAAGCATTCATTGCTCAAAACTCATTAGATTAGATTGATCCTTAAGTTTTTGCAGAGCTATTTTAATTGGCCTTTGTCAGTGATAAACCAAGAAGGTCATATTTATCTCCTTGTTACATGTCCAAAGACGAACTTAGATATTCTGTTATTCCTCTGTAGCTATCACTAGATAACATTTAACTGGGGAAAAGATTAATTATGGCTTTGCAGAAAAAAAATTATGGTGATAAATTTTTTTCACATTTTCCACAAAACACTTGAGATTAATGCAAATGGCTGGGCTAAAAACTATGTGTCAGAGACATAGCAATTTTTCTTGCTTATATGATTTGTTTTGTACATACAGCCTAAACATTAGAGAAAGCAACTCTTGAGATCAGTGGTAGAGTATTTTTAAAAGAGTGAACATGCAAAAAAAATACACTGTTTTGGACATTACATAATATTTCTTACTGAAATATATAATAATTCTACTGAATATATAATCATTATTAAACTAGACAAAAAGATTGTTCACTATAGTCTAAGTCATTGCAGCTGGAAGAGGTTCAAAACATTGATATCAATGTATTCACAAATATATAGTTTTATCTGTAATTTAAAACATTTATTATTGATACTGAAATTCTGTTTTTTAATATAATAACCATTTTGCAGTAATGTACTTTTACAGTAATTAGTAATTAGTTATTTTCTACAGAGAATGTTTTTTAGAAAGCTAATCTTCAAACTTTCATAGTTTGAAGACCAATGGTGCCTACAGACTTGTGTATGGATGTGGTTTTGGTTTCTGTTTTAAAATATTACTTGAATTATGTCTCAGGTAGTCTGAAGATTTTGACTGATACATCATGTCAGACCTCTGAGCTGATAAGAGAGGTGAGACTGTGAAAGCAGTTCCAATGCAGAGTTGGGTTTATTTTTCATATTATATTCATAGAATGTGAATTTCTTCTAATTTGTGATGTAAAAGAGATTTTCAAAAGCTGATATAATTACTTGGAAAGATTTCAGCTGTGAGACTTGCTGACAATAATTACATTTCTTCTCCTGATACCTAAGAGGGATCACTGCTGAGTGCATGAAATGTAGGTGGCACTTGGGAAAGGGGCAATTCTGTTCATGCTTGCAGCTTTCCATAATACCTAACTACAGGCTCTCTGTGGGATGATTTTGGCAGCGTGTATTTGTATTAATACACATTGATTTGGCTCCCACACACAGCTCATTTTTAAATGTAAAGATCTAGGAGGACATTACATCCATATTTGCACATGTGAATACTTGAAAGGATTCCGAGCAAAATTGGTGATCCACTTTCTACAAGTATTTAATCTAATCAATACATTGTCAAAGATGTTCTTCAGGTTTATTTTTGACCTAATGCTGTTATTCACCATTCAAAGTCAATTTTGAACTTGAAAAAGTAGATTGGAAGTATTTTGATGGCAAGTACTTACCTAGTCAGAGAAAAAGAAAGTACAGTGTGAACAACTGAATATGTCTATTCATTGCTGATGAGACTCTTAATAATCTATACCAGTTTAAAAAAAAATACTGCATCCAAAAGATCATTAACTTCAAACAAATTGAAATAAAGAATGTTGCCCAAGACACTGGCAACCAAGTTGCAACCAAATTGCACCCTAGTTACAGACAAGTCATTGGAAATGAAGCTAGAAAAATCCATACTATATCTTCTTTATTATTCGAAGTTGAACATAGAAAAATGATCTTGTGATTAGGGCAATGGACCAGAAAATTGGCAATTCTAAGTTGAATCACTGTTTCTGCCTTGCCATCCATGTATGATACAGACGAAATATCTTTCCTTCTCAGGTACATAAAATCCCAATTCATAACAGGTTCTAAGACTGTCATAATCATGAGGGGCAACCAACTGATTTGAAATACATATTTTGACTAATTAATAGCCATAAGTTAAATTTTGATTCTCAATGAAAGCAACTATGCATGAAACAACATTTCCCTTTTATGTGTCATAGCCACTCCTCTGGAAAACAAAGCAAAAGCTTATTCTGCTGTGTTCACTGAGGTAAGTATTGTTTTTAAAAGAAAATCACTACTAATAATTTTTTTAAGGACTAAATTTTTTTCTTTGTATTTAACAGACTATTTGGGGATTACATCTCATACAGAAAGTCATATAATGTTGTTAGTCTAATTAAAAACCATAAAAGTGAATTAAAACACAGCAAAAATTTAGCGTGGTGAGTCCAAGTGCTAATATTCACTGTCCAAATTATCTAATTAACACAAAACAGAACTTATTAGCAATACAAGTGTGAATTGTTAGTGAGAAACTTATTAATATATGCCTCTATAAGAATGATATCCTGTTCACCCTTCTCATAACTCTCCTGATGGTCAGGAGAAAGCAACCAGTAGAGAAGGCAACCTTGAGAGCTGTTGTGAGCTGCCATCACTCCCAGTTGCTGTGGTCTTGTAATCACAGAATCACAGAATGGGTAATGCTGGCAGGGACCACAGTGGGTCAGTCTGGTCCAGCCTCCCTGCTACAGCATGGTAATCCCAGAGCACATGGCACAGGATTGTGTCCAGATGGTTCTTGAATCTCCAGTGAGGGACAGTCCACAACCTCCCTGGATCATCTGTTCTGGTGCTTGGTCACTTACATGATAGGAAAGTTCTTCCTCAAATTCAGGAGGAATTCCCTGTGCATCAGTTTCTGCCCATTGACTCTTGTCCTATTGCTCAGCACCACTGAGCAGAGCCTGGCACCTTGGTTTGTGTTATAGTTATTCAGGCTTAAATTATCTTAAATGATCCCTAATTGTCATGCTCTGTAAAATAGGTAATCAGATAATGAATATTACAGAATAAGCTATCATAAAAAATTTTTCTAATAGTGTAGGGCACTTTGAATCAACCTTTGTCAATCATAGGGAAATGACATAAGAAAATACATTATTCAGATGTACAATTTTCCCTTAGGCACAGCCAGTAGGCACTAGTCAGGCTGAAGATGTGAGAGAATTTGCCTTACCTGTAGCTACATTAAATATTCCTTTGCATTGCAAGAACACATATGAGAGTTTGAGCTTGCTAATGCTATGACTAAACCTTCCTGAAACTTGTGATTTCACAGTGTATCTGAATACACAGATTCCATTTTTTCTGAAAGTCTACCGCAAAGCAACATATACTCTTTGGTAAGAAATAAGAGTTCTCCTGTTATTATTCTGCATTTACTCAGACTTGTACCTCCATGCTTTCTATTTCTCATCTAGGTCAGAGAAAATTTTTTATTGACGTTCATCTGTGGAAACATTTTGTTAAAGTTATCATATAATTGTCACCCAGCAATAAGCCTTTTGCTTTCTCCCTGTAGAACGTGGACCTGCATAAAGATAGTTATCTCATATTACAGAAGGTTGATATAATGGAAGCACTGCTTAAAAATTAAATAATTTCATTAGAGTAAGTGCCTGCAACCACTTTCCAGATGACACAATGCATGATAAGCCACAATTGTGGTATGAAGCAAGAAAATAGCATGTGCTGTAGGATAAAATGTAGGGTAATCATCACAGTTACAATTAGGCCTGGTGCTGCTAGTTGTCATATTAAACTTGGCTGTACCTAATGGAAAGTGAAAGAGAAATAAAATTTCATCACAATTGAAAAAATGATTGCATTTGCAAATTTATCTTTATTTTTCCTTCCCAGAATTCTATTAATATGTATAGCAGACATGAATATTTTTTCCATATATTTATGCTAGCAGAAACAATATTTGTTTCCCTCTCAAGGTGTTTTTCCCAATGTTAGGCAAATTTCTTTATTTTCTTAATCTATTCCTATTACAGCTTTTTTTTTTTGCCATTGCAATGATTCAGAACACAGAAACTGTTAGCTAACAAATGTTATTGTATTTAACAATCTCTGATGACTGTTGTCTGTTTCATTTCTGAAGAACCCACAACATCCTTGAGTTCCACTCTGGCATTAACTGCAGACACCAGAGCTATAGATTAAAAAGTTAAAGAGAAAAAATAAGTATTCTCAAATCTATCAGTGCCTTTCAGGAGTCAGTATGACACACAGGAAAGGTTACACATATTTTTCAGGGCATATCTATGAACAACTTGCAAGGGAATCATCCCAAGCTCTCAGGGCAAATATCCAAGATAACTAGTGTGATGAAACTACATAAAACTTACCAATTTCTGCCTGTATTTTTTTTTTTTTGCTATTGCTGTTCATTGGCAGATAAACAACTTTCAGCACACAAGACAGAATTTTGCTGTTTGAAGGGAGAAGGAATATACATAGAAGCTTCAACATTAACAAATATATCTAAACTGACTTTATTCCTTTTTTTTTTTTTTTAATTGAATGGGAATAATCACAGAACACCTACTTACCATCAATATACAGCAACAAAAACTTTTGGGGAATTCAAATTTATTCTAGACTGTTTACATAATTCATGTATTTATACTTAGATATATGTATGCTTGTAAAAGGGCAAAATAATATTTTTATTATACTACAAATGAGTAAAACTGTAATTGAAAACATTCTTATGTTTTGAATAGCAAAAATTTTAAAACCATGTTCTGGTTTGACCAATTTCTAGCAAACGTTATTTAATGTTTTTTAATGTTTATTTGTATGGGTTTAGGACCTGAAGTTTGGGGGATTTTGACTTGAGGGCCCACTATTTGATTAGTAAGTGGCAGCCTCATTGTTTGTGTGGGAAAATTTTTGCTTAGAAAAATATTGGAAAGTTCCATTTTCCTTAAGGCTGGCTCTTAATATGAAACAATTCTGTATGTTATGCTAACTTTACCACTAATATATTTAAAAACTGTTGTCAGAAAAGTCGGGGTTTATTTGATGGAATACAGTTTTGTTTTCCTCTGAAGTTCAAGGCCTATAGATAGCATAAAACAGACAAACTGGAATGCCTTCAGAAGAAATTGGAAAACTGTATTGTTGATTTCTCTATGAGTGTGTCTTATGCACTTAGATAATTCTATATTGCTGCTCTTTTTATTGTAGGAACAACTTTGGCATCAGTTAAAGCCAGTGATAAATGAGAAATGAAATTCCTATTGAAGTTAATGAAATCAGTGCTTAGCTTTTCATGTTCAGCTTTGAGCTGACTTAAAATATTAAAAAATCATGCAGCTAACTGGTTTTATTCTTCTTTTTTTTTATATATTTTTTTCATATGGTATTAAAGGAAAAGTATTTATCTTGCATATTGCAATCATTTGTAACTAGTAATACATACCTGGTCAGAAGGGAGCTGCCATTTCTTAATATTTTCACCTCCATCAATTTTATGTTATTGTTTTTATATCTTGAGGAATGCATGCTAGAAGAAATACAATTAGGATATTTTACAGACACAGAATCAAGATAAAATGCTGAAGAATAACTTACAAGGTACAGTGTTGATGTCATGTTTTTAGGAATCTGCCCCCATAGCTGGTCTGGTCTAGTATTTTTTGCATCTATTTTCTGGATTTATCATGAGGGGTTTTTACCCTGTCTGATCTAAAATTGAACGTAATGTGTACAGCTCTCTTTTAAGACAGAACTAATTGAATGGAATATTTCATGTGGAAGGGACCTGCAATAATCATTGTCCAACTGCCTTAGCACTTCAGGGCTGACCAAAATTTAAATTACTAAGGGCACTGTCCAAATGCCTCCTAAACACTGACAGGCTTGGGGAAGGAGCCTGCTCCAGCGTTTGACCACCCTCTTGGAAATGCTTCCTAATGTCCAGCCTAAACCTCTCATGGCACAGTTCTGAACCATCCCCATGCATCCTATCCATGAATACACAGAGAAGAGATCAGCTCTTCCCTCTCCACGTCCTTCCTGTCATGGTTTACCCCTAGCTGGCAACAAAAAAACTGCAAAGCCACTCACTCCCTCACTCCCTGTGTGTGGTGGCACCAGGAGAAGACAAAAGTAAAACCTCTGAAATGTGATAAGAACAGATTAATAATTGAAAAATAAAATATAATAATATAAGTAAAAATTATAATGATAACAATAATAATTTTAATGAAAAGGAGAGAGAAAGATTAATAAAACCCACAGGAAGCTGTAGAGAGCGATGATGTCAATCCTCAGCCTCCTTTCCTCCAGTCTAGAAAACCCAAAGTCCTCAGCTGCTCCTTATAAGATATCCCTTCCAGAATTTCTGCCAGCTAAAGAAGAAGGAATATCAAACTTTCTTTTGAGATTTCACACAGAGATGAGGATAGTGTGGATCTCCCTTTGTCCAAAGATATAGAGAGCTTCCAGCTGCCTGTAGGACCATGACGGGGTACAGATGAGGGCTGGGTGTGTTTGCTTAAGTCAATGTCCTTGAAGGAAGTTGCAACACTTCCAGGTGAGTGATAGAGGAAGGAGGGGACATGTGTGTGCCATCATCTGGTCACGTCCCTGTTTGGCTACCTGTCTGTCCAAGACAGGAGCATCAAAGAACAGAGCAGCCACCCCCTGCTCTCATGGGGCAGCCACTGCCTCCCTGTCTGGAGAGCTCCCAGCCTCGCACCAAGGCTGTCCAACCTGTGTCTCCCTGACAGAGCAGACACCTTTCCTAGCCCAGCTGTGTCCCCAGCCCCACTGCATCCCGAGTCACCAGCCAATTCTCCACACTGTGTTCTGGAAGCCAGGTCTGGTGCCAGGAGCTCCTGTGTGTCCCAGCCCTTGGCTGCCTGGGGAAGAGGTGTGCCTGGTTTTACTGCGGCTGCAGGAACCTCTCAGAAAGCCCAGAGCAGGATGTGGGCTGGGCCAATCTTGTCTATCCTGTAGGATGCTGGCACTCTGGCTGAGTGCTGGAGGAGGGACAGGACAGGACTGTGCCATGGCCCCTGGCTGCATCCCTGTGAAGGAATCTAGCTATGACTCCTTCAGACATAATCAGGCTTTTAGTATTTGCTTAATTGTGACAATGTTTACACTCGATGCAAGAGCTACCAGGTGAATTCTTATTACATAAAGACTCAAAATAAACATCTAGAACTCCCTTACTGTTACCAGATTTGTTGGAAGTCTGATGTAAAATTATCCTCCATTGAGAAAATACTTCATTTTGTAGCTATGCATAAAATAAATAAATACACATTTATGTCAGGATGGTGTTAAGTTACATCACATGGAGAATTAATACTCTGATGCCTTTTCTTGAGAGCAATAGTAATGGGATAAAAACTTCATGTTTGGGAGATCTGCTGTGACAAGAGTTGTTAGCTATTTCATTTATCCCTGCCAATGCATCTCTATATTTCATAACAGATGCTAAGCTGCCATCTGTATTAGAAATCTACTCATGTACAATCTTAAACATTTTCTCTCTGTTATTCTTTGTCACTTGTTTTGCCATTGTTGGAGCTGACATTGGGACATTATTCCTGGGCAGAGCACTAAACCTTGCAAACACCAGTTATTCAGGTGGTGCTCTGCTAATGGCCTTGGTCTGCCTGTATGCTGCTTGTGCATTCTCCCTCTACCCTGTGTTCTGTAATGGATATTTTGATATTAAAAATGTGCTATAAACTGAATTTTTGCTGCTAGCCTCATATATAGAGCTGCACCTATTAATGGAAAAACTGAAAAACCCCCAACTTAACAGAGTGTATAAAATTAATACACATCAGTCAAAGAAATGCACTTTGATATGTGCTGTCATGGTTTTATTTAATGCCAATTGCACACCAAAGTTCAAAGGAAATGAATATTTTGGGGATTTTAATGTCTTCAGTCTGTGCCTTGCCAGACTTTTTATATTTATTTTAGAAAGCTCCTATAGTTCAATCTATTGCTAAATCACATATGTAATATAATTGGGAATTGCTAAGACAACATCTTGAAGAGGAAAAATAAATGAAAACAGACTTATGAGCACATCACACCTGTGATTGAGGTATATTTCTCTCTTCAATTATCTTGTAAGACCTGTGGAAAGGGCACATTCAAAAACCAACCAACCAACCAACCAACCAACCCACAAAAAAACCACAAACAAACAAACAAACAAACCTGCACTCACAAAAAAACCCCAAAAAGAACTTAAAAAACACAAACAAACAAACAAAACCCCAGAAGATGCAATAAACTGATTTCTGGTATCTGAAAAAGGTTTATTTCATCTTCCTACCAGGAAAGGTAGTTGAGCTACTCATGGGATTTAAGGAGTCACTTGAGTACTCAGTGTACTCAGCTCAATGCTTGACTTCATGCATTATTTTGGGCAAGTCACGCTCTTTAACCAAATTTTGTTGACTGAAAGATGTTCAGGTCAGAAGCAATGGTATTCTGTATTTGTACATGCCCTGGAACAAAAAAAAAGGTAACTTATTGAAATGTCACCAGAAAGCCTTATTTCTGCAATATTCTGAGCCAATACTTTTCTCCTAAGATTTATGTTTAATTCAAAATTGCCAGAGAATACGTTTAGTTGGGCACCTCAAACTAAAGACTTCATACAACTTCTGACAAGCCTCCTGCAAAATAATAGCAGTGTGCCATGTGAGTCAATGGGTGTTAAAAGGAAGAGAGAAACAAATCAATTGGCAAATGTTATCTTTCCTCTGAGGTAGGTGGGTTTTTAATTAGACTATTTAATCAAGAAAAAAATCAGAATAACTATTGAGCAAATGTTGTTAATCTGTTTCCTGATGTAAATCCTGAATAGTGCATCCCCTCACTTTTATGACTCTTCTTTATTTTTTCCTAATGGCATTGAAATTCTCGTTTTTAAAGATTATAGAATTTAGTGTTATAATTGTGGAAAAGATGTTTGCCATTTTTCAAGCAACAGAAAGGAGATGAAGCAAGAAGTACCTGATTTTGGAATGTAGAGGTAGAGTCTGAGAGATTCATTTTGTGCATGTGATTTAAAAAACAAATAGAATCCAAAACCCAGACACAAAAAACGACTTTGAAGTTCACAATAAAATATTTAGTGTTCATGTGTGAAGTTAAAATTA
The DNA here is from genome assembly GCF_027477595.1 of Haemorhous mexicanus. Classification (NCBI taxonomy): domain Eukaryota; kingdom Metazoa; phylum Chordata; class Aves; order Passeriformes; family Fringillidae; genus Haemorhous; species Haemorhous mexicanus. Next base: position 41,561,863 of record NC_082344.1, read on the forward strand.
AAGATGACTCAGATAATTGAACAGCATCAATATTAATGATTTGTGGAAGGAAAGGGCAACAAAGAATTGTCATGCAATTGAAAAAAATGAATGAATGCATGTGAGAACATCTGAAAAAGACATATACCCTTGAGGTGTGTGTTAAGTCATGAAATGCCAATGATGTTAAATTATTATTTTACTTTTAGAATTATTTCTCTCCATCTTTCATAGCAAATTACTGAAAATTACTTTTGCATATCACCCTTTACTAAATTTCTCTGCCCTGAGATGAGAGTTGGCTGTTACTGGCATCACTCATGGGCCTTGACCAAAAGTACCTCAGCAGGACTAGAGTCACTTGTCTGCCATAGCAGAGTTCCATCATCCCCTGTGAAAAATCTGTTGCAATAATAGTTGTTGTTATCACAGTATTTTCCATTCTTCAGAATGTCATAGTTCTGCTAAAATAATAGCCACAAGTACAGACACTACCAATGTCAGTAGGAAAGACTGGAGCATCCGGTCTGTGGCTGCTCTGCAGCACCCTTCTTTTATTTATTCTGTAGTATGCTGTAGGAATCTCACTTTTTTGAGCAAAGTTGTTGTAACACAAATTAAAAAGCCTTTATAGCACCACATATTTTTTTCTAGGTATTTAAATTGTATGTGTATCTAAATTATCTCTCCATTATGTAATTTTTTAATGAATTTTTTTCTTTTTGTGTGGGGAATTACTGCCAAAATTTTATAGAACATATTTTCAGGGTGCAGCAGGAAAAAGAAAAAGTCATTCTGTTGTCAGTGACCATCTTCATTGTCCCTTTCGATGACAGCAGTCACACTGTTTGGAACTCTCTCTTTATGAACTGTTGATGGAATTCATATAGCAAGCAATTAATTCTGAAATAATGAGGGAAGGCTAAAAACACAGGAAAAATATGCTAAACCACAACTTACTGCAAATTACTGGAATAAAAATATAGAAACATTTTCTGGTAATTCAGCAAATGCTAGTTGGGTTACTGCTGCCCCTGGGTAAACTGACATTTTCATATGCACTAATTAGCAAAGAGGTCAAATAAAATCTCAAATAAAATAGTTAATTTGTGGCATTTTGCCTCTATGGAGGACCTAATCTCAAGTTCTGGAGTAATAGACAAAGTAAAACCCTAGGTGTCCTACCCACCAGGACTGGCTATTGTCTACAGCTAATTATCTGCAAACAAAATGGAGAAAAATAAATCTGTAGATTTAAAAAATTATTTTTATTGCTTGATGAAAGCTGTGAAGTATCTTTATCCCAAAGCAGGAGATGATGCTGTCATGCACACAGAAGCACATTGGGTTGGTTATGGTCAAATGCTGGAGTGTGTGGCAGCAATGGCAGGGCTTTCCTGGTGAAATGACAGAGCCCAACATCTCCTCCCCTCACGTGGAAGCCGAGCCAGCAGCTCTGCTGGGCTGATGACAGCAGGGAGCTCGTTTGCTAATTAGTGCATAGAGAAATACCTGATTACACAGGAGTCACGGCGACTTGAAAAGAGCCAGCTGAAGTACCTGAAGAAATTGCACTCTGTATTTCCAAGCCAGCCACAAGCTCAGTTCTTGTTTCAGTCACAGAATTGTCCTGGTAAAATTTCCAGCTGCTGCAAACGTAATTTTATCTGCATGAAATATGGAAGGAGAAAGGACTGAATATTCAGCAACAGCATCATCCATTCTCTCAGAATCAGCATCTAGAACACAAGTGCTCAAGATCATGCATGTTTATACATGTAAATGATGCTAAATTACTGCATCGTGAGACTGCTGATAAGATGAGCAAAGCTGCTACTCAGTAAGCTACAAGTTTCTATGGAATTAGTTGTGAAATATACTGTTTTTATCTCCTCAAAATCCTTTTTAGAGGTGCCCATTTTAAATTTTAACTACACAAAGATTTGTTTTACCTTCCAGTAAAATAAAATCATATAGCTATAAAAGAATCAGGCACATTTCTTTGCAAATTATCCTTCATATAAATTTTATCTTTACAAATTCTTAAGTACTCTTTCTTTTATATTTTTCACCACCTAATTTTTTCCATTCATTTTTTATAGATGGATATGTTTGCCAGTACATAATGATGCATTTTTATATATTCATACATCATGAATTATTGCAGTTTGCTGTTTCAAAATATAAAGGTTTCATGAGGATGAACTTGGCAGGATATTTTTCCACATAAAAGTTAAAATAAAACCTATTTTAATGCAAATAAAAGCAGAAAGAAAGGTATTTTTCAATAAAAGTTAGTAAAAGTTTTTGTGCAAAGAGCTGGAGAAAGCAACATTTTAGAAACCCACAATTTTAAAATCCCTATATTGCCATTTTTCGTTATATACTTCATGAAGAAATAATATCAGGCAAAATCAGTAATAAATTCAAATTGTCATTTGATGCTTTTGAAATACTCTGAATCAAACTAAACTATGTTTTCCCCTGAAATAAAAGCAATTTTTTACTTCCTACTAAAGGCTCCATGAAAACTAAACCAAGTTTCTCCTTTTGTGAATTCAGGTGGTATTCCCTTCACAGGGGCTTGCAAGTGTGGCTTCTTGAGCAGTGTGAATGATAAATGCAATGAATGTTTGGATTCTTGGTGCCATGTGCTTTTGTTACACTTTTTTATTGTCTCTTTTTATTTCAAAGCATGTGTATATCATGACCTGTCTGGCCACATAATTTGTCAGTAGGCAGAATATTATGTCAGATCTGTAGTACATATAGGGCTGACAGTGTTGTCATTTTTTACCACTTGTGTGGTGTATTTTAGCCCTCTCTGAAATAATGGAAAATATTTTCTCAATGTGAATTGTTGAGGCACAAGTGTGCTTTGAAATTCCTGAGTTACTGGAAAAATTTTTCAGGCCCCATTGATTTTATTTCTGTTGAAATGTGTTATGAGCAGGAGTGAATCCATAAATCTGTACTGTGCCATGTGCACTGGAAAAAAGGGTCTTACAGTCCTTTAACTCTTGTTCAACTTTCAGCTCCTGTTGCTTTCTTTTAAGATCATTCTGGTTTTATTCAGAATACAAAAGGCATTCATTCACAGAAACACTTAGTGGGCCTACGGATGTTTTTATCCTCATTGTCATTTAACATTAATAAATGTACATGAGAAGACCACTATTGAATGTCAACATGTAAGCACTAACTTGAACAGAAAAAAGAAATAAAACAGAGCCCTATATGAGTCAATTTTTTAATTAGACTATTGAAAATGTTCGATAAAATAATGTTTAAATTTCACATGATGAAACACAAACCTTGAAAATTGATAACTCTTTTTCTTAGTGAAGGATGTAAGTGACATTTTGAAAAATTATCCCTCACCTAAATGTCTGATATTTTTAACTTAAAACTCTGGACAGCATTTCATTGCTTAGGTCATGGTTTATCACTAAATATTCCAGTCAGTAAACTAACTTCAAATCAGAACATCACAGACCTAAAAGAAAAGACAATCACCTACCTTTGTTTTAAAAACATATTTTGTTATCTCTTGTACTGATATTCAAAAGTAGAGTATTGCCTATGAACTTGACAAAGGTAAAATACTGAAACTTGCTTTCAGTAAAGAATGATTCAGCCTAGAGAATGATAATTTCACATGAGTAACACGTAGCTACATGAGGGTTAAATGAAGTCCTTTCCTCTAGAGTCAGGATGTAAAATTGTAACTAAAAATAAAAGCTGCTTCAGCTTTTGAGGACAGGGGGAGCAGAAGAGAGTGTTAGTCCATCCAAAAATAGTGTCCTTATATCTCCAGATATACAGAAGAGGCATACTTCCTTCTACAAAGCGAAACAGAAAGTTACCTGTGAAAGCCAAACCTTTTACCCCAAAACATTTGACTAACAGAGGGCTGTGTGAACAGTGAAGGTCTGCTCTTCAGTATGTAGCTAGTTCTAAAATACCCACAGGAGATGTTTTCTTTTGAGATGGTCCATTCTCCTATGGATTTGTATTTCAGATAACCTCCTGCTGTCCTAAGGAAATTGCATGGGAGTGGTGCTACCCCTCAGAATTGGAAATATGCTTATAACAGCAGTATATCTGGGTACAGAAATTATTTTACAACATTTTCATCTGCAAGCTATTGCTGTTTTCAGTTGTGTAGGGTGGTTCTGCTGTTGCTGTGCAGTGACACATAAGGCTGGGCATGTAAAGTAATGCAGTGTGACTGATACAAGCTGATGTTACACTTCACAGCACAATGTTTCATAATGTGTTATGTCAATGAGAGCATTTAATAAAAAAAAAAAAAAGTAATTCTCCAGACAGAACTGGTAGAAGAATCCAAGAATAATTTCCCTTCTCTCTACTTCCCTTTCCTGCAAAAACCCTAAAAAAATACCCCCCCCCCCCAAAAAAAAAAAACAAAAAACAAACCACCACTGAAAGCAGAGGCCAATTTTTATTTGATACACAAAAATAACTTTTGGAGAATACACAGCAGTTGGTGGTTGTGTAATACACTTAGAGCTGAATTAATAAGGGGGAATAATTTTTATTTAAAAACCTCTCTTTCTCTTTACAGAGTTAACATGATTTCACACATGTGATCTCTACTTGCTTCTAAAACCATGTGTTTTTAGAGGACTAAGACTAGAGTACTTTAATGTACTTCTAGTCTACATAATGTTTATGAGCATTTTCAGCTTGTAAGTCAACATGTTATTTCAATTCCAAACAAAAATATTTATTTTATGAACAGTCAGATGTTTCTCTTCATTGTATATTCCTTTTATTTATTTTAATTTTTAAACTTTGTCTGTTTTTCAAGGTGTACTTTTTATTTGTTTTCATACAAATACTTTTCTTGAAGATCACATGAACACTTGTATAGTGTTTTTCTCATGTAAGCTTCTTGAATTTTCTTTTTTTATGGGAATCAACTAAAATTTGGAAATATTTCTGTCTTATTTTTAAATTAAGTCCTTACACTAAAAAACCCCAAATGTCTCTCTCCCCAAAAAAGCCCAACCCAAAATCCTCTCACACACACACACACACACACACACACACACACACACACACACACACACAAAATTAAAACAAAGAAAAAGTATTTCTTAGACTAGCTAAACTTCTTTTGGCCTGAAAGTTAGAAACTGATGAATTGATAAATTCTTAAATTTGATAAATTATTTTTATACCACATCTTACAAATTAAGCAAAAGGAAATTCAGAAATCTATGAAATTCCAGCATTTAGAAAAACGATGGTGCAGGGATTAAAAATGAGTCTTAAAATTTATCAGTATGTCTCAACTTCCCAAGGATTATTCACTCAAATCAGGTCATCATCTAGGACACATTGCTTGTAATCTCTACCTCTATAAAACATTTTTCATCCCCATATAGTTGTAGGTTTGACCTTCATGTGAGAACTCAACCAGGAGTGAGCTCCCAAAATAATGCAGAAGTTTCCTATGGGAGTGGTGCTGCACTTTTCAAGTTTCTGGAAACCCAGGTAGTAAAGGTATTCATCTTCTGGAACACATTCTTATCTTTTCAAGCATGCTGATCTTACCAATCAAATATTGTAATTGGTACCTTTTGTTGTTACTTTGAACGTGATCCACTTTCAACTGTTCCACATACCCAAGGATTAAATGATCACGTTTATACTGTGTTTTATAGCTACTTTCTGATAAACTGAAAGGAGAAACTACCAAAAAGGATAAGTAAGTAATTTATTTACTGAAAAAAGTCACTGTTTCCTCAGAATAGAACCTGATTTTGCTTTCCAATGCCAAATTTTCCATTTTAACAATCAAGAGGAAAAAAAGTTATGTTTTTCCTTAATATAAAAGACTATTTTAGTGTATTTATGTGTGTTTGGTTTTTTGGTATGTTTTTTTTCCCTAGAATAATGCCAGTCTGTACAGTCCCACAACATTACTTGAAACACTAAATTACAAGACAAATATCAGAGACGACAAATATGTCATACCAAGAAAACAAAATCTGGTTAGAAAAGCTCACATGTTTAAACATATTAGTAGAGATTTAAAATTAGTGGGGATTTTTTAATTACATAAAGCAACTGCAGTAAGTTTAGGAGATATTAAGTAGTTGAGTGGATGAAATATGAATCATATAGTGAGAAAACTTCTACAGGTGGGTCCTTAATTAGTCATGCCAGTGGTGGTGTAACTCCATCCTGTAGTCTCTGTTTCAGTGTTGTTTACTGATAAAGGCTTTGTCTCCTGCTGGGAGACACTACCCAGTGGTGAACTGACTGCTCAGGAATATACTCATGCTACCACGAATACCTTTTCACGTGTATAAAATTTAGCATAGGCTCTTTATTTTAGCACCTTGTCCCCTCTATTCTGTTACCCTGTTCCCAGCACTCTGCAGGGATTCCCATTCCCGTCGCTTCCTTTGCAAAGGAAAGGAACTTTTCTTTGGACAGACCTGTGCTGCTGAGTCACAGGTGGTGGAGAGTTCTGCTGCCCCCTGAAGGGCTCTGCTACCCGTGTCCTCCACAAAGCCCTGTGGCTGCCGAGATTCTCCAGTGGCAAAGAGCAGACCTTTGCTTCTCTCTGCGTGCTTCTGCTTCTAAGCTTCCCCTGAAAATACTCCTTTTTTCAAATTTCCATCAGGAAAATGTAATTAGCCACCACTGGCCTTGTCTTTTGAAGAGTGGCGTATCCTGCTACAGTAACAGCAGCAAATAATTTAGGCTAATTTTGGTTATGGAAAAAGTAGTTTAGGATCTTTACGGTATAAATCCTTCTTTTTCCTTCTTCCTGCAGCAGTAAAAGCTCATATAGAAATAAGAATGGGGATTTTTTTTTTTAAGACTCATAATACCTATAGTCCACAACATTTTGCTAATCTGTTTTACTTGGTGTTTTTTAGCTAAAAGAGGATGGCAAAATTGTGCAAACATTCACACTTAGGTACACTCTTACATTTCTATAATAATAGCAATAATTTACCATTACTGTGCTACCATTGATGTTTAGAAGGCCTGCACAGGGTTCGGCTGTGGGGTTCAGCTTCAAGCCTTTTTTTTTCTACGTTGTATATATATGTAGTGTGTGTGTGTGTGTGTGTGTGTGTGTGTGTGTGTGTGTGTGTGTGTGTGTGTGTTAATCAACCTTTTCACTGGTGAAGTGAAACAGGCAGTTTCAGAGCACAGTTTATAGGTTTAGGTACGGGCTTTATGTTCCAAGCTTCACTCTGTATTTCTCTCCGACAGCAAAGGGAATCTAGATAAGAGTCTGGTTCGGGTCCCAGTCACAGGTTTGACATGTGACCCCAGAGAGATCCAGATGAGGGACCACTGTGAATATGCAGACACAACAAATGCGTGTCAGTGCACAGCCTCCATTCCCTAGGGAAGGTACCTTGGCAAAATTCTTAAATTGTTGCTGCAAGCAGATATCTGGATTAAAATAGAAATAATCCAAAATTTCAAAAGACAAAAGGCCAAAAATATCATGTAAATAAAGTACTGTCCTTTTTCTGTGGCTACACGTGCTAATGGAAATAAAATATTACCAATGTGCTGCTGTAGTGTTTATGATTCAGAAAAGGCGGGGAAGAATAAAACTTTTTTTTTTTTTTTTTTTTTTTTTTTTTTTTTTTTTTTATGTGGGCCATCAAACCCACTGTTGCTGTGGGCCAGTCAGCTGTAGGGCTGCTGGGGAAGGACACATGCTGTGTTACAAGTGCCAAGTCTGGTAGTTACATGCTGTAGTACAGAATAGTTCTTAGACAGGCAAGTGCTTTTATACAGAACAGATCACAGGAAGTGTAGTTATTACTGGAATGTAATATTAAAACCAACATGAAAACTGACTAAAGGTTACAGCATTTGCTATTGCAAATCTTTTACAGTTAGCATATAGTCCTCTTGGGGTGAGAGTGATGGAGATATGAGCAAGTGTTGTAACATGAGATCTGACATCATCTGATTTATTCATGTGCTTGAACAGTGGGTTATGTTATCTGCCTGATTCTTCATTTAAAAAGGAAGTTATTAAAACTGAATTTTAGCCACAGACATAAAAACGATGGAGTCATCCTGAAAAAGACTAGAAAACAGCTCACCAGTGTTTGAGCTCCTGTTGTGAAATTGTTTCTTTGCTTTTGCATATGAAGGAACATAATAAAAGAGGTCGATGTGAAAATAATCCTAAGGGCTCCATTTTCTTTTCCCTGAAAGCAGGAGACTAGGGAAAATTTCTTTTGAGGTTGCATGGAGTATACGGAAGGAAATTTAAGACATCATTATAATCCTGTCACAGCTGGAAGAGGCAGACTCCACCAGGAAGCTACTTCATCATCACAGCCTAATTTTATATTAAAAATTTCAAATATGTAAGATGATTAAAACCTCCAGTGGTTTAAGATTTTATTTCTGGGAGACGATAGATGCTGCAGAAAACTGAGCACACTCTACTTTGAAAACTGAGGGTACTTTTCTTTGCCTAGATTATTGAAGTAGAAAACATCTACAGTTGAAAGGATTGAAGAATGACATTGTGACTCAGTTCTTCGTCTTGAAATGACAAGATGCTCAGCATTTGCCCTCAGTTACAGCTGGTGTTAAATGCTCTTAGGTATGGTCATGGAGAAGGCTTCAAGCACCATGCCTAGATCAAATAGAAGACTTTAACATATTTATGTATAGCCTTCATTTAAAAAAAATTGATTTGCTTTTAACCATTGTTTAAATTAATGAAATTCTGCAGATATATTTTCAGTAACCTAATTTACATAGGCTGGAATACCTAATCAGTTTAATCCATTCTTGACAGATAATATTATTCTGGTAGAGAAACTTAATTTATCCATATACTTCCATTGTTGACATTTTTTTTCTTTGAGAGGAATTAAAAAATCAGAATAATAGCTACTGCATACTTTGTCTGCTTATAGTGAAAAAGGTTTATTTGGGTGAGAGGAGATCTCTCTTATTGTACCTTCCATTTTGGAAAATGGAAATTCTTTTAGAGGTAATTCATAGACAGCCTGAAATAATAAAAAAAAATAATAGCAGTTTTAATTAGAACAATATCTTTATTAGCTAAAAAATTAAGCAATACCTCATAAACACTTTAGAGACTGTTTAAACAAAACACATTTGTTTCTCCACTTAAGGCTAGCCTATGATTTTGTAATCACTCTCTGGTTTTTTTTGCCCTAAGATTCTATTTCAAAAATTTGAGTTGTTCTCATAGGGTATGACCCTGTGGTGCCAATAGGACACAATGAAAGGAAGTGACATTTATGCAAGAGAAATAGACTGTGTTTCATTAGGGAATTATTCTTAATTAAATTAAAAAAAATAATAAATAGGGAATTTTAACAGTCTTCTGAAAAAAATATTAAAAGTTACAGAGATTGAAAAAAAAACACTAGAGAAAGAGGAGCAGAGATTAATAATTAACTTTCTGCCTGTGATTTATCTTGGAATAATTTGCTTAGGTAGGCAAGTAATCAGGCTCTACTTTAATAAAAAACTAAGGTTGAGATTTTGGCTGGAGGACCTGAAAAAAGTATTTTTTTAAGTATTTTTTTATGATTCATGTCAGTGATGAAGTGAAAGGGGGAAGGAAAGGGCTGTCTATCTAAATGGGATTTTATATCATGTGGAGAACTAAATGGTAGTGCCCACAGAGAGAAATGTGACAACTCAGCCTGCCAGCACCACCTCCCAGCAACTTCTCTTCTCAGGACTCCTCTCTCATCTTTTCTGAAAGCAACAATGAGTAAATTCAGAGAGGTCTTCCAGTGGGCAAGGGAATTGTGACACATGAAGGAAGGCTGCTGAAAGCTGCAGTTCAGTGTAACCAAGGCTCGTGAAGCTGCTTCAGGCTGTGCAGCATCAGCAGGAGCAGGGCTGAGGAATAGGTATAGAATGAAAGGACTGTTGATAGTCTGTTTTCAACTTAAAAGTACTCTGAAGGATTTTGCAATTTATATGTTTAATCTGTACGTGTTATAATTGGAATTTGCACCTACAGAACTTCATGGGGAGCTAGAACTTAGTGCTTGCCAATCCAGGAGCTTCAACCTGAATTTACAACACACACAGCAGGGCTTCAGAAAAGGCTCTTGTACTCAGTGAAAATGAGGAGAGAGCTCATGGTAAGGGAGGAGGGAGACCAGTATCTCCTGCACTTTTCACTCTTCCCTCCTTCTTTGCCTCTAGTAGAATTAGTTCTGGTGGGGACACAAGGACAGAGTGGAATCTGTCCTGTCCTTTCCATGCAGGGTTGCTGGGAACAGTCCTGCCCTCTTGTAGCAGCGCAGCTAGACCAGACCTCCTGCTAGTCTTTCATCATTTTTGTAAACATTTTTGGGAAAGAAGGAAGAGCAAAATGCAGCTTTGTCACCCAGCTTACAGAATCTCTTATTTCAATTCTGGCCATGTCAGAACTGTCACGATCAAAGCCTTGCAGAAGGAGCATTTGCATGGCTAGACTGTATTTCAGCCTCTTCGTCTGGCAAGCCGCGTGCTTGAGCTCAGCTGTTAGCTAGCTTTCCTTTAGTTTTTAGTTTGTTTGTCTTTAATAGTCACTTTTCAAGTCCTGATAGTTTGAATGCTCTTCCAGATTTTGACTGTTGCTTGAAAGCATACTGCTGTTTTGCACTTATGAACTTCATGGTTAACCTGTGTCATGAAAAAAGAGTATATTGAATCCTGTTATGCACTTCTATATCATCAAAGTCTTTAAAACCACACAGTTGTAATTTCAAGTGGAGCCACAGATATTGTAGGTAGCCAAGTCTGAGGGCAGGATTAAAAAATCTGGTTTAAGTATACACACAAAACTCAGCTTAAATTACATAGTTTTAATTTTTCTCCATAAACAGAATTTTTTCTCTTTTTTTCTGAAAAAATGAAACATTCTGAGTTTGAAACCTGCATTCAAATATAAGAGTAATGATTGTAGATATTGTGGTAGATGTTTGTAAGTGAACAAATTCCTCCCTGATGGGATTTACACATGCCTGTTACTCTTCCATAAAGCTTTTCTGAAGCTGCAGATTGCACATGTACAAGTAAATCAGTACAGCTCCCAACCTCTACAGCACCCACTTGGGAACGAAAAGCATCTCAACAGGAGCTTCCAATTAAAAGCAAATGGGTGGAACAGGAACCATTTTATGCTGTCTTATGGTTTTGGCCAGAGTAGAAAGCAAGAATAGGTTACGTTGAAAACATAAAGTATTATGGTGAAGGAAAGTGAGCATACTGTGCTGGTGAAATAGTGTCAGAGGAGAGCTGTAAAGTAAAAACTATCCTAGCATGGGTAATGCTCTCAAATGTAACACAAGACACATGTAAGTAAGTAAATATTTTTTATGCCTGACAAGTCTGGCAACCTGTTGCATCGTACTTCTGTTGAATGAGTATCCCTAGTCTTTACTGTGCTATGGCTCTGCTCTGCAGAACCATCAAAAATTATGTAACAGACCAATCTCTAAAGCTTTTGATGGAGCAATTGAAGTACAAGACTTGTATGTACAGTCTTGATATAATTCTGGGACCATCAGTAGAAGAGCTGATGGTCCCAGAATTATATCAAACCAACCCAAAATTCTCCATTCTTTATTTAGAAAAACAAAAACCAAACCTTGAATTACTAGAGCCTATGACCGATGAGAGACCACTATAGTTAAAAAAATTATTTTACCCTTATAGCTCTGAGGGTTCCCCTTATTACTCGGAGGAAAACACTCTACAGTTAAAAAAGCTGATGCTTCAAATACCTACAAACTTGTAATCAGTGTGCTGCTCCAAATAGCAATGAAGTGTGCTCCATTCTGCATTGTTAGCAAATGCCACACTTGGATAGCAAGCATATAAAATGAACTAAAAATACTGGCTTCAATTGCCTGGTGACAATGAACATCTAGGACCTGTCAGATTTTCATTAAAAAAAAAAAAAGTTGAGAAATAAATTTTTATTATGAAATTATTATTAGTATCATATCACTCATGTAAATTCTGTAACTGAGTCTTTCTTAACAGATGTTTTACTGAAATTTGCATAGTAATGCTGAGGTTGCTTGAAGCTTTCCCTACAGCTTATGTTGGGGTAGGTTTTTTAGGTCAGTGATTACTGTACACACAGATGAATGCAGAAAAAAATGAATATTCCTAATTGTTTTTGTTTTATTTTGCTGATATTAAATGAAATGGAAAAATTAAAAAGTTGGCACTATCTTCTAAAAATCAGACCCATTGTCTCACTCTTTGTCATATAAAGTTATACAAAGCTTCTAGAATGTTTCAGAAGACGAGCTTTCCTTAAGTAATTATTAACCAAACCCAAATTTACAAACTTTATAAGTCTGTCTTGCCACTCACAAACCCATCTCAGAGTCTTGACGGACTTAGCGCCTCTACGTTTTGCAGAGTCTTATCTTGGTATGCAATATTTATCTGAAAGCCTGGGATTTGTAATATTGCCTGTCTAAACCAAAGAAATGAGATAAAACCAGGTCAATTCTCGAATGAAATATATCTCACAGAGTGATCTAGTAGCAGCAGATAAATTCTTACTCCTCATTTAGCTCTGGATCTTTGCCATGGCTCTGCACCCAGAATTGCTGTCTTTTGCTAAGACATCCAACATAAAGATCTAACTTGGTGCTAGAAATAAAGAATTCAGACATAGATATATCAGTCTCTCTCCTAGGAAAATTCCAAGCTGGTTATTAAATTCTGCTTGCCTAAACATTTGTTTGTTTGGTCATTATTGATTGAATGGGGGTATTTTATATTCTGTGAAGATATCTCATTTCATGGCCATTGAACCCTGGATCCTAAATTCCTTTACAGATAAGAGACCAAAGACATTTATTTTGAACATGTGAATTACCTGAAAGTAAGTTAAGGCTCTTTAAATTTATTATTGATATGCAGATCTTAGAGCATGTCACACCATAAAAAAGAATAATTATTGAAGAATACTTTACATGAATAAAAGAATTACTTTAAAAGAATACTTTACATGTATGAACAAGGCTCAAGGCATTTGCAAGCATCAGGAGATGACCCAAGGACAAATGCCAGAAGAGAAGATACATCTTCAAAGTCTATTTAGTTCACTGTATAAACTGTAGATTGTTGAACTGATGCAACTGTTTCGTTTTCTCTTGTCTTGTAAATACAAAGAATTTAAATAAATATTTTAACACACTGTACACACCAGAAATTATTGACTAATATAGCAGTCAATCAATCAAGTCCTTTAAAATTCTGTTTAAAATTATTTGTCACATTATTCACTATGGGACAGTGCCAGCTGTGTTTTAGAAATAAGCTCCTAATTTTAAACTCTTAATCTTAAAAAGCTAGAAAACAGCTACTGTTATCCAAGGGAGAGGAAAGATAGAGTGGTTTTTAGATGTCAATTTGTGTTTTCTTATGTTAAGACAATTTCTGGAAAATGTGTTTTAAAAGTAGCTTTCAATGTATTTGAATTAAGCAGAAGTGAAAACATGATATATTCTGAGTGAAGTCAAAGAAAGCAGTGACATTTAATGATGGTTTTTAAAGGAGGGTAGACAAGTTTTCAGCCAGGGCTTCCAAACACATAAGTAGTTCTAGCAGTTGAAAGCAGAGCATTTAAATCCTTTTTGACATCCTTAATTGGATGTTCCCTCACTCTCTCAAATAGCCTGTCTTGCTATTTGCCTTTACTTCTCTCTGAGTTTTTCAGAATATTAAAAATGTTCAGAACCTTCTAAAAATAATGCACTTAAATGTTTGTAATGCCCTGTTGTGTGCACAGCATCAAACCATTAGAGTCCGTGGAATTATACCTGGTGATATTTTACCACCCACCATTTACCAGTCAAGGCAGATAAACAGATGTGTACACTTCTTTAAAATCCTATTTTTGCCAGAGGTTGGGTATGTGAAGAATCAAACTGACAGTAGTGGTGGGTTGGTACAGAATGGGAGCAGTGTGAGCTCTGCAGTAGTGTCTCTGTGTGTTTATGTGTGAGTCCTTGTGTATGGATATGTGTGCTAGTATATACAAAAATATTTTCTGGCCAGGATTTTTATCCTATAATTTAGATTTTTAAAAAGACATATTACATTATATCTATATTCAGTATTTTCCAGTTGACATTTTCTTATCATGTTTAATGGTATGTCACGTGGGACATGCTTACAGTTCTGTAATAAAAGACCACCAAGCAGGTGGTAAAACACAAAAAAGGAAGAAGGAAAGGTAAAAAGTAGGAATAACTATTAGAGGAAAAGAAGCCAACACACACACAGCCACACCCACCCTGATTGTGTTAATGTACATGTCTGTGACTTATTCCTGTTTTTAAATTACTAAATTCTGTATGTAGACATAGTCCTCTTGATTTGAAAATGATGTGGTAGAATAAGAAGCAGTTTAGAGAAGCAGAAAATGACTGGTCAAAGCTATGGAGTAGCTTCCATGCAAAGCTATGGTGACAGGTAAGCAGGGAGGTTTTCTGAAGCACTTGAAGGAGAGAAGGAAGTGGTCTGTGAAAGAGAGTATGTATCAATAGTCATTGTCTCCTCCAGGACAAAAACTAGAGTACCAAGTTAAGGCACAAGGCGACAAATCCAACACCAGTACAAGGACTTTGGGACCTTTATACAGGATGTTGCAGATACCAGACCTTTATAGGAATTTACTTTGTTGCTGAACAAGAAAATATGTCAAGGATGGAAACTCATGGTGTGAGCAATTGTAGCCAGAGATCAGCTTTCTGAAGTACTAAGAGGCAGATTTTCCCACTTTCTTAATGCAAAATTTCACTGTATCATGTACTTTTATGCTTTGTTTTCCAAGGAAGAAAGCTATGAATTTAGGCAGAACAAAAATGAACACTGTGGGAGCATTCTTAAGCCCTGAAGCTGAGAGGTAAGCAATGCAATGTCACCGGTTTAGTACAAAGTTTAATCTACCACATTACAGATAATTGTAGACACAAAGAAAAAGACAATCAGGTGGGATTTGTTGAATTTGGATATTTTTTACTCACCTCTAATTTTCATTTTGAAGGAGTATTATTAAGTAGACATTTTTCAGCTTTTCTTGGGCTAATACTTTTTCAGTTTTTGAAGCCAATATCACTGACATTTAAAATAATGTATACAGTTTTCCCTCCTTATTTCTTTATTACATGATGTTTGAAACATTCTTGTTATGTTGATAGATTAGCGTGGAAGTGCCCAGTCTAAGAAAACTGTATATTTTCAATTTTTTTCTTTTTGCTTGTTTAATTTTACTACCTCCTCAGTTACGTAACTATGTGATGTGGGTTTTTTTATTTTTTCCTAACCACTCATTTCAAAACATTTTATGTGTTTAGCACAGTACATCCCAAGCTATTGAACATATCAGCCAAGACAAAATGTGGCAGTTGTAGCCTCAGGTAACTCATAAATGGGCTGTGCTCACATCTGAGAGAGAGGAGGAAAAAGTACAACTTGCTGTGCTTAGCAGTAACTGAGTTAATTATTTGCTGACATTGATATTCCACGAATATTGCCACATTCACAGGATTCCAAAGAGACTCAAATGTTACCAAGTCCCAAATGTGTTTTACCAAACTAAAAGAAATAAAATCAGGAAGTTAATGAACTGCGGATTGCTGGAAACAGGATGGCAAGAACTACAGCCCTACAAGCTCTTCCTCCTCTCCATGGGGTGCCTGATGCTGACCTCGGGCAGAGCTGATCCTGTGGCTTTGTGCTGTACACGGTGAGTCCCAGACGTGACTGCGGCGCCTCCACAGTGGGCTGTGAAAGCAGTGCACAGCTGGCAGTGGAAAGCACTGGAACCCCGTGCATGCTTGACATGCCTGACTCACAGAGTATGCCTTTGCATTGGCTGTTGGTCTGCATGAGTTGCTGGCCACCTGGATCAATAAGTGGTGGAAGTCCCTTGTTATTGCCTGGGAATAAGGGGTGATGCTGAGAGGGAGCCAAGCTCTGCCACCACAGACAGGGCATTTTTGGAATTGAACATCTTAGGTTGTTTACAGGCAGAGAACAGCTACCAAGAGGTGTTGAGAAACAAGATTTTCAGATTAAAATTAGCAGGGGGTGTATACAGGTAGAACAGCTACTAGAGAACGGGCAATGTAATAAATTATTGATCCTGTTGAGGGTGAGACATCTACAGCTAGAACACACAAAGCTGAGAGGCCACTGACAGGTGCAGAATAAAAACTAAATTACCTCAGAGAGGGCTGAAATAGATCTGGAGAGCAAGGAGGGACACTGTAGTGAAAGTGAAAGGGAAAGAAAGATAGCAAACTTCTGCCCAGAACAGAAGGAGAGGGTAAGAGTATCACTGCAGAGAGAATTCAAGCTGGGAAAGAGTTTCTGAGACAGAATCCAACCAGGTGGAAGGATAGGGGGCTGGTAAGTTTAAAAAATACCTCACATTTCTATTAACACATATTCCTAATGAGTTTTGAGGCATCACATACAAAGTCCTCATGTAGAAATATAGGATTTTTGTGTTTACTATCTACTGTTAAGTATTTAAAACTTGCTTGAGGCAGTAACATCCATAGCACTGAAGTTCCTTGCCGCCATGACTATTTTTTCTCCCTTAATCTTTGGTAGTAGATTAGTCACATGTTGGGGTACTAGAGCAGGAACTTGAATTGTTTCTTTTGGTATGATAAATACACACTTTTCTCTTTCAACATCAGAGCTGTGAGACAAAGAAACGTTACAATTATACACATAAATGCTTCTAAGATGTGAAACTTTTGTGACAGTGATTTCAGCCCTAAGAACATCAAGGTTATTTTGGGGATTCTCAAAATTTCTATAGCATAGATGCAGGAGGAGAAATAGGAGGGCTAGTGGCTGTGGAAGACCTTTATCTGTGCCACAGCAGTCTGATGCTCTCACGCAACTGCTGGCAATAAGTAGAAAGAATTTTCTAAGGCATGTCTAATTGTGAGTGAAGCTGGTTAAAAATGAAAGTTATGTGTAAAATGTCTTGGGTGTCTTTTGTCTTTTACCTTTGGGAAAAAAAGACTTTTTTGTCAGTTTTTGTTTAGTTCTCTTTTGGAACACAAGCAAATAAGTGGGTTAAACATGATTTTGGTACTTAACTAAAGTAATAAATCCACCCAATCCCTGATCCTTCTGTATTGACTTAAGAAAGAGTCCAACATAATGACCTTTATTTTAGCATCTACTCAGGACAAAATTAATTTGTTTTTTCAGAACTCCAGAATGTAGATAATGAACAGATTATTAAGGAGCAAGGTAATTATTTAGAGCGCCGGATTTGGGAAAAAATAATGGGCAAGGAGATGAGGGCAGATGGATGGGACTTCCACACTGTCAGTCATAATCTTCTTTTGGAAGTGAATAAATAGTTTGAGCTAAAAAGATGTGAAAGTCCTTTTCTGAGTTTCAGAGTAAAGATGCTCAGTCTTCAATCATGCCCACTGCAGGGAAAAAGTAGGTTTATAATTTTGACTGTGCTGTTTCAAGAACATCTTGACAGCTCACTTATAAGTGCTTGTGAGTTATTTGATTGTTACTGCTTGCTGTGCAATACCTCAGAGCCTAGGGGAAGGAAGGAACTCACCAGCTTGATTAGTTTCTCACATCTTTCTCTGGATTATATCCTTTGCCCCTTTATTATCTCTCATTTTTTGCACTCTCACATTACATTTGAAAACTGAGTAGTTAAAATGAAGTTAGGGATCTTGTTTGGTTTTCCCCAAACAGCATTTCCATGCTTTTCTGGATTGCTTTAAAAGGAGTATGATTATAATGATGACAACTGCAACCACACTATGGTCTGCATGTTTTTAACAGTGCTCTCAGGTAATTTATACTGGTTTATTACTTTTTCTTTTTTTTTTTTTTTTTCCCTCTACTATTAGTGCCCTTTCTTGCTACATTGTTTGACAATGTTTTTCATTAAAATGCAGACGTTTATCCTTTTTTTTTTTTTTTTTTTTACCATAGCACATGTTGTGTTTCCTCAGACATTAGACATAAGGTAGTTTAGGCAGCCAGTATCTCCCAAAGGTCTAACTGCCTTCTAACCCATCTAGTGTAAAAAGGTACTTGAAATCCGACACCTTTTCCCAAGAAAATTCCTCTCTTAGCTAAAGATAAACGCTCCCATTTTGCCTGTTTTCAGCTATTTTGACCTTATCCAGAAAAAAACAAATCTAGCAGGCTGAAGAGAAAAAGAAGTTGAAGTTATGTGCATCTGTTTGAGCATTACCCTGACCCTGAGCTCATCCTGGAGACTGTGTCCTATTACCTGGAGGTAATGCCTGTCCTTGTACATTCCCTAAGCTCTCTTTTGTTAACCCCTCATTAACAAACCAGATCGTTGGTGCATGTTCCTTTCTTAAAAAGTAAGAGTAGTGAACAGAAGTATAACTATACAATTTTATACCTAGATACGAGATTAAACACAAGTCTGTAAGGTTAGATTTTTGTCTACTTGTCCCCCATGCCATCTCTACAGAAACTGAGTGTCCCATCATGCTGGTCTGATTGTGCTGTACTCACTATTCTTTCCTCACTGTTCAGTTTCCTTGAGTATCAGAAGGATTGTGTGGATTACATTTGTCTTAGCAAAAAAGTCTGCCAAGTTGAGCTGAAACTTCCCCATTTCAGTGCTTAAATCTTCTAGGATCCAAGATTTGTTCAAGCCTTTTAGAATTCAGAACATTTTGGAAATAACTCAATGCCAAGAATAAAATATTGTTTTTCTTTAAAAGTATATTCTTTGAAGCTGCTTTTTGGATCGTGGTTTGGGTCATATCACTGGGTATTTGATTTAGGCAGAAATTCTGTGTTGAAACACTCCTGCTGCTAGATACTTGGTGTGCGTGCAGACACCCTGAACACACCCCATGCTCCCTGATCAGGTCCCTGATTACATTCTGGTAGCATTCCTAAGTCTCATTTAACTGGAAATTTTGTAAATCTCAACCTTTTTTGTCAGTATTATTTCTGTGTAAGAGACATCATCTGATTCTCACATGTCATACATCCTTGCAAAGGGCACACACTAGCTGCAGATTCACTGTGTGCACAGCTGCTCAGAATTAGTTTCCTACAAAACTCAAATTCCGTGGTTAACCAGTACCCAAACTCTCAGGTGCTTAATTTTTGCAAGCTGTAGCAAGACATCTGTATGAACTGTGGAACCAGTTCATACAAAAATCTATCAAGTGAAAGACTCTGAACGTGTGGCTGGAGCAGGTCCAAATTTATTACTGGAGAGTTCTTGCTGCTGGGCTCTTCTGTAAATGCATGCATTCATTTGTTCACTTTTTCCCCACTATCATGTGAATATCATGTAGAGAAGTTCACAGTCACATTTAAATCTCTTTTTTTTCCCTGAATGTTGTTGTGACAGGATTCCTCAGTGTTGTATTTAAAACCTTTCCTTGCTAAAAACCAAGCCAACAAGACTGACCAACCAAAAACCCCCAATCTGAAACTGAACATTTAGTGTTGAAAACCAACTATCTTGCTGCAGTTTTGCCTTTCATTAAGCACTAGAAAATAAATTATCTTATCATCAAAACAATATTACACCACTTATATAGAAGATTTCAGAAATGTTATATCTTTCCCTCAGGGCCCATAATCAAATCTTTTTCTATGTAGTTCAGAGTGGTTAAACAGCTGAAAGCCATAAAAGAATAGGGAAAGTTTTAAGATGTGGAGAAATTTAATTTGTGCTAGTTTTTAAAAGTAAGACCATATAATTTTCTTAAAATTTTATGTTAAGCCCAAAAATAGAGAAAGGCAGCCACAGAATGAAAGGGAAAATATCAGTAACATGTGATTCTGGGTGTAAGAAAATCCAGAAACTGTGTAGTGTGTGAGAAGATTATTACACACTTTTCAGCTTTGAAAATAGAAACTTTAACTTCAGAAGATAATTATGCTCTTCCATTACATTTATTGATCGGAACAAATCTTGCCCACCAATGTTTACAGGATATCACTGTCTGAAGAAATTACCTCACAAAGGAAGCTGGCATGGAGGTGAATGTAGACTGTGATGGGGCTTTCGTTATTTTCAGCGTCTGAAGCACGTACAAGCAGCAGCCACCGGTCAACACTGCCTTTAATATTTTGCAGATTTTTATATTTGGTAATTTGGAGTCAAAATTGAATACTTTTTTGAATTGAACCGTGACTTTTAAAACAGGGACAAGTTGAACGTAGTGAACATTTTCTTTCACTTGTGTTTCTCTTATTTGCTATTTATTCCTGGAAAATTATTTATAGATAGGCTTTTCTCCCATTAGAATTCTGATTTTGAAAATTCTGAAATTTGAGTCACGGTGGTTACCTAAAATTCAGTCTGGGGGTGGATGCCATGATGCTTTAGTTCTGCTTACACCATAGTGTTTCAGACACCACTGGGTATAATTTTGATACCAACCTGTTACCAAGAAGGCAATTGGGAGACATATAGTGTTGTGGTGTTTTGAGGGTCCCCAGGATGAGGTGAGATGAGAACCTGACTCCAAGTTTCCAGAAGGCTGATGTTATGTTTTGTTATATTATGTTATGTTATGTTATGTTATGTTATGTTATGTTATGTTCTGTTATGTTATATGTTATGTCATGTTATTATATTATATTATATTATATTATATTATATTATATTATATTATATTATATTATATTATATTATATTATATTATATTATATTATATTATATTATATTATATTAATATACTAAAGAAAGAGAAAGGAGACCTCAGAAGGCTAGAAGAAGAATGATAATAAAACCCCGTGACTGACCAGAGAGTCTGATGCAGCTGGACTGGGATTGGTCATTAAGTAAAAACAATTTACATGGAACCAATCAAAGATGAAACTGTTGGTAAGCAACCTCCAAACCACATTCCAAGCAATCAGATTCATTATTGTTTACATCTATTTTCTGAGGTTTCTCAGCTTCTCAGGAGAATAAACCAGGCAAAGGGATTTTTCAGAAACTATCATGGTGCTATGTATCGCGTGATGTGTAAACTTTGTGCATTGGAAACACCCTGGTCATCCAACAGTTGGTTCTACAGTTAGTTTACAGTTTGATGGTTTGCCTGTGTAATCCTGCAGTGTGCTATTAAACAAGCAGATGTTCACTCTAGGGATGGTTGTGCTTCATTTGTGAACAAAGTGATTCCCATGTGGATCACGACAAGGGATGTTCTCTGTCATAATTTGAAACTCAAGCAAGTCCAACAGATGAAAAATTGAATTGAATAACTGAAACAGAATGTGACCCACATGTTCCCAATATTAAGTTTTAGAAAGCACTTATGATCCATGCAAATGAAGACAACTCATGTATATTAATGCAATGCTTTTATTTTAATTATCTTTGCATATGGCATAGTAAATATTGATACTAATAATAAAGTTAAAGCAAGATGGAATTGAATATTCATAATTTGGCTCACAGTACATTGCAGATATTTTACACTGAAAATTAATTGTGTGAAGTTATATATAACTTTGTTAAGCTTTAATTTGGCTGGTTTTTTATCTACAGTATGCTTATTCTGTCCTTTATTATCACCTTCTGGCAAAAAAAAAAAAATGTAATCCATGAGGATTTCCATAAAAAAACCAAAGAAGGTGGCAAGAATGATAAAAGAAAACAGCTTAAGTTGTTCTGATAGAGAAGATTACTACATTAATTTAAACAACTTTTTATTTGCTTCACCACTGGAATGAAAAAATAATATTTGAATGCTTCTCCCTCTCTATCCTAGTTGATTTTTCCTGCCCACTGGTTTAGTATGATTTCTGTATTGCAACTTGCTTTTCATTCTTGATAGCTTTCTCCTCTTTTTTTGATCCTTCCAGATTTCTAGAATTGCAGCTGAAACATCCTTTGCAGAGACCCAATCCTTTGCCTGAACTTCTGTCCTTATGCATCTGAGGTATCACCTCTTGAATATTGCTGTACGGATGTACAACAACCTCCTTTCAAATTTCTATTTATTGCCTCATTTCTCTTAAATTATTATCATTCCCAGGGCTGCATTTAGACTTCTGGTCTATTTTTGTCTCATCTTCACTCTGACAAATAGCTCTTGTCTTCTTCAGTTTGACTTCAACAAGTTGTCATTGCTCTCTCTGCTCTTTTCAATGCTTCTCTTTTCAATGTTTCGCTTCTTCTTTCAATTCTCTTCTCAATCTTTCTTGTTTTCCGGGCTAATGAAAAAGAATTATAAGTTTAAAAATACTTTTAGAAGAAGCATTCTCTTATCTTGAAACGAATTAATTCCACTCCCCTTCCACCACTGTTCATTTTCCTTGGAACACAAGCAAGAAAGTCTGAGAAGGCTTCATGGGCTCCCAGTCCTTTTGCTTTGGTGGATGGCCCCATGCAGTTTCTGCAAGGCTTGTGTTTATTTTGTTTTCTCTTGAAGCAGCAGTTTTATATAGAAAAGCAATGTCTTAGCATGATCTGTTCTCTAGAGATAAGTGTCCTGAGGTTCTTTTCTTTTTGGCATTTATTTGTTTTCTTCCTGCTCTAGACCAGACGTGCTTGGAAACATATATTAATATAGCTGCAATGGAAGTTCAAGTCTTTTAAGCTCCTGTATAACGCATTTTGCTTTCAAGATCAGCCACTAACTGGTTCATATATTGTAACTATATAAATTCATTACATGCACTCAAAATTGAATAAATAAAAAATTAATTTAAGCTAATGGAATGAAGGATCTGTTGTTTGATTACTAGTCCTTTTCATTCTTCAGGCAGAGGTACTTTGCCAACAAACAATAAATGGAAAGGAATTAAAATAGAAATTAAAAGCTAAAAACAGTCTTCAGGGAAACCCTCAAGTATACCTTAAATTATATTCATTAAGGCATACTTCAGTTTAAGATAAATAAATTAAGAGTAACTCTAATTCAGCAGGGTATAAAGCTCACAGATATATGCTCAGAGTACATTCAACAAAAGTTTATCACTAAGTGTTCCTCAGTTTTGCACATCAAGCCCCCAGGTTCAATTTCTGGATGCCTGATTGCATTATCTCTGCCTAGCAGAAAAGTACTGACCTGAAATTCTTGTTTAAATGACCATCTAAGAATCCTTTTTCAAAATGAGTCGCAAGCATGGACTGGATACTTTTCTCAAGGATAACATAAATTATGCTGTCATAATAACAAATTCCTAATTTTTAAAGTTTTCTGATAAATTTAAAACACATATTTAAAAAATAATGTAAGAGTCCTATGAACTAATTCGCAGATAACCTAGAATCATCAGCTGCTGCAAAAATATTTTCAACTGCATGAGGCAATGATGAGGAGGATACAGGTGGAAGAGAAGGAAAATGTTCCTTTTTTTTCCTTAGGCACATTAATTTTTAAAGTTTTTCTTTCTCATTCATCTAGTAGAACCATAAATACTTCTATTTAGTGAATGATGGCCTACCACATGTTTAAGAAAAATTTCACTGATATTCTCACAGTCCACATACCACTAACTAAAACACTAGAAAAAACTCCACAACATCAAGACACAAACATCAAACAAGAAACTTTCAGAATTATCAGCATTAACACCTGGGTAGCACTCAGTTTAGAAAAATGTAAAATAAAATTATCAAAAGCATAACATAGCAAAGAAACATTGGTATTTTGCAGTCTCAGAAATGCTATTAAAATTATAAGCAGCGATGGTGTTGTGAGGTAGTAAATTATTTTTCTGGTGTTTATTCTTGACCTTCACAAAGCTGCAGCTGAACTAACAGAATGAGGTTGATTGAGTGCCTAGGATGCTGATTATAGGTTACCCATGCTTACATGATAACATGATATACAGTTTCACTAAACATCTTCAAATCACTTTTGCTCAGCTATACTCAATTTCTCTAGAAAGCAGAATGCTTGCGGCTCTCAAGCTGCATTCGAATTATTGTAATTAAATTTTTTTTATCTCTAATTTGAATCTGATTTTTTATTCCAGTCACAATCTCATCTGTGAGGGACTGTGATAACTCCCTGAATTTGTAATAGACTTCAATTTCAAAATAATTTTTTTTGTTACTTCTTCATTTTGTATTCTGACTTCAATCCATGTTTCTTACGTTTTTAATTTCTGAGGAAAAAGATCCTCATCCAGCTAAAACACAGAATTTTTCAGCAAGAAAAATGCTTTATTTTGCAACAAGTGCTCATAATTATGACAGGGTTCTAGGTTGTGAATCCCCAGTGGAGAAATAAAACACTTTAACTTTGTGTTTTCTTTGGCTGGATTAACCAGGCCTTGATCTCTCCTCTGAGAGCTTCTGGCTATGGTCAAATAATGTAGTGTGTAGTTTCTTTTCTTTTCTTTCCAACTTTGTGGAGGAGCATGTTAGGTTACTCAAACTGCTCACTCCTTGCCAGCTGCTAATATAAAATGGTATTGCTCTCTAAGGAGACTTGTTCTACATGTGTTTTTCCAAAGATCAGTATAAATTCTCCCCCTCTCTTACAGTTCTTTTTCAGCCTTACAGCTGTTCTGTACAGCCGAGGTTTAGTTTTACCTCGGTCGTTCTGCCCTCCATGCACACACATCTTTCAAAGCGGGCAGCGCACACAGAGCCAGCTCTCAACCCTCTGAGTTCATTCCCTGCTATTTGTCCCAGGACTGTGGAGCAGCTCTCCCTCGGTGCCCTGGATTTCCACCCAAAAGCCGATGATCAGCGCTGCAGCACGGCACGCTGAGCTGCCCTGCCATACTCCCTGCTCCACTGGCAGTGCTGCTCCATCCCACTGCTGAAACGTGACATACACTTGTGAGATTGTGAAATGTCAGAAAATTGGATTCAGCCATTCAAACACCTGCAGCATCCTTTCCATTCTAGTGCCTTTCACTTCCTACCTTTTAGGTTAAGATGTGTATTTTTCTCTGGCCTTCTCCCATATATGCATAGATGTGCTTCCTGTGCACTCATGGTAAAGTGAGGGAACTTTGGAAACAGGCAGATCCAAATCTAAGCAGGGACTAAAGTAAAAAAAAAAAATTAAATCAAATATTTGATTCTACTGTGGATATCTAATCACTATACACAGTTTAAAGGAGACTATTGGCACAATTTCCAAGCATTTCACTTAAAGAAACTGGTATTTTTTCCCAAAGTCATTTTGCTGAGCAGATAATGTGCACACTGAAGCCCTTTAGGTCTGAAGTCAGAAGAGAATGGTAGTAAAAACTTGTATTTCCATTTAGCCATAAACATTCTAATTGCTAAATGCAACAATGATGGAGAGGTACACAAATAATAAGTACACAAAGTTCTTCATCATGGTTTCTCTAAAGAAAAAAAATCTCATGTGGTCCTTCCCATTCTCTCAGGCAAATAATATTGAGTATACTAAAGTTGCAACTTCAATGAAACAAAAGTATTATCCACAGACACTAAGAAAATGTATTCACAGTCAATTCAAACTGCATTAAAAACAAATCCAAAGTTGCTTTCAAATTTCCTATTAGATCAATATGCAAATGTACTCCAGAAGAACTGAATAACCCTAGCTCTTGAGCAGTCCTGCGGTTGCTTTGGATGTGTTTTACACTCCTCCAGTTGCATTCCATGGCTAAGGGAGTAAGTGTACGTGTTGATCCAGCAGCGCTGGATGGGAGGAATCATAGTATGAGATTTGAAACTACTGTTTAATCTACTTTTAAAATTAAATTTGATGGAATTTCATGCATCCATTTTAAACTGAACACTTCATCTGGAGCAAAAAACCTCATATTTTTCAAAGATTGCATGTCTTGTTAAGTGTCATGCAGCAAATTTGGATTTACTATGTTTTGGATCCACAACTGTTTAATTATTTTGTGCAAAGAAACTTGCTTAAAACAGAGAAACACAGGATTCTGAACAAAGAAAGTCCCTTTTCAAACTAGGAAAACAGACCAAGATTTTGGTTTTTGCTTTTTGCTCAGCCTTTGGGCTACAAATTATTCTGCAATTGTTTATTTAAAGGCCTTTCTGCTCTACCATTCATGCATACAAGACTGTGTAAAAACAAGCAAACAAACTAAAAACAAAAACAGCAAAAAAACCTTAAAAAAGCAACATAAACATTACAGAAAAAGCTGATCTAAGGAAAATTCACCATCTAAAAAGATATATATACATACAGAGCTGTGAACTCTGTTGGGATTTAATCATTAATGCCTTTATAGCCAAGAAATATCAGAAGAGAAATAATGTAGCCAGCACTTCTAAAACTTCATGTGCTTCCAAACAGATACACCTGAGAAAAAAGATGAAAATTGAAACTGTTGCATTTGTTTAAAATTAATTTGACTACCTCATAGAAAAATGATAATCAAATTACCAAAAATTTAAATCTCAGTGAATCAGATTTCCCTCTTTGGGCTGATGGGACAGAAAGTTCACCTCGAGAACCAGAAAATTTTACAGCTCTTTCTTGATGATAAGGCAGCAAAGAGAACTGGTGTGGCAGCTCAGTCTAAGAGAAGCAAACTGGTTTATTCCCCTCTGTAACACCTAGCAGGAAGCCATGCAGTGTCCACTGATGAGCTGAATCACTTTACCAAGGCTTTTACACATATTACATTTAAAAGAAACACATTAGATATAAAATCTTCTCTGTATTGCAGTACACACACAACCAAAAAAAAAAAACAAATTCGACGTATTGTTACACTCTTTTCTTATATCAGCCACCAAAATAATCCAGAAATTCTTCCCCAGATTTCTTAATCCATCAAATATCATGACAATACATTCAGCCCTTTATCATGATATGCAAAATAAACATATTTTTTTCTTAACAGAAAATGAAATATCCTGATCTCATTCCCATTTTGACTGAATGGGAATAAATTTATTTTAAAATAAATTCTTGGAATAATGTTGAAAATATTCATCAGCCACAAGAATATAATTTCTGCCAATAACGGTTCTTTAGCTTGATGCAATGTCAGTGAATCTGGCTAAGTTTTGAAAAGAGAAGAGGCCTTGACTTTTCTTTTTCATTTATTCCCCCATCCCCCCACCTTTTCTGTTTTTAATTTTTCTTTTCAGATAGAATACTGCATGACAAAGCACTGGAAGGGTCTGGGGGGGGAGCAATTATCAGCATATTTCTTGTACTTGCTCTTTTTACCTCCCCTGTTTGTTTCACACTGTTCTGCCTCTTTATTTTGTTACTTAAGAAGCTTTCTGGACAAGAAGTACATTGTTTTCCAGGACTGGAAAATGCTTTATGCTGTAGGAACATACAATTGCAACATACAATTACTATTATAAATAATGGAATCTTATTTAATAACAGTAATCTGCAGAGGCAGTTGAACTTGTGGAGCTACTTAAAGCCCTTTATGAAAAACACAAAATCAAATAAAAGGGAAATTTCTTTCAGCAAAAGTGACTCATTTAATACAAATTGTAAAGTGAATTTTCTTTGCTTTTAATCTCAAAGATCTTAATGCCTGCCCATTCTGGTACCCTAGAATTCTGATGTTGACTCTACAGAGCTTTTCCAAATATGAAAAAAAAGAATTCAGTGTTTGTTTGGTGACATTCTTCTGGTAGGAAAACCTTTTCCTTTCTTACAGGTGTTGCATAAAACATGAATGCATTCTTTCCACTCTATCCCAGTGAGATCAGCCAGAGAGATTTGCCCTGGAGCGGCCCTAGTTCTTCACATTATTTTGCTTGTTATGCAGGGGGTACATTTCTGTGTTGTATTTTCATGATGCTACTTCACTTTGGCAGGTAGGTGGTATTTCTTTGGATCCAAAAATGCATCACACAATGCAGCAATGTTTCACACAAAGCAGTATTGAGGAGCCTAATTTAATGCTTGCCACTTTCAAGTGAGTGATTTTTAAATAGCTCCGTTCCATGTTTCTTGTGGTTTGTGCTGTACTTTTATGAGTCTCAAATGGGTATTTTGGATATATATTCATAGTCAGAAAATTCTGATATCTGGTAGCCTATTCAGTTCACAAATCATGAGAATCAGACAGTTTTTTCAGCCTACATGTTTGCAACTAAATCACTCAGCTTTCTTTATGAACAGGTTTTCTCGGGGGCTATGACAATCTTTAATCCCTTTCTGTTTAGAAATCACATCTCCTTCAGTTTATTTTTAATGTCAGCAATAACAACTATTGATTTTCTCATCATCCAATTTACCACAGTTGACACACCAACAATGCACAGCATAGGTCTCAATTTTCTCCTCAAAGCATCACACTTTACTCATATACATTCATTCACCTGGCCCTCACGGTGGGGAGAGTAGAAAGAATCATCCAATATCTCAGAATGCTCAACCTGGAAGACCCATTTTCTTCATGGAAGGGATGTATAAGATCTAAGAAATCAGGGAAAGACTAATCTATAGGATAACCAAGAATAAATAACCAAGAACTCCTTAGTGAAATGATTTTATGATGTTGCCAATTAATTTGTTCCGTGTTACACAAAATAAAACAGTTACTCCCATGTGGATTCCTATGGCTGCTTGTACATTTGGTGTAAGTTTGAGAGAAGATATCAGAAAGAGTCTGGGCCTTCCTGCCACTGGCCCATTTTACCTAAATAGCACCAAGAGATTGTTTCTGAAATTTAGGAGTGATTACAATCAAAGATCTAGAGGATAAATTCAAGCATGTCCATGTTAACCAGTTGAAATAAACTTTCAAGTCACTTTATGTGTAAACATTTTTTCCTCTCTTTTTATTTCTTTTTTTTTTATTTTTAAATATAGTTTTGCTTTTATTCTGAAGTTTCTCATCCTTTTTAGAGTTACACATTAAAAAAATCCTAGGCTTTTCACTGAATCATGGGTTTTACCCTGGAGTCAAATACCTTCTGAAGCTAAATTTGGCAATCCTTCACTTGTGTCCCCAAAATCCCAAATGGGACCTAATCCAAAGTGCTTGATAAGATAAATGCATGAAATCTGTCTCTTAAAAACCACATATTGCCATTTTATCTTTTTATATATAACTATAGCTCTCACAGCTAGGGTATTCTAGCCAAAATAATAAAGTGGGTTAGGTTGCCTTCCTTGTGAAGATCTTTTAAACCCCACTTGAAATTGCAGTAATCTGAACAGTGAAGATAGATGATATGAAATGCATCAGTGTTACCTTGTCAATGAGAAACCTTAATAAAAAAATTGATGCCTGTATTTATAAAGAAAACGTATATTTTCCTTAAGATTTTTTACCTCTTTATAAATTGATTATACATTCTTCTCATGAAAAAAAAAACAAACAAATTGCTTATTTATAGAGTTAGATCCAGATAATGAATTTTAAAAAAGAATCAAAGCAAAAAACCCACAATAAAAGATATTAGGTAATAATAAAAAAAAAGAAAAAAGAAAAGAAGAGAGCGAATATTATGCTCAAACATTAGAAACTAATGAAATATCTTACCTGGGTTCACAGCATTAGAATTTTTTAGCATAATTTTAATCCTTTTATACTTCTGTTGTGCCCTGGAAGGGCACAACAGAAGTATAAAAGGATTAAAATGGTCTATTCCCTTGGTGGCCAAACACAAAAGAGAGGGTGTTCTAAACATAGGTATCTGAATTTGATAATTTTTCCCATCACAAAATTAAAGCCAGATGTATTTGTGTTATCATTAACCCGACAAAGACATCACTGTTATAAAACTGAAGATACAGTAAGAGTCCTAAAAGTTTCTAGGTAGATGTGTATAGCTGACAGATAAGAAAAAAAATACCAATTTTAAATGAAAGTTTCTGCTTTTGTAGTGTATCTCTTCCTGTGGTTTATTAGAGAATCAAAGCTTTCACTTATAACTTTTTTGAAAATCTCTTTGGAAGCTACTTGAGGACAGAAAAAGGGCAGATGTGAAAAAAAGGGGGAGAAACATTACTGGGAAAGATTTAAAAAGCCATAGCTTGAAATGATCACTTATTCTGTGTGTTGATGAAATGTAGTCAAACGGATCTTTACTAACCTAAAAAGCAGTTCAAAAATGACACAGGAAAAAAACCAACATCTTTAATTTTGAGTGTAAACCTTTCACTCAACAGGTTATCGCATCTGAAAGGATTACAAAAACAGAGCAGTGTAGAAAAACAACTAAGGAAAGAATACAGGGGGCAAGTGTAACCAAGCTCAACAAAATTTACAGTAGAGAACAGAAGAAATTAGATGGGATAAGCTCTACCTCACTAGGAACTATTTTTCAAAATTTTATCAGGTTACTGAATTTTCCAGTTTCAGAAATGGTGAAAAAAGTTATAAGCCACCTAAATATCAAACTGAGAGAAGTGGGGAAGAAATTGCTCACAGAGTAGTTGTCAAGTTGCCACAGAGTAGTCAAAAAATATTTGAGTTATTCTGTGTCCTAATTAGGATTGTTATCATTTGTCAGTGAGCTGCTAATAGCTTTCTAATATTTTTACTTAACTGAGAAAGAAGGGGTGTCCACCCTTTGAAAACCAGATTAAAATTTTATAGTTTCTTTTTTTAATATTAGTGATGACTCTTCTGATCCTCTGCCGAGCCAAAATTGAAACTCAAAGAATAAACAAAGCACTAAAAACCAAAGCACCAAATAAAAGCCAACCAAATGTAAACACAAACCAACACAAATACAACCTCAGGAAAGGAAAACAAACCACTAAGTAATCTGGTTAAAATATGGTAACACAGGAGTGGAGGAAGGGGAAACAAGTTCAAGATTAACATCTCTACTCCATTTCACCAAAATTACCTGCACAAAATGGAATGAAACAACAAGTTCCAGCAGAACTACCAGCCTGCTTGGCACTAGTTATGTGGCAGCCAGTTCTGATGTATGACTATTTCTGCTACCATGTTTCTAAAAAATGTAGAAGAACTGAGAAGAGTCCAGAGAAGAGCTATACAGGATAAAAACACATCTATAAAATATAGGACCTTGAAAGATTTGGATATTCCCTACTGAGGAAAATGGAAATATAAAGGTATCTAAATTCCTAATTAAAAACATCCCCATGGTCTGATAAACCAAAAAACCCCCTTAACAACAGATGATAGAGACAAATACTGAGATCAACTCAGAGGCTGTAGAGACACTCCTGCTGTAAGTGCTTAAAGAGAAAGAATAAACTTTTCTTCCTAAATATGTTTCAAAAAGTCTATGAAAACATCATTCTGCCTCCCAGCTGGGGAAATCTTGATTCTCCCTGACAGTCCTAAACATAAAACTCTATTTTTCATTTAGTGAATTGGGAGATAGATTAGTTTAACACTCCATGTTTTTGGAAGCCTATTAAGTGAGAAGAGATAATGAGACTTAGTTTTTATGCAAAAACCTAGAAAGAAAAGAATTTACATCTATCTAGTATCAAGAAAGCTTACAGACCCCAAGCAACTTTTGTGGAAAACTGAATTTTCTAGGCTTTTCACAACTAAGCCTGTTTTTCTGAGGGTTTCAGCATGAGCATATGTGGGGTGTTACATGACGAGTTGAATACATTTAACTCAGCCAGCAATTATCAAATGAAGCTCTTTCAAACTGTTAGCATAAAAACCCATCCCTGATCTAAGCAAACAGTATTGTTAACAAGTTTTAGCTTTTAATTATAATCCAAGTTTTACAAAGGGGGAAGAACTCTTTCCTGGAGATCAAACATTTCTTGATTTAACAAGATTTAGTCCTGTTCATTGTCCTAGTAAATAGAGAAATAAATCTGAAAGAAGTGAATTAGCTGCTTTAGATCAATAAGTCCTGATCAAGATTTTTTTTGAAGGTCAGTCACTTTTGAACCTATGGGTGACAGCAATAACTTATACAAAAACTAAGTCAAATTCAGGAGCTGGTTTTCTACAAATGTGGAATGGCTTTACACAGCTTCAGTTGCTTTAAAGGGTGAACATTTACTTTTTTTTCCAGAAGAAAGTGCCTTTGAATGGTGAAAGCTGCTGATAAAACGGATGAGAGATAACATACTTGCAATCTTTCAGCCTTCTGCTTTCTTACACTGTTGAGAGCTAGTCCACGAGACAGGTCTACAGGAATTTGCATTGAACACTTTCAAAATACTTACATAAAAGCTTTGGGGATGAGCTGGGAGGAAACTAGCAAGTCAGTAAAAGAAAAAGCTGTTTTTATCTGGTATCTGCCTGCATTAAAATCAGAAAACTGTAACAGCTGTGACCAAGTACAGACAGATATCAGCTTTGCACTGCTCACCACACCCTCTGCAACTGCTGTAAAAGAGAGGTTATCAACATGAGATACAAATTAATGGGGATTTTTTTTTTTGTTACCTACCATGTAATATCTG
This sequence comes from Haemorhous mexicanus, assembly GCF_027477595.1. Taxonomy (NCBI): domain Eukaryota; kingdom Metazoa; phylum Chordata; class Aves; order Passeriformes; family Fringillidae; genus Haemorhous; species Haemorhous mexicanus. Next base: position 41,594,202 of record NC_082344.1, read on the forward strand.
GCAGACAGAAAGCCCTGATGCTAAATGGACTTGATTGATCTGTCAAGATCATGTGAGATGAAATTTAATATGTTTTCATTTCACATAACACTTCAATGCTTCAGTAAATTACAAGGACAAAGTATTTGGATATTTTCTGCTTAATTTTTATTTTTACATTGGAATTGTTTCTCTTGACTTTTTATGCGGACTCATTTGACTTCATGCTTTATGAACATTCCATCTGCAATGTCTCAAATGTTTTGCTAGACAACATTCATGAGTCCACAGCCTGCAATCTAACACTTTAAATGCTATTGGCATCGATTATTATGCAGCTTTTCAAAAGTGTGGTTAGAATAGAATACAATCAAAAATAATATTTCATTTGGGAGGGACCTCCAAAAATCATCCAGTCTGACTGCCTGAGCACTTCAGAGCTGACCAAAACTTGATAAAAATTATTAAGATCTTTGTCCAAACACCTCCAAAACACTGACAAGCTCAGGGAATGAACCACCACTTTAGGAAATATATTCCAGAATTTGACCACCCTTGCAGTAAATAAATGCTTTTTAATGGCCAGTCTAAACCTCCCCCAACATAGATTTGAACCATTCCCACACATCCTACCAGTGGATCCCCAGGAGAAGGGCTCAGCACCTCCCTTGCCACTTTTCCTCCTCGTGGAGCTGCAGAGAGCAGAGAGGTCAGCCCCCAAACTCCTTCTCTCCAAGCTAGATGGACTCAGAGTCCTTAGTTCCTCCCCCCAGGACATGCCCACCAGCCCTGTCACCAACTTTGTTGCCTTCTCTGGACATGTCCAAGGAGGGTCACATCCTTCTTGATGTGTGGGGCCCAGAACTGCACACACCACCCAGGGTGAGCCCCCCAAGGCTAAATGCAGGGGGACAGTCACCTCTGCTGGTTGTCTGCTCATGCTGAGCTCGGAGCATCTCAGAGTGGGGTTCTGCCCTCTGGGTTCCCTCCACACTGAGACCAGCACTCCAAATCCCTCTCTGAAGGGCTGCCCTCCAGCCACTCCTCTACCCATTTTACTCATTCCCAGAGTTTCTCTGTCCCAGGTGCACAATCCATCATTTGGACTTCTTGTATTTTGTGCTACTGATGGTGCCCACTGCTACAATCTAAAGCTGTTAACTGAGTACTAAATTCAGTATTTCTCTAAATAGAATGTGAGACAATAAGGTGGCTATTAGTTTGTACCGTTTTACAGAACTCATTATAGCTAAAAGGGTTCTTAACTCTAAATATTAGCTCGGGATTCCAACCTAAATTTAAAGCAGATTGAAGATGGTGGGGTGAAGAAAGAGAAAAAGGAACAGGGAGTGGTAAAGACAAGAAGACCAAAAAAAATAAAAAAGAGTAAGGTCTGAAACTGCTTTCCATTTTTTCAATTCTTTTGTTTTTACTCTTCTAGCTTTTTCATGTTACAACTCAGTTAGCAAGGAAGGTTTTAAGTATGTGAAGAAAAAGGCGTTATCTTTGCATGTTCTTTCGATGGCATACTGCTTTTTTAAAACTAGCATATGTGCATATAAACAGTGATCTACTTCTTTCTTTCATCTCAAAGATATGCTTTTCTTTTCAAAGGTTCATAAAATGCTTTGATACTCTACACAGGCTAAACTACTCAGCTTTATACATGCATATTTCCTTGGAGAACCTTCAGCATGTTTGCTGATATTAAACCTTTCCTTTGTAAAACAGAAATACCTAGGCAAATGGAAATCCTCTGTAATGTTTTTATTTAGTGGAAACTTTCATGAAATTTGAAGAGTTTTAAGGAAAACAGCAAATCTGTCACTTTGCTCATGTGACTAATAGCTTCTAAAATAAAGATTGATTAATTTTGTGGCTATGGAATAATTTGAAAGGATAGCTAAATTTTTTTTAAAAAAGCTCTTTTTCATTTTTCAAGCAGAATAAGTAAATAGGTTAGCTGATATTATTATGGGGATAAAAATGTGTTAGTCACTTTGGGGATATTTGAACTCTGCAGCAAACACCAAAGGAAAACTTAATTTTCATTAAACTGGAAGAAATTCAAAGTGTATTTCAAAAGTAATTAAATACAACAACCAAACTTACTAGGTCAGGTGTGGAATCACAAACTTGTAAAACCTATGCATTCCAAATTTCTTATGAACCAAAGCAGAATAATGAGGATTTTTTTTCCCCCATGCAGTACAATGACAGTGGTTGCATGAACTGAATGTGCAGTGGCACTAATTAAAGGGTTGTTCTACTCTCTTTCCTTGGAGCAGTAGACCAGATGTCCTGTAGGAAGAAACATTTATATATTCATGCACTATACCCTATTTCATTTGACCTTTCCATGCCTGAAAACTTCCTGATGAGCTCAGCCTATTAAAAAATATGTTTTTAGGATTCATATCAGAAATAACCTAATTTAATAATCCCTATTTTCTGTTTACTGTATAGTGAAACTGAAACTAGTGTCTGATTCAGAGGGTATCTAGAAACACTGCATATTTCTTGCAAGAGGTTAGTTCAGTGTTTGGGAGTGACACCTTTGTTCTGGGATTGAGGCAGAGAATAAAGAGCTATAAAGCCTGGTAAGCTATTGGGTGAAAATGGATTTGGGATGAAATTCATCTTGTATCAACCAGTCAGCTGAATCTGACAGGATGCTTGTTATTTCTCCAGAAAACCCACAGGCTTTGCATGTGAAAATATAGAATATCTCCAATTATTATGGCTTAGGGTAAAAAAAATTTCAACAACATATCCTTAGGTAAGAAAATGAAAGACAGAGAAAAAAAAACACAGGCAAAGTCTTGCAGAACAATTGTACTGCTGTGGGCCTCTTATACACTAAAAACTATCTCAGCTCTCAAAGCACTATATGAAAAAGTTCTTCAAGACACTGCATCTCACCTAATTAGGAGAAAAGGAATCTTCCTGTAAATGCTTCTTGTGCATTTATGTTCCTAGTACTGCAAACACACATTTCAGGAAATGTTATTTAACAACTTGAACATTAACTATTCAGTGAGCTTTCAACAGTAAAGGTACAATTGCCACAGTAACTAGAAACATTTCAAGAGAAACTCGGTTCTCAAACTAAAAGGTGCTGGTTCTTATAAAGGACAGTGTCTTAAAAGCTAATCTTTAACCAAGTATAATCTGAAATTTGAATGAAATTCCAGACCCAGAAATAAAATTATTGCAACTTTGATTGAGATGTTTCAGGGCAACCTGCAAATTATAGTGATTTATCTACTATATGTATTTTTCTTCTGCCTTCAACTCATCAGAATAGAACCATAAAGGACTCCAATGCCATGTGATGTCCTGTCTGAGTAAAACAATCTTGTAGGAATCTTTGTGGAGTAATCTGGCCTCCATCCCTTTAAATGTGTAATTCAATTAACAGATTATTATTTAGCAGGGCAAATTTTTGTGTACAGTTCAAACAAAGCATAAAGATACTTTCTGTGCCTCAGGTATTGTATGCCTAACATAGTCCAGTTAGGACAAAATATTTTTGAGCAATGATGGGCACCAAATCACAATGTTTAATATTACAGTAGTTTTCAGTAATTTTGTAAAATGTGTCAAAGTCAAAAAACATTTTGCATGCATTGTTTAACAACATTTCTAGGAAGAGAGACAATTCCTTTTTGAGATAGATTTGCAATGTATAACACATTGTATAACACAGGTCAATTTCTGCAACCTGTTGATTATTATACAGATTCTGTTTAATAGGATTATCTAGTTCTATACTAACTCTCATGATATATGATCCACCCTACTCAGACCCATGTTATGCTAAGTTGGTAGACTGGCAACACCAGGAGAGAAGTTTTTCTCTGCAAACCAACAGATGTTGATGTTATCTTATGTTACAAAACACCATGATACCTTTGTGTTACCAAAATGTAACTATTCTGTCACAAACAACTGTTTCATAAATCAACACTATGTTTTTGTTCTTCCCCTTTATACTATTGTATTTCCTCAGCAGTCTGAGTCAAAAAATCTAGTATGGTAGAGTCACCAGAAAGAAATAAATACAGGCTGCAATTAGAGTCTAGGTCTGTTTTGTGTGTCTTCAAGGCAAAACTATTCCTTCTTTTCAATGCTGAAGCTACAGTAAACAGTAATGAAACATGTTTCAGAATTCAAAGCATGAATAAGATGCACACTTCCTTGTCCATATTTAAAAGGTGAGAGTCCTTGATGTACAGGATTCTATGATTATGTCTGAGCCTGTAATAGATAGAGTTAAAATTCAGAATACGGAGTGTGATCTCTGGGAAACTGAAATCCTAAGCAAGTAAAAAATTTAGCTGTACAAGAATAATACACTAGAATATTTTATATTTTAAAGCTCAAATACACCATTTGAGAGAATTTAATTTTCAGTCTTTAGCTGACCAGTATCTCTTCCTTTTTTTAATAAAAATTTTCTTTTCTGAAGTTATTCATTGTAATTAGTTAGTAGAAAAAGCTCAATACATCTGAAAACACAAAATTAATAATATACTGTGATCCCAAGAGTAATACAGTATGTTAAGAAAAATATGAGCTCTGTTGAATGATCTTTTTAAACACAGTAGATAATTTTGTTGAAAGAACTGAAATTTGAAAACTGAGCCTCTGAAATACATGAAGAAGTGACTCACTGTTGGGAGCCAAAGTTGCAAATAATATCTTTGAGAAACAAATAAATGAGTCACTTGTGAAACAGGGAGTAGATGATTTTCTTAATCAAAGCACTGATTGACAAAAGAAAGTGGAAATAATACCCTGGAAATCAAACATCTGTACAGTATATATATGTATAATGTAAAGTGAGTTTATATGTCAGTTAAATAACTGAAATCTTCACATCCTGTCCTTGAACTTCTACAGCAGAATCCACTTCAATTATAAAATTAGTTTTGCCTGCGACAATGGCACTCTTTAAAACATTTTAACTCAAGTGTAGTCTACTGGAAACAGGGCAATATAGTCAAGCTTTATTGCAAAGGGGATCGAGAGAGTTGTCGCACAATTGGGCAGAAAAAACCACTACCATTCTAGTCCTACTTAGGTTGTCCTTTGGAAAACTATCAAGCTTCAGGGCTCTACACCACTTGTAATAACAAATGTTTTTACTTGAGTTGTCATATTTTGTCTTTACACAAATATAAAAAAAACCAACTTCCCCAAAAAAGCAAACAAGCTACAGCTGTCTCAAATCTGTCATAGAAGCCATGCTCCTACGTACAGAAACCCAGTCCTTTTCACCAGAAGGAATCAGAACCTTAGAAATTGGGCTGGTTCTTTTTTTTTTTTTTAATTAAATTCTGACTTCTGTGGGAGACTAATAAGAATTTGCTCAACTTGAATAGTAAAAGAAGTACTTAAAGTATTGAATGGTCTGCAATATCTCTAATTTTGTCTAAAATAATGAATATATAAACCAATGAAATATAATTCAGAATGTAAACAAAATATCTTTAAGCAGTATTTACTTTTTGTGAAGCTTAATTTTGAAAGAGATGTAATATTTTTGGTGCTGTGAAACCGTTTGAATCCTGTTTGTTCTAGTTATCAAATACCTTGAAAAGCATCGAAGACACAATGATAACACCTTGCCTTTTTTCCTAAACAATTTTTATGAACATGAAGTTAAACATGGATAAATGAAGATAATTAGAAATTTGAAAAAAGTCAAATTTTCAGATTGTTTATGACAAATATAATAATTTCTGTATCACAGCATAGTTAAGTATGGAGGAGACATGTGCACATAATCTAGTTTACCTGCCTACCTAGAGATGGCTTCAGGAAACAAAACACCATCCCAAGTATAAATAACTTAAAACCCCCAGACGTTAGTCTTAATTAGGTAAAAACCCCTTCGGCTTTACTTACATAGGTAATGATACAAATTTCACTTAATCTCTGTTTATGTAAGGAAAAAGCTCTAAATTCACACAATCAAGTAAGGTATTCAATCAAGCTGACAAGGATCTCCCTAGGACCACTGGCTCATCTGTCACTAGGTCTCCAATGATCCACAGTCTCCAATGATGTGATATTAAAATATGACTTAACACAGAACAAGGAAAGAGTGACAAGGCAATTTTCCAAGTAAACTTTAGAAAAAACCAAAAAACTTTCAAAACCACAGCCACTTGAAAGAATTAACAAATTGAAAGATGGACAAATATAATAGACACTAAGATAATTTTCTTACAATTTCTCATCAGAAACAGTAAATTATCTGTCTTAGTATACTCAGACTGCATTTGCACATGATAGCTTTGTGTGCAGCTACTACTAATGTTATGAATTCATCTCCAGTTTGAAAGAGTTTGATGCAGAAGAACTCACCTTTATATGAACCCACTTTATACAACAAAACTTACATCCATCAAAGACTGTTATTACTCTAAACAGAAAACAGTACCTTTGGAGCTGGTTATCTAAACTTTTCCACTCACATTTGTTTAGATCTCGTACTTGAGAAAATTTACACTGATTTTTCCAGAGTAGAATCTTGTGAGAGAGAAAATAAGCCAATTTTATTTGTTTACACCCTATAAAAATGGTAATTCTACTATTACAAATTTTTCATATGCATTTTCCTTGTTATTAAAACATTAGCAAAATCTGACATCTAAGAATGTTTCACTATGTCTTCTAAAAGTCATACTTTATTGTAACTGAATTTCCTATATGCTTTTGTGTATATCAATTTAATTAATCACCCACCTGTGCAAAAAGAGAGCCAATTTAGTGCCAAACAGAAAAAAGCCCTTTTTCTTTCATTCAGGAAGCATGGATTTATTCTCTTTCATCTCCCTGTTACGAATAAGACTTCCCTTCTTGCTTTTATTGTCTGTTTAAGGACTAGATATTTAAATTAGTTGTTAGAGAATGAGAACATTTCAGTATTTTATAAATTAACTCATTTAATGACAATAATTTATTTTTTTTATGACAGTCTCACTTTTAAACAGATGAGATACTTAATGATGTTCATAAACACTGAAATTGATGCCATGCATCATGTTTTTGAAAACCACAGACTAATTTAAAAAATTTACAGTCACTGTGCAATGTTGGTCTTACTAATCTGATGAACTATGTCAGTAATAGTAGAACAACCACTGACCCATTAATTACCTCAAAAGCCCACATTTGCTGTTTCATTAACATTTGGCTCCACAAAAATGCATACAGATAGAATTAAAAGTGAGATTTCCCATCCATTTTAGCAATAATTATGTCTTGCTACAAACATTTGTGCTTCTTATTCATTTAGAGTCAGTCCATGTCAAGTCAACTCAATTTTGATTTCATTAGGGACGAACATAAGTCAAACATTGTTGACTGAGTTGAGACTCAGATTTTCAAAGATCCACAAAATCTAAACTACAGTGACCTGAAGTAACACTGATGCTTGTCACCTCAAATGAAGATCAGCTAAGGCATTGGTATGGCAGAGTTTATAAGGAAAGCAAAAATTTTGTTATGACTAGGCAAACCCAGAGGCATGCTGCTCTGGATTGAATAAAGCCTACCTTTAGATTGATTGTGTTTAGTGAGTTGACTTGTAATTTCCTCTTTGATCATGAATGGCTGAGCCTTCACTGTTGCAGATTTTGAGTTATTGCTGTTTCATGCTACGCATTCAATACCTCTCAGCAGTTCCAGGGTCAGTGTGATTCTGTGTGTAAATAGGGTACATAGAATGTGCATTGCAAAGACAAAAGCTAAGATTTTTCATTGTGGATTATTAAATAAAGACAATTCTACTTGATTATCACTGTTGAGATTTTTCTGGGTGCTCTGTATGCTTCTGCTCAGATTTAATTACATGGACTTCTCTAATACTGTCCAGACTCCTCCAGTTTTCCTGACCTGAAGCAGCTCTCCCCCACAACTACGTTCATAATTTCATTCTATACATCTTTTATCTCTACAATTCTTTTCTCTGCAGTGCATCATTCAATATTCATATTATTTAGTTAATGAGGAAAATAGTTAACTACCTTTTGAAATTGTTTTTTTAAAAAAATAAATCTGCACCAAAAAAATGCTAAAAAGGTCACAGCCGCCACCCTTTCAAGTTACTTTTCAACCCTATGTCACCTTGAAAACAAGTGAGGTTCATTCAGGCCACACCAGCATGACTTCAGTGAAATCACTTTTCAGATGAGTCCTGGTGTGTTTCAGGTGGTAGGGTGTAGGCTCAGCCAGTACCCTGCGGTGAAAGCTATTCCGAACTGGAACGAAGCTACAGATCAAGCCACAGGTGTTAGAACTGAAATGCAGCATGCAAAACTCAAAGAAAGGTGTGCTTGTACTTTGCTCCTGAGGAGGACAGAGAAGCCAGCCATTATACATCTACACGACTCCTTAGTCAGATAACAAATAGCATTCATTCACAAACCCTTTATCAAAATGCAGCAAATTTCAATGTAACCTGATTTACATTTTAGGAAATATGGAGTGTTTAGAAGAGAAAATTACCTTCATCACAGCTGAGCTGCAAGTGACCTGCAATTCAGGTAACAGAATTGAAAAAAGATATGATGAATTGCTCTGAAATATTAAATTTTCTTTATTTAAGAGTGCAAAAACCATGTAAAACTTCATGAAATGAGTAAAATTTGTACATCTTACAGACATATAATAGAAGCCAGAAAAAGTAATTACACCTTTGATAATAGTTTCAGCTTTGTAGCAGTGAAGAAATGCATTTCAATTGTAAGGATCTAATGCTGCCTAAGAAGTTATTGTATAATTAACATCTTGGATGAAATTTCAAATGTCCTTAAGGTTCAGGTTCTTCATGAGTATCAAACTCACAAAGTCTCTTTCAGTTCTGTTGAAAAACAAAAGCTACATTCAAAATGATTGAAATATGATACAAAAACAAACAAAAAAACCCTAACATGGAAATCCATTCCCTACCACCTCCCTTGAATATTTAACATTGTAAACAACACTCAGAAAATTCACACAAAATACACTTTTTAAAATTCATGTTTTAATTGCATGTTTTGCTGGGTTTCCATTGGAGGATCCTTCTCTCTGAGGTCCTAGTACTTTTCCAAATTGCAACAACAAATACAACAGCATTATTTCCACAAGGGCATTGGTCATCCAGCCATCTACAGACGAGTGGAACAGGACATGTTTTCCTTCTTCTTCTCTGTACTACTTGGTGGAACAATTCTGCTTCCAAGAAAAGTATATAAAATAGCTATGCATATGTTTTGTATTACCTTTAGACCTCAAGGATTTTAAATGTCAAATGCAGTAAGAGTTACTATATAAAATTCCTCCAAACTGCCTTTGATTTAATCATTGCATGCACTCTTCCTGTCCTTGTAAGTCAGTTTCTGACCTAATAAAACCTTCTTAGATAGGTACAAGACTGGGTGTGGGATTTGAATCTGACAGTGTCATTCAGTTTGTTTATAAATTTCTGTTGGTTGTGGCATTGTGTGTTTTTAGAATCGGTTATTCCTTTTGTAACTCAATAATGGTTCGGTCCTCGGTTCCCCCCATGTACTTCCCTCACAATGGTTTCTCCCTATTGGAGCGGGCCGCAGGCCGTGGGCCTCTGCCCTCTGCCCTCTGCCCTCTGCCCTCTGCCCTCTGCCCTCTGCCCTCTGCCCTCCTCCCCTGCCTGTCATCGTAACCAGCCCCCTTATCTCGAGAATTCTCTGTGTCAGTCATTCCCTAATTTGATGTATGATTTGCCCCTGGGGTTTTTCCCCTCTCCTGTGTGATCCTCAGTGGCTTAGCTGTAGCCCACGCTCCTCCCTGGGTCCTTGCTATTGGTAAGCTTTGTGTCTCCTCCTATCACGCCCACTCCCTTTATCAGCACCCCGCTTGACGGGCTGCTTTTTGTCGCCCGTCCCTAGCACCATTGGGGAAGATGATTAAAAGATTCTTGGTACTATACGGGTGTCCCTCCTCCTTCCTTTGCTTCGGTACCTCGTAGCCACAATCCCGCCTGCGCCCCCCCCGCCGCAGACGGTAACCACTGCCCAGGGTTCCGGAGGGGATCCGGGAGTGTCACTGCGTGTGGCCATCTTCGGCCAGGCCGGGGACACCCAGCCGGGCTCCCGTACAGCCCCGCGGCTGCAGGAGAGAGGCTACAGTTGTTTGCATCAAACCCAAAGTATTTTAGTTGACTTGCCAAGCACAATGCCTGCCTAAAAGGACCAACATGTCTCAGAAGTGGCTCTGGCACCTCTGCCTCAGTAGTTTCACCCAATACCAAACTGCGTTTTTGACTGAGGGCAGAGCAATTCAGTGACTACAGTACTGCATGCTTCTGCAACTCACCATCCTATTCTCCTTCATGGGATGCTTCTTCATAAATAATTTCTTACTTAGAAACTTTGTGGTGTGAGCAGGAGGTTGGCTGATGAGCCTGTGTCTATTCCATGTCATCCCTGCTCAGGCCCATCAAACGTCCATGGAACTTAATTTCTCCTCCTTAAGAATTCAGGACAGAAAACAGTTTTGTTCTGCTAGCTAGAAAGATTCCTTGTAAAAATTCAATTACAATTAACAAATAGTAAATCTTTATTGTTTTTGACTATTAGGACCCCTCTTCTTCCATTTTCCATTTACTACTCATCAAAATTATAGTCCAATATGGATGTAGAGATATAATTCTGTCATCTCCCATATTCAAAACTGGCATTTTGCCCAAAACATATGTTCAATAACTGGTATTAAAATGACGTTGCTATGTAATATGAATTTATTCAGATAGTCAAAAATATCAACATCTTCCTAGTTTTAAGTTTCTTTTACAAAATAATTTGGCATATAGATGGACCAATAGAATTTTTTTTATTCCTCTCTTTTTTTCTGAGTCTGCACATATTTTTCCATAATTTATTTATTAATCAACTCAACAACATTCCAAATAAAAATTATGCCCACTTGAATACTTAATTGTGAGACAACTAATGAAATTCCTCCTTGCAATATTAAAAGGGATTATCATAAATCAAGGTAGATACTATGGAGAGCTCTGTTGCGAGCACAAGGGGTTTACAGAGCAGCAGTCTAAAAAGAGTCATTAAATGTATCAGGATGAATGCAAAATGAGAATGCTTTCCCTCGATCCTGTTCTAGATCTGAAACTAAAATGCTGCTTCCTTAAAGATCCAGTGTAATGTGAACCTACATTGTGGAACTTTTTGAACTGCTTGAATAGCAAAAAAGACAAATATTCCCATGCAACCATTCCCTTGATACCTGCTTCTGTTTTAAGTAGAGTCTATTCAGCCTACCTGTGTAATATCAGCCCAATGAGAGAGAAAAAACAGCTAAATTACCTGGTTCAGACGTACAGAAGCAGCCCCATACATGGGGTACAATGTTAGTCTGTCTTCTAGCATTACTTCAGATTTCCTTTATGCAGAATAGTATCTATTTTATTTCTCTGAAATCTTTAGGAATGTGAAAGAAGACCAAAAGTGTGTGATTATACATTGCACAAACTGTAATTTTTAGCAGACCATTTAGCTATAGGATTTTATGTGGTTTTATCCAAAATTAAATTATATTTATCAATCTTAATATTAATCGATGTCTAACCCCAATGTCTTCTCAAATGACAATTTCAATTAGCCACAAAGATCAGGCATAGTATAACTTAGACACAAAATCTGTTGTCCCAGCAAAGTTTTCTCATTGGTTTATTTCTGTATTTGGATGCAAAAGTGAGGAGAGTCTCTGACTCCTTCTCCCTGTAATCTTTCTGCCTTAAGAAGAAAGATGGAAAACATCTATCTTCCCACATGGAAAATAATTGTTTCCTACCTGAAAATACTAGATGAATGTCACTGTAACACAAGCACTTTAAAATTATTGATCAAGTTTTTCCATATAAAAGGGCAATAAATATGAAGTTAAGATATGCCTTACAATTTCCCACTAGTAGCTGTGGGATTTTTTTTGACTCTCAGGAAACCAATTTTCACACAGCTGTTATTTCCCCATTTATTCTCTATATTTTTTACAACACTTTCACTGCAGATTAGTTTCAGGGAAGGTCACACAGTGTCTGACACCCAGAGGAGAAAATGTTATTCACAGAAAATTTCCCTGCTGTCACCTGGGGAAATCATACAAATGAAAATTTTGGTAAAGGTAAAGTTGAAACAGCCCATCTTGTTGGGGAAAAACTTCAAACAACACAGCAGCTCTGCAGCAGAAACAGCTCTCTCAGAGAACTATACTGTCTCTTCTAGAGAATTACTTCATTTTAAAGTACTAAGACTAATAAAATACTTCCTAGTCGAAATATTCCCTATAAGTCTGCAGAATTAAACAAATTTATCATTGGAAATAGCAGAAATTGAGAGAAAATAAGTTTCACTCTGACACACAAGATAAAAACGGCTATAAATTTTTCAGCAAGATGAGGAAGTAAATGGAGAAAAGCTTTCTTATATACAAAAAGTTAGAAAAAAATCCCTTTTCATACAGAAAAAATTCCAAGTTTGTGTAGACATAAATTAAAGAGAGAGATAAGCTATTAAAGAAAAAGAAATTTGATCTGGGTTACGTGATGGGTTGACATGATTTATTCCTGTTCACCAAAAATTTTAAATAATGCGAAACCAGGACAGATTACTAAAGGCAAGTAGCAGGGCCTGAGGTACAGAAGAAAGAATGCTATCCACGTACACAATAGCGTCTCTTCATTTTTATGCTCAGTGATTAATGGGACTCTTTAAAACAGCAATGAACAAGAATAACATCACTTGAAATAGATGCTATGTTAATAACTGGGTTTCATGGCAGCAGGCCCAAAGGCAAAGCCTTCTAAATCTTCATAGCGCTGCATACCTTGGACATCCCGTGATTTAAACGTAAATTAAGTTTAAAAATAAACTAAAAAACCATACTTGTCCAAAATTTATGTTAAATAGCCAATGTTATGGTCAACAGCCCCAAATCGGAGTGAATACTATACATTTGTGATAGTACCTTACATTAAAATATTCCAATTTTCTTCAGAGTATCATTTTAATAAATATGATCCAGAAGACAGAATGCTTTAGAGGGAATTAGGGAGGAATGATTAATGATAGCTAGGATAGTCATTTAGCTACTCTGCACAGGAGGCTGAAAAAACTTGGAATCAATTTCTGATTTAATTGGACAAAGCCAAAATCCAAGTGCCTAATTCATGCCTTTCCAGTAGTTAATTTTAAATCTTATGCAGAGTCTTCTAAAGGTGTAAGAAGGCATGGTGCTTATCGTTGCTTTTGTCATCTACATTATGTATTCAAAAAAGATCAGTGAATAAATAATAGGTTGAAATGTCCACGAACCCACTTGGAAGTTAATGCTTGGTTGATTTTTAAAGGTTTTCAAAATGTTGCTTCTCTGGCATAATTTTAAAGGCAGAATTAAAAATTGATTTTTCTTGTGTTTTAGCCCATTTCAATGAGCTAAATAGTCACTTTTTGTTAGCTTAATTGTACCAAGGAAACTTCACACCATTACACATTCTGGTGCTGGAAGTCAGTGTTTGTTTGCTTTCCTCATCTAATAAGACCTTCCATCTTCAAGTTACGAAGAAATTTCACTGGCCCTGAGGAAAAAACTCAAGGAGATGAAAAAATACTTCCTACAGGATGGCTATCTTCCTTGGTTATCTAAACCAGACAGTTTTGTTTAATTTCCAGCATCATTAATTTTTTTAGAACATGTAAGACAGAGTCCCAAGGGAAAATTACTCATAACACTATAAATTGCAAAGGACTTTTTATAAGTTTTTTATTTTTTAGAAGTAGAAAAATAGAAGATTTATTTATTTATTAACTTTACTTACCACAGCTGTAGAAATAGAAAAAATGTGTAAACCACAGAGGAACAACTAAAAAGGTGAAAACATATCATGGGTAGATTCAAGGAATTATCACTCAACAATTCAAGGATGATGCAGCATAGATGGAAAAAGAATTGCTCCCATTTGCATTTTGCAAGTTTAACTAAGGGCCTGGTTTAATAAATAAAACATGCTTAAAAACAGTAAGATGGCAACACAAATGAAGTCATGACTGGGATATTCACAACCTTTCAATCAGATTTCTGCTAAGGTCAAAAGTCAAGCAATAAGTAATGTCACTTTCTGTTGGGAGAGTTCACTCAATGGAGCTGCATCCATATGAGATGCTGTTCTCTGATAGCATTACTATATTGCAGGATGTATTTTCATTTAATATGCTTGTATAAACAATCCTGTCCCAGCATAAAGAAGAATCATTGGGAGTTTTGCCAACTCATGTCTGAACATGGAGAAAAGACTATCTTTCTCTGGATGTAGCCAGTGGCAGCAGTTAAAGGAAATATGATAGCTCCTCTGCAGATGACTTAACACAATTTTTTAAACTGAAGGACAAAACAAGAGTGTATTGCTTTTTTTTTTCTTTGTTTTTAACAAAGTCACATGGGCAAGTTCTAATCCCTTCAACAAGGACATAAGGCCTGTACCTATTTCAGTAAGTTCAGAGAGCAGAAATGCTGTCAGGCTGTGAGACTGTGTACAGCAAGTTTCTCTTTGTGTTCTGACAAACACAGCTACAAGATGTACTGCGTATAAGCGAATTAATGTACATATAAAACTTTAAAAATTAGTTTGTGGGCACTAGACACCAGACTATGTGAGCTGAGTTCTAGTTGATGGCCTTTTTTAAACATGTTTATTGACCAGGCAATTTTTTTCTCATGCTGTTATCCCTAAAGGTTAGATTAAACCTTTATAAAGACTTTGATACATTTCAAAAAAAAGCAAAAGGACATCAGTGGAGTGAGGTCACTGTCATATTTTATGGAAAATCTCTTTGCCCAGGAATTTATCCTGGGAAGCTTAGAAGCCTTGGAGAAAAAGGAAAACAATATTATCTCCTGTGTTTTGCTGCTTTGGAATGTGGTTGGAGATTGTTTATCCAGCATGTGAATTGTTTTTGACTTAATGACCAATTATGGCCAGCTGTGTCAAGGCTCTGGAGAGAGTCACGAGTTTTCATTAGTATCTTCTAACCTTCTGTCTGTATCCTTTCTGTATTGTTTAGTATAGTTTTAGTATAGTATTCTTTAATATAATATAGATCATAAAATAATAAATTAGCCTTCTAAGAACATGAAGTCAGATTCATCATTTCCTTCCTTCAATGGGGGTCTCAGAAAATACCACAAGTGTTTAAGTAAACAAAATAATCCAAAGATGAAGAAAAAACTGAGTAAACTTATTGACAGAATCTCTGGGTTGCCAGCTGCAACAACCAACCCTGCATCTATCACAGAAGGTTAATTCTAATTTTTAAATAAGGAAGCTTAGCTTTTTATTTACATGCTGGTATCTAGTAAATAGGAATAGATTTTCACTTTTGTTTCAAGGTTTCCTTCTCATTAATATCCTCACCTGCCTCATTTTGTTTTCAAAATTCTTGCATGCACAGAGTACAGGCAGACAGTAATTCAGAAACCATCCAAAAGCCAGGGAGCATATTTATTTTAAGATAGGATTTTCACTGGAATAATCAACCTAAATGCAGAGTTGGCTTTATTTTGGATGTAACTATAAGAAATATCTAATATTCCCTGACTCTCAGATTTCACTTCAAAAACTTTTTTCTGCTTTCACATGCATTTCAGAACCAAAGACTTCATGGACTGTCAGTTTCAGTGGGCTGAGGGTTATAACCAATCAAGAGCAATTAAAATATATGTACTCTTTGTAGCTGCTATTACATCATTATTTGAATTCCCCTATCCATTCAGTTAATCCATCCCTACCAGAGACAGATGTTTTATACTCAGATACATCCGTGAGAAGAAAATACATCATCGTCATCATCATCATCATTATCCATTTGATATCATACATTCTTGCAGTTTAAAAGAGGCAAAACATAGAAAACTCAAAAGTGAAAAATGGAAAATTCAGTAAGACTCATTGCTAAATGATAGCAGATAATTCCTTTCATTTTTAGAAAGTTTTCTACCACCAGTAAGTTATCTTTCTTAAAATGATAAACACTTCTCTGTGGTCTCTAGTCTTTGTTAAGTCTTTAAAGTAAAATAAACACTCAGTTACCTACGCTGCAAAATACTGTGAACTTAGTGCACCACACTGTTCTTACATTCCATCTACAGTTTGAGACCTCATACCTACCCTTTCATGTATTTCATATTTTAAAATAAATTAAATTTCTGTTTAATTAATTAATTCTGTTAATTAAATTACATTCAATATTCATTTATCCAATTAAGAGGTCAGATTTTCAACAGGCCCTCTTCCATAATAAGCTCTTCATTCTCTTCTAGAATTATCATTTAAAGGCTAAGCAAATAGTAATTCCATTTGAGTAAAGACCTGATGAATTGCCAATGCCTGGAAATCCCACAGACATGGTTGTAACCCTGCACATGCCTGACAGATCCAATGCCACATAGACCAGATCCAGCAATGAAAGCAATTTAAACACAAGAGGAATGTCTGTCTGTATCACTTCTGCTTCAGCATCGCTCCATTTGATTTGGGCAGATGTAGCAGCTGGCTGCAATTCTGTCATCCTCAGGCTACAGAAAAGTCTCTTCTAGGAATGGGCAAGAGATGTGGTTATGACCCAGACTCCCGCGCAAATATGGGACATTTATTTTTATTTGGAAAAATTTTTATAAAATAGTTTGTGTTGGACTGTTATCGAAAAGTTGATTCTTAATTGTGCTGAAAGAGCTGGGTAAGGTAAACCCTGTTTATTTCCTTACTAGCAAAAAAAACCCGGAAATTTACTGCCAGAAGAAAGGTGTCGTGTGGAAGGTTGGCAGATGCAGCATCTTCCTTGAGACATAAAGAAAACAGCTTGGAACAAATAGACTAAGATCTGTTCTACTTGCTTGTCAGGGACTCGTAGACAGGTGGTGGTTTTAATATAGGAGTTTCCTATAAAAAATTGAGAGTAGTTATTTTTTACCCTTAATTTCCCAGTTCTTTGTAAACAATCTTTGTTTCTGCACTTAGCCACAGAAGTCCTAATTATTTTGTCTCTAGCTTTCAAAATAGGCTAGCTATGAGGATCTGAGTGCAAAAAAGGAACTTCAGGGCATGCAGGCTGATCATGAAAAAAACTTAGAGATAAGACAAAGGAATACATTTTAATGACTAGCAGTTAATATTTTTCCATCTGCGAGCAGCCAAGAAATATATGCTCCCACAGGTAATAAAACAAAGCCTTCTATATAAAGCAGCTTTGAACATAATTGGAGATTCATAAAAAAGTATATGGGTTTTTCACAGGCTGCTTTTCAAATAAATCCAGAGATATATTACCATTCTTCTTAGAGGTAAGCCCAATGAATACTAATATAATTACAACACCATTGCTGAAATATTTGTAATATTGCATACTCATATGCAGTCACATGTTAAACCATTTGGGTTAAAATCCTGCTAACTAATCCTAACAAAATTGTTCCCCTTTCTGAGACCGAAAGAGAGGTACTGGAATCAAGAGAGAAAATTATGTGCAGAACATAAAAAATTCCAGCTGACCTATTATATATTTTGCTCCTTTCATTACTCCTTGCTGGACTACGAAAGCAAGTGCCAATCCAGCAACTAATTTTCACCAGATGAGGATAATCACAAAGGACACTTCACCATTGCCTGGTCATTTGCAGAACCTCTGGCACTAGTTGGTATCAAACAGTAGAAAACTATCCTTGCAAACAACAGAACAGTGTGGGGGAGAACAAGGGATGGCAGCTTTGTTTCCCGTTAGCAAGTTGGAACTGCTGGAGGAGAGTTCTGGCAAACACCAGGGCCAGCTGAAGGTAGCTGGTGAGGGCATGAAACCTGGGTGCTGTGGGTTAACCCCAGCATGCAGTCAAGCTCCACACAGCTGGTCACTCACTTTCCTCCACAGGATGGATGACAACTAAAGAATAAATGCGTGAAAAGTCATTATGTCAGTTGAAAACAGTTTAGGAGGTAAAGAAGTGCTGTGCACAAACAAAGCAGAACGAGGCCATCCATTTACTGCTTCCCATGGTCTGGTCAGTGTTCACCCATGCCTAAGAAAGATGAGTTCCATTACTCTTAATGGTGACTTGGAAAGGCAGATTCCACAACATCAAATATTCCCATTCTTTCCTGCAATGTCATATGCTGTCAGATATCCGTTTGGTCAGCTGGCCCAGCTGTGACCCCTCCAAAATTCTTGTGCACCCTCTGTTTAAGCACTTCTCACTAAGAGCTAAAACATTGGTGTGTTATCAATGCAATTTTGGTCACAAATCCAAAACATAGTCTCATACCACCTACTGTGAAAAGAATTAACTCTATCCCACCTCAAACAAGAGCACCAGACTAGCTACCTTTTTATTAGGAGGAGAGTTGGTGGTTTGTTTGGTTGTGTTGTTTAAATTATGGAGATAATCTTTATGCAAATTCAAATTCAAAAGATTTTTACAGATGTTTCAGTGAAGGTCAGATTGTGATATACCAGTTTCAGAGAGGGCACAGAGAGACAGACATGTGAAAATACCTACCATCTCCCTCTCTTCTTAAAAATATCACATGAAATTGCTAAAGACATTTAGATTTAGACTTTCTTTTATAAAACTGCAACATCTGAGACAAGATACCCCGAGTAAGAATAATCACAACACCAAGACACAGATCATCCGAAGAGAGAATTAAACTGCAAAGAGCAGGTAAGATGGCAAATATAGAGATTAATGAAGAATAGTGAAAAAGGTCATAGTGAAATAGCATGTCATTTCAAAAGACATTTTTGTGAGATATTTTAATTAGTGCCACCATTAGCATGTGGTACCTTAGTAAGACAGCTCTGCGAAGACCCACACCAATTTATAATGCCAAGCATTTGGCATTAGATGAACATTAAAAACCATTTTAATTCCCTTTTTCAACATTGTCTGTTAGGAGTCAGAATACGCACTGGATTTCTACCAGACAAAGTAAGAAGTCCTAATGTAATGAAAGAAACATAATGTGCCATGGATGACTGCTACATTTCAACAATGAAGGATTTAAAGACTCACATGAAAAACAGAAATAGAAATGCAAAGATATTAAGAAAGTATTTCTAATAATTTCTAATAATTTCTATGTTTAGCACTCTCAAAGAAACACGGGCAGTTCAAGGAATGAGAGACTATTGAAAAGTATGAGATCAGGAAGGAAAGACCTTATTGATATTTACAAAGCAAAATGAGAGCACTTGTATTTTAAATGTCCAGATATGAGCATTCCCACTGGTAGATCTAATTCCCTCTACTTCAAAATAACCACAAATCTGTCTGTTTCATTGAGTGTAATGAGAAATGCTTACTGAAGAGCAATACTGCTTTAGAGGCACCATTGACTATACAACTCAGTAATTTAATAAGAAATCCATGATTCTGTGGCTAGGTAGAAAATTTGCATATTTATTCCAAGCTATTGGTTTGCAAAGAGGAGCAATAATTAATGGCTGTGTATGTATAATACGTGTATGTGTGTTTGTAAATAAATTCTTATCTCATTGGTTTTGTTTAATTTTACTAGAAAGATTTACTGGGATATGTAATCAATACCACAAAGCATAAGGAGTGTATATATATACATATTGTAATGTTTCAGGTAAGTCCTGCTTCTGGTAATAATATCCAGAGTTATTTCAGATGGGAATATTGTTTATAGTGTGCTCTGAATGTAGGAGAATGGATTTTCAAGTGTCAGAAAAGAATCCTTTTGCCTGCTTGTTAAAAGATGCATCTGATGCTAAGCTTTATTTAAAAGTCTAAAACTGGAAGTAAGGAAATGTATGATATGAGATAACATAAATCAAAGTGTCTGGATGTGATATAACCTATTAAGAGATAAGGAAAAAATATGTCAGTCAATAGACTGGGCACGAGATGGTTCCATGGCTTTTTAAAAGCACCTACATAGCAGTCACACTGTGAAAATTCACTCAGATATTCTAACCAGATGCAAATGTTATTTGTTCCAACTAAGCACACTTTTCAAAGAAATCTCACTGAGCAATCATTGTAAACAAGATGCCTTTGGAGAGGTTGAGGAGGTGCTAAAGTGAATTTCCTGTTAGATCAGATACTGTGAAAAAATACAATGTTAATAGAATGAGACTGGTATCGAAGCATGAATTTATTGTCCTAATACAGAAATTCAATCACAGTAGGAAAATGCATCAGCCTTTGGTTCACTTTGTAACAAGAAATAAGACATAATTTATTGCACAGTTTCAAGGGTAATAAAATATATATACATCTTTCAAGCTCTTCTCTTTTTTCTTGCTTTCTGATTTGCTTTTTATCTCTGTTTTTCCAGATACATCCCAACATTATATAGACAAACTGTCATTCTGTGCATCAATTTTCCCTATTTGATGACTAGTTTATCCAGTCTTAGAGCTTACCACTTTCTAATTTTAGAAATATCAATGTCAGAGCTATGAATGTATATATATATATATATATATATATATATATATATATATATATATATATATATAAAATCCAATTGCTGATAGTGTGAAAAGAAAAACTCTAGATATTCAGTTTGTCTTCTTGTCCTCTAAGTTTTTTTTTTTTTTTTCCCTGTTTTATGGTTTATTTTGCAGATAGATCCATGTGTTAGACTTATAGATATATCTTTCAGTAAGCTATTTCTGAAGAACCACTGAAATAATGTTGTTTAGCGAAAATCTATGCACAGATTTGGGTTTTGCTGTAATTGAATGGGATCAGACTAACTATTTAACTGGAATCCAGAAGACTCCATTGACATCTTTTTGCATTATTTTTAGTTTGGAATTTTTGAAATGTGGAGAACAATCAGTTTCATGGAGACCTTCTAAGCTTAATGGTAGTGGTTATTCCTTTAGAACAAGTACCAAAATGTTACTGTATACCCTAATAATTACTCATTCATCAGCGGTCAGTCTGCACCACCCTTCCTTTACTTCTGTGTTGTCAAAGAAGGCACTGGAGTGGATCTAAAAAACACCTATCTGGGACCTTGTACCCCACATGTGTTTGTTTCTGCAATATCACTTTTTTTTTTGTCTTCCCCTCATAAATTGGTCATTGATGCTTTCCAAAACACGATTGTCTTCATTTCTGGTTTGGGAGTTAGTTATTCCCCATTATATACTGTAGAACTTAAACTTCACCTGTGGAAAATGAGTAATCATTTGCACTTTTCAGCAAGGTAAGAACTATAACATATTTCCTTTTATATTTGTGTTACTATGGACTGTATAATTACAGTTTGATAGTGATCTTCTATTGCATATGCTTATCAATAATTATATCTTTCCACTAAAACACAATAATTGTAGTAGTAAGAAACAAAGAAATAAAGAATAAAAATAAAAGATTGTCAGGATACATTTGGTTTTTTATGCAAACAAGCAGAACAGCAAAACAAGACAATATTTTCTGAGAGTAACAAACAGCAACTACACCATGTTCCAATTCATCAAAATCTCAAACTTAAAAAAAAACCTTCTTCTTGAAATACGTTCCCTTTTCTTGTTTTGAAGACAGTAAAGAATCCATTACTTTGATCCTGTCTGCTGTGGATGAAAGTTGAAATATTTTTGCACCCAGCAGATGGTGTTTTTTGCTTTCATAAGCTGGTCACTAAGTAAATTCTGTTTGCCTTTTCAAATGGACTACTGTTACCAGATGTTAAATTGACCTCTAAAACTTTTAAAATATTTTTTGTAAAAACAGAAAATGGAGAGACCTGATAACACCAACTGTGATGTCTCAACAACACTGCTTTAAATAGGTTAATAAATACAGCTACCACAGAACAAGATAATATTTAAAATCACCTAGATAAAAGATTTAAAATATTTTTTTCTTATGCAGTAGTAGGATAATATTTCCTCTGAGGAGCTTAAGTTCTGAATTTTATTTCTGCCTAACAAACTCGGACGACATAACTGAGGTCAGGCCACTTCAAATATATGGAAGAAAAAGAATAAGAGACTTAATATTTCCTACTCCTTCTTCTTTAAAAGCTTGAGTTGAGACCAGTGATTTCTTATATATTTTTTCCTGTCTTTTTCACATTTACAACCTGAATAAGTAAACTTCCCATGCAAAATACACTGACTGACTACATTGCAGAAAGATGCCTGCTGATCTGTCATTCACCTGCAAATACATCTCCAGATTCAATCTGTCAGCTGACAAAAAATGGAAAATAAGAATATATGCAAGAGTATAACTCAGTATACTTAATATAAACTCTTTTTACTTGGAAAAAAAAAAGACATATTCAGTTTCTTTTTTATAGTCATTTAGATATAAAATAACTTGAAAAAAAATTTGATATCTCCTGCTAAAAGAAAAGAGTGGAATGAGGAAATCTGTGGATTGAGGAATCTGTGATTTGCAATCACTTACAAATTTGATGGAGTAACCAATTAAACAGCATCATCAGCTGGTCATATTTATGACTGGACAGACACAGTATTTGAACTCCAGAAATTTCAATTATGAGCTGGAAAAAAACAGAGTAAGAAAAATAGATTCTTTTTGTAAGAAAAATAGATTTTATAAAGGTCAGAAAATGAAAGGTCTTGGCAGTAATGCTGACAAAATTAATTTAGCATAATGCTATATATTAAGAGAAATTAATGTATCTTTCTCCTTTGTTCCTACTGCTTTAGTTAATACTGTTAACAAACTTTCATACCTGTCTCAAACTTTTAAAATATACTAGGTTTACCACAATTCACTGCAGTTCAAGTGGGTGATTTGGGGACCCCAGTAGGCAGCTGCATAGAACAGTGTGATAGCTGCTAACATGAATACCTAAATTATCAGCTGTGCATGGAAATAACAAAAAAATTATATTTAGAGAAGTAGTTTAATTTGTGAAATTGCTGTTCCCTCTCCATATCTGGTTCAAACAATTTACTTTAATGTAGAAAGGCTATGAAATGAAACTAACAAAAATCCAAGCAAACACAAGAAACTAAATGCATGAGTGAACAAACAAGAGAACCAAGTACTGAGAAAACCAGTTTATGGATTTGCATATTCTCACATTTAAGTTTCATCTTTCATTAAATTGTACTGCTGTTAAATAGGAAACTGAATTTTTGCTTTTGTCAGTGTCATTTCCTTCTCCTAAATGAATGACTGCACCTTCAGACCCTTCTATTAGGTAATTAGCTAAATAACTCATTAATAATTAATGATTCAGACTGCCCTGTTCTCTTTGCATTAAACAAATACATTTAGGATTCTCTACAGGGTAGTGAACTTTGTGAAAAAAACAAGCTAGACAATTTTCTAGTGATAATAAGGCAAAAAAGGGGTTTTATTCTTAGATAAGAGACCCTTAGATAGACAATGCTAAAAAGAAAAATTGCAAATAATGACTATTCGAACTTATTTTAATACCTTCTGGAACAACTCAGATTCCAACTAACAAGTATTTTTTGTGTACTAATATTCAATGACATAATTTAAAGACTACTGGCATAGAGAACTGATTATATTTTTTTAAAAATACGTATTTTTGCTGAAGTGGTTTAATGTATTCTTTCAATTCCTTTTATGACCACAGCAACATCCCAGGGTCATCCAAAAATAGTTTGCTCTTTTAAAAACTTTTCATCTTTGTTGATATTGTGAGTCATGTATGGTTACCTAAACCAAGGCTTTTAAATGTTTTAGTACTTTTCAAAGTACCAAAAAATCAATAGCAGGTTGAAAGGTCCCCAAATGCCTTTCGATCATACACTAAGTAGTGCGGCAGATTTCCAATGTTGAACCTGCCCTTATACCTGTTAAAGGACCTTCCAAAACACCTTTTTGTTTGTTTCTTATATTAATAGTGACACTTAGCAAGTATGCTCAGCTGTTCTGTAGTGAATTTTTAGTAATAGAAATTTAAAATAAAACTCAGAAGAACTTTCTGAATTTAATAAACAGTAGGCTATATGGAACCTTGGATATTTACTGCTGTATTTTACTGTATGATGGATGTCTGGTGAAATAGGTCTGGTGTCATTTTAGAGCTGCAAAACTATTTCACAAGGGACAAAAAAAAAGGTTAACATACAAAGCAAGAAATTATTTATGTGAAAATACATAGGAACTCAATGACTTGTAAAAATAGAGTTTATATGACCATTTTCAGAATGGAATAACATAAATACGCAAATTTTAGTCTTGCTAATTTATTATTAGATCCTGTGTCAGCAGAGCATCTCTTAGAGTCCCATCTATCACCACAAATTAGAAACCACATTTAGGACAGAAACTCAGGGGGTGTGCCTCTTCTGATCTGAAATCTAATTCTCTGCCTCTATGACCTCCTCACAGTGGTTTAATCATCAGCTAAATGTGAACACAACTAAGCAATGCTCTTGCACACCCTCGAATAACTCCTCACCTTTTCCCAGGCTGTTTGCAAAGTCACTCTGCTGACTCCAGGCTATGCTTTCAGCCATCACCACTGACTGATCCTTTCTGTGAAGCATCACGTCAGTGACTCTCCCTGTGTGGCTCTCCTTGTCCACTCACCCAGGCTGCACTCTCAGCCTGGTTTCATCCCAAAAGCTGCAGCACCCGATTTTCTGGTACTGACAAACCGAATGAATGCTCTCCTGCCTTTTCAAACTGCTCCAGTACCCAGCATTTTCTAGTTGGCTTCAAATGTACTTAATCCTTCCTATCTGTTCACCAACCTGAACATTTCTTTACACTGAACATAGGTTATGATCTTTACTCTGAAAGGACAGATCTTTCAGGACATTTTGTAATGACAACCAACGCCTTTTAATTCAGTGTAAAATTCTTTCAAAATTTCCTTAGCTTCTAGACCCTACCACTTACCAATTTACTTTGAAGAGGAGAATGAAGTAGATGACTCCATAATGCTCCCTCCAACCTAGGTGCTTTATGATTTGAAATTTTCTAACAAACACTTCGTTGCCTTCTTTCCTACTGCTCCAACCAACCAGTTATTCTTCCCTTAATTCTGCTTAAACATTCCATTTTGTAACACCTACAAAAATATAGTCTGCATTGCACTAACAATTATTTATGTAGCTAACCTCTACTGATCAATCCCATGTCCTCTAGATTCTATTTTCTATTCTATTTTTACACACTAACATTCAAAAAATGCTTTGTTACAAACCCCATGAAGTTCTGCTTCTATACTGTTAGGCATGAAATAGCAAGAACTCCTGAACACTATGACAACATAAACAATAAACAAAAAACAGCTTCCAGATTTAGGATTCTCACAGTCTTGAAACAGTCATTATTTTCTCTTGATTATTCTTCTGCTCTCCTAACACTGTTATTCTATTATACACTACCTATATTTTGATGAATTGATGAATTTTGTAACTAAACCTTTTCACATAATATTTCTCTCTATCTCAGCAACAATGTGAATTTTATATTTTAATACTTGTGTTCAAACAGTAGTTCCCAAGGTTTTCCTATTATATACCCCAATGCAGAAAAGGGTATTGATGTGGAACTGTCTCACTTCATGAAAAATGAGGTTTCATGACTGAATGCAGTTTGCAAAATTATATTAGACCTTCAATTTAAGTCCACAAGCAAAGAAACCTCTGATGCATACATGACCATTTAAAACATCCTAGACATTTTTAGTGACTGAGTTTGTGAGTCACAATTCTATAATATGTTTTAAGACTGATTGTCCTGATGAGATGCTTTTATTTTCCTTGGAATTATTAATCTATGTATATGTAAAAAAAATATTTGATCACAGTTTCCATCAGAGTTAAGGTAATCTTTTGACGTATGCTTCTAAATGACTAGGCAATATTTGTCATTTTGTCCCAAAGGGGCAGACTCTGATTTCTACCGACTGTAAAGTTAGACTTGGAAGAGAAGACAAACACATGGCTTTGGTTTTCTTTTAGGAACCAAATCTAAAAAGTCATGATAAAATTAGAAACAATTTAAATTTCTCATTTTACAATTAATACCTGAGACTTTTCATAACTAATTTGAAATATGGTATCCTTATGTCATGGACAATAGATTTGTTATTACAACTTCTACATGAGTAGAAGTTGGCCCACAGTCCCGAATCAATTGTGAACTAATAGAATAATATCATTACAAAAGATTTCTAGGATGAGAGTGCTGGAAGTTAGAAACAAAAAACCCCTCCTTTACATTATTGGAGGATACCAGCTCAATGAATTCAGCCTGCTTTCCTCAGAAAAGCTGAATTCTGTTATGTTTGGTCAGTGAAAGTCTTGATGTGCTCTGTTGTATCTACAATACTTATTTCAGGACTCCTATTCAAGTCTGTTTTAAAACCAATGGGGAGCATTTTTTAGAACATCCCTGTAATTTTCTAACCAACCCAAGGCACTTTGCACTTCTAAATTACTTATGCACTTTCCTACTTAAAGCATTTAGCAAAATTATATAAATTAACTTTTCACGTTAAAAAATCTATTTTCTTTCTCTTGAGCAAAGTTTCTTTGTTTATGCACTGGTTTTCAATCCTTTAACTAATTTTCTCCAAAGTAAAACATTTTTCATTTAAAATTATTGGAGTGGAAAATTGCACAGGTTTAAAAATTTATGAAAAAATATGTAATGGCCTATGGTCTTATAAAATATGTATCATACAGCACCATATTTATTCTACCTTCTTGTTAAATTTGCTTAAAGTGCCCACTGTGATTTGTTTGGCAGAACATACTTCTTTTTCCATAAAAGTCTTTTCTGTGTCTTACAGTGTTATCTATTGTTTGAACTGTGCCAGGAAAAAGGAAAGCATAGCATTTCAGATTATTTTTCCCCTGTCCTTATTAACAGAGGTTAGCTGATAGTGGAAATATAAAACAGCATTATTATGAAGTCATTAAGGAGAATTGAAATCTGAAGAACACCTATTAAACAATAAATATCAATTAATAATAATTTTATAAATATAGCTTTTACATTTAAGTGGCATTTTCTCATCAAGACATGGGAATCTGGAGTGAAAGTACTAATTTTGTTTAACCATGATATTCTTTCAGATTATCTTCATTCAGTAACAAACTTAAATAACAGAATATTTTAAAATAGTTTCTGACAAATTATTTGCTGAGAATATTTCTGCCTAGTAGATGAAAAAATTGAAATATCAGCAACATAGCTTAAAAAGAAGATCTCTTTAGCCACTTTTTTTTTCAAGAATAAATAAATTTTGTTTATTTCAGTACTAGCTTGTAGCCTAAGCAGAAATTACTACAATAAAGATTAAAATAAGGATAAATGCATTTTTTTAAGATAAAGAAGCCAACAAAGTTCTTTAGAACAGTTTTGAAGTTTTAAAAATGTTTAACCTAAAAATAGTTCTAGTTCATAGCTGTTTCTGAATATTTTCCCACATCTAAAACTAATGAATTTGCCATTAGATTTTGATATGTCACTCACTATCTCATATGATGTTGGAACTCTCTTTGTCACCACTTGAAAGAATGATTTTTTTTTTCATCAAGTAAATCTTCAGCAGAACTTATTATCATATCAGTTTTCATTATTTTTATGTATTTATATCAAGAGAAATATGTGTGCAGAGAAATACTCATCAGGCTGGACCACAAACCCTTGAAGTCAATAGTGCTGTTAAGTGCATGCTTAACTTAGTAAACAAAAGTAGTTCTAGATTAGTTAGTTGTAATTTGTACAGCAGAAATACTAATTGATATGAATAGGAATATGTAACTTCAAAAAATTCAATGTGAACTTTGAATAAAGACCATAAGCAGCTCGTGAATTGTTCAGATTTTTCTACTTTCATTAAAAAAAGGTATTTCAAAGTTAATAAAATCTGTTTGAAGTTATGCCACCAGAGACATTAAATTCTTGTTAAGTAACTACTGAAATTAATATCTTCCAGAACAAATTGATCTACCTGGATATCTGACTCCATCCATGCAACAGGATTTTCTCTTCAGACTATATCTAGGAGTTTTCAAGCTGTCTCACTCCTCCAGATCTTTCAAATACTTTATAAAGCATTGCTGATTTCTGCCCATTAACTTGATTGCTGGAGATTGAGGTTGTTTTTTTGCAGTGTCTTCTCTCTGGCAACCCCCCAAAGCTTGCTCAAAGTTTCCCTAAATATTCAAGTGTTTTTAGACCTAAAGTATAGTCCATGGGTCCCTGGAGCTGCAGGGTCCTTAAGAGGGCCTTTTTAAATAAATTTTCACTTTTTTTGCTTTCTTCCGTCAGCACCAAGGACTGCAGGACACACTACTTGGTTGTCCTATATTCCAAAACAAATATCTCTGTGTATCAGTGGGATAAGATTAGCTCCAGCACTCAGCAAAAAATTCTGAGTTTGGTGCTTTCACCCAATCCAAGGTTCTAGCAAATCCAACTTTGGTAAACAAAGAGTAATAGCTTTTTTTTTTTTTTTTTCCAAATACCAACAATATTATTTCATTACTTTTAATGTTTAAATTGCTCCATCTGAAGAAACAGATTACTTTGATTATGTAGACTTCACCTGTAGAGATACAAAAATGTTAGAAAATAAAGGTACATTAGTCTTTTGGAACTTATTCACCCTTCATAGATAGTATTATGCTATCTAATGCATTAGATAGATGTGTGAATGATTAGGTATTTTTTTCCCCTTTCTTATAAAAATGACATCTAGTTTCCATTTTCTTCATATATTAAATTTTATTTTGCTCAGATTAGGAGTAATTTCCACACTGTTAAGAGCAGGTTTGAAAACCAAAAATAAAATATCATACTGGTATTAGATACTGTACTGTGAAGCAAAAATTGCCTTGCATTGCTGTGAATCATGGCATTTGTGCCAGGTATGGTTAAACCATCTATTCTCATGCAGTGCTACTCCAAGGCATTGTGTTACACCATTATATACTCCCACTTAAACATGTGACTGCATTTAGATTGCTTTGAGGGTCCATTGAAAAGATAAATTACTCTTCAAGACATCCTTTTGAAATTATAATTTTCTTTTGCTAGGATAATCATCCTAATTGCATCTAAACTCAGAGAAATGTGCAACCTTTATTTCTTGTTCCCATAAAACTAGATTCAGGAATTCACTGAATCACTATCCCACTCCCTTCCACATCCAGCCAAGCAGAAGGGACAACAGGATACAATGGCCTGGATGCTGATCACATCCCAACACTCAATCAGGACATGGTCACAATGAGTTCCAAGTTTCTCCACTTTAGCTGTATGCACAAAAGTCAATTTTGGTGGGGATTTCCCCTTTTTACCAAAATTTTGTTTGAGGATTTAATTTATTCATCTAACCTTTACTTTTCATATGATAATCCTGCCTTTTCCCCCTTGGGAGACTTATCTCAGTACACCATTAGGACTTTCACAATAGCTCACTGCACAAAGATCCACTGGAATTAAGTATGAGGTGAAAAATGCTTAGATCTTAACTGTAATGTTTCCATTTCAATTAAATCAGATGTCTCATTAGGACACAAGTTTAAATTAAAATGCAAAAAAGATATATCTCAAATAGGAAAGGTAAGAAAATGTTGATGATCAATATGAACACACAAAGAAGTCCACACTGTTTTCCATTACTTCTTGAACTTAGACTTTTAAAGTACAGAAAGAAAGTTTAGAAAGGAATGGCT
This sequence comes from Haemorhous mexicanus, assembly GCF_027477595.1. Lineage (NCBI taxonomy): Eukaryota > Metazoa > Chordata > Aves > Passeriformes > Fringillidae > Haemorhous > Haemorhous mexicanus. The sequence continues at coordinate 41,623,913 of NC_082344.1, forward strand.
CTGAAGCAATAAATAAGATCTCTACATTCATCAGAACTAAGAAATAATTGAGCTTTCTGAGACTGATGCACACAAAAGGAACATAAGTACCCTTAACTTGTCTATCAAAACCGAAAAAAAATCAAATTATAGCTAATTTTAAATATCAGTTACTCTTTAAAACTGGTTATGCTTCAGTAGATTTGCAGGAAGAAATCATAGCTAATTAATCCTAATGAAGATCTTTCCAATTAGGTGGAGTGGAATTTTATACTGAAAATCTTAAAATTCCAATAATGTAAAAATATTCTGAATTGTCATCAAGCATTTCTAACAATTAAATTCAAAAGGGTAATGCTATTGAAACTGGGTGAGCACAGTTCCAATGAAAAGACAATATTTTCTAACATATTCTGGAGGCAATTAAAATAAATAGAGATTTCTCCCTGTTTTCTTCTATTTAGAAGTATAAAGGCAGCTGCTCTTCATTCTTGATCACCTTAGAAATGAATGAGAAAACATAATGAGCAAATACACACAAAATTGAGCCACTCTGTAAAAAGGTAGACCAACTCATTACTGCTGCCCAGAAGCCATATTCTTATCTTCTTAAAGAAGCTCTTCCTTGGTTTTTTTTGGGTCAGAACTTAAAAGAATGTAATAAAAATGATTCAAAACACTCTCCCCATAAGACAAGATACCACAACAAGCACAGATGACTAACAGGAAGATGTTAATTTCTGCCCTACAGGAGGTGAAAGGTTTGGAGTTAGCACACCACGCAAGATTTCACTGGGAAGACTGAGGGGAAAATGCAGATGCAGCTATAGAAAAATGCCAGGCTGGGCGAGGCACATCTGGATAACCTATTCAGACACCAAAAATTCTCTCCATGCCAAACTGCTGGGAAGGAAGCAGCTGCATAGACACATGCCATCTCAAGATGTTGAATGGCACATACACTGCTGGATACCAAGGACTTGTTACAAAAGTAGTACCTTGAGAAGAACACTTGAGGACTACCAACACAGAAAAGACCAGAACAAGAAGGGCCAGTGGGATGCCACAGGAACCCATGTGGTGATGACTATCTTTCTATTCAATCTCTGTCTCTCGTTCTTTCTCTATTTCCCCCCATCCTTCCTCTCTCTACCTCTCTTCTATGGGAGGACATAACTGTTAAATAAAATCTGTACAATTGACTCTGGCATATGGTCTCATTTGCACCTTAGCTCAGGCAGAGGCCTCTTTTAATAATTGGCTCCTACCATCATTTCTGGAGTATGATCCTAACCTTATTCTGGTGGATCATAACATTACCTCTTCTACCTACTTAAAAACAAACAAACAAAAAAATCCTACAATCTTGAAATCAAACCATCTTCTAGCATAAGCAGATGTATGTCCTAAAGCATGATGTTTGAGCTCAAAACAATGCACAGTAGTTGAACAATAGGAGGAAAAAAATCATGGATAGCCAGTAGGGTTTGAATTGTTATTCTACATGCACATATTTCCTCTGCTCCCTCTCAGTGATTTCTGGATCAATGTTTCTATCATCTATCATCAATGTTTCATCATCAGCCTACAGCTCAATGGCTTTTAAATAACTGACTTTAGAATTGTATTCCTGAGGTACTTTAGATTCAGTGTGGTTGTTTGTTTCAACTAGAAACAATTTTGCTCTTGTGAATACCCAAGAGCTAACAGGTGACAGAAGCAGCTAACTGCTGTACCTAAAATGTAACACTGTAAAAAAAAACAGAGTATCAAACTTCCTAAAGTCTCACTGCAAAAACTGAGGAATAATAAAGCTGTAAAAGTTAAAAACTATATCTCCAGAAAATGTTAGCATCATTATATGTTATCTGCAGACACATTTTTCTTGTCACAATTTTCTGCTTACTCCTGTTTATAGGTGATAATCCGCTTTAAAAATGCAGTATATGGTTGTAGTAGGATGCTCTGCCCTGTAATGGAGTCAAACAACTTGAAAAATGCTCTGATCTGTAGACATTTCACCCTAGTCCCTTTTACATATTAGAGTACTTATGGTTTTACAGAAAAAATCCCAACCAACCAAACAAACAAAAAACAAAACAAAACCACTTCCATATTATTATATCTTTCAGAGAGTGGCTGAAAATTACTTAGATGACTGTAAAGCCTTCAGATGAAGATTGACCTTCATTAGTTAAGGTCAATCTGCCAACGTGACATTGGCAAAAAAATTTAATCTGGGAAGCTCCCCTGCGCAGCAATGAACAGTCACCAGAAAAATATTTTGTACTTTCTATCTTCTCTAGTAAAAAATATATGTTTGCCCACATTCAGATGCTTCAACAAGGGTTCACCAGCAGTGTCCTTGGGGGTGATGTGGGTAGAGAGGCAGTGGGAAGGAAGAGGAGGAGAAAGAGGGGTTGGGGTGACCCTGGGCCTCCCCCCAACAGTATTGGTGTACCTGGTACAGTCTGGTGGTGCTCAGCTGTGCCCCCACTGGAAGCACCTGTATTCCTCACCTGGCTGGGCAGCATCTGGAGGAGGTCATGGATGTGGATCTAGCTGGGGGAAAACTGGGTTTTTGGGGTTCTGCCTCCCAAGGACAGTGTGATGGGTATCTGGGAACTGTAGGATATTTTGAGGAGAGACAGGACCGCAGGGACTCTCAAGAGGGGTTGATGAGGGGTTGTGATATTTTTGGGGAAGGCGTCCCAGGGACCAGGGCTGCATTAGGGAGGGTTAGAGGGCAGCACATTTGAGGCTGGGGGGATTTTGAGGAGAACACTGAATTAGGGTTCAGGTTGGGGTGTTCCCCTCAAAGATTTCATGGTGGAGCTAGGCATGTTGTTGCTGCAGCTCTTGCACCCTCCTGATGGCACCTTTTCTCCCTTGAATGTTCTCAGTGCTGCTCCTTTGTCTATCTCCAAGCCTGATGCAATTCTCTTTCTGCCATATAACTAAAGTAAATGACACTTCCTAGAGGGCATTTTCAGTTGCTCCATTTCCTTTTCCAGCCTGCTAGCTGTTGGTTTGGTTTTGCTCAGCTGGTTTCTAACCTGTCAGAGATGTCCCCACTGACCTTTTCTTGCACTTGAAGTCGTTGCTCACATGCTTTCAGCACTTGCACATCGATACTTTCTGATGTCTGATGGCTCCCAGGGCTCAGGTGGGAAAAGGATGAATCAGAACTTGATGTTGGTACTTGGTCTCTTACATCTTCTCCCTATTCACAGCTAAAGAATGCAAATTGACAAAAGTTAGGAAATTAACTCAAAACAGGAGACAGAGCCAGGGGCAGCAATATGTACAACCAGAAGAGGACTGTCACCAACTCAACATCAGATTAGAAAGGAGTTTTCAGCAATTCTAAATTAGCATTATTCATGGGAAAGCCTTATTTTGCATTAATGTGTAATACAATCCTAAAAGGAGGACTCTAAAATCTTTGCTTTTACATACCCCCAAAGGTTTTTCTAGCCTTGATGGCTGCTCATCCGGTTCCTTGTCCCAGAGCTCATCACTTCAGCTCCTGAAGGACACAGGTCCATCTGCACCCTATTGCACCCCAGCACCATCAGGTCTACTTCTTGGCCCAGTGGGAATGGCCACTGCCCCACCTGGTCTCACCTCACTGCTCCCCAGGGGGTTGTGACAGGCAAGGACATGCCCTTTGTGACAGGCCAGATGCCACCTGCAAAAAGAGGAGCCAAGGCCCTAAGTGCAACACTGGCAGCTATCTGCAGGATTAATCACTGTCAAGAATTCCACCAGCATCACCCTGGACCGCTGGTTGTGTCTGTTAGGTCTCCACACACCCCTTAATGTGCCTTTCAGGGGGCAGGGCACCACTCAATGTGATTCCCTGTGTGTCACAGACTTCAGGATGTACCTTTTGGCTTCAACCCCTACCCCCCTGCTTTTTTCTACTATGATGTCGGTCATAACTTGATAAAACATACAGCCTTTTCCCATTCAGCTAAAGTTCCAGCATTGGGTTTCTGAATAAAAAGACCAACTATGGGTTGAAGACCTTTCCTCTGTCTTCTCCCAATGACACTTGCAAGAAGAGCAATATCTCTAGATGTCTACTGGTTATTTCCTGTTCTCTCCACACTTTTAATAATTACAAGGATTATTACATGGATTAAAGTATGTGATACATAATGCATTAAAAATGAGTAAATCTTTTCTTCCCAGTAAACTGCAGCTGAATACGAAGCAGAAATGTTTTATAAACATATTAAATTCATGTAGCTTAATTTTTCATACCCGTGAGCTTTACACTGTATGTCTTGCTACGGTAACTTGTATTTGCATCAATATATTCAGAGATTATACCAAAAATTAAGGTCTGTGAAACATGATTTTAAGTGGAAGGTGCTGGCAGCAAAAACAACCTCTAGCATTTTAAAGAAAGTATGGTTTTAGAGCAGCTAAGAAGGTCCTCACTTGTAAGATGCTTACAGAATAGATTAGACTGTAGGTGCTGCATCATGTGCTTGGTCCCACAAGGAAATTATTTTTAAAATTGACTGACAGTCCACACAGTGTGGATTGAAGAGTTATGTGTATGAAGATATGACAGATCTATGATCAGTATGTCTGGGAAGTAGGATACTGCTTTTATTTCTCCTATTTTAGAAAGAGTTTCAGCAGGAGTTTTAAAAGTACAGATCATTCATCTCTGTACAAGGAATTCCCACAGGCTTCAATCAGTAAGGTATCTTTGATTTCTTATTAAATTGAGTCTGACTGCCTCATGTTCGTAATGAGAAAATAGCTGTAGAATCAATTTATTGAGATTACTTTCTTTTTCTTAGCATAGGAAGACTGAAAAATATATATGGCATATAAGATATAGAAGTAAAAATGGGGGAAAACGTTCCAGTAAGAAGGAGGAAACCTTCTTAGGTTTAGAGGGTTGTTTGGCAAAAGTCATTCACTGATAATAAATACTGGGTGTTTGAAGAATTGTTGAGACAAATGGAATAATAGCAGATGTAATTCTCCACAAACACCAGAACTCAAGGAAAACAAAACATTGTATCTTTTTTTTTTTTTTTTGACTCTGTTAGGAGCTGCAAGTGTTATGAAATGTCAAGATTCACACATTCCCAAAGATCTTTTGAAATATCACAGAGACAGGCTAACTCTGCCTTTTTAGGGGAAATATGCACTGCTGCATTTAATTTATTTTTTATTCTGCAACTGAGAGAAGGCCACTGGTCTTTCCAATGGCAAGTAATAACATCATATCTAAGTGGTGTGCTTGTAGGGAGATTGGGTCAAGCCTAACAACCACAGGGGAGTGGCACAGATATAAGCTGAAAATAATTAGTTCATATGTAGATTTTAACAAGTTTAAAAGTACATTTCAAGTGTATAATAACGTTAATGAATTCCATTTATTAATTCTAAAATGTGCGTAACATTATATTCAGAAAGAAAGATGCCTTTATTCAGAATCACTTAACTTCTGAAAGAATACATGTGCCCCTTCAGTTTCATTATTTTAATACTTCACAATGTGCTTCTCAAAACAAGGGTCATTACAAAGGGAATAGCTAAATTTCAAAAAAATAAAAAAGAAAAAGTAAGTAAAAATTTTCTCTGGTTGAAGTAGTTTCTTCTACTCTGGTTAAAATTTGAAAAAAAAAAAAACAACTACATAACTAATTATTAAAGTTTATTTTTAAAATAATGCTTTTTCCTGTGACAGAACACTCATTTTAGATATGTCACTTTGGATCAGATGGCTATTTCTGACCAGACAATTTGAAAGAAATCCTCTTATACTTGTTGATACTTACTTGACTTACTCTGAGTTGACTAACATTTTAATTTTTTTATCTTAGTTCTGCAGATTGTAAAATTTTAGCCAATTGTTTGACTTTTAAGCATAGGTTTCTGTCAATTCTTAAAATAAATACTCTCTCTTCTCAGGGTAAAATATCTGTGTGATTTTGCATTTCTCTTCCATTTACCTGCAGAAGATGCTAGTTTCATAATCTTTTAGTGGAGTAGAAAAAGGAACAGAGTTCCAGTGGGCCTCAGTTTTCATGAAAATACAAAAAACCCATAAATTTTGACACATGTTCTAATGATCAGTCATTCTTGAATTCTATTAAACATAAGTTTCTAAAAAAGCACTCCTAAACTACAGACAGAATTGTTTCAATAAGTGACATTCATCCATTGGCTCAGCTGCACACCCTCAAGCTCAACAACTCCTTTCCTCCCATCTGCTATAACATGACTAGATAGAAGTGGGTGATTAAATGATCATGTGTAAAATGAACCCAAAAGGAAGAACTTGCAACACATACACAAAAAAAGGATGCATGCACATCCTTAGGGTAAGAGCTTTTTCTGTCTAAATTTGTCTGAATTTGGACTACATGCTGAAAGATCAAATAAGGTTACTTAAAAGCCTCTCAAAATTAAATCTGATCAAGAAAAAGGTTACAGAAACAACACAATAACTAAATCTCAGCTGGTGGTTCAGAACTTAACTTTTTCAGCCATAAGAATGTCTTTGTCTCAGCCTCCATACTAGAAACAAGATGCTGGCCTGTGTGCAAAAGATGCCTGTGTGCATCCACTGGCCCCAGTTCTCTTCCTTCATTAAATTCAGACCAAACCTGTGCACCTGTCTCTATCTGTATCTTAAATTTACACTCTCACATCCTCCTGTCTCCTGTGCTTTTGGTTTTCCTAGTCCTTATAAATGTTTTATACGTATAAATGTGTGTACATATATTGAATATATTTGCATGTCTGTTTGTCTGTGTGTTCATACTTGTGCTCTCAAACACATCATACCCTATTTCAAAATTTGAGAGCAGTTTAGGATTGATAAGAATAAAAAATAAGGCATAAGTCACTGGTGTAAATACATATTTGAAAGGATTAAGAGGCCTGTATTTTCTGATTAGATAGAGAGATATGGGAAAATACTGAAATTATGAGACATTTTAACCAATGTAACTTGTAGAGATTTAATATTCAGCTACTCTCTCATGTTCAGTCACGGACTCATTACAGTTTTGTGTTAGTGAAATCTAAATGAGGCCTATGTACATATCTCCAGGCAGTTCTAATCAAGGATTGGTCCTCACCTCTGCAGCAGGAAGACAGAAAATCAGAACTCTCAGACTTAAGTGGATCTCTTGTGGCCTACATATACTAAGGATTTATTCATGCTGTGAAGTAAGAGCATTCAATTCTCTCTTCAGCAGAGAGATCTGGAAAACCTAAAAAAATCACAGCTTCAATCAGAGGGAATACTCACATATCTTTGACTTCCTGTGAAAGGGGTCAGGAAAAAATCCATTACAAACTATCTCACAGAATGAAAATGCCTAATCCCCAGCATCTCGGTTTGAACTTTAAGGTTTTTCCTTGGAGATGAATGGGTAGGAAAAGTCCCTTAAGAAATGAAAGCTGCAATTTTAAATACTTTACTGCAAGATATGATCAAATTACAATAGTGATTTTTATTTAAGCAATAACTAACTTGTACAGTTCAAAAATGAAATAGCTAGGATAACAGGCAGCTTTCAGATTTCAGCACTACCTAAAATAAAAATAGAATTAAAATTTCTTTTTCCTCAAAAAAGAAGGAAAAAGGCCTTATTTAATAAAAAGCAACAAATTCCAAAGTCTTACAGAAATTTTGGATACTTTTATCTTAAAAATGTCCCCAAATATTAAAAAAATAATTTTTCCAATGAAAAATAATTTTGACTGATAAGTAAATATAAATTCTATTGCTTCTAATAGTAAGAGAAATATTACTCAGTATAAAAAAGTACTTTTGCTGTAGCACAATAAAAGATGATTATGAAAGGGGAAATGTATGCAAGCCATAAGCAAAAACTTCCTGATATTTATATACATTATTCATAGCACTGATAGGAGTATTCAAACTAGCCCTGCTTTTTGGATGATTCAGGGAAGCAACTTTCCACCAGTTATCTCATTATTGATCAAAAACCCTTTTGTTTGGCTGAAATGCATCTTTGAAAAATGTCATCTGCCCTTGTTAACAAAAGAAAGAAAATTCATTTCCTTTTGCTCTTTCCCCAGTGAGTAATCTCCTCACTGTTAAAATTTATGTTCAATTTATACCTCAGATTTAGGGCTCTGTAGTTTACAGCATTTTTCCCTAATAAAAAGTACTCAATAGCAAGTCACATGTCAAGTTTACTCTAATAAAACAATCAGATGTAAGTCTTTAACAGAGAAATTTTATCACTTATTAAGAAATACTAACAAAGGTATTGGAAAGCCAAAAATCACCAACCATGTATTTTCAAAGGTCAAAACCAGTGATTAATCTCCTTTGAAATGCAAAAGACAGAAGTAAGAGAGCTCAACATGTTTTACAGGAAAATTCAATTTTTATGCAGAAGATCACGAATAGTCCACCAGTTCACAATGACTTTTACAAAAAAAGATCTCTACAGAGTGCCACAGGACAAAGGAGCTTACACAGGCCCTGGATGGGGACTCTTCTTTTGCCCTTTCTGCTACAGTTTTGATACTGTCTGAAAAACATTCCGTACCAATTTCTGTTTAAGAAAACCTGAGAGGAAGCCTCAAGAGAGAGCAGCTGTATGCATTGCACTGACTTCTTTTTCATGCATTATTTAATCAACTTTCATTTCATAAGAGCCATAGATGTCATCTATCTGCACTTCTGTAAGGCCTATGGCATGGTCCTCTAAATCCTATCAAGATTGGAGAGCTGTAGATTTGATAGGTGGGCTGCTCAGTGGATAAGGAGCTGGTTGGATGGCCACATCCACAGGGCAGCGGTCAACAGCTCGGTATTCAGATGGAAACCAGCGATAAGTGGTGTCCTTCAGGGATCCGTATTTCAACCAGGACAGTTTAATGCATCCACCAATTACAGAGACTGGGATTGAGTGCAGCCTCAGCAAATTTGCAGATGACACCAAGCTGAGTGGTGCTGTTGACAGACCTGAAGGATGGGATCCAGAGGGCAGGTTCAAGAATCTCATGAGGTTCAACAAAGCCAAGTACAAGGTGCTGTGTCTGGGTCAGGGCAACCCCTGGTATCATCACAGGCTAAGGGGATGGACAGATCAAGAGCAGCCCTGCTGAGAAGAACTTGGGGGTGCTGGTGGGTGAAACACTGGACATGAGCTGGCAAAGTGCACTTGTAGCCCATTGGCCAGCCATATCCTAGGCTGCATCCAAAGCAGCATGGCCAGCAAGTCAAGGGAGGTGATTCCCACCTGGAGTATGCATCCAGCTCTGGGGCCCCTAATATAATGAGGAGGTGGACCTCCTGGAACAGGTACAGAGAAGGGTCATGAACATGACTGGAGGGCTATGAGGAAAGGCTGAGAGACCTGGGGCTGTTCATCCTGGAGAAGAGAAGACTCTGAGGAGACCTTATTATGGCAGTAAGTACTATATAGTAATATATAAGTACTACATAGTAACAAAGACCTTTATTTCAGTACGTAAAAGCAGCTTACAAGAAAGATGGGAGCAAACATTTTAGCAGGGTCTGTTGAGACACGACATGGGCTAATGGTTTTAAAATGAAGGAAGTTTGATTTAGACTGGATGTTAGCAAAATGCTGGAACATGTTGCACCGAGAAGTGGTGGATGCCCAATCCCTGGAAACATTCAAGGTCAGACAGAGATCTCAGCAATCTGATGGTTGAAGATGTCCCTGCTCATTGCAGGGGGAGTTGGACTAGATGACTTTGAAAGATTCCTCCCAACTCAAACTATTCCATGATTCTATGCTTCCAAATTTTGAAGATGTGCTACTTTAAATTAGGCCGGTAGTTTAACGTCCTCAAGTGTGCCATATTTGCTTTACAAACCCTTGATCATTCCTACTGGTGTAGTACAACTTATTCATTTTTGTCACCATCACATTTCCAGTTGTGATGGTGATAAAACGCTTTTTGTTTATGTCCCATTTTAATTTCCAAAACTCATTTCTCAGAATGTATGTATTCTTGAAAAAACACCTTAAACTGCAAATTAGGTAGTTAGGTATAGTTAGGTATCTATCTATAATCAATAATTCCAAATTATTTTGCAACAATTGACTATGAAAATTGATTCAAGAATGCAATTTCATGTGTTTTCTTTCCTGTTTTTCGTGGTGTTCTCTGATTATCCTTAAAATTAGTGCCTGGTTTTCCATCTTTGATTATCTATTCCACTGTTGCAATTGGACTGCCTATTTAGAATCTTAATATTAATTAAGTGATTTTGGTCCTATCTTGATCTACATTCCTTAGCCACCAACTAATAAAAAGTAGAGCCAGGGAGTTTTGTGGTTTATTATTATATTAATACATTATTATTATATGAATATGTACTATAATATCATTAGATTTTTCTTTAAATCCTTCATTCTGTCTATGGCTTTTTTGCATTGAAATCAGTGATTTAAGTTGTGGAGTTTTTAGTCCCATTATTTGCTAACACATATTAAAGACCATATAGAAATAGAGTACCTCTGCCCCCAAGGGTAGCAGGGCACATTTGATTAATTCCACTGTGCTTTAGAAAATATGAACAGCCCATTATCATGTGATGTGTCAATCACAGTGCATTTCTACAGTCATTGCTTAAGTAAGGAGGGCACTTCTACATTCATTGTGAGAGTAGGAAAGATTTATTTAGGGGATCTAATCACACTTGGAGTTTAACGCTGACTCAACTGAAAGCCTACAACTTTTAATGAAAATTTAAGGTCTTCATGCTTCCTGCCACCATAAAACACAGCACTAAATTCTATGTCCTGTTGCAGCCCATATACAGAGTTACAAGTGAATTTACAAAAGTAAAGTGGCAGAACAGAGCCATTTTCTTTACATTCAATATTTCCCAGCTCCTTGTTGCCAAGGTCTGTTTCAGGGGATGATCTAAGGAGGTGCCCAAATGCAAGATTTCCAGTGGGAACAGCACATACAGGGAGCTTGCTTACTGCCCCTTAATACTGCAAGAGCCAAAGAAATGCAAGTCATTAGGGGAAACTTAAGGGAGTTTAAAAAAATCATAGAATTACAGAATGGTTTAGTTCAGCAGGGGACTTAAAGAATGTCTAGTTCCAAACTCTATGCCACAGGCAGGAACACCTCTCATTAAACTAGGTTTCTCAAAACTCAATCAAACCTGGCCTTGAACACTGCCAGGGATGGGGAATCCAGAACTTCCGTGGGCAACATGTTCCAATATCTCAATACCCTTACAGTAAATAATTTCTTCCTAACATCTAAACCTAGACCTACTTTCTTTCAGTCCCAAGACATAGCCTCGTTCTGCCACTGCAGTTCCTTAAGATGAGTCCCTCCTTGGCTGCCTATAGGCCTGATTCTGGAGGGCTGCTACAAGGTCTCCTCACATTACACTAGGAGGTGTGCTTTGTTTCCTTACACATATTCATGTTTTTCTATGACAAAGAATTTCAGGAAATCAGAAGCCAACTTTCCACATGCACAAATATACACATATACTCACAAATACCAGTGAAATAAAAAAAAAAGTGCGAACAGAAAAATCTACAAAGACGAATATTGATTCAAGCATCAGAAAAACAGGATTGTCTTGAAAAGAATGATTCAGACAACAAATACACTTACTCAGTGTGTTTTGCACCAGGGAATACCAGGCTAAAACACAATAAAAACCAGGTAAGTACCCATACAAATGATAGGTAAACTCACCAAACATCCTTATGAGGTAGTACTTGTACTTTTAAAATACGTGTCTGAACAGCACAGCTTAAGCTTAAACCAGAATTTAAGCCATTGCAAATGTTAAATTGGAACTCTGAGAACAAGTTTCAAATGTTGCCTGCGCAGTTCAGTACAACAGATAAAAATTCTGTTAGTTTATGTGACAAGTATACATTGATTGGGTTCCCAATCCCTTTTAAATAACACTGACTTGTAAATATCCTTTGAAAATATATGACCTTGTATATTTGGAGGAAGGGGCATACCAATTTTTTACAGTTTAATTTAAATAGAGATGTAGATCTAGCTGCATCAAACTTAATACCCATCAAAAGAAGGCTATTTTTGAAAAGACATGAGCTACCATCCTAATAGTATGTAGTATCTAGTGACACTAGCAAGAATGATAAAGCAAGAAGACATATTACTTGTAAGGAATGCACATAAAACTAAGAAATATGCATAGAAATTTGTGATTTTCATTTATGAACCAGCCATGATGTGCATTTTTGACATACTAAAGTCCCTCTAGAATTCTGTCTTTTTTCATCAATTTTACTCACTTACACTGCAGTGCTGTTTCCAACCACGGCTGTACTGGAGATAGTACAAGATAGAAATTTATAACCATTAACTCTCTCCTTTGCTGGACAGAGGACTTGCATGAATCTTGTGTTGAATAATTACAAAACTTTTAAGTTGACTCCAACGGAGTCTGGGAAATAACAGCTTTTAGCAAAGTATCAGTAGACTTCATTTGTTTCTGGCCCACAGAGACATCCACCTTAAGGCACTGCCTCAGGCTTTTGGATTTCTTAAGCCTACCTACTTCCTTGAGATTGTTTGTGCTGCTTTTTGCTTCTCACTAGCTAAACCTACCTTAACAACATCTTTCAGCACGCTAGAGTGGCCCTGTGTTCTAAATTCAGCAAATACCTTTCTAGAGAGATAATTTATAGGAAAAAAATACTATAGTATCTACACCTATATTGCTGTATACATAACAATCATCAGTTATGTGCTCCTTACAAATCTTGTAAATAGATTTTGTTTTACAAATTCTATGTTAATTTAGTCAATTAAAGAGGCAAAATGCCATGGAGGCAGAGAGAATTCCTTTGGCAAATGCAATGGTTTCACACAGGGGCTCTACCAGTACAGAGTAGCAGAGGTCTGCAGAGTCATCCACAGCAATCTGCAGATGAAGAGCAGTTTATTTTAGTGCTACAGGCTTCTAGAAACTGTTACCACCTCTGAAGCTCATGGCAATTTATTTTCTATATTAGCTGCGGTGCAGCAGCAGCACCTACTTACAGGTGTAATTGGCAAGCAAGTATCAGGCATTGTTTCTCTTTTCAAGAATTTAGCAGCTGAAATTCATGCAATATTCATATACGGCTCCAAACTCTTCTGTAAAATGACATGATTTTTTCCATGTTTCAAATGACTACTACTATATTTGATACTTTCTGTTTGAAGCTTTTGAAGTGAAATCAAAGGTGGGTTTTTTTCTGTTTTCTTAAACTTAATTATAATAAATTATATTCTCACAAGCTATGTTTGGTAGGACCAAGGACCAAAGGATAGATGAATTTGCCGTCAAAATTCAAGAAGTTCCCCATAGATTGCTTTTCAAATAATCCTTTTTTGGTTTTTATTTAAAATTAATGCAGTCCCTGAATGCTAGCTGTTTAGCCCGAGTTCTTAGATATCTCCCCTAATGCAGAATTTTTCCAATCGTTTGTAATCCTTATTTTTTTTTCCCGACTTGTGGGGAATTTTCCATCATAAACAGTGAAATCCATTGAAAAGGTTTGTTTAAACACATTAGCAATATAATGCAAAGTAGTTTCACCTACAACAAGTTTAATCACTTGTTTTTTTTACTACTTCAACCCTCTAGCACATCCCTAGATGTGCTTACAGTCCTTAAGCAAAATTCTCAACAATACTAAAAATTGGAGCACAAAATTTGGCTTTAAGCAAGTGCTACTAAATATAAAGCTTACTGCTCTAATTTCAGAATATGTCCTTGCTTAGAGAATTTAAAAATCCATGGATTTTTTTCCATGTTTCTAGTAGTTTAACACCTTAATGCTATTGTAATTAACCAGGCTATTACATTCAGAGAATGACAATACAATTGGCACTTGGGAAACTAATGAGGAGTATTAACTCAGCTGTTATGACAGTACAGAAGGCAAAAGCTCCAGTTCACCATAGGAATTCACTGTGCTACTCACAAAGCAGAGAAAAACTGTTGCCTGCACTGCACTGTAAGAATACCTCCACAGGTGTGTAAGTACTTGTTGACTAAACTTCTGTTAATCCCAGAGCATATTCAAGGGCTTCCTGGGCCCTGATAAACAAACTCAGGAAAACAAAACTTTAAATCTGAGTGTTCTAAAGCCTTTGACTCCTGCCTGATGCTGCCTCCCTTCACTGACATGCATCCATGAACATAATAAAAGAGCATAATAAAAGACAACCTTGAGACAAGCCAAAATCATCTTTAGACATTCCAGGAAAAGCACAGGGTCAGTTCTTCATTACGTACTTTTCCACCCTGTCACAGGAGCTCTAGATCATACCACCAATTATTGAAATTCTAGGCTGTCTTCACAGCCAGGATCACAACCTGTGTCACCCTTTCAATGGCAAACAGAAGTAGAAGACAAACTTGAAAACCTGGTGCAGCTATTTTCCTTTATCTCAGCTCATTGTCCTTTCTGCTGGACTTACTTCCAGAATTGGCCTCAAGATGAGCATGTCTTTTTTCTTTTTAATTATCACTGCTGTATGCCGGGATTCCAGCAACCCAACCATTAGCACCAGTTTTCCTGGCACCCATTGGAATGGCATTGCAAATATTCCTGTCCAGGCTTTTCAAGAGTAGCTAACAGACAAACTAGTTACATCCTCCTCCTGACAGTGCACAGTGAGAGGTGTGGGGCATAGGGACATCCAAGAAAATACAGTTCTTCCTGGTTGAGAATAGCTGATTAGAAAATCCTCCCATCTAGCACATCACCACACTTTGTTGAACAAACCGCTGCATATGTGGCAAGACAGGTATTACATTTTTTAGAGAACCAATAGATCAAAATAGCATTTCAGTGGCTACAGAGACTACACATAAAAAGAGGATTCTATATCCAATAGCTAGATTTATTTTCCACACTAAAACCTAGGCTCACTATCCCCATTCTTGCTTATGCTCTACTAAAAGTCAGGGTGAGATCTCTCAGGATGGCAATAATAACTTATTTGTGAGCTCCCTCTTTATGTATATTTTATGTTCTGTCTGACCTATGTCCACAGTTACTTCACATCCCATTTTTCTATTATGATGGAGAGAAAGGATGACTCCTTATCATGCTGATGTAAATCTATAAAAAGTCTGTCATTTATGAGGATCAGGGAAGTATTTTTTTGAGGTGACTTCAACATTTAGAATAATCAAAATACTCTACAGTTATGCTCTGTGAAGGAATTCAGAAGAGATGAGTATATGCAGACAAGTATTTAACTTAAAGATAGATATTCTGGCTAATGTAGGCAACATCTATGAGACTGACAGAATGAGTTCTGCTTCATATTCCTGTTATGGTAGATGATACTGAGAATAAGGTCTCTTCCATCATACCGTGGTGGGGATGAAAGGTAGATTAGGAGGTGAAAGACACAAGGAGGAACTGAAGTCAGTGGACCAATATGTGATAACAGAAAGGCTATGTCCTAGGTCAAATTTCCACAGATACTCTGCAATATGGGCACACCCAGGAAAGGACAGTCCCATAGTGTCTCCATAAATTATGAGATATTTTCGGTGCAATCCTCATAGGTACTATTGATATTTGACTTTCCTCTATTTAAAAAAATGTAATTTTAATGAAAATTAATGTTCTTAGAATCAAAAGCAAATATTCTGCCTCATAGCTATTATTTCATGTATTCAGTTAGACTTTTAACAAAAGTGAAACAAAAACCAACCAAACAGATCCCTTTTACATTTGAAACTCTATGAATAGTATTAGATTACTGATTTATTAGATTACTGATTCACTGGGAGATATACTATACTATACTATACTATACTATACTATACTATACTATACTATACTATACTATACTATACTGTTTGAACTATATCTAGGTTCAACAGGCAAATACTAATTTAGATTGTATAAATTTTATATTAATTGATGATTAATCTAAGAGTTTTCTTTACAGAAAGAATTTGTGTAGCAGTTAAGCTGATCTTGTTCTCATGGGAAGCCTGTTTTCCCTGATAGATGCCTCCCACATAATTCCCTCTCACTGCACCTTCCCCCAGTAAACATCTGTAAAGAGCTGCTAGATTGTTCTGAAAAATTAATTCTTCTTATTGCACCCTTCAGGCTTATTATTCCTACAAATTTCCAAAAATTATTAGAGATAATGCTTATTTAAAAGATCCAAGGGCTCTCTATACATGTATGCTAATTTATAAAAGTTTTGGGGTTCATAACAATGATCACAATTGTTCTCTGGAAAAAAAAGGTAAGTAACCAGTCCAGCCTGAATCTGCTCACTTGTATATTGTGTGAACAAGAGTGAAATAATTTAATTTTTTTTTTTTTTTTTAACAAATGCTTCAGTAGTAACACATCCATGCATTAGTCTAAGTCCTTTCTGACTCCTCCCACTCTTCTATACAGAACAGAGAAATCAGGCAGGCAGGTGTAAGGAACTCTGGCAGAGCTCTGAGGAATGGACATATTAACTACTGAGAGCCTACACCTCACTGGAACCAAAAGTTCATGGCAATTAGAAAGATGCAATGAGTATTCCTTCCTCCTCCTCCTCTATTCTTCCACCCTCCCCCTTGTCTCTTGCTCCCCCCAACAAGGCTACAGCAGATACATTGCTCAATTTTAATGGAATCCCTCTCTTTCAGGATATCATTGCCTCAGGCTGCAGAGCAGGTTTTACAGGTGTTTCTTCTTGTGTCCTTGTTTCTGCTCACAATGTGAGTCTCAAAGGTTCAAGTGTGTGATGAATACCAAAAGCCTGACTTGGACTGTGGGAACTTGGAGTAACAGTGGCTAACAACTCACTACACCCAAATTATCAAACTCTGAAGTTATTAGTACTCCAGCTTTCAAAACCACAGTCAACAACAACTTTTTGTTTCAAAATCCACTCCTCTGTGTTTTGTTAATTTGCATAGCCTAGTTATTTGCATACTAGTACTTTATAACCTCATTTGGATAGTCTCACAAGCTAATAGCTTCCGCTCATATTAATAGGTTTCAAACTTTAGTTTAGTGCTACCCAAAACCTTCTAAATCATAATGTAATTTATGTAGAAATGTTTCATCATCAAATTCTGATAAAAATCTGGCTTAATATGTGCTGCAGTATTGCCTCAACTTCCAGTAGAAATAAAGAGAGAAAAAAAAAACAAAGGCCCTCCCTCGCACCATTGTTTTCTTACAAAATTCTTCTAAGGAAGCAGAGGAAAGGAAACTATAGATCTAAATTAGAATGACATCCTTTGACCTTTCGGAAAAAAGGCATTTGCTGTACTAAAAAGAAAAGAAAAGAAAATGATGAGCTACTACTGACATTTTTAGAAGTAGAAACAATAGCTCTCTAAGCTTCTGATAAGCTCATTTTTTTATTCACATGCCACGGTAAATGACTGTTTAAAGACCCAAATACAGCATCAAAGTAATAAGTTGTCCAACTTATGATGAATTAGAATCTTTCTTCTTCACCATCTCCTTGAAAATTTTCAAAATATCCTTAAGCTACAGGCAGACCCTGAGCCTTTTGGAACTATTCAAAGGTCATTTCAGCTACATACTCTACCATGCAGATTACTGCACTAACCAGGGGATAGGACTCATTTTAATCCAAAAGTGAAGTACATGTAATGAGACGTGGCCACGGGGCCTGCACTCTGAACAGAGTTTGCATGTGTTCAGTCAGAAACTGATGTATTTATGTATTTGCCTACTCAAGAAAAATGAGGGGAAAAAAGCCACTCCTGATTTCAAATTAAAACAGAGAGGGATTAATAATTACAATCGGTGTTTTACCGTACATTTTAGAATATTCTAACTACTTACTTTTAACCAGAATTGTTTTTCTTATGAAGACTGAATCTTTATCAAGCATGCCAGTCTGAGGGGCAAGACTAACAAAAAGGCAAGTAGGAAAATCTGTGTTACAAACACAAAAAAATTGTAAAATATTTCACTCTACAGGAAGTGAACAATGCTGAAATTTAAGCCAATAAAGGGAGATTTCATTTGTCAGCTTTAAAGGAGCTAGATATTAGAACCATGAAATAAAGCCTTTTTAAATTTTTTTTTTTTTTGCTTTTGATACATTAAGATAATAACAATTATTGTAGTTAAAATTTAGAAAGAAATTGTTTAGTCAAAGCATTCCCTTCAACATGATATTTGACACTTCAAACAGTGACAACAATGGCAGGCACAACAACACAACTCAAGACTGGTATTCAGACCAAACTTGTCAAATAAAGAATCATGACAGGCTGTGTTTTGGGGAATAGAACAGTGTCTTGCAGTGATACCCAAGCAAGTTCTGCTCTCATAAGCAGCGAGCATCTCAGAACCACACTCCTCACCGGCTAATTAGAAGCCCTGTGTTGTGGCTCACCCCCAGCCAGCAGCCAAGCCCCACGCAGTCACTCCCTCACCAGAGTGATCAGGGAGAGAACTGGAACAATACAAGCCAGAGAACTCAGGGTCTGAGATAAGCATGGTTCAATAGAGAAATAAAAATCTGCACACACAAGCAAAACAAAATAAAGACTTAATTCCCTGCTCCCATGGGCAGGCAGGTGTTCAGCCATTCCCAGGAGAGCAGGGCCCCATCACCAGTAATGGTTACTTGGGCAGACAAAAGCCATTGCTCCACTTGTTCCCCCCTTCATCCTTCTTCCTTCCACTTTATATACCAAGCACTATGTTACAAGGTCTGGAATATCCCTTTGGTCAGTTTGGGTCACTTGTCCTGGCTGTGTCCCCTCCCAACCTCCCAAGCACCCCCAGTCTCCTCCCCAGCGTGGCAGACTGAAAAGCAGAAAAGGCCTTGGCTCTGTGCAACCCCTGCTCAGCAATGACAAAAACATCTCCCCATTATCAGCCCTGGGTTCAGCACAAACCCAAAACACAGCCCATGCCAGCCACTGGGAAGAGAATTAACTCCACCCCAGCTGAAACCAGCATACTCTGTTGTAGGAGGTTGCTTGCTTTCAGGCACTATGTATATTACATTAATGGTTCTATATTGACACTAGCCTGTTCAGACATTGCAGTGCTCAGAGCCACAAGTTCAAAAGCAACAAATCTAAAACAAATTTAGTTTGATGTGAAAAAAGCATTCGCTGGGACCAAGAGTGTTTGTATCTCTTTTGTTGCATGAAGGAGAATATGTTCAGCAACAAAGACAGATACTTAGATTCCCATGGATCAAACAAGATAGCACAACAGCCTTGGCATTAGGGAAAGGTAAACTGCATTTAAATAATCCCAAAACAGAGGGAAGAAACAAAACAGAACTTTACTTTTTTCTAAATAATTAGATTTATATGGGCATCCTTTCTTCCTGGTCTCTTCAGCTCATCACTCTGTGATTCAGGTCTGAGAAACAAGGTGAGGTACTCAGATCTACAGAATGAGCGGCCCTTTTGAATCCTGTCTATTGAGAAGTTCCCACACAGTTCCACAGGTGTTTTGTGGGCAATAAAAATGCATGACTACGAATTGCATGACCAGAAGGTATGCAAATATTCAGCACTACTGTTAGTCCAGTTCAAAGTCCTTTCTCAGGAGAATGCTCCCACTGAAAAAAACACCCTGCTGAAAGGAGTGGGTTTTATCACTGATTCAAACAGCAATGTTCTCCATGTGTCCAATAAGCCTGTCTTAATTCCCAGAGCAAAATAATTTTTGCACAGTATTTGATTTGGCACACCTTAGATTAGTAAATTCAAGACTTTTTTTTGTTTGTTTGCTTTTCTTAGCATAAAGGTCTCCCTGCAGGTTAAACCAAGAAAGCATGGTTGTCATCAGGCATGCAGTGTTTCAGTGTAAAGTGCCATCTATCAGCTTGGAAAAAACAATTAGCTTTTCATAATTTTCTAAATTTTTCTGAAGGATAAGTCTGTTATTTACAAATAAGGCGACGAATCTCAAAAATAGCAATGCATATCAGATATTGTGTTTGCATTTTCAGTATAGTTCTACATTAATTAAACACACAAGGCATTTGTTGGTATTATAATTGAAATGGGTGGCAGATTCTGCAACTGAAATGTTAAACAATATGAGCTATTCATATAACTCAAACAACTACCATGCAGACCTATTAAAAATACACTTTCCTCTATACTTCACATATCCTCGATGTTATAAGCTGAAATGTGTACTCAGAGTACAAAAAAAAAGGGTTTATTTACAAGTTTATATAGTATTGTCAGTACTTATTTACAACCAGCAATAACTTTTTCCCTGATATTTCCTGTAGTTCAAGTTTGCATGGAAAGCAAACACTTAAGGCCATGCCTAACTAAATGCTACTGCTCATTCCTGTCAGGATAAGCACAATTACAAGTTGCATCTTGTAATTCCAAAAAAGTCTGATGCTCTTCTCTCTTCATTTGACATTCTGCATAAATAAAGGTCTGATGATACTGCTTTCCAGTCAAGACACACGAAGACTATCATTAAAACTAACATTAATACAATTTCTTTCAAAAACCCCTGGAATCCCAGTCTTGAGTGGGAAGGTCTGTTATGTCTTATTAGTGCTCTGTACCTGTACAACAAAATGGACTGCACAGAGCCTTCAGGGATTTATTGATGTCAGGATCACCTATTGAACCCACATATAAACCATTTAGCTACAAATTTACTGATATAAAAACACCTCATGAGTAAAACGTGCAGGATCAGACTATGTTACAAAAATCTACATCCACGAAATTCTACAGGGCAGAAAGAAGAGTTCTTTCCATACCCAGTTCATCATAAAAAAACCCAAAAATCACACACACTCCATGAAAATAGGTTGAAGGTAGATCAGTTAAATCTCTTAATTTTGAAAGTATTACTGATGCACTTTATTGAAATTGATTACTGATACTTGTGGCTAGGCATAAAACTATTTCAATATTATGTAACAATTCTTGCTACAACAGTTGAATAAATAGTGATAATTAAAATCTCAAACAAGGTTGGTCTAATACATATAGCATATTTCTCCAGCCATTGTTGAATGATTTGGAGCTCAGAATTTCTGAGTAGCTACAGTTTCTAAAAGTTCACCATTTAAAGGGAAATCTGCAAGAAACTTAAACAATCTTTGAGAATTTGTTCTTAGCATATACAAAAGTAAAATTATTTGTGTTTTAAATTGATTTTACCCACATAAATAATATGCAAGATATACTCAACTTCATTTCCCTTACCATAATAGAGCAGGGAGTCTGTGAAAATCCAGTTGAAATTCTAAGGAGCTACAGAGAGACCTTAAGAAAGACAAGCAAGATGAGTGTCCCAAACAGCAATGGGATACTTAGATTTAACTCAAGGACAATAAATGTGATTTACACTGTTTTCATCCAGCTTGCATTCACCCTGTGATAATTTGTATCAGCTACAGTAAGATTAATCACCTTGAAAGCTTGTTTGCCTTGTTTTATGTTAAAATGTCAGTTTATTGGTGCTTCTTAGTGAAACAGTATATTTATACATATATTATATTTTGTTTTATCAGTGGATAAATCAATATTTTGCACTTTTAGAGGGATACTGCTTTTCAGATTGCAATCCTAGAGGGCAGTTTAAAAGCGACACACAGTGATGTGAAAGTCTTGGGCATCCTGAATATCAATGGCTCAACATCCTAATATTCTGTGAAATCTTCTCTGCTATAAACACTAATTTTGCACAAATGAGCATGCCTCTGTTTCTCTCACTGAAGTATAAATGACATGGGGAAAACAGAATAAACTGAAGGGAGAAAAAATGCAATTATTTTTTAAAAAGAAGTATTTAAACACAGTTGTATTATACAAAAAAAATATACTAATTACATCATCACTCATGAAAGAGAAAAGAAAATTTAGCAATGCAAAAAGGAAGGTTATTCATCATGAAATTTAAGGAAATGGGCAAAACTTGTTTATGTGCCCCCAACAGCTTAATCTGCATGGCCAAAACTGGAAGGGGATGAAGGTTACCTGTATGCTTCACCCATTTTCTCCAGTAATATGGTAACTTCCCAGGGAGACTTTTAGTTAAGCTCTAGCTCATATGATTCTTGAATAACTACCTCACTTAGGCCCAAATGAAAATCCTCACAAGAATATTCAAAGTTTATTCATGTCTAATAAAAGCACAAGACTGGGGGTTAAGAGGTAGGACACTGGTAGGTTTTTTAAGAGAAAAATAGTAAATCTGGACTCTTCTAGCTTCCTTCTCTATCTCCATACTTCAGGATGGATTAAAGAGAGAAAACAGGCCATGAAATGCTTCCTTTGAGGCATTCCATCCAGCCTAAAAAATGGCAGCATTAAAAGCATGAATGAGCCTGGTTCTACAAATGTAGCAACAGTTCTGGAAGGTTTTAATCTCCTTCCTTACAGCCACCAGGAAGGAAACTTGCAGCTTTACCCTCTCCGTACAGATTTCTATTTCACACAAAAAAAGAAACATCAAGGGATTTGCTTAATTAACCAGTGAAGTCAGACTCACAAATGGTAATCCCTGTAAATTTACAAAATTAATCTGCAGTGCAAGAACTGTTTGCTGGAGAAATCAATGAGATTTTATTATTTAGTTAATTTAATGTTGTTGTATTTCATAAAATTTCCAGATGGCGAGAAGTGGGAGTACAGTTATTGAACAAATTATTCATCTCTTCCTAGCTACTACAGCAAGTGTTGACAGTCCTTGGATACAGTACTTAGAAGCCTAACATTAAGAAACGCTGCTGAAATATTCTTATAGGAGGTCAGTGTAGTTCTTTGTTCCCTAAAAAAACCCTAAACCCCAAAATGTTGTTATTATTCAATCTGCAGGCTTTTTTTTTTTTTTTTTTTTTTTTTTGCTGGAGGAGTGTTAGGAACTTGAGAGACACTCTGTTTTTCCTATTATCTGATTTTCAGGCAAGAGAAAATTTTTTCTTTTCTTTAAAGCATTATATTCTGAATCATATTAGATACAGCTGGAAATAAACAAGTGCTTTTCTTTAATGAAGAATCCGGACTTTGAAAACCACTTAAACACACAAATATATATGACCAATAATATGCAAACAGGTATACATATATGCAGCATTTATATAGTCATGCTGTTCAAAGGCTAAATTGCTTCTCACACTTCTACCCCAGAACTAGAATATTTAATTCTTGTTTCTTTCCATTTTTTCCCTATTACTCTCTTACATCTATTTCAAATCACAGAATATTCTGAGTTGGAAGGAACTCACAAGAATCAAGTCCAGCGCTGAAGTCAGTGCCTCATATGGGGATCAAACCCACAGTATTAGCATTTTAACATCATGCTTTAACCAAATGAGCTCATTTTTTATGTCTGTTGTGAAGTTAAGCAGTTACTATTAGTTAGGCTACTCCTACAGTGTAGTGTTAGAATCTCTGCTAAGGATTTCCATCATAAAGGAGTTAATTGAGCACTGCATGGCTGGTCTACAAGGACTGGAAGTTAATAGTTACTCTGATAGCATAGAGTAAATCATGAGCTTTGCAGAAGGTTTTTATCTGGTGTTTTTTTCCTGAAAAAAAAAAATAAAAGCAATGCTTTCCAATACTGCTCTTAAGTGACTTTCAATATAAACATGTATTCTCAGTTTTATTAGCAATCCTATGACAAACAATAGGTAGCATTCGTTGAAAATTAATAAGCAGAAAATGCCATTTTGCCATTGGAATGGAATTGGACATTAAAATAAGGAAGGAAGAGGATTCTTCATCCTTCACCTATTACCTAGCAGCTAACCAGTCTCTAGACTGAATTTCCACTTTGAATCTTAGTATGGTGGAATACCACACTGATACTGGAAATTATTTCAGGGACATCTGTAGATCAGAAGAGAAAGAACTGAACACACACCAGAGAAAAGGGAAGAGAAAAAGTACAGGGCAGGAAAGTGTAGGTGTCATTTCCCTGGCACCAGTTGCTGTAGGGTGAATGCCTTTGAAAGCAGACAGAACAGTTCTGTTGTGGTGCATGGGTGAAGTATTAGGAGGAAACGAAAATATTTTCAAAGATGAGAGCCTTGGAGCAAATTAATCTTTCTTTTTCCTGAGTGAGGACTTTATTTATTGGCAATTACATATGACTGCAGAAGTCTAGAAGTTAAACTGTTCTGAGCATCATTTGATGCACTAGAATGCTCATTGCCGTTTCAGTGATAGATCTGGCTTCGGTTCCTGGAAATTCTGAAGAGAGCTTTGCATACAGCTGGCATTACCTATCAGGTCTGGATATAAAACAGCTACAGGATTTGCAAAGCTAGGCAGAACATCTTAAGTAGGGAGTACAAATTCTCAGACTGTGTATCCTTTCTTCAGATCTGTTGAGATATTCTCCTTACAAACATGTTTTGATGAATGCTTAAGAATCAGATGCTTTTTTAAATGTCTGTTCTCTAAAGCACAAATGAAAACAGACAGGGAGGTCACTAGGCTGAATTTCTACCAGTGATAGTACCAGTGACCTCTCATCCCACAACATTTTCCCTAAGCAGAGAAGGTTACTTGCTATACAGAAATAGAATGAGACATAGGAGAGAAAGATAAATAGTTTTTAAATTAAAATAATGTTATGAAGTTCAAAGCCTACTTTCTCTTGTTCATGCCAATGATTCTCATATTTGCTGAGTTCTGCTTCTGGTTCTCCAGTTGAGTTCTGACCTGTCCTTTCCAATGTTAAATTTTTTGTTTCTGCTGAAACTATCTTTACCACATTTCTCCCAACAGATGTTTTGTTTTCAAATGTGTTTATGTAACAAAACTCAAATTTTCAGTGCCAAAGTTGTCAAATTTCTTCCTATAATAGCATCCATCACTAACACAAAAATCAGTTAGACTTGCAGCTGCAGGGCTTTGCATGACTGGACCCAGATATCTTAAAGCCTTTAAAATTGCATGCTTTATAGGCTCACAAAGACAGATATGGATATGAGTCATCATTTCCCTGTTGCAATAATTACTTTAAAATATACCATTAACAAAATATTCAGTTCTAAAGCAAAAATGCCTACATGGGTTGATAATAAAAGTGTGTATGCAAATCGTCCAAGATGCCCAAAAGGCCTGGTATTCTTGAGGTAGAATTAACATTTCAACAGAACAATGAAAAGACATCTTCAAATGTTTCTTGTTGTCATTTTAAACCAACTTGGTTTGTCATGCTACTATTGTAGGATTTTAGCAGGTATTGAGGCACTGGTCTAACTCTGCAACTTTCAAAAGAATTTCACATTACACTTGTATTTCTCCAAATATAATTTGAAATTCTGGATGCTGGAAAGGCAGTAAAGATGATGAAATAATACTAAAATTTTATTTTCTTCCTTTTACATTAGTCAGAATATCAATTAACATCTGGTGAACTATGAAACAAAATTTTAAGTGTTCTTTCAAAACTTCAATTCAGAGTACCACTTTAAATTCTACTGGCAAAACACAGGTTGTGGGAACAGTTGTCCAGCAAAACTGTCCCTCACACTGCTTATGGTCTTATTTATTACGTAGTTTGTAGTGAACTGCAAACTTTATAACTGAATTTTGGAGGTTTTATTTCACTTTTACTACAGATCTCATAGCAATTTCCTCAAAAATTTGCAGCGCATGGCTTTCAATAGACTGCCTATTTCAAAGTATGGGATTGTAGCTCTAATTTTTGACTACCAACAGGAAAGAAAAGCAGAGGGCTATACTTTTTTCTTTCTGAGTTTGTCTGATTTAGCTTGGAACAGAAAATTAGGGATTAATTCATGCTGAAATTAAAATGATTGTAAAGAAAAAAAATAAAATACATGGAATCTGTAGAATTCTAAGATAATAGAACTCAGACTAGACTATAGAACTCAGAATTCTTTTTTAACTTCAACAGCAATTTTCTGAAGTTGAAAATTTTCTGGGCTTTAGAGAATATAGCTATTGAATTTTGACCCTCTTGAAATCATTTAAAAATAATTCTAAACTGAAAAGTCATTTCAAAACATGAAAGACATCAAAAGATTTATTTGGAAACTACCAACATATTTTTACTCTTTTTAATTTTTTTCTTTTTAGTTTTGGAATCCTATCCCAAAAGTTAGTACCTGACACTAATTCACAGATTTTTGAAAAGCCACCTAATTTTGTTACTGCTGAAAATCCTTCTTCTTTAGGAATAAATCTTGATTAAAAATAAAAAAAAAAAATTCATAAGTCCTAGTTAGTCTGTGAGGCATCTAGAATCTTCAGAATATTTAAAAATACCCCAAGGTAAAAGTTTTTCTATACTGAATTGATTTCACAAACTAAATGTATCACACATCATTTGTTCCCTGGTTCTTGGGAAATAAGCAGAGACAACTTTAATCATTAAGAAATTTCTCTGGAAAAAAATGAAAAAGCAAATGCACTCACAATGCTGCACATTCTATCCTAATTAATCTGCAGCACACAAGTACACAAGGCATTCTACTAGCAAGCTGAAATATTTTTATTAGATAATGCATCTGAGAATATAAGAACACCAGTGAGCTTTTCAAAGCTTGCTTACCACCCATTTCTGTAACACCATTCTGTGCCAGATTCAGTGAAATCTTAAACACATCAACCTACATGAATCCAGAGCCTGTACTCTCCTGCTGCTTCTAGCTTGACCCAATTAGTCCGAAAACCTTGGCCAAAACTTGTCCCTTGATGTTTTGTAATCAAAAGCTGCTGCCACCATCACTTAATATCTACTCAGGAAGGCTGTTTGCTTTAAAAGGCTCCAAGCTGCCATGATAAACAATTATCCTGTCATTTTCTTCACCTTCACAGAAACCCAAGACTAAGGACAGTACAGTTGCTGTACTGTCTACTTAAAAGAATACAAAAAACTTGCTAGTTTATTGGACTAGAGTTCCTTTAGACAAAGTACAGATCTATAAATCCTTAAGTTTTACATCTATATCCTTTGAAAATTTTCTGCATACCTGAAGGAAAAATTAACAGAAAAGTGAGATGACATATATAAGTCAAACAAAAGATACAACAGTCCAGAATAAGAATTTGTGAAGAAGAAGCTTTCATGGAAAGTACTTACTCTCTGGAAGTATTAATGAAAAAGTGTAGTTAAAAGTGTATCTTAATTATGTGGAATATTTTCAAGTTTATATGCAAACATACCATGTAAACACTATTTTCCTTTTAGTGCTACTTCATATAATAAAGTTCATATCCAACTACATCCTACATTTTCTGTCTGTGTTCCATTTTTCTATGAAAACTTCCCATGATTTATGATTTATAGTAACTGTATTTTGCCAGAAAGCTGCAACAGAGACACTGATGCTAAGGGTGTTAGGATGTTCTTCTTCAGTCTTACTGAACACTGAGAGAAAATGTTAATAGTAGCCACATAAACAATTTTTCAGCAGATGTTCTGATGCAGTTATTTTCATGTCTGGCATTTTCCATTTGGGGAAGAGTTTTAATGGAAAAGAGAAAAATTCTGCTTAGACTTCATATTTGAAGTTTGTTGGTATTCCTTAGTGAGCTCTCCTTCCTGCCTCTTCTTCCCCTTTTTGGAGCTACAGTGGTGTCTTATCAACAAGAAACAGCAGTTAAATAATTGCTCAATGCATACACCAGTAGCTATCAAAGTTTTAATATTTTACAGAAGTTTGTCTTATCAACTGCTTCTAAATTTTCAGTGAGTGATTTCAGAATTGTGGCAGGCTATGAAGATAAATTTAAAATTTGGTCTATCCATAGTATGAAATGAACCAAAATATTCTGCTACATCTCAATGCACTATTTCAATTTGGCACAGACAGGAGAGAACCTCCTGAGCTGATCTAAACAAAGTCTGTTTAAAAAGAGCTGAGAGAACCTACTTCCATTTATATATAATCTAGCACAAAGATCTTTAATGCTTTAGAAACCAACAAAGCCATTACTCATAATTTGAAAGAGATCAGATTCAACCCTCTCCAAAATGGAGCAGGAAAGAATTTGCTGTGACATGAGACAAATAAGTCACCTATCTCTTCTCAGTAAATAGAAGAAAAAACCCATAGCAACACAATGCAGAGGAACCTGCTTTCTAAACTGCAACAGCAAACAGCACAACTGCCAGTCACAGAGTCAAATTCTGTCCTGGGGTGTCCACATAGGAAGGTGTTTCTTAACAATCCTGATACATGATTAGTTAAGAAAAGATCTCACTGGCACACAGTTACTCTGGAAGTGCATTACGAAACACATGCCATTGGTAAGAGAAAAGCCTTTCATTAATTAGCTGATCCCTGAGAATGTTTGATTTACAGCACTGCTTTTTTAAAAATCTCTGTGAGTTACAGAAGTAGAAGCTCCTCCTCTCATCAGATGAAGACTTATTCAGGGTCATAGCCAGAACCTGTTGAAAACAGGCAACAAAAACTCCCCAACTCTGTGTTAAGCATCAGTACTTAGTGCTGCCCAGAACTGTGGCAGGCTATGAATAAGATGGTAAATTGAAAATTTTGCCTAGCCAGTGCATGAAGTGAACCAAAATATCCCTCAGTTCTCCTACATCTCAGCGCACTCTTTCATTTTGTCTCAGAGAGAGCACCCAAGCTGATCTGCAGCTACCACCAGGCAGTCTTTAAAATCAAGGGATTGTCCAGATTAAAACAGAAATAAAGAGCCCCTTTTCTGGATGGTTGGGAAGAAGAAAGTCAAAGGCTTTTGCATCCATGAAGCTTCACCATCCACCCAAAGCCCATCTGTTCTGACAAAAGAGAATGTGGAGAGCAGCCATTCTGTATAAAGTACTTGTGGGCAACAGGGGGGAATGGGCGGGCTGGTGTGTCAAACCTTTTACTCCTCTGCTGGCTCAAACTGCAGCTTTTCCTCAATGGACAAGAGCAGCTATTGGAGGCAAGTTCCATGAAATAACTAAGAGGTAATAGGTCTCTTTGCTTTCCAGTTCAGGTGCCAAATGGGACGCCAAATGTCAGCTTCCCATACACTTACAGAGAATCTCCTTTACAGGGCCAAGGTCTGGTCTGGCTCAAGGTCCAGCCCAGGCTGGAGCTCACCAGAAGAGACTCAGGAATTGGCAAGACAGAAAGAGAAATGTGGGCAAGGAGAAAGCCAGAAGCAAGGAAAGGAAAGTCCTGACCAGAAGAAGGACTGATGCCATGGGAGTTCAGTGGGCAGAAGGTACATGAATGAGTAAGTGAGCCAGGGCTTTTCCCCTCCTGCCATTACCCCATAGGGACCCATCTTTCCCTGCTTTCCCTCCGGCCTAAAGCATGACCTGGTGTAGCCCACACTCCACCAGGCTGCTGGAGCTTGCCTGTAAGGCCAGCCCAGACCTTGGCCCTGGCAATCCCACCTCCTGCAAGGGCCATACAGCCACCAGGGCTGCCACCCATCTGACCCCACTGGGGAGCTGGGGCTGAGGAGACAGAGCAGCGTGAAAGGAATAAGAAAGACCCAGAGACCCCCAAAAACAAATGGAAAGGAGCCACTAGGTATAGCTGGGGAAAGGAGCAGGTGATGGGAGAGGGTAATAGAGATGCTGAGACAGGGAGCTGTGAGGAGACAGGGAGGCTCACCCAGATATTCTCCCTGCTTCCCACAATGCAGCCACACCCAGATTAAATGACCCACTGCTTGTGGCTCATTTAATCATGTGCTCCCCTAAATCCCACTGCATGGTAGCAACTCATTGCTCTCCTCATACTGGAAAGAAAAAGGGAGAAGAGGTAAGACTTCTGAAATGCATTTCCTTCCTCTCCCATCTTCCCAGCTGTCTTTGAAACCAGGCATAAAATGATTTAGTCATTTTGAAGGAAAACAAATAAAAATGGTTTCCTAGCAACAGGATTTGCCGTATCGGTCTCTGAGGAAAATCTCCTGGATGTTTTCAAGGCTTTGCCAGTTTACTAATATAGGAATAAAGGTACTCACATCATATTAATGTGATTTCTTTAAACAAGGACAAACCTCTACTGCTTTTCAGCAGCAGAAGGATGGTGTAAAAAGAGCTCATGTGCTTGCAAAAAAGCAAGACATTTCAAAACTTTACAGAAAAAACCTAGTACACCCTCAGCACATATAATTTCATATAATCATACAGTGTATTATACCCCCTCCTACAAACCTACAAAATTTTATTTCAAAACACAAACTTATGAGTACCTGTAACTGCAGAAGAGTTAATCAAAATTCAAATAAGTTATAAATTAGACAAAACTTTTGATATTACAACAGAAGAGGGTACAAAAGATATTTCACGAGTTGAGCATCAAAAGAACTAGGAAAACAAAATCTTAGCAATCATGGAGAAAGAGAACAGAACATAAAATAAACAAACAGAACAGAACAGAAAATAAACAAAGCGTGGAAAGGTATACATTCATGGTGGACTTGTATGTGGATGTAAAAGTTTGGTTCCCCTTTACAAGAGAACATGTTACTGTGCCCACACAGAATCACAGAAGGACTGGAGTTTGAAGGGCCCTCCAGAGACCATCTAGTCCAACCATAATAAGCTTAACACTGCCAAGTCCACCACTAAACCATGGACCTAAGGGCCACTTCTACAGATTTTTTACCTCCAGGGCTGGTGGCTTTACCACTTTCATGGGTGCACTGTTCCAATGATTTACTAACCTTTCAGGGGAGGAACTTTTCCTAAGATCTATTCTAGAAATAGACAAGGTAATCAATACTATGAAATGGTTTTCATATGAAAAGCAAGTAAGAAGACTCATCTTCCAGCACACACGAGTTTGTGAAGTCTGTAAGGAAGTAAAAGGCTGGGTATTTTCCATAACATGTTGTAAAGGCCAGCTCATCCCTCACGTTAAAACTAGCAGTTACAGGACCATCCTTCACAGCTCTTATCATTCATGCCAGCTTGAACATTGGACGGCTCTCCTGAGTACGCAGGTGAAATCTATCTGCCAGGAGAATTCTCTGCTCACCTTATAAGATATGAGCATCTGAGACCCTTCTTCCCTGCAGCAATCTCTGAGCCATCTGCTAATCTTGCTTGACTTCCCCTACAATTGGCCTGTACATCAGACAGCAGAGTATTACAGACTTTTACAATCTAAGTTAGATTAGTTTAGAGTGTGCTGGCTGATCCCAAGCTGTTTTCAATTAGCTGTTGTCAGTTATTAAGTCATTTAACACAAATAAGCACTGCCAGAAGCAAATATTTACCACCTGGTTGTAGCTGAATGAAACACCAAATCTGAAGCTCAGAGTGGAAGAAATTGTAGTGAGTATGATTAGCCATTCCCATCACGAGAGGAATTGCTCTTTTGCTCATGTTTCTCTAAATTACTGCTATAGTTTTTGTAAATAACTTAATGGAGCTTTAATTCCCCTGATTCGGCACTCAAAATACTTTGGAGTTAGTTTATGGATCACTTCTGGTGTCTTGCTCACCATCTAATTAGAAAACAGTAAATGGGAAGGAGGTCCCAGAGTTTTTGCTTTTATTTTATGAATAAGGAATGTGTTTGGCAAAATCCAGTGTTCCAGGAGACAGGGCTAGATCCAACAAATAAAAGCTTATTAAATGAAATAAAGTGGTTTTGCCACTGGCAGCTATATCACTCTGGCTGCTTTTCTAAAAATCATGGTACTGTAAGCTGCCTTTAATTATGTATTCACACTTACCAATTATTATACAGGCAAGAACAGTTTCTTACTGACCACATTTAAATTGGCCATATATTTTTTATTTGTGATTCATAGAAGTAGTAAATTTTTATCTGAAATGCTTCACATTAAAAATTCATGATGCAAATATGGCACATTTATGTAGTTAGCCAAGTTCCTGTTCAGAATCACTGCTTCATTTTCCATGGAAGAGCCAATTCCAGTTCCCATCATTACAACTCACTGGCTCAGCTGCCAGCAATGAAACAGAACCAGCTTTGTTTAAACAGCATTAGTACCATACTGGCAGATTGACAACTGGCATAGAAAGGTGCCATGCAAAAAGCTGACTGTTCATTTCACTGGTCATGTAAAAAACTGACTCAAAATGAAGATAATTGCTTCTATTAACTTCTCGAAACAAGCAAACAAAATAAATAAACAAATAAAAACCCACAAATATTATTTAGGGTAAACAGAAGTTGTCACTCCTCCAAACAATGTTTCATTTTCTTCAAGGAAGGAAGGAAGGAATCAAAAAATGTTCAACAACTTTTACTCAAATTTGCAAATACTGCTAGCCATGAAAGCACAATTATTGGCTAAGGTTTTGAACAAAAAGCTTTCCCATGACATTGGTATCATCACAGTAGCAAATACTTATACTATGTTGTTTATATAGCTGGCAATTTTTCCTGTATCTGCAGCACAGATTTGAGTATCATCATTCATAGTTAATCAGCTTTAATGATGTGATGTTTTCATTAAATAAGAAAATACTGCCATTCTTTAGGAAGCTGAGACATTTTCCTTCCTCATGACTGCACACATATGAACCTAAAAAAAATTGGAACCTGGTTAAGTCAGGTGCAACGCACATAAACAAGAAAAAATAATAGCAAATAACAAACACACAGAGAGAATGCCTAAAAAGGAGTGCTTAAATCCTCATTTTACAGACCATAGGTTGAGAGACTTTAGACTCAGTCTGTGTCTGAGCTATTACCTGAATAAAAGGAATCCAAGAGAGGGACACATAGGTAAGATTTATTATGAAATTCTGGAAGCAAAACTAGTGATTTAGTCCCTGAAGTTGTGCTGTTATACATTTTATATTTGCACTTTGGTTGCTGAAAACACCATACTGCACTGCTTTTCAATATCTGTTTGAAGAGCACCAACCCTTAATAGTTTTACAGAATACTATACCTCAACAGTGTTGCTGTCTCTGAAGACCCGTGCTTTAGTTATGCTTGCTAAATAGAATTTTAGACTCAAAACAACATGATGTTTGCAGCTCAGCTAATCAGAACAAAATAGTTGCCTCCACTCATAAACTCCTGCAAACCTTTGCTATACTGCAGTTGAAAAAAGATTTGCTAGATTTCTGAAGACATGCACCTGTACATACTTGTCTGATAATGGCTGTGAGAACAGCAAATTGACACTCCAGTTAGACCTGCAGAAGAAGACTGACTCTATTCAAGACCAGGGTTAAACTGTTACATGTTTCAGATTTATTGTTGTGCATTAATTATCCACTACAGACCCTGAAGTAAGCATTTTGAATTACTTAGAAAGTAGGCAAATAGCCTTCATTCCAATATACAAGTTTCTGTCCACTAACACTGTTTTTATAGGACCAGATGTAATCTGAAAGAAGAAAATATTAAAAAATTATAGTTTAGGCAAAAGAAAGGCATATGGAACCTACTTTTCACTTATTCTTTAGTATGAAAAGAAAAAATGACATTACAAAGGGCACAGGAAGGAAACTGATCTGTCAGAGCAAGTCCAGAGGAAGCCACCAAGATAATTAGACGGATGGAGAAGCTGTCCTGCAAGGAAAGGCTGAGAGTTGGGGTTTTTCAGCCTGCAGAAGAAAAGACTCCAGAGAGACTTAATTGAGGCCTTCCAGTACCTGAAGGGACCCCACAAGAAGGATGGAGGGACAATTTCTAAAAGGCCACGTAGTGACAGGACAAGGGAGTGGTTTCAAACCATTCTACAGTAGGTTTAGATTAGATAGGAGGAAGAAATTCAGTATTGTGTGGGTGTAGAGGCACTGTGAACAGGTTGCCCAAAGAAACTGTGGTTTTCCTATCCCTGCAGGTGTTCCAGGCCAGGCTGGACAGAGCTCTGAGTGACCTGCTTTAAAGAAAGCTGTCCCTGCCCAGGAGCGGCTGAGACTGGAGAGGTTGGAACTATATTATCTTTACCATCCTTTCCAACTTAAACCATTCCAGGATTCTATGAATAGAGAACAAAACATTCTGAAAAACCTCTGGGCAAGAATTGATATTACTGGAAAGGGTGGTAATTGTTAAAGATGTGAGGGATTCTTGTAAATCTCTATTAACAGTCTTTATAAAACCATTAAATGCAAACTGTAGCATTCCCACGCAAGATGTTCAGGACAAATTAATTGCATAACAGCCTACACATCATATGAGCAAATGTGTAGACCAATAAAACAGACAAATTGGCCTTTATTGTCTACATACATTAGAGATGGCTGTAAAACAAGCTCTGGATCATTCATTTATCCTGCTTCTGTACTTCCTGGCTATCTACTAGGATAGAAAAGGGATAGTTCCCTCTAAAAAGGAGGGGGGAAAGTAAAGGATCTTTCTATGAGAATTATCACTGGATATATCCTCAAAATAAAAGCTAAAATATTTATTATATCAGTTCTTACAGAAAGAATGGTCTACAGGGGAGTAGACTAACAGAGTCAGGAGGATAGTACAGGATGGGCAGTCCTCCAGACACAAGAAAGAAATGTTCATTTACTCCAGGGCAGCCCAGCTCCGTGTGACAAGTATGAAATGTCAACATCAAAGCTGGTATACAAATGCAATTTGCTACATCATTGGTTTTGTTCTCTACTTAAAAGCTGAGACAGAAACAATGAAAGTTTTATACTTAACCCCTGGGACATGATTTCGTGACAATGCCCTATTAGAAGTACACACTTTAACAGCCTATCAAAGAAAGCCTGTTTGAGACATAACTGGAAGACCATAAATCTCAGGTCTGCTGTGAAGCAGCACTGTGAATATGCTCCATAATCTGTAGTGAGTGCTGGTGTCTGGCAAACACCATGTTGTCTGACATTGCAGAACTGATAACATTGATGGTTTTGCTCCTCTCATTTTAGAAAGAATTCATTTGAAGTTCATAAATCTACCATTTCAGTGCCTATTGAGATCAGAATTGAACACTTCTGTGGGAAGCCCACCGCTCCTGCCTGGCAAGTGAACACTTTCAAAACAACACCTTTCCTTCTCCTTGAGCATGGCCTGGCAGTGAGTACAACAGTAAATCCCTGGTTGTTGGCCTCTGTTACATACTGCATCGCCACTTTCAGTGATTCAGCTTGAAACTGCACCTCTGGGCTTTCAACTCATATACCCACTTTAGAGATGACTCAGCTCCACTTGCATGTAAAGGCCTATGTGCACAAATTAACACACAGAAAAGAAGGATATAACAGCAAGCCTACTAAAATATCTCTATATAAAACACGTTACAATGACAGTGAACAATTTCAACATCTTTATAGGAGCCTATCTTTTAAGAAAAAATATCAAATCAAAAAGCTTGGGTTGAGGGTAAATAGTAATACATATATCTGGTAAAAATAAGCAACTCTCTCAGCTACTTTTTTTTGTGAATCATTCCTATCAAATAGCTTTAATTTGTGAGTAATCCACTATCTGATATACCAGGAGATGTAAAAAAAAGAAGGAAGCTCATTCACTTCAGGGCTAATTATATTATCAGTTTATTTCAGAATTATTATATAAATTTAATTATGCTTTTCAACTACATAAAAGTTGAGAAATTGTATCAATTTATGTAGAGATATTGTAAGATGATCTATAAATTTGCATTACTATATATAAACAACAATCTAACACCAACTCTAAGATACTGATTAAATTTTCTCATGTTTCCTGTTGATAATTAATCATCCACTTAGCTTTTGATGGAGAACACTAGCTCATTACATTCTTTTAGGAAGTAATTTAAATGTTATTTATGAAAAACATGCTTAATAAATTTCATTATGTCAGAAGTAATTATATAGAGTCCAGATATTGCATAGTGCTGTACTTTGTCCTCAGACATGTTCCTTTTCAATTTTACTTCTCATAGAGCCCCACTTCCTGTATCTAAAATTCTAAATACCAAACAGCTTATTCAGCTATAAAAAATAATACATATGTCTTCCCAATGTTACCTGAAATTTTCTTCTTTGGTTATTTTTTAGTAAATGTAGAAAAAAATTCCATTTTAATTCTCTCTTTTCTCATTTAGACATTAATGTAGTAAATATGATAAAAGACAGATTAAACTGAGTTAAACTTCACATTTTTTGAAAGTCACTTATAAGGCCCTGAATGATTCTGGAACAACCTGGACTGCTTCTAGCAGATATAGGACCCAATGCCTGAGTACTTCATTTTGGTGTGTCCCCTGTCCCTTTTTCTGCAGAAACCATATTTCTCCACAGCATAGAAGTGTAGAGCTGAAGACAAATTACTGTAATTTCTAAGTCCTGCTTTTCTTTTGGTCATCATTTCTGTGTTCTTTATACTTTGTTCTATTTAGAGAGCAGGCAAATATGCTGTATACATTACTTGGAGAAAATTGTTAGTAGTTAATTATTAATAAAGAGCAAAGGGGTAATTTTTAAATTTAAAAAATAATTATTTGAGCAACTTTACAATTGGAAAAACCTAAAGCTATTGCAAAAGATAGATAAATCCTCTAACAGTTCTTTAATGTCATTGTCACAGAATCTGTCTTACAATCAATTATAAAAACTTTTTTTCTGTTAGCTGTATGCAGATAATGTTTTTTTAATCTTGAAATAGATGTCTGTTTTGCATTAAAAAAATTATGGGTTTTTAAAATATTAATTTGTAAAATGGATTCTGGCCACTTATTATTACTTTTCTATACTTGATTAAATGCAAATAAGGAAGGATGGTATGGTTGATTTTTGCACAGCTAGTTTTACTAAATTTCACATAGAAATTGTGGCCCAGGAACAACTTCCTTCCAGAGTAGGAAACTTAGCCACTGCTTGGACACAAGGTTCTGCAATGAGGTTTTCATAATTCCAGATTTTTTATTACTGTAGAGCAGATAAAAGCAGTTGAAATTGTGCAAGAACTGGACTGCTTTGTAGGTGCTTTAGCAAAACCATTGCTGTGGGCAAAATATTCTGTGTATTGGCAACCCAAGAAATCCCCAAATATCTTCCAATCAATTGCAGCACAAAGTTGACTTTTTGAAATGTGCAGAGGCAGAGCACAGAGTCTAGGTTCCAAAGCAGGGTTTTATTTGTACCCTTCAGTACTGTAAGGGCACTTTCATATTAAATAATATACAGAACATATTAAATAATATGTTCTGTTTTGACACTCATTTAATGTAGATTTCTGGTGTCTTTTAAATGCTTACTTCTTACCACAGTAATTACAAAACCAAACCAAGCCATAATTGTTGTCATAAAGTACCTGGCATCCAATTCACTCAGAATCAGTAGTTGTGCCTGTCCCACACAAGCATATTCTTTCAGCCTTCTAGACTATTCAGTAATTACATTAATCCCTTCAGAAATTTTTCCAGAATGGTTGATGTTGTAGATTGCATTCCCTTCTCCACTGCTCTATGACACACACATGCAATGAAGTCACTGAAAAGCCTCCAGCTCTTTACAGATGAATAAATATCTTCACATTAAACACAGCAGACATATTGATTCTTCTTAATTTTACTACCTTGCCACTTTGTTATTTTACCATCTGTATATTTCAGACAAAATCGCAAGTGTCAAGTGTAATATGCAACAATAAACACATTCAAATAAACTCACCCCTGATTTGAAAGTTAAGGAAGAAAAGACAAAGGAAAAAATGTACAAAATAAATGCTAAATGTCCTTATATCATTGATGGGCAGCATATTAAAATTAGCTTTTAGGGGCATACTACAGCATCTTGTCATTCATTGTTTTACCTCAACAGAGAAATAAAATATATATTTATTTAGTGAGTTGAAAACTTATTTTGTTTTTACATGGAAAATGTCTTATTTTTAATGCAGCATATTCAGGCAAAAATAAAAAAGGGTGAGGGAATATCTGGAAACCAAGAGAACAAGCTGGTTTTTTTCCAGGGTTGATATTATTTTGTTTGATAATGAGATATCTACACTTTTTTTTCCTTTTTAGTTCACTTCAGGCAGGTAAATTGCAATCCCCTTCAAAGTTTTCATTAGATAGCCTATTATTCCCTTGAAAGAAATCACACTTTATGCATTATTCATTAGGGGCAGCAAATCTTCAGAGCAGTCACACAGGCTGCAGTATCACAGAACTACTTGAAATTCTATGTCTTCTTTCTCCATTTCTTCTGAATGCAGTTCTGGTCTAATCTTCGTGTATAATGCAATATCTCTGGTTAATTCAGATATTGCAAAGAAAAAACATATTTTTTATTAGTGCTGGATAAAATAATCTCACTTTTACTTATCAAATACATGTAGTTCAACCTGTGTATGATATTCTGATATCTTCATTTTTTTTGTTTGGGTTTTTTTTTTCTGTTTTTTTTTATGTTGGTGCATATTTGCACAAGTCCTTATGCAGTGGATGTCTAAAGAGAGTGTTTTACTGATGGTCTCCCCAGCTTGCCTCTTAGAGTTTATTTTTTCCAAGAGTCTACTTTATGTGTACCTTAATAGCTTTCTGTACTCACTAAGACGATTTCTGTGTGCTTCCCTCACAGTTTCCTGCCAGCTGCTATTTTATACTTTGTGAGAAAAAAACAGTCAATTCTTCTTTCATATGTGTCAGATAATGCCAGAAAATGTACAAAATGTATTCAAAAGGATGTTGGAGGTGAGTTAATAAAATAATTCAACTAGATTTTTTGGGTGAGTTGTTTTCTCTCTCTATCCTCTAGATATCTCTTCTAAACAATATAATACAAGATTAGGCAAACCATGTATTTCAGCAGAAAGGCCACTGCATGGAAAGGTACAGGCCTTCATCCTGCTCATGACTGGGCCATTGGCTTTCCACAAGCCCCTTGTATTTTCTGTTTTATCCCCCTCCACCCAGGACATTCACATGTCATTTCTGCTTAGCACACAACTAAGAACACCAGAGCTGTCATTTGTTATGCACACATTCAAACACTAGCAAAACCATCATCAAGGAAACATCAGTCTATAAAAACCCCAAATTTTAAAAAACACAAGTTGCTGATTTTTCCCTATGTTTGTCACCTCATATCAACTTCTTCTTTACTTTTTCTCTCACTTTTTCTGTCACTGTCTTTTCTGAAAACTCTCAGCCCAACTTCTTTTAAGTGCAAAACCTTTGGGAAGAATTAGAAGGGATTCATGGCTCCTTCTAATGCACAGTACAAAATCTTCTGATTTACCCCTTTACCATTTGACTGTATATGTATTACCTCAGCTGCTGGTGGGGTGTAGTGCTTCCTTCCTGCCACTTCCAAAGATAGCTATGTTAGCTCACACTGATGTAATCCCAAAGTACCTCTTTAGTCAAGACTAGCTTTTGCTTCAGTTATGAGATGCAGATTTTAACAACAGTCATTTGCTTAATACTATTTTTTAAAATTTCTGATAGTATAACTTATTGCTTCTTTTTGATCTCTGAGTAAATAAAAACTCTGAAAAACAAGAGTATATCTATGATGCCACGTGAGCTGCTTAAAGACAAAGCAAGGGATATCCTGCAAGAGATATTGAAACAAATTGTAGAGTTCTATAACCCCATAAATACCAAAAAAACCCCTAAACTCTGAGAGGGAAAAAAAGTGCAAGAAGACAGTTATGCAATAATGACTAGAAGAAAATATGGTATTATCCCTCCCCTCAAATGAAGTGGTGATGGTTGTTTGTGGGAATTTTTTCCCCCAATTTTGAATGCAAGCATGAAGTGATGGCAAAATATGTAAAGAAATTATAACTGGCAAAATAAAAATTACTCTTTCTACCCTGAAAACAAATCTGAAAAAGCAGAAGAAGAGATTGTGGTCTAAAATACCTCTATACATAGTTTCCAAAACTAGAGCAAATAAATTCCAAATTTTATACATTGAGCAATTGTTCTGCAGATTCAAACCTCTTGCCTCAAAAAATAATAGTGTACTTTATTATCTAAGTAGACCTTAATGAAGATTTTTAATAATACTTACATTAAAAAATCCCATCACTATCAATACATACTTAAACCCATTTATTAAATCAAAAAATTTAAATTCATGTTAGAGAAATAAGAGGTTTAAAATTTAATTTTCTTCAATTGTGTATTAAAAAACCAACATTATAGCTTTCATCAACCACAATAATTTTCGTACAATACTGACCAAAGACATTTCATCATTTGACATGATAAAAAGTGTCTTGAATTATATAAAAGAAGGATCATGTAGAAAAAAATTCAAAATATCAGCACAGTGGGTTTTGTTTTGTTTTTTTAATGTAGACAATTTAGATTCTAAGTAGTATGAGGATGTAAAACAAGAATATAAGACCTTAATTTTACCCCTATTTTCTGAGAGATGGAGGATTATCTACAGCTCTGAGCATGGGTCTGGAAGGTAAGGTCTTGAGCTGAGGCAAATGATTAGTATTCATATTTTGCAGAAGATAAATTTTCACATTAAACACACAGACACTCATGTATACTGAATGTCACTGGGGATTAGCATAATATTTCTATTAGTAACGCTAGCTTATCCAGCTGAGTGACACTCTGTAGTCAAGAGCAAAGGACTGGAAGGGTAAAAATGGGCTTAAGTGTTTCCAGCAGGGGGCAAGGAAGGCGAGTGACCATTTCCACAGGCAATTATTTAGCTTTAACTGGACCTCCCACAAAAATTCTCTGTCCTTGCATAACTGATTGACCTCCCTTCTTTCTGTGTATTTCAGCCTTTCTTCTTTTTCTCCATCATGCTGCTCACTCCAAACTCCACCAAAGGAAATATGAAAAACTATAATTTTATCACGGAATCAAGCAAAACTGAAACTTTTGGCTTGACACTTGATTGTAAAAATAGCCTTTGTGTATGTCAGCTATACCTATTTCAATGCAATGTAAATTATAAGTCCAGCATTTTATGTTATTACTATTTGCTATTGCTACTGCAACTGAGAAGAAAAAATCCTTGCTTAAATGTTAAATTAATAATTTAATTTTCATCTTTCCCACAGTTGTAATAAATATGGTGCTTCCACATCTATCCCTGCTCTTTATCCAAACATACAAATGATATATGAAGAATGTAGATTAATATACACAATGGATCACAGAAGGGTCACCCTGATGTTCTCTCCTTGAAGAACACAGTGAAATATTTTTCTTTTTAAGCAATGGGCTTTGTGCTGCAAAAATCTTTTCCAACACAAGTAAGGTTTTTGAATAATGCTGCCAGGCTGAAAATTTTGGTTTGAGTCAATCATCATATTATAAAAGCACATTAACCTGAGTGAGAAAGGTTGAGACTAATCAGTTCAATACAGGAGGGAAACCAAAAGCAACAAAGCAAGACAAAGAGCCAGGACGGAAATAGATCAATCTTTAAAAACTGTCTCTGAAGTGAAAAATCCTGTTTCATCTCTGACTCAAATTTTTTGAGTCAAATGTTATCTGACTGGGTTTTGTTTTTTTAAATCATATGGAGAAAAACATAGTGTCTATATACTGCTCTGTACTCTCACAGTTGTAGCAGAATAGAGAACAGTGGTAAAAATACTGACAACCATAATTTTATCCCTGGATACACAGTACATATGCATATAGATAGAACTATCTCACTAGAGATACATATTTCAAATAAAGTTATTAGTTCATACTTGGAGAACAAGAAGTAAAAGAACATTTTCTCATGGGAGGCAAGAAGAGGAAATGTACTGTGTCAAAATCTGTTTCTGATAAATGTAATATTAATTATCATAGTTTATTAAACAGAGAAGTTGAAAACGTGATAAGTTAGATGTCAGCAATACCCATAACAAAAACAACACTTAGAGATAAAATAAAATTCA
Source organism: Haemorhous mexicanus (assembly GCF_027477595.1). Lineage (NCBI taxonomy): Eukaryota > Metazoa > Chordata > Aves > Passeriformes > Fringillidae > Haemorhous > Haemorhous mexicanus. The sequence goes on from NC_082344.1 coordinate 41,665,631, forward strand.
TTGATTCAAAATATAGGTCCCATCCTGCTCCCTGACCTACATAAACTTCTGTATCAAATCAAATCAAATCAGAAGAAGGGTGAACTGAAACAATTTTTAAAATCATTCTCTCAAATTCCATGAACAATTCAGGGATGCAGATTTAAATTGTTTTGCAAGGCTAAAGAAGCATAATATAGCCAAACTAGTCTTTCTTGCTCAAGTAGAAATTTGTGATTAGAGCTGACAAGATATCAAAATTTCCATTCTACAGGAACTTGATGGGAAGAGCGGGGCAGGAATATTCAATTTTGTAGCAGAAAAAAATACATTGGAAATTTTCTGAAAACCAAGAATTTCACTTTACTCAACTTAGCTTCATTTACCAAGTTTTCAAATAAAATTGAGCTTAGGTATACCTGGGCTCCTTGTTCCTTATATATCCTTAGCAGATTGATGAGGACCCAGAAGACCAGTGGACAGACTTTCCAGCCCTCAGCTCTGCAACTGGTAGTTTGAGGAATATGACTAATCCAGGTAGTGGATGCAAGTGCACATCATAGTACAAGTTCATCCCTGTCAAGAAATAGAAGCATTTTATTTTCCTCCAACAACAAACATTTCAAATGAATCAATGGTTTATGCATTATCATGAGTTCAGTAATGTGATGTCAGTCTAATGTTTAATACCCTCCAGCTTCCCTTTCTCTATTTTTATTTATTATTTCATGAAAACTTGTCCAAATAATGTATTTCATTTCTCAGCATCATCCAGGTATCTCAACCAAAAAGATTTCATTTTTTCCACAATGGCAATAATCTAATACATCATTTATTGCATGGCCTACCAAGATTTACCTTGTTCAGTATTCAAAAGAATATTCTTATTTTGGTAGAAGTAGCTCATTATCAATCCTTCTCAACAAATAAGATTCCTATGTGATGGATGATGAGTAATAAGCATTAGACATACATTTCCTCTGAAAAGTTTTATTCTATTTTGTCCTGTATTAATCTTCATGTTACCTGATGAATTGACTCTCACTTGACATCACCTCGTCAAAGAACACAGATAAACCCCATTTCCATTACTTTCCTTGCTTTATCAGTGATTCAGATTCTCAGAAAGCCTTATTTTTGGTAATTCCCTTCCCCACTTCCTTCATAGAAATTATTAACAATCATTGGCCTTATTCATATTTTCTTCCCACCGAAAATAGTTCAAAGGCGCTACCTGTGTTTTTCATTCCCTGCATGTTTTTCTAGCAGAGACAATTCTGTTGAGACGGTCTGTCAGACAACAATTCTCCCAATGCCACTAATTTAAACATCTCAGCAGGTGAAACATGGGTGTCTGCCACCATCCCACATCCACGTCTCATCATCCTACCAACAAGAATTCCTACCACAACAATAGTCCCTTTGAGACTGGTATCTGAACATTCTTCCTGCTTTTCTCAGATATTTTTACTGAATAACTTTCCATAAAATCATTACTGTCTGCTGATGACTTCATTTTGATTCTGTCTGTTACATTCTGTATATACATACGTTTACAGATCCTTTTTGTCTAGCCCAAAATATAAAAAAAATTTGGCTCTAAGATCCCTGCTGTGCTCCCACTTAGGTAAAAACTTTCCATTGATGAATTTAGATGTGGATCCACCAAAAATAAAAAAAAAGAAGAGAAAATAATAACATAAATAAGAATGGATTTTTTCTTTAAACTCTTAAAATATGTATAGGGAAAATTTACTAAAAAAATCCAACGGCTAATTTCTGTTCCACATATCACAGTAAAAATGTTCAGGTATTTTCAATTCTAACTGCAAGTTTTTATTAACTGCCTTACAGCTAGAGCTTTGATCAGCATTCCTTCTATTTCTTTTGTCTCATTACCAGATTATAATGGTATTATATAAGAAAAGTGAGATCTCAAGGATTGTTAGCTGTTATAAAATATCTGTCCAAAAAGCACAAAGCAACTCTATATAGTGAAAGCAGAGATACTCCTCGTTATAATGCTAAAACCATTTGTCACTGTCTGGGTAGCATTTCTATGTTCAAGAAGGAATGTCAGTAAACAAAAACATGAGTTTTTTCAATCCCAGCAGTGCTTATCTTAGTAGGCCCACAATGACATCTTGTGGCTACTCTGAGTTGATGACTCAATGATTAACAAAATAAACATGTCTAATGACTTTTAAGAATCTTTTACACATGAACAGAAAAGTTATCCTTGGTGAAGATCCTGCATAAGACATCTGCCTGTGACAGCAGAGCTTGGTCTTTCTAACTCCTGAGCAGTCATTCCAGTTGCTCCATTTTTCTGTCAGTGGAAAATTTGCTAGTTAACTTTTGATATAAAAAAATCTGTGCAAGTGGCTACACTACACTGCTTAAGTGACCACTGAAAGCCTTCAGGCTATCAAAATGTGATAGATGAGTTTAAATCTGCAACATTAGGAAGAAGTAAAGCAAACCTAAGGGAGTGATTTACTAAGTCAGGTCCAAAATAAGTCTTTTTGCACAAATTTCAGAGAGTTCTGGTTTAGTTGGTTTCTTGTTTTTTTTGCTTAGCTGAATGGCCATTACATTGGTTAGCCAGCTGCACCTTTCTTTCAGAATCAGTCCTCAAATATTTTGAACAGACATCCATTTTCATTTGCTTCCCTTTCTGCAAGTATGAATTGCAATAAACTTCTTGAGATATCCATGTTTACCTAAAGCTATGTAACAAATTTTACACAACCATGATTGTTATGGTATTTGTCTACAGATTTCTCTGACAAACACTTTTGCTTCCTTGAATATTTCCTCAGTGGTTTCTTAATTTCAAGTGAACTCTCTCAGTGACAGTCTTGGGTTTCTTTCTTCAGATATTTATTTTCTAATAATTTGGGAAAAGGACAGTGGCCATGTCTTTTCCTGTCTTTTGCTGGCTCGTAGCCTCTTAACTGAAGATTCCTGATAAAAGTTGAAGATTCATTGCAAATGTTCATTTTATATCAATATTTCCTCAGATCATATTTAAACATCTGCAAGGCAGTTGTCTGCTTTTGGATAGAACAGCAACTTTCTAATTTCACAGTTTGCAGATCGATATCCCTTCCTAAAAATTATAATAATATAAATGTCTTCATGGTTCTTCATGGTCTTCATGGTTCACTGCGGAATTTTAAGCAGCATAATTTAGAGTATTAGTAGGTTTCAAATTTATTTCAACTTGTTTTGCTTACTTTAGAAAGACAATTTCATAAAGGTAATGCAGAGCCCTTTGAAATAGGTTGTAGTCTATTATAAATACACACATATACATATGCACACACACACACACACACACACACACACACATATATATATATATATATATATATATATGTATGTATGCATGAGCATGTATGTTCAGGGAGGACTGTCAAGGAATTTTGGAAAATTATCACTGCCCATCCTTTGTTAAACCTATAATTAGCACAGAAGTGCTTGATTTCCCTGAATAGCGTGTGGCAAATCTGATTAAATGCTTAATTACTGCTCTTCACTGCACACTCATACAGGGTTTTGGCTGAAGCAAGGGTTATGCAAAACACAGAATTTGGGCTTATGGGGAAGCCATCATTTGGCTGAGGGGGAAAGAAAAGCATTATATCCTTTCCAGCAGTACAATGCAAAATTCAGGGAAGGAGAGAAGCTGGCAAGATGAATATGAACTGGGGAGCCCAGATTTGGCAAAGGATGGACACTCACTCAAGGGAATATGAATATCAGACTTAAAATAGAATCATCACTTGCATTAAGAATTAACAGAAACAAGAGGTAAAATAAAATCATCACTTGCATTAAGAATTAACAGAAACAAGAGGTGAAGGATGTGGCAGCAAAAGGACTTTGGCAAAAGGAGGCTGCTGGAAGGCTGCAGTACAGCAGTGAACAGTAAAAAGAAGAGGAGGCATGAGAACACTTCTCCCTCAACTATAGGTAGTGAGGGTGGCTAGATAGACCTACTACATAAAATAGTGGGAAAGAGTGGAAACAATGGTGAACTCTCTAGGTAAACTTCTCGAAAAACCTGTGGTGAGACCCAGGCTCTAGCTCTGTCATGGAACTGAACATCCATTTTTGATAGAGAATTGAAGTTTTTCAAACATTGCTGGTATGCAGTCGATGGACTGGAAATTACCAGTGTTAAGAATTACTTGCTCTTGGCAACAGTATTGCATTGCCTACTGGTGAGCTTTAACCTGAAAAATACAGGCTTTAAAACTTTTGGCAAAAAAAAAAAAAACCCTGCATATATTTGTTATGAATAATCCCATTGGTATTAGCTGCTACCTTGAGCTGATCAGTAGCATATGCTCAATGCTACCAAATAGACACCAATGCTAGAAACAGAATCAATGTGTTGGAAGAGACCTCTGGAGGTCTTCCAGTTTCAAGTTCCAGTTCAAATAAAGTCAAGTTGAAGGAGGTTGCTCCATTCTCAGTCTGAGTATGGAGATTTTACAGCCTTTCTAGACAACCTTTGACATAGTAAAAAGTAAAAAAAAAAAAATCTTGCTGCCCCTGAGTTTAGTTAACCTACATTTCTCCATTTTTTACATTTCTGCAAAAAATTTATTATCTCCCAAGTTAATAAAAAAAAAGCAATACCTTTTTTTTTTTGCCAAATTATAGCTGCAGTATTTTTTGTTCATTTACTTAAACTCACATCCCAACTAGAATGAAAATAGAGCAAAATTTGTCTAACTCTGCATTTGGAGATGCCTTAGACATCTGCTGGCGATCTTCACTAAGCCCTGTGCCAGAAAGTGCCACTCTTCTGGCAGAGGTGTGAATCCAGTTGCCTCAGGCACTTTGAAATTCAGGAAATGAGCAGGTTTGCACTTTAATTCCCTAAGGACACTGATCCAATATGCACCAACATACAAAAAGCAGTTTAATTGGAATTGCCTGATTAGGCAGAAAAAGGCCCCCTTTGCTGAACAACCTTATGCAGGGATTTCAAACTGCCCCACGCAGCCACCCTTGTCATCCATGAGCAGGGACAAGCACAGGGAGGTCCTGTGTCACAGCCATTGCTCATATGTTGTTTTGTTTTGCTGGACAATAGATTGCCACTGTCCGTTCACTGTCAGTTAACATCAATCAATTCATTAGAAGCTCTTGACTTTCCTATCCAAGCTACTCACGAAGTCTGGAAAAAGGGTGCAGGCAGTCCTGGGCTTTCATCCCCCCTCAGGACACCAGAATAGGATCCAGGGAGTACTGTGCTGGTGAGGTGGTGAAGGCTAGAAGCAAGATTTAGATGAAAGCATGATTTGAGTTACCCCTGCAATCATGAAAAGCAGCATTGAAGAGGAAGAAAATAGTGTGAAACAGGGTTATAGTTCCTGTGAAGGAGGAGGACTAGCACCATGTATGCAAACACCAAGGTAAACTGCATTTGGGTACAACTCACCCAAAAAGTGGGAAAAGGGAGAAAAGGGGAACAGAGAAATCATGGGATTTTCCTTGCCACCAGGCTGTTTGTACATCTTAGTAGAGCGTTATGCATTTTCCTTCTGCTACGTTTTGAATGTAGTCAAGAGTGTAGCTAAGAATATGAGTATCAGATGCCTAGGTGTGGTGCTATCTCCTGCTACAGCACATACCTGAGGAGGTACAGCCCATTTCTGGCATGTGTCTGTTGTAGATGAATTTTTAATTTTTTTTTAAAATTTCAGTCAAATAAAAAAATGTATAATCTTGAGATTACAGAACACAGCTTCAAGCCAACTCAGTTTCTTCCCCAATCTCTAAAAATGTTTTTTCCAAAACACACATATTCCTAAGAGATTTCTAAAATTACTGCAGCCTTCACAGGAGTCTTCCCTGTATTCTAAATTTTGAAGGCTCTCTCCAACCTAAAAATTGACCTTGAAAAGCACTCATGTTTCTATTCATTGTAATTCAGGTTCTAATCAGTTTCCACCATGCTTTATTACTCTAACAATTTTCTGGAATGTTATCCAGGACATAAACTTCCAAAGGAACTGTTATAGCACATAGATTGGTGCAAATTTGGTGGGAATGGTAGGCTTCCATAGCTTTCACTTTCTTGTAGCAAGGGAATTTGTTGTGCCAAGTCAAATACTGATGGTTAATGCATACACAGGGAAAACAGGGAAGCACACAGAAAAGCTGTTAGCCCATCTTGGATAAATCCAACAAGTACTTTTTGGACTCCTCTTCCCCAGCAGTGGGATCTTGTGCTATAAATACAGGCAAGGTAAAATCTAGCTGCGGTTTATCTTTCTGACTCACAATCATGTCAAAGAATATGTTCAGTTTGAGACACAATATATTGTTCTCACAGAAATACCCATGGGAATCCACTTATTTTCTATAACTTCATTTTAATTTCTCAAGTGCAAGCTATAAATTTCATATTAGGACAGAATGGTCCCCCTCTTATCTGCTTCACTTCCCAGATATTTGATATCAGAACCTAAACTAAACCTTTAATAGGAGTGAGTGAATAATAGAATTCATTAGGCTTTATTGCTTTGTAAACTGTCCTGTGGTGCACAAAGTATCCTTTTATTACTTTCTTGATTACTACAAAATTGCACTTGCCTGATGCATCAAAGTTAATGACCCAAGAGTATGAATGGAGTTGCTAGCAGCTAATAAAAGTGTTATTAAGGAAGGTATGCAATTAAATAGCTTCAATTAATGTGTTTGTTTTAGTGATAAAAAAATGTTCTGACATCTACAAAGAACTTCCATCATGATAAGAGTTACAGAAGTTGTATAGTGATGCATCTGCTTAGTAATAGAATTGGCTGGTACAAACCACGATTCAGAAGACAAAGAGTAACACTTTTAAAATCAGATGTGTAAGACAGAGCAATGATACACAGGCCTGAAAAATATGAATGCTATTTGCTGAAGCCACATTATGGATCCAAGCTTGAACACGTAATTTACAAGCAACTTCAGAAAAGAATATTGAAAAATATGTTTATGTGCTTAAAAATCATGAAAAGTCTGCAGTGCTGTAGGGAAAGGAATAGAAAAACAAATGCAACATATCAATCTATACAGCCTGACCTAAACATATGGTGCTGGTTCATGAATGGAGTATGACCTGAGCAACCAGATAAAATAATAAAACCAATAGAAATGTCATGATAAAGAGACAGTGTGCAATTAATAGATGCAGGGAGAATAGAGAAGAGTCACTGATTTAGGATTCACAGCCTGTACATTTTTTGTCACATAATGGGTCACCAGCACATGCACCAGACCTTACACTGCTGCCTGGTCTATCATCCTGATGCAAAATAGGAGCTCTGGGGCTGTAAGGACATAAAGAGCACAGTTGCCTGTCTCAGACACTGTTAAGGCCACAGAAAGACTTTGCCATGACATAAGCACAGAAGGGAGAGACAGCATGGCAATAACTCCAGCTTGGAAGAGAGATCTTGCTAGAACATCCTGGGTAACGCATCCAGACAAAAATTCCCACTGTGGCAAATTTGTAATGAAGTGACTGCTCGTATGCACATCACCAGTTAAACAAAGAACACTCCAAGTTATGGGACGGGTGGCATCTGCAACACCAATGACAGCAAATATTCCCTGAATGCCCCCTGAATATTCCTCTGTGAATACCTGGAATTTGGACTGTAAATTAACCCATCACAGCAGGAACTTGAGATAAGGTAAAGGTGGTACTGGGCGTTATCTCAGACCTAAGGAGAGGGTAACAAAGCTGGGGGAGAAGTATGTATCACCACTAATCAACACAAAGAATGATTAATTTATGCACCACAAAGAATATGGGGTTTATGGGCTACCTGGAAATCCAATTGAGCAACTGTGTTGAAATCAGCTCTGACTGGGTAAAAGGTAATTCCAGCAGGGGGAGAAAAATGTAATTCCACCAACCCAAGAGACCCACTGGCTCAAAAGAAGAGAAAGACTGAGCTTGTGTCTAACTAGCATTAGAAGCGAGGGAGTAATTTAACCAATTGAATGGAGAACTGTGTAGCCAATGAGAATTAATTTCTTTTCTTGCTAAAATGTACAGTGACAGTAGCTGAGAAACCTGAGGTGAAGAACAGTCTGAATCCACAGGCAGTGACTATCTTCTCCTTAATCTGTCTCTGTCTACCACCCTGTCCACCTCCCCATCTTTTCTCTTTTTTTTTTTTTCTTTCTGTCTCTCTACATCACAATTTACTGTTAAATAAAATCTGCACTGTGGATTTCAGCATATGGTCCCTTTTGCACCTGAATTCAGGCTGAGGCATCTCTCAATAATCAGGTCTTAACAGATATCAAGTGGAGTTTTGCTGATGTGCCAGTTTGACCACACCAAAAGAGGTGTGAATGTTCCTCCTGACCTACCAAGACCTTCAAGGGGAAGTGTTTAGTGGCTCAGCTCAACACAGAGCACCTAGCTCAACATCTGCCTGCCTACAAAATGATCTTTTGAAGAAAGTAGAGGGCTTGGGGAAACTTCAGCTTGTGTATTCCTCCCAGCAGTCATGGGGATAACATTGTGAGAGTGGGCATAGTGACACGAGTCACGGGGCTGAGCTTTGCGGGGTGGTCCAACTGTATTTTTTAAGTGTTGTGCTCAAGCCCAACAGTTTTAATAATTTCAATAACTTATCCAGTCACTTTCCTAAATCTAAATCCTGTATAGAGTCAAGTATCTTCAAAAATGCAAGTTTGGTATTAAAACATTAAACTCTTCCTGTGTAGAATATCTAAGAGATCTGTTCAGAAAGTACTGGACTGTGAAATAACCTGTCACAGTTGTGTATAAATAATCTAAACTGGAAACTTGTGTGTTCAATTTGAAAACAGGTAAATGCATGCAAGTCTCTTCTTGATTTGATTTTGGCCCATTCTTCTTGATTTAAACCATTATATGCAATATTTCTTCAATTTCTAATTGTGTCTAACACAACACAGTTAAATTGGCATGGCTGATTAGTAGTCTCATTCTAAATCCATGAAATTTCTGTTTCCTGGAGCTCTTAGGCCATTGCTTAAATTCCTCCTTAACAACAAAAGCTTTTAAAATCTTTCAGACAAACAAGTGGGTGAGTTCTGGAATAATTTTTGTCTCTGCTGAACTGAAGACTAGACAAACTAGGCAAAACCTTCTGGCAAAAAAACTTTTTAATACCCTGAAGATGTAAAGTCTCTTATTCTAATTATACTTAGTTCATAATTTCTCCAGATCTGATTTACATGTATTATAATTTTTTGCATTTTTTTCTTATACTGTGCTGCAACAACCATTCTTATTTGGATTTAACATTACAAGATGAGGTTTTTATAAACCTCCATATTTTTCCATAATTATAAAGCTAGAATGTTGACACTTCAATGCAGGATAACAAAACATTAGGCAAATGAAGCATAAGTTTGATAATTTTAAATCAAGTAAAGCGAAAAATATTGACTTGAACTCTCTTAGGACCACTGCTAAATAATCCTTATGATAATACTGTTCAAGTTATTTAAACAAGCCTACATTTTATCCTACAACACTCAGTGGAAAGTTACTGTGCTTTCATGAATATTTTGCTTGAATCCCTGATTTGTAAGATGAAATTTCTCTTCCGTAGACTTCATACAGATGTGCAAACTATGAACTGAGTCTTGTAAAAGCAAACTCCTTGATATGAAACATCCCTTTATCCCCACCTTGTGGAATTTTTCTGCATTGTGTTATTCCTTAGTTGAAAACTATATTTGTGGGTGTGATCTGAATGATTCTAGTTATGTAGCTGAAGTACGCAGTGTATCCATAGAGATCCTCTTGATTCATTCTAAACATAAAACTCTTGTCATGGAGTTTTATAGCTCCAAAATTAAGGTTTCAATTAGGTAAGCCTGAGCTGAATCTGTTTATCAAAAACACCAGGAGAGAGGATGTGAGGGAAAGAGAGGAGATCATAGCAGGTGAAAATTCATATTCAGGTTTTGCTCCAAAGATTGGCAACTCCAAACTTAAATTTGAAACATAGTTAATAAGAGCTGAACTAAGATGGATTGATATTGTAGGACACAGCTATATTTCTGAGCATTAATCCCATCTATTCTCCAAACAGTTTGCTGAAGCGCTGAATAATTCCTTTATACAAAAAGAAACTGGGAGCATGGACAAATAATATAAATTTAAATAATTAAAATCTTAATTCTTACCTTGATCTGGAGTTGGGACTCACAGTGTAAAACTTCTTTAGGTGACAGCTCCATTGTAAAGTCCTATTCTTCCTGTTCTCTTCTGGAAGAAAAAATATATTATCTTGTTGCATTTAATAGGCTGTAGATATGCAGAAATGAAGAAGTAAAGTGATCCCAGGCATCACTGCATTTGGTTCTCTGCTAATATTAAAAAAAGGCATAGAATAATTTCAAAATCACTGTTAAGTTCTGTCTAAAAAGATATTATTTCTTCTCCTTTTCTATTTTCCCATTAAAAGATTGTTACAGAAAAGATTTACATTAAAGGCTAGGAATCTTTTTTTTTTTTTTTTTTTAATTTCCTAAACTGAAGTTGTTTAGTTTTTGCTTATTTGTTCTTTTTCTAGTTTTAACTAATTGACTGAATAATTATTTGCCTTTCGCCAGAGTTGTTCACTATCATTCATGTTTTCTGTCAAAGGCAAGAACCAAAACCCCTCAGCTTTGGTTTTCTTGTCTGAATATGCTAGTGCCTTCATGGCCACTTTTCCATTTAACTGGTCTTTGGAATATTTCCATGTATTTTTTTTGCTAGAATCAACTCCTTGAACTGCACAAAGCTCCCTCACACAGTGCCTCAGCTAAGATTTTATGCAAGGCAGTCCTGTTATCATATTGAAGCATTTATTCTCAGATAGTATGACAAGAGAATCACAGTTCTACAGGAGCTCTGTCCACTCTGCCTGTGTTCAATAGTCTCAGAAAAAAATATTAATTTTTATTAAATAATAAAAAATAATTATTTTTCTTTAATTCTTTTTCTTGAAGGTTTTTTTTCCTCATTCTGTTGGTAAAACTTATTTGATGTGGGACATAAGAAAAACATTCAACATAAAAATGAAAGAAGGAGGTTTCACATTAATTTATAGCTAAAAAATGCTGTATTTTAAATTATATTTTTCGCAATCTTCCTTTAGTGATGTTTTAAATCCAATATCTATAGTACATAGGATATTTCTTATTTACAAGTCCACAAAAGAGGGGCAATTTTATTAGTCATTAGCCAACAAAAACAACACAGACTCAAATAGTAGTCTCAACATTTTTGTAACCAATGTGTTTCTTTCTGCTATTCTTTACAAGCAATTTTTAATTTCATCCTACAGGCAAATTTAAAAAAAAACTTTAAAAGTTGGGTTTTTTCCTAACTTTAATGAGAGACAGTGTTTTGCTGCTTGTATAAAGTCTTCCAGTAGGTTTAAAACATCCTGCTCCAAGCTGTACCTTAATGGAAGAATGTCAAACCTTTCAAAAACACAGAACACAAGTTGCTGACACCATAAATGCTAACAAAAGGAAGATTATGTAAACACACAAACAAATAGAGCAAGGCAAGAGACCATTATCTCCATCTGAGCTCAAGTAGTACAGACTGGCCACTTCTGTGCTGTGCAGCTCTGGGCTGTGCCTCTCCTCCAGCCTGGATATGGTATCTTTACAGATATAGCATAAGTTTTATTTTTGTAGTTATTTAAACTTCAGAGTGAAAGACATAAAAGGAAGGCAATTATTAATGTTGCAATCCATCAGAATATTTTTACATGAGAAATTGAGGATGAATATTGGAGATTTTATATGAAACCGTGGAGAAGTAACTAGCAAACTTCCTGAGGGTCTAGTCAGGGACTTCATAACATTTTTACTTTTTTCTTTTTACAGACAAAACCTGGCACAGTCTCATCCATTTTGCCTAGTGTACAACATCCCACAAAAACAAGCCTTGGCATTGTCTGAAAATATATCATTTACAAACTGAATTAGCAATTAAGAAAAATGAACAACCAGACATCCAGTGCTTAAGTTCACCTTTCACCTCATAGAATGCAACCTTAAGGGCAAAACACATAAATTGGCTTCCTATAGGACACTGTAGTTATATTTTCAGGTATAGGAAGCAAGTATTTCATTGGTGCACTGCTATGAGCTCAACAAAGCATCAGTGTTGGGTGTAGGGCTGGTGGCAGAGGACAGAAAAGCCTTGGGGCTTGGGCTTGCAATGCTCCTCTGATGCTTCACAATACCAATGATCTTTAATTTTTTTTTTATCATTATATAGCAGTGAGCACCTAGGTTTTATTTTATATTTTTCTGCAATAAACTTCTAAAAGCATATTTTATATGCCTAAATGTGCAGAAAGTCTGAAAGAAACTCTGACTGCATGTAATCACCAGAAGGTATTCCTATTCAACTCTCTTCTGTTTTACACATTTAAACAGAACTCCTGCTTTTTATTCCTCAGCTTCAAATTTTTCATTCACCCTCTAAGACATTTGCAGCCTTTTGATATCCTAATAGAGAGAGAGAGAGAGGGAAAAATCCCTGCTTTCCTCTCTTTGCTGAGGATGTATGCCATCCTCAGTCTGGCTAAAGCAAGATTCTGACAGCTGCCTTTTTCTCTTTTTTTTTTTTTTTTTTCTTTTTTAGTAGCAGAGCTATGTAGAGGTTTTTACGTGGGTATGTAAGCTAGAGATTTTGGGAGTGGCAGCTATGTAGAGCAGAGACCTAAATAGACCTCCAGCTGACATTCTGGCATAACATCTAATCCCACACTTGTTTTTTTACTCATTTGAGTATTTGCACAAGTCACAGGGCAACACAAATTGTGTAATATTGCTATTTTTATATGGCTGTTAAATTAGTCTGAAGGTTTGGTCACTTGGGTTTGGTATCCTTTTTCAATCTCACAAAAAGCTCCCCCATACTTGCTTAAACACTGCATCAGATATTGAATATTTTCTCCTTGTTTGCAAAGTACAATATTACAAAACATAAAAAATCCTATAGGTAGCTATTCCAGCCACTCTGCGTGACAACAGCAGGTGGCAGCAAGGGATATGGATACAGATTTCAGGGAAAAAAACAACTAGAGCTTGCAAAGCATGAACACACTATGGGACAAGTTATTTTCTATAGCACTGATTCCTCTCATGAAAATAGTTTCCTCCAATCCAAACAGCTATTTGGAAAGTGCTCCCAAAATATTTTTGACTGAACATGAAATAAAATAGTTTGGTTTGGTGTAGTTTTACTCATCCCAAAGCTATCTGGCCAAATTATTTTAAAAATTCTAAGACAATAAACTGTTTCTCTAAGTAAGGACAAGATGCAACGTGAGCCTTCCTAATCTCCTTAATGAAGCCCCTGAATGCTCTGAGAGCTGTGTGAGCATCCCCATTATGGAACAACCAGATCTGACAGCCAAATCTGCACTTCACTGTGCCAATCCTGCAAAGAGATACTGGTGACTTCAAGTTCCTTTCAAGTGAGGAAAGGCAAAATAGTTTGATGACTGAATAAAATACTTCAATTTCAGAAATTCTGAAACAGAATGCAATAAAAATATGAAAGGATATGTTCAAACAATGCAAAAGTGAATTTTTTGGGGGGCTTTCTCTTTTTTTTTTTTTTTTTTAATTTTTGGAATTTGAACTATTCAATTTCCACACACTAAAAAAGCAATGTTTCTGAATTTTGCTAATTTCTGGTTATCACTTCTCTCTGCCTATTTTTGTAAGCTCCAGGTAAACTGAATAGAATAGGCCAGAAACATTTGCAAGACTCTTGGCAATCTTTCATAACTTTCATTTGCTGTGTATGCAATATTTGTGTTGCTTGGCATTCATTTTTCTGGTTGTTGCTAGACAAACATAGGATGAAAAATGCATTTCTGAGAGCTGGAAAACTACATAGAAAATGAAGATGGAGCAGGCAGAAGGAAACTAAGAGATAACTGTAGCCAACATGAAGGGCTGTATGCACAACCTCATCTATCAGGAACCAGAGCACAGCCACCACCACCTTTTAATGAAATTCTCACATTTTAATGAAGTTCTCCACAGGCAGGTAATGGAGCAGACAATTCCTGTCCCCCGAAACAAAAGGACAAACCAGGCTGATAAGGACAATTGGGATTATTGCATTAAAAAGGGGCAGGTACTAGAAGAAAAGTATTCCTATTGCCTTGTCTTTCACATCACTTCAGAGAGACTCCAAAGATGGACCGAGGGGGCTTTGTGTGCATTAGTTGTGGCTGAAAAGAAGATTCTGCTTCCTGGGAGACCATTAGTTTCCTCCTGGTTGGACAGCAGTGTAGGAAAATTAATTTTCCCTAAAGGATATGTCATACTAGAAATATGAACGTGTAATACGTTCTGAACCTAAAATGCAAACATTTGCACTATACTTCATTTCATTGGGTTTTTTAATGTTTATCCTTTTTAATTACTAATGTTATCCTGCTAATAAAAAAACCTCAAAAATAGTTCCAAGCAAGTGGTGCCAGCCAAATCACATGAGCTAGAAATCCCTTGGTAGTATTTGGGGAAACATTAAGAGTTTTTTGGAAACATGAGGACTCAGTCATAATATAGTAAGATATTTTCCATTTCCAAAATTGTGGAGTAGAAAAGCAAACCAGAAGACAGGGCAAACGGCAGTATAAAATACATCAGGAAATTAACATTTTTATGAACAGAAATTTTCTTTGGAAATGTTCACTTTATTTTATGCTATGTATGCTATATACATTTGCAATACTCCACACAACTTTACAAAAACATGCCAGAGAAGTCCCATCAGACGTTTGAAATCCTTTTGCTACTTGCTGTAGTTCTGATGTCACAAATAGATTCAGAAAGAAATACCTTTATTTCATTCTCTTCCCAGATCTCATGGGATCTTGTTGCTCAGTCCCAGTGACTGAGTCACTGCAAAGTTATGTACTTACAGAGGCAGATCTTTCATCTTTCTTTTCACTCTGTATTTCAGCCTTATTTTAGATGTTCTCAGATGTCTGACTGTCAAGAGGTATTCTATATATATATGTCTCTTAACAGCTACATTTTTTTTTATTTCTTATTCTTTTTATTATTATTTCAAAGTCCTGCTGAGTTTGTAAGTTGTGCAGAACTATTTTCTCTCTGGACTCATGTCCATGACCTCCAAGGACTGCTAAATTGACTAATTTCTCTCATACCAATATGCATTTGTGAGGATTTTTTTCAAATTCTTTCTTACTCATTCAGATCTGTGTTGTAGTCTCATATCAGATTGGAAATTATGTGTGGCAGTTAAGGAAAAACACTGTCACCACAAGCACAAGTACTGATATGTGGAAAATGTGGAGCACCAAATAAAATAAGTGCACCAAAATCAGATCAGTGTGCTGTAAGACAACGTGCTGACAGTTCCTTTTCCTGTGTTTAGTGTTAGAAGCAACGTTCCAGGACTCTCTCCAGACTGCAGAAATAATGAGATACATCCAGGAGGATATTTCACACACTTGGCAGATGAGAGAGGAGAACAGCAAAGTCAGTCTTTGACAGGTAACATGCTTTTAAACACTGCCAATATTTCTGCTTGAGCCAGAAAGTTTCCTACAGATATTCTGCCTTTGAATTTGCTTAGTCACTTATTCTGGTACCTTTTTCTGGATTTAGAGATTAACTGCCTATGCAGTTAATCTTAATGAATTATTTTTAAGAGAAAAAGAAATGATAAATACATATTTATGCACAAACAAGTTCTTGTTTTGGGGGAGAAAAGTGTTTTCTGAGTAAGCTCTCCAATGATTCTTAATAATTGGATCAATCAAACAAGAAAACAATGTGTATTTATGCCAGCTCTTGTCATCCAGATGAGGTCTATATGCAAGTAAACTTAAGCATCTCCTAAAATTATGTGGTGGCCAAGGCACATTTCCCATACTTAAATATATCAAGAACAAATTCAACAAGAACACTATTTAGCCTGGAATTTTCTTCAAGGGAAGGGACTATAAGCTGTTAAACTGAATTAAGAAGCAACTGAGAAAATTACATATTTAGTAAGGCATTTAGTTCAATTATTTTGTTTTAAGGTTTTGGTCCTCTTACTAAATCTTGTTTTGATAATGACTTCATCCCTGAAAGGGTTCCATGCACTTGGAAAAAAAAAAACAAAAAAAAGCAGCACAAAACCAAACCACACTACATCTGAATTGAATTAGTATTTTTCAAAAAATATTTTCCATTTTGTCACCTTTAGGAAGGCACCAGAAAGTGAATTGGCAAGACTCTCCTCTGCCCTATTCCTACCCATTTTCCTTATAAAATCAGATATAAATTTTAATTATCTATTAAGGGGAAATGCTGTATCAGGAGAAGAGCTGCACATGTGATGGATGTGCCTGTTCATCTGGGAGGGGAAAGATCCACAGGTGGATTTGACTGTGTTGTCTTCTTGCCAAGGAGCAAGACTGGAGAGTTTAACCAGAGACAGCAGCACGAGGCTGGCTCTGATGTCTGTGCTGTGCTGAGAAGCCCCAGCCAAAACACTGGAGATTTACACATAAGACTCACTTAATTGTAGTAACTTTTTGCCTTTTTCAGGGTGTTGACACCCTTGACAGGGCCAGCAGGTGTGAGATGTCACATTTGACACTCTTTCTGGTGGGGTAGGTGAAGGCCAGGAGCAATATCCTAAGGCCCCTAAAATTATCCTAAGTATCATCTGCTCTATCCCCCTCTAGATTTTAAGCTCTAGTGATAACACAGCTTGTTTTTGGACAGCTGCTTGGCTAGCTAGACATAAGGCAGCATAAGCTGCACCTTCCATGTCTGCAGAGGTAAAGCCACTGACCACAGCCACCAGCAGGCTGAGTGGCCTCAGGATCCCATGGTCAAACCAAGCACGGCTCTGCTCCACAGGAATTTAGAACTGTGCTTGTCACTTTGATGCCAAGCAAGGCTTAGATATAACTGGAAGCAGTCACTAGCTTTACCACTCAGTAAAAAATTAAAGATTAATTAATCATTAATTAAAAACAATAGTTATAATTAAAATATTTATTCTAGAAAGTGACAAGTACTTCTAAAAAGCTAGCATCCCTGTTTTCCCACCAGGTAAGGTAAGGCAGCATCATAAATAGCATATTTATAAATTTTACCTGTAATATGCAAAAAAAAAAATTGCTGTACTACACAAGTAAGTGTTATTTGAAGTGGGGGGTGGTGGTGTGGTGAGTCACACTTCTATCTTGCAGTGATAATTATGTACAAATACCATTTCTAAAGTAGGTGGAAAACCCTTCTAAAGATTAAAAAAATTCCTTTAGAATTATGAGCAACGCCAAAAAAAAAAATTCAGATTCCCCACTGAAATCCTTTAGTTGTTCACTCCCTGTTAATTTGCTCCCAATTGTGACTGATACGTTAGGGCTGAATCTATATATATATATATACATATATATATATATATACAAATATCGAGTGTTTGAATGCTTTTAAGCTACGGTAAAGAATCATTTCTAAATTTACAGAAGTAGAAAAGAAACAGATTGGTCTTATGAAAGCTGTTATTTAAAATCAAAGCGTCTCAAACAGACGCATTAGCCACATTCTTCCGTTTTACACAGTTTTACCGCCAGATGTCAGTACTCTACACCTATCAGTGTCAGATCGACCATCTCGTCATCCTCTTTAACCATCTTCCTCACCGTCATTAAAAGCTACAAAATAATACCTTACTTGAATAATCTCGTTGTATTGTGTTTTGGGGGGTGGTGGTGGTGTTTGTATGTAAGGATACCTCATATTTATTATAAAGATGTAAAGATTCATCATATTTAATGAGGATTAGGCAAGAAAATCAGCTTGCTTTGAATTTATCCACAGCTGTGTCTATGAATAGAACACAGCTCTGTCATACAGGCAGGAAAATAAAAAAAGTTTCTCCCTTCAGGATTTTCGTTGATGTTTATTTCAGTTGTATTAAAGAGGTGTGGTCATGCCCTCAGAGGGCCTGGTCATCAAAAAATAAACTTGAATGCTAGAATTTTATGGGAAGATTAGGAAGATTGCTTGCAGTTATTTGTAGCACATCTTGACATGCAATTTAGGACAGAAAAATATGTATAATATCCAATTTCAGTGTCACCACAGCAGTTGTACTTGATTCCACTTTTTTTGAATCTAATTATTTTGATAGAAGGATTTGCTTTGAGCTTAAGGCATTTTGAAACTTATAACACTTCAAAAAGAAAGGATAAGAACTTTAAGTTACTTTAGTTAGATTTCTTAGTCTGAACAAATTCCTAGAAAGAAATAGAGCTGAAATGATTGTGTTTTCAAAAATTCATATGGAAAAAAGTATTAAAAATAATCAAAAGTTATTTTTAAATGACCAAATGTTTCAACACCAAAGAAATTGAATGCTAATGAAAAATTCTCTCTGTATACCACACAGAAAATATTAAGTTAGGCCACCATATGAAGTCAGGACTGCAAGTGGCAAAATAAAAACATAGAAAAAGTAAAAATAATATCTGAAACTTTAATCAAATTGAAATCTAGCACTAGATTATGTTGGCCCTGCCTAATATCAACCGAGAACCTCACAAGCCGTAGCCAAAATAATGCTGGCTCAAACACAGATTTGTTTCTATTCCGCTTTCTACAATTTTTTCATCTATTTTTTTTCCATTTGGATTAAAGAAAACAAACCATGGAACTGTTAGAAGGACTATGACCCTAGAATGAAATGCAGTCTTCTCAGTGAGCCTCCTGGGAAAACCTGTGACACAGAGTTCGACCCTAATCTTCTGGAACATAGTCAAATTGTCTGCATGTCTGTTCATAAATACCTGTTCTACAGATCTGGCCCATATACTAGTCCAGGAACTGAGTGGATTTTGTTCTCAAGAATTTAATCCAGTTAAAGAGATTAATGCAGATAACAAACTCTTACTGCTCCCCATGGCAGGCAGGAAAGCCTTTGCTAAGAGGAGATGACTTTCACAGTTCAATGGCTCCTTCAATGCACATGGCCTTCTATAGTAATTTAATAAAATTTGGTACAAATGCATATATGAATCCATGTATTTGCGGTCAAAATGCAAAAATTTTTCATGGTATGCAAATTACCAAAACATTTCTGAGTATTACTAGTTGGTCTTGTACTTTAAAAAGGACATCCTTTTAATCTCTTCTTTTAATCAACTTTTTTCCTTAGGATTATCACCTCCTACAGTTCACTTAATTATACCCCATAAATTATGGTATGAACTCACACTATTACTTTTAATTTTTTTTGTGAGCTTAGTGGATTTGGTTTTCCTTTTCATCATCAGCTTCTTTGCCACAGATGAACACTCCTCCCAGTTTAGGAAAGCATTATTTTGTCTAATATTGCCATTTACGATTTTGTTTGATCTTAAAGAAGAACAACAATAAATCTCAAATATCAATTGAAAAGTATTGCATAACACAAATCTGCCTAGGATTTACAGGAACATATAAATATTCCCCCACTTCCTGGTTTTCCCTTAGCATTAGGAATACTGAAGGATGATAGGAATTTCTTTAAGGAGCTCTGCTTTGCCTCCCTAGTGAACATCTTCTCCATAGTTCCTCACAGGGTACCTCACATTTGGATGATGAGGCTGAGAACGAGCCAGGAGGAGAAGGATGAAGAACTGTGTTGGGACTTGGCTGGGCTCAGCATCCGGTTTGATCCGAGCCAGGTGAGATTAACCCTAATGCCAGTCTCAGCCATGTGCAGCTGGAGCAAAGCAGACTGGCAGAGATGCAGGAGGAAGCCAGGCCCAGCAGTGAATTGCCCAGGGGCAGTGATTTTGAAGGGAGCACTAGGAAAAGGGTTAGGGGAAAGCAAACATGAAGGCACAACGCCTGTGGATACACTGGAGGCTGGGCACTGAGAGAAAGAAAAGGAAGTATTGAGCTTGCTGAAGAAAGGCAGGGGAAAATACCTGCTCATACATGTATTTCCATGTGTTAAATGCTGAGAATGAGGCTTAACATTTCTGTCAGAAGGTTTGGAAGATCTGTAGGGAAAAAAATTAACACTGAAGGCCAGAAGCCTGCTATTACCAGAAAGCAAACAAGCTGAACAGGCTAATGAAGAAAAGTCAAAGCTGCTATTATCTCCACAGATGACCGTATCATTTGCAAAGTATCTGATAACTGTGGTAGAATAAAATTATTGCCATTTCTTGTGCGAAGAATTTCACATAATCATTGAATTTACTATATTTCATTAAGGCTGTCATTATTATTACTGTAGCACAGAGGTTAATTAAAAAAATCAATTTATTGGACAATGCATTGTATGCATGTGTGTATATTTAAAATATCTTAAAATTGCAAGCACTTAATGTGAATTATTACATTGACATCTCTCACATGTAAAAATCAGATTTTCCAGGCTCAAATCCCCACTTGTCTTTCTTGTGTTAGTGAAAACAACCTTGCTGCAATGGGGCTAAGGGCTATGACTGCAGCAAATGTCCCCTTCTGCATGACCCCTGAGCTGCTTTAAGTGATACAAGCTCTACTCCATCATTCCATGCAGTTGCATATATGACACATCAGCTCTGCCACCATGTTTCTCATGCTGGGAAGAGATCCTGAGGTCCTGCTGTGACAATTAAAGGTTTACAAGTTTCTCTCGGCCATCTGCTCCTTTCAAGAGAAGCATGGCTTTAGACAGTCCAAAATCACCATGTTTCAGGTAGCATTTGCCCTTTGTACCTTGTTAGAAACTCTCACTCCTCCTAAAGCCCTAGTCCTGTATATATATGTATTATATACCTGTATCTAATGAGGTACAGGTCTCAAGACCAGCTATTACCTTGCAGCTGGGGCTTACGAGGAAAGGAAAATCTTATCTTTCTTTTTTTCTGCCTTCCTTTTTCATTGTTCTCATCCTGCTTTCCAAGCATGTGGTACATCACTGCTCAGTGGCATTGGTACATACCCTCCTCAGTAGAAGCAAGTTTTATGTTGCTTCAGTTCCAATTCAAATCATGGCACAAGGAACAGCAATGTTGTGGAGAAGCAAATAATGAAAGGAAAGAAGAATATGAATTAAACACCTTGATGAGGTATCTGTGCTGAACATGTTTCATACTTCAGAAAAAGGCATCAATATGAGGCATCCAACACTGCCTTCCTGGGAAAGGTTTCCATCTGCTTAGTCAGTTCAAACCAGGCAGCTGAGGAGCCTGACACTTTGCTCTGTGTTTGACTGTGATTTAGTTTATTATTCCATAATGTGATTGTACGTGCAACTAAACTAGCTGAATTGTGAAATTCCAGGAATTGATTCGCATGCTTTAACAGGGACATTCATTTGTTGAGGATAAATTTGTTTCCCCATGAGATTTATTCTAAAATTAATATTTATCCTTACAAAGAAATACATGTGAGCAAAGCTATTTAATAAAATCCAGGACTTACAGTCTCAGAGACCAAAATATTCTCTATTAACCTCAGGAAAGTGATTCATGCTAACTATCATTTTTCTGGGCAACTGAGAAGAAAAAATATTTAGACCCTTTGAAAACCTAGCTCTAATAATCCCTTTTCTGGCCTACACAGTATTTCTGTCTTGAGTAACTCAGGATGTAAAACCACAGGATATTCATGCGAGTCTCTTGGGATTTTTGTTTTGTTTTGTTTTTTAATAGCTCCTAAAGTAGATGCACCTGCCCCCAAACCATCCCTTTCAAACGTGGGAAGCTCAGCAGTGCCAAATCAAAGACCAACTGAAATGATCTTCCCTGAGGCTCAGATTTATCTGACCAAACTCCACTTTACACAGGGAAGGAAAGAGTCCACAGCAGCCTGTGGGAAGAACCTTTTTTTTTTAGGATAAATTTCTCCCTGCAGAGTAGCTGCAAATCTGGCTGATGCTTAGACTACTGCAAGCCAAAGATGATCCACTTCTCTACTAGCCACCATCCCTGTTGGTGTGCCAGCGGAAGCACTTACCTGCCTCCATCACTGCTAATAACTGTTAAACACAGAAGCAACTCTGTGATGTGTTGGGATCCTCTGCAAACACCTGAAAGAACAAGAAACTATAGTTGAAAATTGTAAAATTAAGAAACTGCTGCAGTTCCTCCCTTGTAGAAAATACAACTTAGAGGAATTCATGTGGGCCAGAAAGAGCTGGTAAAGACTCTGTATGCTTTGGACTTGATCTTTCCAATTGATATCTACCCAAAACGGAGGCAGTGCTGAAATGTGAGACATAAATTGGCTTGCTGCTTAACAATATATGTGGGGTTTCTGTGCAACCCAATGAAAATAAAATGATAGGATTTTTTAAAAGAGTGCTTGTAAAAATATCCCCTTTCCTACTGAGATGAAATTTACTACAGTCAGGTCTTTTATAAACTGAGCTGTGTTCTTCAGAAAATCAGCTACATAAATACTTTGGTAACCCAGAAGTGAAAATTTTAAAAATGCACTGGATCTTGATGATGGAAAAGACTCTGTAAACTGTTGCCTTTGACTATTATGGGAAGTATAGTATAGATATATCCTGTCCTAAAATATACTACATCAACTGAAGGTGAGTTGCAATCATGGTAATGTTCAATAAGTACTTAAAATCAATGCATGCATATTACAATTTAAATAATTGCATTAATATAGGAATAAAAGTTGCATACATAATTTTAAATTAATTTATATATATTTTCAGTTATAGTGTAAATCCTCTTACTTTAGATCCTGTGGGAAAAAAATACAATTAACTATTTTGAAATAATTACTAGGCATATAATTTCAGTGTCTCCTGTTTTAACTACATCACCAAACTGCATGGTGCATTGGTTTGAAAATTGCCATTCTCTCTGGCAAGGTGTGAACACAGAGCCCCACATCTGCTGTGCACTGTTGTGCATTGTCTAAATCATGCTGATTCAATGTGTTATCTGCTTGTGCTCAAAGCAGAAAAACTGCTGCTGAGGGAAACAGTCCTGCTGAGGAGTAAAATAATCTTGTGCAAAAGAATAATCTTGTGCAAAAGATCACCATCTGAGTGGGAGACAGGGACTGGGAAGGATATCTACACCAAATTAGTTTTTTAATCTGTTTTGTAACATGTTATTAGTAGTATTTATACTACTAATAAATAGTAAGCTGTGATGAACATGCAAAATTGAGTATCTAGGGCTGAAATCCTCTTAAAATGAAAGTTTTCATTTAACTGCAGCCTTTTGTCCAGCAAAAACCTGCACCAAAATGATTAACCTATAATGTTTTGTTTGTTTCTTATAAGCACAATAGGCACAAGTTTAGATTGAGTACAGAAGAGTTTATAGAAGGCAAGATCCATGCAGCCTACCTCAGGAAAAATCAGCTGAGGCTGTCAACAAACAGAGAAGTCTCTGGAATAAACCAAACATGCTCAGACTTTGAAGTGAATCACTTATGACTGATGTGCTGTGCTTTGGGAAGCTCCTCCACTCCCTTGGCTTGCGCTGCTCCTGCCATTATGATGCAAGTCCTTATTGAGAGCACACAAAGAGCTCCATAACAGCTGGTGAACTGAGAAGCAAACACATTGTGGAATTGTATTTTAAATTATTTTCATTAGTGGTATCAGGTTAGCTGGCACAGCTATAGATCTCTCTTAACCCTTTAAATTACTTTACATGCATGCAAGAAATGTAGTATTGTTATTGAGATATCAAAGTATTAGCTGCTGTACCATCCAGAAATCAGTATCCCCAGCAATATTCAAAGATCAGTTTCTGCTGAGCTGTTCCATATGACACTGTAGTATTGGAATCTTGCCCAATTCTTCTTTTGACTGATATGTCAAAAGTAGAGCAAGCATGACTTCTGCTACCTGGCACTTCCTAGACTATGAAACTCTGCTCTTAGAAAATATTTTACTCTCTTAGTCTTCAGATGTATGATTTCTGACACTAAATGCTGATTAGGAGACATATTTAAAGAAATCTGTGCAATAGCAAGGTCTGTAGGAGAAACAAGCCTCTTCCATTTCTGGTTACAGTGACCTGTCCAGTATAGGCAAAAAAACACTACACAAAGAATTAACAAGAACACAAAGTACACAAGTGTGTTTATTACATTTTGCAAGCACTTTGTTCTACATTTCAAAAACGCCACCATCAAGCTGTTGGCACATTTATGTACAAAACAGATTAATTGTAATGCCTGCTACAAAGCATTCTTTGTGAAAATACAAACTCTAATACCAGAGAAGAGCCAAAAGCATTAACATCATTACATGAGTTTAAAAGACATAGTTTTAAAAATCAGCACAAACATTTTAAGACACAAAACTGAAACACTACAATATAGAGTCCAAAAAGAGGTTCCTAATACTTTTTGCAGAACTGTAATACCTGTACTGCACATTATCAGAAAACTGTTGACCCCGTAGGACAGCTTAAGTGTAAAAAAAAAATCCAAATCAAATCCAAAACCCCAAATCAAAAACACAACCAAAAAAAAAAAAAAAAAACCCAAAACAAGCAAAAGAAAAGAAAAAGAAAAAGAACTCAACCAACTAATACTACTTAATGCATTATCATGCCACAAATAACTATAGTATTACCTTCTACTTACTACAAGAATTGTTAAAAATTACTGATGATGCATGACTAGTAATAGTACAAAGAAGAGTTTTACTCAAGAAGTTTTATTAGAAATGCACTTACACTGAGAGAGAATTCACAATGGTCCAATAAGTGCACAAAACTACCTAAGATTTTTAACACTGACAAAAATGTCTTGTCAGGCTACATCACTTTAAAAGACACTTTACAGCATTCTTGTAGCATTAGAAATAGGCAAAATAAAAAGAAAAAATCCACCAAATTTGGTCCAATAATACCGACTTTTCTTAAATAGGGTTTTTTGTTCTGTTTTTGATACAGGTAATTCTTTCAAATTAAGATGACCTATCATTCTGATAACATTTTCATATCAAAATAAAGGTTCAAATATATTACTACACTTTGAAATAATAAGCTCTGTAGTGGTCTTTCACCTTACTTCAACGTAATACAGGTAAACTGTTATGTGTAGGAAAGCTAGAAGCCAAGCTATAACATTTATGGAAGTCTCCTTTAATATATCTTTTACAGTTCAGACAGGTGCAATCCATTTAAATTTTTAAAGCAGGTAAAAAGACATCTGACTCCTATGGTCACTGCATTTTTGATATATTACTTTCATAAATGTAGCTAAGCAGTAATTTCTTACATCATCACATGAACAGCTCCAATTTAGCATAACCATCATTGAATTAAAGAGAGATTATTCTGTAGAAAACTATGAATAACTATATCACTTAATTAACAGTTGTCTATATACCATAACTCGTTAACAGGTAGCCGTGGTATTGAATTCCTTCAAAAGGCAAGTGGCCATGCATTGTTAGCACCACGGACTGCATGCTCACAATACAAACAGGAATTATCACCCATGGAACTTGAAACAAGAGAATATTCTTTAAAAACATCAATAATACAATGTTAACAAAGATAAGAAGCACTTTTTTCTTTTTTTTCTTTTTTTTTCTTTTTCGCTTTTTTTTTTATTTTTTTACCCACTATTACAAATTTAGAAATTGCACCTTTGATTGTTTAAAACGTTCTTAGGACCTTCATTCAAGTTGATCAGGGTCCCTCTGGCAGGTTTTCCATATATAAAGGAAAGTCATCAGAATGTTTTCTTTATATATTGTACATCATGTACAATGGTCCCTTTGAAGTATACCTGTAGTTAAAGTAGTTTTAGAACTCAAAACTAAAAAGTATAAAAAGCTACTTTTTTTCCAAAAACATATAAGAAACAATGCAAAAGGTGTTATGCATAACACATACAAAGTGATTAAAAAAATCAAACACATAGTTGTATTTGACAATAGTTTAGTATCCTTGACCTATCGGAACTAATTAGCCTAAAGGGATTCGGGAAAGGCTATTTAGGAGCTTTGTGGTATAGAATGATCACACAAAGTAAGAACTAATTAAGAAACCAAGTGCTAGACAACCAAGAATTGTATGTAGGTGATATGTAAGTCACCCAAACTATCTTTCGTGAGAAGCACTTTCAATTGTTTTTAAAATGGTAGGATGGCCTTTAGTTAAACAACAAAGCATTCACATGTTAGGAAGTAAGACAAGGTTTCTTTTATGTATAAGCATTGAGCCGCTCTTTAGAGCGAGTAGAATGAATATCATGCAGCTCTTGTTCCTCCTTTGACTTAATATCCTCATATTTTTGCATTCTGCAAGCATCTTTCACATAGGCCCAGTTGGCAGACAAGACCATGAGATAATGAACCTGCAAGAGAGGTAACACAGCGTTAAGAAACAATAGAGGTAGACAGAATAGAGCACATGTAAACTTGGAGGCTGTAGGGTCTCATCAGCAGCAGCTAGGCATTCTTGTGTCAAGAAGTACTGTAGAACCATGATGGCAAATTCAGGCTTCATTAACCTTCAGATTACTCATCTCATAGCTGTTACTGTTACTATAACTAGTACTTGGAAGCAATAGATATAAGAAACAAAACCCCAAGACCTGAAAAATCTGAATTCCAAATCATCCCTGCATTATTTTTCAGTTAGTCTGCAAAGGTACATGCAAAAATGCCTTCTAGGTTATGTATTTGTTGTACACTTTAACCCACTGAAGAAGTTTTTGTTAAAGTAGTTCTTAAGATCAAAATATGCCATAGACACATCTTATGATTGCATATCTAATACAATAACAGAAAGTTTTGCTTCTTAATTTTTCTTAAAGTTAGCATTTTCTTTCCATTAAGCCATGACTTACTTTCAGCTACAATTGTAACTTTTTATTTAACTCACAAGTCTGGAGGAAAATTGTCAGTAACTGAAAAATAAGTTCAGTTAGGCAAAATATGACAAAATTTAGTAAAAAAAAATTTTGGATCTTTGTTTACTCTGTATTCAGTCAGAAAATAAAAGTGTTCCACCAGGATATTCAACTAGTTTATGCTGGGACTCTCTGGACATTTATTCCTTCCCTAGCAGGCTTTCAGACACTTTCTGATGAGAGCAACTCTTTAACTTATGTTAATCTTCTTCCTCAGAAGCAATGGACAATTTTTTGAGATCCAAAATATTTCACCCTTCTCTATTAAGAAATCGAGGAACTATTCTGGGATTATTCAGTTAATGGAAAATGGAATAATAATACAACAAATAATAAAAAAACACCTTTAGATTATGCAAATTCTCCTTTTCATGTTGTACTATTGTACATATGAGTATCTTAGATTCATATTAAATGAACAGATCCATTCTTGTACATTTGGGTTTTTTTCTTTTGGGATATTTGGACTTTTTTTTCAATTGTTTGTTGGCAATTGTTGCTGATTAGTACAGGAAAAAATACATTTCTTAATCTGTATAATTAAGATCAAAGAAAGTATTCTGAAGCCCTTAAAAAGACCAGATATTTTTGCTACCTTTTTTATCCTTATGTTTTATGTCAAGTTTCCAATTAATCCTTATTTGAGGAATACTCTCTGACTTGAGGAGACATAAAATAGAAAGAAGTTGTTCAGAGCATTTTTCTTTGTTAAAAAATAGACTACTTTAAAGGCATATTGGTAACAGTCTGACCTTCATTAAACACTCACACTTTGCCCATCCCTTCCTTGTGAAGATACTGAATCAAACTACTGTAGAAACTGTTGAAAACTCTTGGAGTTCATATTCAATGTAAGTAGGAAGACTTGCCATGAAACACCTGCTTTAACTGATATCATCTCAAATATACATTCATGTTTATAATGACATATACATTGAACAGTACCACCACCTTTGTTTTTTATTTTAAGTTCCTCGATAACACTGCCGCATTAAGGAGGTCATTTCTAAGTGGCTGTCTAATTGCATTTCACAATTCCATGACCTGAATAGCCTGAAGCCAGTGAGGCCTTCCTTAGTCAAGGCTTATTTAAATTGAAGCCAGGCAGATTCCACAGTCTGCCTCAGGAGGTTTCAATTACAGACAATATGCAAGGCACTGCAGGGTCTTTCCATACCTATTCCTGCTTAGATTTCTTCATAGGGTGAAAGCATGTTTCAGTGTTTAGAAATTGAGGAGTTGGCTATTTGGGGTTTCTTTTTTTTGTTTTATTTTTCCATGCAGGACATGTCACTACTTCCCCAGGACCCAAGTGTAAATAACTTCAATTCCTCCCTTTACATGCATCTCACAACCTGCAGAAGAGCACAATCATACTGGGGAGAAGAACAGACCCCTTTACATTTCCCTTGTTCCTATTTCAGGAGACCTGATTGCACCTCCACCTTACAGGACATCATTTCTGTGGAAGTTAAGGCAAAAGAGTTACCAGGTCACGTGGTAACTTTTGAGAAAGGAAATTTTGCATCTCATAATGAAGTTTTTCCACAGTGTTTCAGGGGAAACACAACAGGTAGAATGTATACTGGCTTTACAATCAACTGTTGAATGCTAGAGCTTACATTTAAACCACTTCAAGTCTTCTGTTTCTATCTAACACAACACTGACAACTGTAAAATTTATAAGTATGAATGTATAAAATTTGCTAGTAATTATCTATTCCAAATGCCTTTGTTATCTATTCAGACATAAGAAAGAACAGTACTGCTCAGAATCCTATATGGTACAAATTAAGTATGATTCAAAAGCCTGGCTATTTTTTTTTCATGATAAAGACTCTCAAAAAGCATTACAGCATAAATAATTCTATCAGGCTTTGGTTGTTTTTTCCCCATCTTGCATTGACATAAGAATGATAAGTTTTCAAAATAAACTCTTTGACTGTGTTCTTTGCTGCAAATGAAACTTTCCTTAACATATACTGTAAAATATATGAGGTTTTCTGTATATCAGTCCTAATATGTAGGACAATTCACCTTTTGAAACCCAAAACCAGCATTCTCCTTTGCAGACTAAAGAGTGATTTGGGAAAAAAATTCCAACATTCATAGGCATATCTGAGACCAAAAGATATGGGGAAATTGTGATTTGCTATCAAATGGTTTTGCAAGTTTTAACAAGTTATTTGGTGATTTTGCAATAAATGACTACTTTTTGAAAAATATTGTTTTAAAAACCTGTTTTATTAAAAGTATCCTGGGGACAGATAGACAGAGTATTTATGAATAAGCTGATTCTTTTGTGAATTTTGTAGAATCATATTGGCATTAAAGAGTTTAAGAAATCTTCAGAAATTACATAGTCTGGTACTTGCAATTGTTTATAAATCCAGAAGTGAGGATATAGTGGAGTATATTCAAGTCATAACTTAAAATGTCATTTCAGGAAGCAGATTTTGCCAATTCTGTCATTCAGCACTGATGTTGTACTACTGCTACTGGCTGGCCATAAATACAATATACTTACCACTTCTGTCAGATGGACTATTCTGGTTTAAAGTAATTGTTTGCAGGAAATGTTTTAAGAGTGAATTATATTAATAAGCTTTTTCTTTTGTAAAAGGCTGGTATTTTAATCCAATTTTCCTGTTTAATTTCACAAACGTGTTCTGGATATACACAAAGACAAATGTCATCCTTTCATATTTATGATTATTCTTGAAGCAGCACATGTAGTGAAGGGCACTGGTTCTCCAATGACTGAAATGACTTCTGCACACTGTTTCTCACTGCTGATGCATTACCTCTGTCTACTAATTTGAGTGTAAGATCTGGAGAAAAAAGATACCTTCTTCTTCCTGGATGAGATAGTTAGGACCCCAAATTAATTTCTCCTCCTTGAAATAAATTTTACCTGGGGAAAGTAAACTTTCTTTAAAGGAGAACCTTGTAGTGTCTGCATGTCCAACCACAAAATTCTGTATTTTCCCTCATTTCCCTTGTGTTTGGGGTACTATGGCAAGTGTGAAGCTCATGTCAGCCTACAGATGTGGTCTGGTATGCTGATTTTAGAAATTACACTACCAAAGATTGGAATCTGCTAGTCTTTAGGTATCTAACAGGTTAGAATGGTGGTTAAAAACAAACAGTATAGTTAGAAACTTGAAAAAAACTGCTGCAAACATTTAATGAAGCATACATCTACCAGCACTAGGACAGTATGAAATTTACTAGCACTTAGAATATTAATTTATATTTTCGTTAGAACAGTGTTATCATGTCTGCTGTGTGTGTTATAGACTTTAACAGAAAGCATGCTTGGGAATAGGTAATCCTTCAAAAATATGTGAATAAATATACACCACCAAAGTGAATCCAAAGGGTATTTGTGCCCAGTGTAATGCAGCTATGTTATCTTTGTTATGCTGAGCTTTGAAGGGACTTTTAAAAAACTTCATTGAAAGTATTATGTATTCAAACTATGTGGCACAATGTATTTACTTAATTTGCTTTCACTGAAGATGTGTTATTTTTAATTTAATATCTTTTGGTGGCTATTTGAATTCAAACCTTTTGTTAGAAATGTAGAATTTTCATCTGAACAAAATATCATTTTATGATATCTACTGAATATACTTCAAAATAATCACACAGTGGAAAACTAATTATCTCTTAGATTTAATTTCCTAACACTAACGGTATATGATCATAATTGCTATATGGTCACCAATTTTGGAACTATAAGCAGAAAAATTTCAGTTTGAAAAAACAATTAAATCATTATTATTAATTTTATTCTATTCTTACACTTATTATTTGTGGGCTTGAAAAAAAAACTGCATTGAAAATCTATATTTTTCATTTAGCTATCTTTGCTGTTTGCAGGGTGTCATGCAATAATGAAAAAATGGCAGATAACAAAAATCATTGATGTAAGAGGAGTACTAACTTCATTGAATATTTTCTGAATGTACTTTTTTATAAATGTAATTCTAAGGATAAAAAAACAAATCATGGCCTTATGATCCATAAAAAATTACTTGTACAAGCAGCACATAGGAATCACTACCACTGACACTTATGAAAGCATCAGAACCAAGTAACAGTCACTTTTAATTTCCCACTCCAGCATGCATAATGCAAACCTACACCAGCAGAGAATTGTGAGTCTAAAAATATCTTTATGCTCAAGCAAATGCAGCTGACAAAAGACAGAAGAGCAGGGTGCTAGCTCACATACTTTTTTCTTAGTGGAACCTTCTCATTGACAAAATGTCAAAATTTAAAGTGATCTTCATTATAAAGGAGCAGAGAAATTAGTCCTGACAGAAAAATCAACACATTCATATATATTCACAGAACTGACAAAAAGCTTCTGCTCCTAAAATAGCAGTGTGGCAAGCCAATGAATACCCAGAAAGGCAGAGATCATAAAAGTATAATACTATGGTTACAAAATAGACATGTGAATTCAGACCCTTGTCTGAATACAGCAAGAGAACAGCAAAAATTCTTAGTATGTACTTAAAGGTGTTTTATCAATTCAAAAAAGTAATCATGATACTCTACTTGAAAAGGAATCCACCAATATATTAAAAAAAAAGAAGAAAAAAAGGGAGAGTACTGAATAACAGAACTACATTTTAATAATAGCTTTGAGTGATAGTATGGAAATTGAAGAGCTGATCCTAAGTCAGAACCAGAAGGTATCAGCAATTTAGATGAGGTAGAGAGGGGTATGGTAGCTTACCATAGCAATGACTGCTGCTCCAGCTCCAGCAAGTGCCACAATGAACAAGTGGAATGTCATGTTTAGCTGCAAAGGGAAGCAAAGAAAAGGACTTCCATGGTTGTACAGCAAACAGAAAATGAACAAAAAATCAGACTAACATAGAACAAATAATTACCTTCCTGGTGCCACCCTTCCACAAAAGTAATGAATAGAAATATTTTTCCAAGAGATTGATATCACCACATGTAATTGTGCTTGTGCTTGTTTTGTTACAATGCTCATGTCAGGGAAAAAGCACAACTCTATTTAAATATACAGCATTTACATAAAAAAAAATTTAAAAAAATTATTTATTTAAAATAAACACTCCAGCACATTTTGAGGGTTTTGTTTGGGTTTTTTTTTATTCTACAGTACTACAATTCTAGCTTACAAGAATTATGTTTGTGGAGGCTCCTCCAGTGGCAGAGACAACCTAAGAAACCCCATTTTCCCTTCATTAACTGTATTTTTCCATCCTCATATATTATCCACTTTCCTCTCAAATTTGTTCATAATGATATAATATAAATCAAGTTACTTACATAATTCAAATTAATCACCATCTTTACCTCACCCCAAACCAAATGATTACATTTGCTTTTAATGTCAGTGACCCGGTTTAGGCAGCAGCCACAGAGAGTCAACTTCACAAGAGCTGATTTTGGAAGGTGGTTTTGGTGTAAGGGAGGATTGTGTACCTTCCTTCTAAGATTGATTCAACCACAGTAAGATCCAGTAAAACACTTAGCATGTATTGACCCTTCTGGCTTCAGAGGGATGAACATTTTAGCCTCTCTTTGTTTTAGGCAGATGTAATTTTGTTTGTCCTGTCTTCATCCTTTATCATTTAAAAACGAAACCAGAATCCTCAACTGCACTGAAACAGGTGGCATTTGCCCAAGGGAAAAACTACAAAGAAAAATGTACTAAGAGCTACTATCCTAATGCTCTACAGGGTTTGGCCAAAGCCATTTGCAATCTTTACTCTCCAGTCACAACAGTAGTCATAAACCCTTCAATCAGTGATTCATTATATGGACCTATTTATTGTGCAGCAGAGGCACTGGCTTTCAAAAACTTCTCAGTTACAAAGGATAAGATACTGGAATTATTAAAAAAACCCCAAAAAAAAAAAAAACATAAGCATATTTAGAAAACAAATGGTTGGAGAAATTGCACTGACTCAATTTGGTAAAAGACTAGGAAAATTACTTGCTTGACTGTAGTTTTCACTGTGGTTTAATTCATCACCATAGCTAGAATTAGACCATTAACAGTAAGAAAACATATATCAGCTACCTTGTACTACAACATATATTATGGATTGCCCAAAATGCTGATATTTATTTACCTCATTAGAGTCACACATCTTGATGAAACTTTCTGATGAGGTGCAAACCTTCTTTTCCTCTCCAACAGTTACAATACCTGGAGAAGAATAAATATTCACATTATTTGCAATTCCTGGTACAGATCAACTTCTTGTATATGAGAAAAGCTAAGAACTTATTTTAACAATGGTATCTGGGGTTTGTTAACAATCAGGAGTCTGGAGCAACTCTCCTGTGAAGACAGCCTAAGGCAGTTGGAATTGCAGAGCCTGGAGAAGAGAAGGTTTTGGGGAGACCTTTAGCAGCCTTCCAGGAACTAAAAGGGTCTGTCAAGAGAGCTGGAGAGGAACTTCATATAAGGGCATGTGCAGTAGAACAAGGGGTAATGGCTTGAACTGAAAGAGGATAAGTTTAGTTTAGACGTAAGGAAGAAATTCCTTATTGGGAGGGTGTTGAGGCACGGAACAGAACATGTTTCCCTGAGAAATGGTGACATTCCATCCTGGAAGTGTTGAAGGACAGGTTGGATGGGGTCCTGAGCAACCTGATCTAGAGGAATGTCTCCCTGCCCCATGGCAAGAGGCTGGAACTTGTCTTTAAGCTGCCTTTCAACTAAAACCATTCTAGAATTCTATTCTATTTCAGCCAGCACAAAACACATTATCTATTTAGTAAAAGCCCCAGTAAAAAACACGTAGGTAACAATTGTTCTGCCATTTTTGAAAATATCTTTATTCCCAATTTTGATCAGCACAATGATTAAAGAACCAGAAATTATTTGCAACCAGTTTATACACTTCAAATGTTCACGAACCTTCTCTACCCTCATGTAGAAAAATGTGCTGTGTATTGGTTTCAAACATATTGATCTGTTATAAAGCTTCTTCCACAAGTTAAAGAAAAGCATTACAAAAACTTATACTTTATTTTTTCTCTTTTCAGCAATAATAAGTAGAATCTGCTACCTTGCTTCCTTTAGCTAGTGTCCAGATACTAAATCAAAAACTATCTTCAAGAAAAAAACTGCAGCTAACTCAGTTACCATGTAAAATGGTTCTTTCCTAACATCAATCTGTGTTTTTTGCACTGAATCTACAGGAAACAGGTACATTCACAGAATACACACTGTATATGTTAGTGTTCTATGAACACTCTAAATAGAATTAATACAAAAAAAGGCATGAATATTAACAAAATAAAAAGTCATAGAAAGAAAAATAATACACTTGATGGGATCTATACAGATAATTGCTTTTTAAACTCACCTGCCATGCTGTGTAGGAGGAAAAAACCAAACAATAAAAACCACCAACTTGCCTTCCTTCTCATGACAGAAAAATGTCAAATATTTAATTTCAGGTTAATTGAAATGTTTACTATCATTGAAACCATTTCCTTGCAAAAGGAAATGGCCAAGGAAACAAAAGGAAAGATAAGAAACTGTCTGTTGAGAGTATGATTGCACAAAGCCCTGTGGGTTGAGAAATCATCAAGATCATAACATGTAGAATCAAACCAGTCTTGTAGAAGGAAGGAATTGAATACCATCACCAACACAAGAATTCTCAGATATTTTAAGATCACAAATTCCTTTCTACCCAAATTTCATCTTCTCTCAAAACACACATAGGTGCACAACCCCACATTATTCTAACCTCCAACATTCAGGCTTTAGCCCCACTCTCTCTCTATTTCTCTTTCCACCACTATCTTAGAGTGTCACTATCAGTATTGTTGGTCCTCATCAAGGTTTTTGAAAGCAATTAATCTTGTGTCCAAATTCACCTCTGCAGAGACAGCTGATACCCCAGGATATAACATCACAAAATGAAAAGTCATTCTCCAGATAGATGACTAATTAAGCATTTTAGACAAGTTACAGCAATTTTTGAAGAGACTAAGCCAAAGCCCCATGCCAGATTTTTATTACTCTGGGAAGATTGACAAGGCTGACTCAATTTTTGTCAGGATGGGCAATGCAGTTTATCTTTTATGCACTGTCTAGACTAGTGGGTAAAAGGGCAGGGAGGGACACTTAACAATTGCTTCAGAAACACTGAACAGTTCATTTCAGATACATGGAAGCAAAGCAGTGGGATGCTTTCTTTTGTGAAATCTTACTTTTCTTTTAGTGCTTTTGATTTACATACCATACTGGCGGAGATCCAAGCAGAGGTTAGCTCCATCCACTACAGTGGCATTTCGGCAAATGGTCCACAGGTTGAAGTACATGTAAACAGGCAGGGAAGTGAAAGCTGTAACTCCAAGCCAGGCCAACATAAAGATGTATGTCAGCATGATAAACTGCAGTGAAAAA
Organism: Haemorhous mexicanus; assembly: GCF_027477595.1. NCBI lineage: Eukaryota > Metazoa > Chordata > Aves > Passeriformes > Fringillidae > Haemorhous > Haemorhous mexicanus. The sequence goes on from NC_082344.1 coordinate 41,700,951, forward strand.
AGGAAAAACAAAACAGTGTTAAGTCAGAATTGAACTGGTTCACCACTGGAAGAAAGGAACAACAGAGAAGTAACCAATGCATCTATGACTGGCTTTGTCTGCTTCTGTCCTTATTTAATTTATGGTTTTGGCCAGATAATCCATTAATGATCAGGTCAAAATGATGCCAAAGCATCAGCCTGGTGTTTCTGAAGAACAAGAATGATGCCTCCAGAGTGCAAGCTAACTCCATGTTCCTCGCATTCTGGTGCCAACGATGGATGCAAAGCAATGTACCTGAAGTAGAGACAGCTGCAGGCTCTGTGAAGCATATCTGTCCCACTCTCTCATCACCACTACTCCATAGTTAGGACAAGTGGCCCTGTGGTTGTGTCTTCCACTACCAATCATGAAGTAAAAAAATTAAAATTAAATACTGTAGGCTTTGCTTCTTTTGTTTTTAAAATTGGGCTCTTAATAAAAATGAGTCTTTATCTGTGACTGCCACAAAGTCTCTCTGGCAAATCCTTTTGGCATTGAACCAATGAGACTATATTTTTGCCATTCTGTAATTGCATTCATACATATTTGGGATCTAAAAGCAAATTCATCATTCAGAAAAAAAGTAAGCAAATGTCCTATAAATATGCAAACATGCCACCTTGCTGCTCCTTTGCTGGCCTGACACCACTGGGAAATACACTTATTAATAACAAACCATCTTTTCATTTTATGCTGTGGAAAGGATATGAAGAGGCTACATGATAAAATGAGGAAATTGGTTTCTAAATATTGAATCCAAATAGCCCCAGTATTTGTTGGCTTCAGAAATGCTGATGAATCTAAACACATTACTGGAAACAAAAAAATTTCATCACACTAATATCACACAAACATTTTTTTAGCTGCTTGCCTCAGAAAAATATTGGTCCTGAAAATAAGAAATAGGAAATATTTTTGAAAGCTAAATAAGCTGATCAAGTATCTGCCAAAAATTAAACCTTAAAGAGTGAATAAGGCGAAAATTGATGATATTTTCTTTTTTTTGTTTTGGTTTTGTTTTTTTAATGCAAGATCTCTCAATTCAAGTAATACAGGAAAAAGCCTAATATATGTACAGATTTTAGTTATGGAAATCAAATAAAGTCAGAATCCAAAAGGTTGTAAATGGTACTAAAAATTGTAGCAGTGTGGCTTATCCACATTGATCTGACCAGGAAAAGCAATCCAAAGCAACAAAAGGTCTGAATTCTAAATGAGATACATTTATTGTGTTGAAGTTATGAAATGGATGTTCTTAAGCAATATTAAAGAGACCTTAATTTGATTTACTTTAACTCACTTCCAAATATTATTAAATAAAAGTAATTTTAATTCTGAGGAAGTGTGTTTACATAGGGATTTAATGTAGTTTAATTAATCCAGTTTAAAATTTATTTCAGATTAATTTTCCTGATTGTCTCTAGGTAAATGAGCCTTGTAGTAGTAGTTTGAAAAGCTGTTTAATACTTTTGATAACAGCTTTCTATCCTTTTTTTTGAGTTAGTTGTCCATGCTTCAATATCCATACTTTACATTCATGTTTACCAGTTTGAGGGTTAGAAACTGTTTTAACTTTTTCCTCAACGTCCAACTAGTTTAAAAGAACAGCTGATGTGTCCAATTTACACACAAAGATTTCTAAAAATTCATTCATGCAGGTAACAGCAGTTTTCCTTACGAAATTTTCCCAATAATCCACTTACTACAAACCCGGCTGGTAAAATAGAAAAAGTGATAGCAAAGTCCAAAATAGATATGCACCCTTGAATACTGCTTTAGACATTTCCTTGAGTTGGTTGCTTTATATATTGGAAATTCTAGCCCATCTACTGCAGAGCAAATAGCTAACACAAGTAAATACTGTTCTGTGCGTGCTCCTTTTCCTGTTGTTGTTATTGTTCTTTTACTGTTTTCTTTTTTTTCCTTTCCATATTACAGCGTTAAAATTAATGAAGAAATATCTGTCTCCACCCCAGGCACACACTTACAAATTCCTTGGAAAATTATATAGAAATGTAGATTCAGGGATATGAGATCTAAATTGCTATGTCAGATCTTAATTTGTTATCAAGAGTTACACTCATTGTTTTTCTAAGGCAGGAAATAAATATAAAATAAGAAAGAAGTCTGTCTTTGTATAGACTTTAAATTCTCATTAATTCTAGAAGTGTTTTCAAAGTAAACCAGCCTTCTAGACTATATTCTTAGCTTGACAAAAACAAGTAAGTCTGAAGTCATACTTGTGTTCCTTCTAGAATTTGTGAAATAAACAATACTTAATGCATTTAGTACTTGTCTCAGGGTAGGACATCCAGATAATTTAATGAAGTGCTAAATCTTTTAAATTAGTTACATCACTGAAATGTAAGAACTGTTTTTATGACTGGGCTCCATATAGATTTGAGAATCTTCCTATTTTGTGATTAGCACCAAATAGAAAAAAAAAAAAAAGATAGGCCTTTTCATGAGCATTACAAATTCTTTTTAATATCTTTTTATTTTCTGATCCATAGTAATGATAAAGAAGCCTACTCAAAAATTTCAACTGAGATAATACAAAGCACTAGTATAGCAAGGAGGGGGAAAACAGAGCTCATTAGCCTCTAAAAAAATCTGCCTTGGGCATAAAATGGGCAAATGTCATGATAGCTGCTGTGAGTCACAAGAGCTGCCTTCTCAGAGAGAACTGTCTGCTTTTTATGGAATGGATTCTCCTAAAAACATGAATCTGATTGGTTGAGTATCTCAGAAAAATTGCTCAAATGATGAATTCATTTTAAAAACATATTTTAGAAAAGAAAGAACTTCAGTTTTCCTCTGTCAATGTCTTTCAGCTTAAGAGCCAATGGGCAATGACATACCTAATTTCATGTCATAGCACCAAGAGCACCAAGAAGACAGAAAAATATGGAAGTTTCCTTTGTTTATGTAAGAATAACTAAAACACAAAACTTCAAGTTAAACTGTGTGGTAATGATGGGTTATGCCTGGAAGCTGCTATCACTGATAGCAGTGAAGCAAACCACAGAAATGTGTTCTGGGCAGTAATATACTTCTTGCTGTAAGAGCAGTAAAAAAAGTTTATCTTTCTACAATAAATTAGTTTCTAGCAATAGCAGGTGGTAGCTTCTTTTTATAAGTGAATGGAATTATGAATTATTTGACTTTAAAAAAAACAAAGGGAAGAAAAAAGTCTTTTTTAATATCATTTTCTCTGCTATTACAACCTTCCCTCTTTGCTCAAGAGAACTTACAAGGAATGCTTAAGGAGCCTGTTCTCTCCAGGAATTAAATTCAGAAGCCAATCTCCCGAGATTCAAAGGGATCTTTCTCCTTTGAAGTAGCATTCTGCTATGTGACAAGCTGAAGATTTCTGGAATAGCAGCCTAGCATCTTAAAGTGGTATCACAGCTTGTCCTTTAGCATCCTAGCTATTGTGTTTATAGTGAGAATTACTTTCTCTGATCAGTTTGATTTTTCACTCTAAGGAGCCAAACACATAAACTCAAAACAAAGTAGAAGTGGTAGTGAAATTCATCTACCAAATAATGAAGAAGAAAGATCACGAATTTAAACTCAGCTCATATTTGCAAAGAATAGCTGAAATGAATAATTATTTGAACAAAGAAATATTTAACCTTTTTAGTGTTTTGGCGTTTTTGTATCATCACTGTGGCAGGCAAAATGCTCTTGCCAGATTTTGTAAGCTTTTCAGTGCCTGTAATGGCTTTTCTGAGTTATAAATTATCAAAGCAGGCGAATCATCAACCTTCTGGAATAATTTAAGTAAAAACAAACCAATATCAGGAAGCAGGTATTTCAGAGCATATTCTGAAATTGTTTATGTGGAGCACAACTTCCCTGATGGTCATAGATGGTTGAAATCCTTTTTCCACTGAAAACATTACTCAAATCCTATCTATTTTAATAAGATGAAGATTTCAGTAACTGGTTGGTTTGGGTTTTTTTTCCCTCCTTCTTTCCTAATTTATGGGTACTTGTCCCATGAAAAGCACATTCATTAAATTTCAAACACTCTTCTTGTTTTAGTTTTGTTATAAATAATTTAGTACCCCTGAAGAAACATTGTATGATGGCTTCAATGACCCTAGGGACAGAGACAGTGAAATCATATCTAGAAGGTAGAGTTTCTACAAACAGAAATGGAATGAAAAGGAAACAAATTAAACCTCATTCATGTCATTTTATGAGGACACTACTGCTTACAACAAGAAAAATAATACAGAAATATAGCAACAAATTAAGTGCCCAAATAAAACTTAACTCCAGAGAGCTCACGTTGCCATGTAATTTTATCTTTGTTCCAAACCACTCAGTACTTACTTTTACACTTTCTCTCAATCTCATCATATATTTATTTTATATGAACTCCCTGACGTGAGCTCTCAACACAGAGAGCAGCAAAAAGATGTGCACCTTGTTGTGTTTGCATCACATTTCGATTTATTATCCTATGACACACACACAAAAAATGTTTACTTTCAGCTACATGAGCTAAGAGGTTCCTTCCAAACCTCTTCACTGCTTCAGAAATTCTCTTAAACAGCTTTTGCCAGAGATCAAAACCATACCTACAGAGATCATGTACATCCATCCTGCTCTGAGCCTCTCATGCTTCATTATGAAACCCTGGCTTTGCTGGACATCACCCAGAATAAGCCCAGGGTGAGCCTGGCTGTCTCTTATGGGAATACTGGGAAGCAGCTGGCCTCTGCAGCACAGTGCAGTCCTGGTTTTGGGTGCTTTTTCCAGAACAAGGTGCTGTGTTGGATTTTTTGGCCACACAGAAGCATGAACAGAAAGATCTTTTCAATTTCTTCCTGAATTGTCCTGTCTCTCAAGCATCACATTCACTTTCAATTGTCCATATATTCAATTTCAATACTACTAAAAACTTATTTAGTTTTAGCACTTTGCCCAGCCTCAAATTCATAACTAACCTTTGCCTTTCAGGCCCTCTGCTTCATCTTGTTCATTTTACCCAGAAAAAATTCCTCTGAGTTATTGCTACTGTCTCTTTACCCCGCACATATTCTGCATAAATGCATTTGCATACTCTTTTTTAATTATTTATTGCAGCTGACACATATTTCCTCAACTGCTGAAATTTGTCTTGATGCAGTTGTGCTGGGAGAGTACTGATAGAGTGCACAGTTCTCCCTTCAGGTTACAGGAAGTCAGATTTAAAGTACTACACGTGTTTGTTCCCACTTCAGGCCTGTTGTTTATTTGCATTCAATTTTCTATAATTCATGGTTCTGACTGCACCTTACATCAACAGTCCAGACTCAATAAGGGCTCTTCATCAATAAAATTTTATGACAGAGCAGTTTAATGATTAGATATTTGGTCCTGCTCATCACCTGTATTATTACCTCACAGGAATTTAGTTCTTCTTTGCAGAGGTTCAGATTTAATGCAGAAGATTTTTGCAATTTTTTTTTCATGTTTAAAGAAGACTCTCTCCATAAACACTGCCACCTCTTCCCAGTGATTTTTTTTTTGTGTGACAGTTTTACTTGTAAAATTCCCCATATGCAAATATGAAAGAGAGTGAGTATAAAACTTGCTGAGTTCCTCTGGGAAACATTTTAGCAATGCAGAAGCTCAAACAGCCTCAGCTGCTTATTTTAAAATGTTATCTATAAACAAAAATGCAATTATTTATTAAAATGTAAATAAGTGACAAAATGAAAAAAAAAACCAAACAGTTGTCTTTAGACATAAACATGTTAAAGGAGGACTGTTGGGTAGCTCACAAGGAAATGGTGTCTAATATTTTAATTTCTGTACTAGCTAGCATCTCCAAATTCATGCCTCATTCATGGAGAGAAATAAAAAAATGAAGCAAGAATATTTCAACTGGTCTATTTTATATACAATGCTTCTGGAAGAGACTGTTGTTCTGATATCATCACTAAAAGCACTGTAAACCACAGAAAATACACACATGCAAAGTCTTTTCTATAACATCACTTCCATTGCTAACAATCACTTGTTGGACATTTATAATTGCCTCTACAAAACCTGTTCATCCTCTCTCTCTCTCTCTCTAACATATTATACTCCCAGGCACAGCTCCAAAAGTCTTGTTGAAACATGGATAGATTTCATGGTGTGCTTTTACTGTCATGTGGTTGACATCCCTTGGCTTGCATTCAAGTCAACTGCTTCGAGAGAGAAAAAAAAAAGCCAATATTGGTCCAAATTTCTCTCCATAGAGGGACAGACTTCTCAGGTTTGCCTAATTGAAATTCATTCATTTACTGTATACTACCTAATGAGAATTTTCTTTGATTATTAAAATATGTTAATATAAAAATATAAAATCCCGGAAAACTGAAATTATATTTTGGAACAATTTTGTTTGGCTTTTTAAAACATTTTTCTTCTACAGACAGTTTAGATGGAAGAAAAACTGATTTTGTCAAAATTGGATCAATTCTCACTGTTGCTTTTGGCTTTTCATCTGCACATATATTTTTCTAAATGTGTATTTCAAGGTTAAAATATTCCATGCATTATTTCTATTGCTTTGGAAACCACTTGGATGCATGTAAAAAACTGGCTTTCTTTCTGATTCATGCTGTTGATTTGTTGGTAGCAGTGCAGGAGGAGATTTCCACAGTCATGTGAGAAATTATTCTCTGAGAAATTGATTCACTTTTTGAAATATTGCTTAGTAAACAAATTGGTGAAATATCAGTTTGAAGATGGGTTTGTATTGATGCAAGACAAAAGTTTTACCTTAAGGTGATATAATTTTTCTCTTTGGTGCTTCCTTAGAAACCAAATATTGTAATTTATTTTTTATTTCTGAATTTTCTTTAGAATGTTGATGAGTTTGTAGCATTGTGTTGCCTGAAGTTATCATTAGTTGCTTTATGTCCTTCAGGCAAGACCATAATTTTTGTAGTCTGACAGGCTTCTGAAGCTCTGTAGAAAGCATTGGATCTTTACTGCTGCTTGACAAAAGCAGAATTTCCTATGTAATTTTTTTATAATTTTTCAAACAGGAATTACTTTTTCCCAAAATGCACATGCTATAGTTTCACATTCACAAAGTTATCCTTCTCCTCTTGTTTTCCTTTCTGGTGCTATTTTTCTAATGCTAGGAAGTAGTGTCTGGGAATGTAGTTAAGATATTTGCTTTGTATTTAAATGGAATTGAAGATATATAACTTGCTTTTAAAAATGACTTTTTAAAATATGGATATCTTCATTAATTAACCTTTTTCATGTGCTCTCCTTCCTATGTTCATGCCACATAACTATTCAATTCGAAGACATTAAGTACAAAAAACAATCAGTTCCATCATTATCTTTTCCCTGATAATGTAGGCTGGTCTTAGTAGTAAATTTACTTGGTTATGCTACCAAAGAGCTGATAAATTTTTTATAAACCATACTCTACTGGTTTTCAGTGATGACAAATTTTCTATACACAGATGAAGATGTAACACTCAGCTGGGAAAGGACTGAACAATGCAGATTGTTTACATTTTCCACATCTCCAAAATTTGCAATGCAACATTTTTTTAGGAAGTTTCCATGGTTTGCAGTTGGACACAAGGCAGTGAAGCTTAACCTAGCAAGCAGAAGTAATAGCTATAAGTCTAAACAAGTGTGTCACTCAGGGTTAATACTTGGCTGTCAAAAAAAGGTGTTTTCTTTCCTGTTATATTCTTAATGGGCTTTGAGAAGCCTGTGTGAAAATGAAGGGGTAGGGACCTTCCTTGCTTTATTCCTGTCTTGCCAAGCATTCAAAGTCAATAACACAGTCTTTTAAGATTTTATTGTGACCTTAAATAAATTTAAAAGTTTCCCTATTTCCTATGAAAGCAATGACCAAAAATATTTACAGAGCTAATTATGAATTCATAGGACATCAACAGGAAGATGCAGTTCATAAGAAGAACAAAGGCACATGGGTTTTTTTTATTGTTTTTTCACCATAAAAATAATGAATTTGTGATAATTCCACTAATATTCCAAGGCCTAAAAAACTATAAAAAGAGTAAGATATCTAGATGCAGTTAATAAGTTAGCCAGATGAGAGCAAGAATCAGGGAAAAGTGTCATCATCTGATGAAGCATTCAAGTTAAAGCTGAGATGGATTATTTGTACATGGGGGAAATAAAGCTATCATCTTGAGCATTTTATGATGATCCATAAAAGAAAGGTAAAGCCAATGGAGAAACTACTCCCAAAGTCAAGCATACTTTGGAAATGTATGACAGCAATTTATTAACAAAAAAATAATTGCTGACTGAGTTTACATGCCAAGAAAAACAATCTGTCATCCATGTGCAAGACACGAAGCACCATGTGAAACAAAACCATCCAGTTTATCACCTCCAGCAACAACGTTGCTGTCAGCGAGAGCAAGACCAAGAGAAGATGGGAAGGTACTGGCAAGGCAAATTACAATGTCTGGCACACCCCTCTATCAAAGGAACTAATGAATACCACAGTCAACAAAAGGGCTGCATATACAACACATGGGAAGGTATGGGAGAGAATGAATATCAAAGGAAAGTATGATTTTATATGTGCAATATTACTGAGTGAGAAAATCTGGAGCTGTGCAATAAAGAAAAACAAAAAGGCTTCCACAGAGTACAGAAACAAGACAGAAAAAAAGTAGATTCAGCACATAGAAATACATAACAAAATTTCTGAGCTCGTTGCAAAATATTTCTAAAAATGTAACAAAGAGTGAAAAAAATAATTTGGTTTATTCTTTCTTTTCAAGATGCCATATGTATATCAACAATGCAGTTGGGAGAGAGTGACATAGAGATGACTCTTCTAACCATTCAGCTGAGTTTTGGACTGCTGCTAGGGCTTGTTCTTTCTATTTTAAGATCAAGAGCAGAAAACTACAAGGAACACAGCTCTCTAAAGAAATTCCAAGACTGGTTTAATATCCAGGGATAAAATTAATTCCAACAACCTATAAAATTGCTAATATGTTTTCTTTCATCTACTAACTCCAGCAGTGTTTAGATAGCAAATGTTATTCACCTAAATTCCAGCTAAAGGGGCCAGGCAGGATACATACAACTAAATGTATATAGTTGATTGAAGAGCTTAATATAAAAGACATAACTTAAAAGACTTGAGAGTTTTTCTCTTTGCAGGAAATAGGACAGTGACAAAAAAATTCAATTCACCTGATAAAGTTTGCCTAAGCTGCCCTCTCCTTTAACTACTGAAGGAGCATAGGCCTTTTTCTTGACATCCTTAATTAGGTGGGATATATCTGTGCCATAATATAATCCCTCTGAAGCTAACTACTCCATTAGCTTCTGGGTAATTTGTGGGGAAAAAAAAGTCATGTTGCTGGTTTTCAGTTGAGCAATCTGAAAGGTCAGAGCACTATGAATCTCACCTTCCCCATTTCCCATGTCACAGTGTGAAACCACATACAGCATACACAACTAAACATGTATGAGGACATGATTTTTAGATACTTTCCCCAGTTAAGATGGGTTTAAAGGATTCTGGACCCTTAATTTACTCTGAAATTTACAATTTCTGGACCCTTAATTTACTGATTCTCCTCTGCTGTCTTGGAGAGAAGGTCCTTTATTTCCCACAAATATGGCATGAGGCACACTACATTCCTCACATGGAGCAGAATTTAACAATAAGCAAGGCCTCCCTGTCTGTCAGATCAGCAGTTTTACCCCAGAATATCCAGACATGGTATCTAATTTTCAGAAATGAGAGCTTCATTTCCAACATTCAGAAATAATACATCTGCTCTGGGAGGGAAAGCCAGCTGAGCCTGCACTGAACTCTCTTCCTCCTGTTCCACAAAGAATCAAATGTCAATATGATGCAGTTTCACTGCCTCTAGAATAACTGGTCTTGTAAGGAAAAGATGAAGTGATGAGTTCACAGATGGTTTTTCAAAACATTTGTGCAGCTTCCACGGTTTTTTGCTTTTTTTTTTTTTTTTTTTCAAAATAAAATCTGGAAATATTTGGGAAGTTCATGTTTTACTTTAGGCACTCAAGAAGCATGTATGAATTAGCCCAAAGGTAATCAGATATCCAGAATTATTTTCAAAGGCAGAAAAATCCTTGTCAGTAATTAAATGGAATAGTCCTAAAACTAAAGATACAGAAGGTATATGTGAGTGAAGTTTAGAATATAAACTATCTTTCTCTAGAGCGTTAATGTAGTTCTTTTGAAGAGCAAGGTACAAAGAAATAGAAATACAACTACCATAATTAAGTCTTCATATATTTTTTCTGATGAAATAAAACTAAAACCAAATCTCCTTTCCCATTTTATAGCATAACATGAGGGGGAAAGTGTCATTGTACTTCTTTTGACTCTATGAGCAGATATTCTAAAACAAGGTGTAAATGAGGCTTTCCATGGCCAAGGCAGCTGAATATAAATAGGAAGGGTATTAAATTGCAAGCATGACAACAGTGTTACAGTTGGCTCCAGGCCTGTCTCCCATTCTTCACTGATCGTGCTGCAGCACAGCTATATATGAATGTCTATTTAATACTCTAAAAGCGTGTTCAGGCACGGAAAAATGAGGGCTAGAATGAAAGCCATCCCTCCTCGAATGTGACTGCCATTGTTTTACTGCTTTTGTTTTACTTTTCACAGTAAATTAAGTCTGCACACAGTGCCAGTGAGAGTCCTCACTGTCACTTTCACAATTCCTCTCTCAGATGTGAGAGGCTGTACTCCATGGCAGCGCTGACATGACTTGGATGCTAAGCTTCTGAATGCTCGTATCAGCTGATAAGTCAGCTATACATTCACTGGAAAGGTTAGACTGAGCTGCTTCTTTTTCCATTACTTCAGGCAAAAAAAATTCCTTTTGCCCATTCAGAGCTAGAAACTGAGGTATTTGCAGCTAAGGAGGGAGGTCAGGAAGAGCACATGAAATATTCATTCTGATGTTGGTGTTCTCAAAAGTCTGCTTTTCAAAAATATTTTTTAAGATAAAAAGGTGGGTTTTTTTATGTATTTCCATACATAGAAATATAGCTTATCCATGCAAAGTTAAAATAATTTTTTCTTTCTTGAATTTTAATTGATTTTTTCCTACATTTTCATAATAGGTTTAGTCACAGACATAACAAAGTTGCTCCTGCAAAATAATAATGACAAACAACTGATGGCAATTGTAAAGCTGAAGGGCTTCATTTTCAGACTTTAACTGAAATGTTAAATTTTAAACTTCTATTTAGAAAGACATCAACAAATTTGATGTGAAATCATGTCACAACTGGAATTTTTACAAAGGTGTTTTTGATGTGGAGCCATTTTTATAATTTTAATTTTTCAAAACAACAAATATCCTCTGTGTACATTTCTGTTAATATTAAGGCACTGCTAAAAGAAACCAACTGTTTAATCTTTGACAGTTTAGATTTTTAATATTTACAAAATTACTACCTCAAAACTGTATACAAGGAAGTTTTCTTGCAACTTGTAGTATCTGCCAACCCTTCTCAATAGCATTATCTCATTTTGGCAACTGTACAGAAATAAAATTTATTACAGCACTATTTTAGCAATTGAACAATCTGGCCTTGACACACATTACTGATTTGATTTCATTTACCTCTCCACTATTCTTTTTGTTGTTCTTAGGTCTTATTTCTTGATAACATTGCGTGTGTTATGGAACTGAATAAATTCTAAACACATCTGTCTTGGATTGAAACATTTTGTAATTCCAAATATATGTATTTTTTAAACCTAAGATGTTATTTTTTTTCCCTTAAGAATGTTAAGTATGAGACAATGAAAATCAACCTAGTCAAAAGGATATCAAGTTTTAATTGACATATACTCTCTAGAGTACAGACACTAAAGCCAGAATAATAACCCAGAATAACTCCAGACATTTGTATAGCAATCTTACTGACACAGCATCAAAATGAGACCAGCAATCAAACAGCAGGTTCGTGGGTTTTTTCACCAGGAAAAAGAAGAAACTGACTTCAAGAACAAGGACAAGAAGGTATTTAACTCAAACTGATTGATGAGTTGTTGTAATTGTGGTCATAAAGAGTATACAGCTTGAACCTTAGCTGCACCATGTATATCAACCCAGGGCTTCTCAAAGTAAAACACAAACATTGCAGATTACTGATGAGGAAAGCAAAGTGTTGAAGGAAATAATTTCATCAATAACTAGTAATAACAGTGATATTAACCATGGAATAGCTGCTTAAGCATTCCTTTCCTTTAGACATATACTACAGAGTTATAGTTATCAAAACTGAGAGAAGATGTAGCGCTGCTCTGCTGCAATACTCAGGACAGGCATTCATAGAAGCTGTGAAGAAAAAGTGTTCTGAAAATTTTGCTACTCTGTACAGAATTGGAACTAACTTAGTAGCTCCTCAGTGAATACAAATTAGAGACTTCTTTCCAGAAGATGAAAGCAGTGTTGGCATAAGCAATGACTGCTCTTAATTTAAAATGTTCTCAGTTTTTTTTAATATATTTATTTAAAGGTTTTAAAGCAATCTTAGTCAAAGCGCCAAACCCATACAATGATGACAAGAAGAAAAGGAGATAAAACCACAGATTATTGTGGAGCAGGTTGCATCTAAATAGTAATGGCATACAGACTGCATTCTCCAGTTTACAAGATGCAGGTCAACTGTGTCCAGTTTAACCTTAAATGTCAGGGTATCCAAAGTACTCATTTTTATAGTCTTTGTGTGACTGGAAGTAACTATTGCTTATATTTGTTCAGACTGTATTGCACTTAATTAAGTATTGACAGTTATATCAGAGCACAGTGGGAAACCCAACCCTGCCTGCTAATTAATATGTTATTTATCAATAATATAGCATAAAAACTAAGTGTACTCTAACACCCAGATCTATTTGGCTGTATTTATCCATTTAGTGTTCATCACAAAATATGAGGTTTTCATGCAGACTGTGTTTTCAGAAATATCCAGCTCCAGCAGCTACCAAGTACAGGCCTCTTAGCTTAAATGCAGAACAGTCAAATACCAAAAAAGTAAGTTACTTACCTGACACTGAACAGAAATTTTGAAATAATCCCATTTGAAACAGTCAGCAATTTTACTATGATAAACTTCTAATTAAGTCCTAATGCAAATCAAAATTTTTTGAATCCAAATTTTCCAGGGTCGTAAGTGAATGGTCTCTCCAAACCAGAGATTAACACAGGAGTAAATAATGACCTGTTTGCCATTTAGAAACAAAATAGAACCTGATGACAGGTCTCAGCTTGCTCCAAAGAGGAACAGGCAAGATTTCTGAAACAACTGAAAATATTAGTAAGGGAAATATTTCATTCCCAGTAGAGCTGGAGGCCTTACAGTTTTAGTCCTGCTCAGTACAGCTTATGTTGCTGAGGTAACAAGCTTTCTCACTCAGCTGATGGAACTCATTGCTCCTGAGTAGCAAGAATTACTTAGCATTTAACCAATACAGAGAATATTTATAACGCTCTGTTCTCCTTTGCTGTAATTTTTGAACAGTGAACTGAGGAATCAAAAAATATTAAAGAAAAACAAAACCGAAAATAAACATCACAAAGCACTAAAAATATATACAGAGCATATTGAATTTGTCATAAGTACAAAAGCTTTCTTAGCCACTTACCCAGGCACTCACACATCTGCCACAAGTGGTGATTTTGAAATCTCCATAGAGATCCTTGATGGCACCAGTTGTAAAGAATCCCTCCACCATCAGCAGAATGCCATATACAAAGAATGCAGCTGCTACACCATATATCACGTACTTGAAGATGTCAATCCTGTGTAGGAACAGCAAAAATTAATTATCTGCATAAATATTTAAAGCTGACTCTGAAATTTCAGGGTGAGATAATCAGACCCCCTGAGTCTCAAACTGCATGACTGACTGGAAGTGTAAGTGCTGATGTGCCATAATGACAGGTGAAGCTGAGGACAGGAATGAACTTTGAAATAAAATAGTGTTGATATAAGAAACACTGGGTCATTGAATCTAATTAAATGTAAAAATGGATCTGTTTAGGTTAGACAGCAAAAACTGTCACATCGATTTAAAAGTCAGTTACTTTTCAGTTTTTTGCCTCTAAATGTAGTGGAAAAGAAAAAAAAAAAGAAAAAGAAAGGAAAGCAAAAACCTGACACTTCTCCTAAGACATACATTCTATCCAGCACTTAGGTTATAGAAGATATTTAGTTACAAACTTCAATAAAACTTTCTGCACATACAAGTCTGCAGTGTCAGTCTGTGCTACCTTCTTGTTGTTATTCTCCCACTTATTCTCCAGGGGGCAAAGTGTTTGACACAGAATAATAAAGTCATCAAGAGCAACCCCTTACTTCCAACCAGAAACATATTATTCCAGAAGTAATGAGGTCAGATCATCTGGAAGTCTTTTATAATGAGGCTTTAAAATATCATTTCACAGGCACACAGCTGGAGCAGTGGAGGGATGGCTTGCAGTGTGACAGGCAGGGTCCTAGAAGGCTCAATTCACTACAGAGATTGCCTGGGTTGTGTGGTTGATCTGCCCAGCACTGCCTGTAACTTCAACCTTGGCTCAAGGAGACTGTGCCTCTTAAAGGTTCTCTCATGACCAGCACTTGGGACAAGATTTTTGATAGCACCTCTCTGCTCTTTTGTCTAAACTTTGAAACATCCCTACTGATCATAGCCTTAGATCAGCAGATTTCAAAGTTTTCTACTTGAACTTCTCTAAAAAAAACTAGCCACTGTAAATTTTCAGTTTGTTGATGTGACAGGGAAGGAGCTGTGCAACTCTTTATAAAATTGCTATATTCAGATTTAAGATGGTACTAAATTCCAGTCCTAATCTCCAGGTCAAGATAGTGACATCTCCTAACAGAGAAAGACAAAAAATAAAGCTGAGAATCTTTAGGATCTGCCAGATGAATTTTGACATGCTGTTACCCACACTGGGTATTTTCTCAAGACAATGATTAATATTTTTAATGTTATGAAAGGAAATAGTTAATGATAACAATTCCTTAGGAGCACACTTTTCATCATCACTCAAAAAAACAACTAATACACATTTTACATGTATAATACAATAGAAAAAGCTCAAAAACCTGTTAAAATATCTTTGAGCTTGAATGGTTTTCAAAAGATTCAAAGTCAGGTTCAGGTCTACACTAAAAAATGCAATCAAAATGCAGTTAAACTTCTGACAGTACTGGGGATGGGAGAAGTACTAGAAATGAATGCTTCTGGATATGAGACAGGTTATGTTTTTCCCTAACATTCTAATACCAAAGCACTTCCAGCTTTTTTTTTTTAACATTGCTTTTTGTTTCATACTCAAATGAAAACTAGAGGAAGTCAATTTCTGTATGGAATAGATACTTGAACAACTCAAAAGAGTGAAAATATTCAACACTCTTGATGGTATAAGATGATGCAGATTAAATTTATTTTAATATACATAATACATTGCAAAAATCCAATTTCCCTGATTTGACAGTAATTCAGCCATCGTAACACTTTTTTTTAAACATCAAAACTGTGTTTTAAGCCTGTCTTGCCTATAAGTGATTTAAAAAAAGGTTACAAAAACAACAGCAACTTTGTGACTATTCCATAAAAACTCTTCCAATTCTTATGTATATACATACTTTAAACAATGGTGACCTTCACCAGTGGTTGAAGTCTGGGAGTTCTGCCAGCAGCAGCTCCCCTCAGACCTCAATGTGCTCAGTTACAACCTCTCATTGCCCTAAAGAGATTAGGACTTTTGAGAAGTCCAGAGACTATTTCAGTCCTTACAACAGCCCTTTAAACCATCTGTGCTGAGTCTCCCACTGAGCTGCTTGTGTCAAAAAGTGTGCTAAGAGATCTCTGCTTTTTCCTCAGCCTTATGTGCATCTACAGGAATAACTTTCACTTAAGCCTTCCTTTCATAAAAGGAAAAAATTATATATAGCCCAACAGTAGCCAAATATAGAAATCTATTTCTTTCTCATCCACTCATTACATAGAGGTCATAAAACCTCTACTATATGGGATGAAACAGCCAGGCTTATTCCAAGGGAAAAGGATCTCCTGTAAAGCAAAAAGTAAAAAGATAAATGAAAATGGTGAGACAATCCCTCAGCTACCTCTTTAAAAGACAGACAGAGTCGCATTGCAGTGTAGCTACATTTAGTGTCTGCTGTATTTAAAGAAAATGTATTACAACAATAACTTTATATATATGTGTATAGTTTTGAAGATAGCACTGCTAGTGAGTTATTCTGCAGCATTTAATACAGTTCACATAAACTTTTATTTTCTCATTAAGTTATAACAGGAAATAGATAGACCTTATAAAATGGAGATTGCCTTTCTTTAAAATAAAATGTGATTCTTTGTGGATGAACTCACGGAGATTAATTGCCATCTGTGCTTCAGCAGATTCTCAAAAGCTGCAGACAGAGCATGAGAGCAAGTGGGGAGGTAGAAGGGAATGGCAGAAGGGGAGATGAACGTGAGCCAATGGGCAGGATGGGTGAGGACAAAGAAAAAGAACAAGAAGGGCTTACACTTGTGTAAGCTGAAATGGAAGGAGAGATGTGGGTAATGAGCAAAGGAAGGAGACAAAGCAATAAAGATAAAATTTTGTTCTTCTGACAGGATTGGAAAACATACTCTATTTTACAAAAAAATAATTTATACTGGAGAAATATACATTATTATTAAGACTACTCTGACCTAGGCTGCTGAGTAGAATAAGCTGAATGATTATCTAAACTTAAAATAATTGTGAAAAGCACCTTGAAGTTAGTAAAAGATTAAAAAAACCAAAAAACAACAGAATAATCTAAGCCATATATTCGTCTTACTCTGGTAGATTTTCTGTGGATTCTGGATCTGCCCTTCCTCACGACACTATGGTCAGAAATGTTAAAAACATTATTGTTTTTAAATTACAATTTAAATCAAACTGATCCTTCAATTTTTAGTTCTTTCTCTGCTGCCAGGTCATTAATTATTCAATATTAACCAGACTCCCCTAATTCATTAGCCTGAATCTGGATTCTATCCAACAAGAAGCATATTCAAAATATCTCTAGAGAAAACACTTTCTTCTTCTGGCAGAAGGTAGTCAGGGAAGTCATCAATGCTAACTTCTCTATGAACAGGTTGGAACTGAAAACAGTGTAAACTATCCCAGCAGAGACAAGTCAGAGGTGACTGAAAATATTCTTAGTGAGTCAGACCAATGTTGCAGGTTTCCTACTGTGCGTTTTCATGGTGTTTTGGCAAACTTAGGTATTAAAGATCATTATAAATCAGCAATAAATAAATAATTTCTTAAACAAATTTGTCTATGTTCAGCAGATTTTTGTGAAAAGTGTTTTAATATAGCTTTGGAACAATCTACATATTTGTTAGGGATTTTTTTTTAATTTGGCTAATATAGGGATGCAGTACAGACATTTATTTGTAATTAACAGCTAAAGTTCACACTAATTTCCACGATTCTTATTCTACCCAGAAAACCATTATATTCTAAAAAGTTATGTGTGAACTTTAGCCTAAATGAGTGATAAAAGCCTAATATTCCAAAGATTTTCTTTGGCCTACCCACCAGAACTCCAGATATTACTGTGGGACTAGTTTTCCTGAGTTTATAATTCTGTGTCATGTTTCTATTCCATAATTTATATTATAAATTCTCCAATATATAAAACAATATTAAGATATTGCAGATGTTAAGTAGAACATGATTGTCAGTGAACTGTACCTATACTTCCTGATTGTAAGAAGTTTCAGGCAGTTACATCTATTTCCAAGCTAAAAAAACCCCAAACATAATAAGAAAAATAAAATACCAGAGCAATCAAAGTACCAAAATGTTAATAAGATTACCATAGTACAATATCCAATGAAAACTGCCTTTTTTTGGAGCCTGCATAGAAAATTTAGAAGGATGAGAAATTCATGCAAACGTCACCATTGGAGTAGAAGTGCTTCTCCTGTTTTGGAGGATTGTTCAGTTTTTTAAATATTTTTTTTTCTTTTTGACAGGGAATTTTGAATGCTTGATGTTTACATCTAGAACACACAATAACCTCTGTTACTCTGTAAACCAGCAGAAATGCTGGCCTTCATGCTGATCCTCTTGCCCCCTAAGGGACTGATGCTAAGAGGGTGTTAAGACACTGAGACAGCAGCCTCCCCCCTCTTGTCTCAAGCATGTAGAAATAACTTTGCAATTGTGTTTTCAGAAGACAGACAAGATGCAAGGGGATGTTTGCAAGCAAAAAGGTCTGTTTAGGCTATGCAGAAACCAAGCCCCCTGGAACTTTTGAAAAGATGTGCTCAGGCTTTCCTGTGAACCAGCTGGGAACAATTGTCTTGGTGTCAGTTCATGATACTATTCACTTAAATACATCGAGCAAAGAAGATAGCTGATACCATTAAACAGAGGGAAATTTTTAGGAAAAGGAGGAGACAAGCATAGACAAACTCCAGGAGGAAAACAAACAGGGAGAAAGAAGAATTTATTAATAGTCATGTACTACCTGCAAAGTGAGACAAAAAAGCCCAAGTAAAAGCCCAAATGAGGCAAAAGAAGCTGAAGTATTCTCACTGTGAAGGGAAAAAGAATTGAAAATACTAAAAAAATTTCAGCATAATTCCACAAGGAATTTTTTTCTAGATTAGGTTAATAAGGAGTCTAGCTTCTAAATTTCAGGTGGGAAGAAAATAAAACTGGAGTATAGCATGCTCAACTAAAGTTCATCAGGAAAGGATAAGAGAAAGGATTAACAGTAAATAAAGGATAAGACAAAAAAAGACCAAAAAGTAATTTTTATTAAACTAGAAACAAAATATAATAGAAAGAAAACAGAGACTTGGGTTATGTATTTCTGGAAGAAATTGTGTAATCATAGAAAACATTTGCTCAAAACTGAATCCAGATTGTTAGTATTATATAAAGAAGACATCATCCTACTATAATATGCAAGTTGCATTCGTATTCTGCAAGGGCCAGATTTTCTTGCTCTGAAACAAAGCTGATGTGACATAAGTGCCCATTGGTTTTAATTTGTGATGTACAACTCTCTACAGCCATGCAGAATAGAACCCTAGAGCATCATCCTCTAAAAGTTTGTCGCTTCCTTCCTAAGAATGGAACAGTTAAGTACAGATTTCTTACAGAACATCTAAAAAGCCATATAGAATCCTCAAACTAATGGAAGAAGAGCAAAAGCAGCACAAACCACATTTCTGGTCTGTGACTCTTGTAACTTTCTTGAAATAGAACAAGATCCAGCGTAAGAATTTTAGTAATCATGAAAATTTTCATCCAAAACACTGACTTTTTACTACGACAAGGCTTTTTACTGATGGACAAGGCTTCTCCTCAGCATTGTTTGGGGTTTTTTAATAACCTAATTTTGTTCTGTCCAAAACTACTTTCTTAGAAACATTTTAGAGATACTAATTACAGAAGAGATCAGAAGCCTCCTTTGTCTGAAGGCAAAGCCCCAGTGGAACTAGTGCAGAGTATTGTGCTGATTTCTGGTGGAATTATGTGATGGTTGTTGTACACTACGGATACTGAATTTCCAAACAATCTTCTGTAGCAGGAAAATGTAAAAGATGTTGCAAAAGCATATTTCAGGATTTGTGAGCGTTTCATTAGTACAGCTACAAACTTGGAGACATGCAAAGTACATACTGACAGTGTAAAACAGACAGCTTGTTACTGTATATCCAGATTGATATCATAGTAGTGAATTTATCCTTTTCAGATATCCTGTGGAACAGAGAGCTAGTTTTACACGGCACATAAAGCATATTTAGCCATATGGATATTACATATAAAGATACACTTTCCATTTTATCTGTTTATAAAGTAAGCTAAGACTAAAGAGAAATAAAGGCAGTTAAAAAAGAAAAAGATATTTCTATGGAGATGAACCACCTATTAAGAAAGGGAAAATCACAAGGCATTAAGTTATTATAGCTAATCTAAATTCCAGTCAACCAGGAAGGAGAGCTACTTAACGCAGTACTAAATAATACAGATGTCTGCTGAAAAGTAGGAGACTGTATTTGCACAGAAGAAGACCAATGAATTCTTTATGTAAGATCACTCTGCTGGTATTCACATGCATTGCTATGAATTTTCCAGATTATTCCACTGGTATTCTCATGTGGTGAATTTCCTTATTCAGTTTCATAAAACGAGGACTATGTCTTTGCAGGTAATTGCCAAATCCTAAATTTTACTTACATAAGTTCTCACTGGTATTGCCTTTAACAGAATAAAAAAGGTTGGACTACATAATATAGCTGAGTAGGTGGTAAATGTGACTTTTCAGTGCTGTATAATCTTGTAAAGGTCATGTTCTCAGGTGCTGATATTTTTTGCCGGATTTAATGCATCTGCCAATGATGCCAGATCTAAAATCCTGTGTTCTGCATCTAATATTTAATAAGCTGTATTTGTCCAGTGCTGCTATTTGTATGTGACTCAGTTATTCCAATGAAATAAAGACTGTTCTCCTTAAGTAACCTGAATCTTCAATGACTTTGTGCTCTCTCTGGTGGTACCTGCCAAATTATAATACCTGAAGAAGACACGTGGGTCAAGGTTGGATATTCCACACAGAGAATGGAATTCTTTTCATTCTTCCAAAATATCTCTGTTGCTGTTTCCAAACATGCTATGGCACAGGCCTGCCTCAGTTAGCAATTATTTGATACAGAGCCTTATATGTTTTGCTTTCCAGAAAACAAATAGTATTTAAAACATAATATTTGTTCAAATTTAAAGAATGCTTCTGTAAAGAGACCAAAAATGTATAAAGAAAACCAGATTACTGCTATTGTGTATTAAGTAGATGCCTTAAACAGAATCATCACACAGTCTAATGCAAATGTTTATAAATATCACATTTAATATTAGCTGTCCTTTACTACGGGGCACAATGTAATAACTTTCACAGTGTTCCACTAATATGAGTGTAGAAGGATTGATGATAACAGTAATATTTTAGTGCTACCCCCATTTAACTTGTGATAGCAGAAGAGTCAACAAAAAAAAGACAGCAAATCATACCATCCATTTATCTACCTCTCAAAACATTGCTTTTTATCCCTAAGAGGGGAGATATAAAAGATTCTACACCATTTTGGTTTGTTTTACTCAAAAGAAAACAGTTGTATATACACATGTGTATTACAAAACACTACTGTCTAATAAACCCTGACTATACACTAACAGAAAAGTCATCAGCAAGCATCAAACCTGGCCACAGCAGTACCTGAAACACAGGTTTCACATCCTGAAAGGAAGGAAATTTTTAGACTTGGGAAGGTGGCACCAATAGAGTGTCTATGCAACTTCCCATAGAGAACACAGTGACAACAGAATTACAGATTGCAACTCCGTTGAGTTTACTATTTGGTTTCACACCTTTAAAGAAAGTGAATTTACAACTACCTGAATTAGCTTTGGCTGTAGTAGGAAAATGGGTTTAATGCTACTATCAGGGAGATTGCTTCATTTTCCACTCTAAGAGCATGATTCCCCTGTTCCATGGCCTATATATCACAAACATGTGACAGATGGCACTAACTGGCTTTGTCTACTAAAGAGAAAGAACTGGAAAAGGTTGCTGCTGGGAAATACACAAAACATACCTTGTGCTGCTGATTTTCTAAAATCTTCTTTTGGAATTTGCTCCAAACACCAGAACAATATAAAAGTCCAGCTCATGTGATACATGCTTGATAATCATATGTCTCTTTCTGCTGACGTAGCAATGTTCTCAAAATCAGTGATTAAGTGAGAAAATCTAGTTATACCTGGTACTTTGCAGATAGTGTTCACTGCATTTTATTAAGTTATTAGGAGAATGACTGAAATTTACATCCACCTCAAGCAGATGGCTCAGTTTTATTGAAATCTACAGAGCTGTTAAACTGACAAAGTCAGCAACATAAACCATTCACTTCTTGCAGTTAAATATTGTAAAAGCAGTTTTCAGGATAATTTAAAGCATCATATGTATTTTCTTAGGCTTCCTTTGGATCTCAGGGAAGTTAAATAATTTCTCTACAGCCACTGAAAGAATCCACATCCCAAAAAAAGGCCTATGATTTCTGCAAATTCCCAAACAAGCATTCCTTCCCTAGGTGGGGGAGTGGGTGGAGGGAAACAGCTACCATTAGAACAGTGATATGGTTGATAGTGAAAAAGTCTGGAACTGTAGGGAGTCAAGCTTCCCAAAAATCTTTCAGAAAGCAAAAGAATTAGAGGTTAGTCTCAATGAAATGGTCACACATTGAAAATTCCAAATGTCTTTATGGCCATCCAATTTATTGAGAGTTTACGGATTTAAAAATTACTGTTGAAAGAGAGTCTACCATTCAGCAATGTGATTTTTGTAGATATGTTCTCTCCAAAAGGAATACCTGTCTACACAGCATTTGTTCTCATGAATTTGAACAAATTTGATTTATGTTAGCTTTCAAGTATTTAGAGTAACAGTTTTACCTTTCTCCCCAGAAGAAATGAAAGTCAGGCTTTAATCCAGTGCTTTGAGACAAAATCCTTTTTAAAAAACTTATTGTCTTTTTTTTAAAAAATTTTTGGGTTTTGCATCTTATTACAGGCTGAATTTTGGGTTGTATTTTTCCCCTATAAACAAGCAAGCAAAAAATCACTCTCTCTACCCTACCCAGCACCTCTCTAGGTTGCCTCCATAACTTTGGAATTATTGACCATGATCATTCTGTATTGTAACTTGAAAACAAAATCATAAATTTGAGAAAATTTATGTAACTGACTGGGATTTATAGAGTTCAAATGGCAGCTACAAAACTTGATTATAGTTTTTTAAATTACAAATATTTACTACTTGTCAATATTTCCACAGCAGATATGATGTGCAGCTGTTAAAGACTCCTTGAATTCAGACAGTAATCCAGGGAGCTGGAATGAGGGACCAGTCTGCAGGACCAGCACTCAGATCACCTCTTTTATTCCACAGGACTGTTGCTCTTGGCTGAGTTCCCAAAGGCTGAACTCTCCTTTGCAGGTTCTTTGTTAATTAATCTCCCCCCAAGTGTCAAAGCATCACGTGGAGTGTGGGCAGCCCAGAGCAGCCCCAACCCTGTGGCCAGGAGAGACTGAGGTGGGGTCTGAACCCCTCTGGCTTCACTGAAATGTGGTCCTGGACCATGGGAAGGCAGAGGAGAGGTCAGGCAGGGACAGTCAGGGCTGTTGATGCCCTCAGGGACATCAGGCATTTCTGAATGGCATTGTAGGACCTAGGTATTTTGGCTTTTATTTTAAGCATTTAGAGAGTTTCATATATTTTTTAATGCCCCCACCATGCCCTACTTTCTCTACAGGGGTCTGCTGTTTCTTCTAAATTATAGCCAGTAGCTGCATTGGCAGAGATAAAAGATACAGGGTGGTTTGTGAGCTGTGTTATTTGCATTCAGAACCCAATGCAAAAAGTTAAAACAGCCTTTATCTCTTGCTGCCCACATAAATAGCTCTCAGATTGGGATGATTTTTATGCTGAATGACATTTAAAATCCAGCATGCTAATAAAAATATAGACAGAAACCATAGGCATGATTAAACTGAATCTAACACACTTCACTCCACTGCAGCATCTGCCTGGCACATTTATCACAGAAGGACAGACTCCAGGCCAGCCTGAGACACTTCACAGCACTAGAAGCATTAAGAGCTCAAATGTGTTAAATAACCTTTAAAAAGTACAGTTGAGTAGGGCACACTGCTAGATTTTTTTGAAGTTCTTCTAATTTTTAATCAGAAAAATAAAACCCCTAGGTTTTATTTCCATTTCAATATGTATTGTTTTAAGGATGTAGGCACTACAGCATTTATTTCTACTTACAGATTCTTTTTTCTGGTTTTTGGTCTTTCAAAAGTATGATTACTATAGAGCTTTTGTACTGCCAACAGTTAATCAATACTTGTGAGAAAATATCAAGGATTTATTCTCCCTACAAAATTATTTTTAAAGCAGCGTAATATCTACTTAAACAGGTAGAAAATTAACAAATTTCTTTGCAAGCCACACAGGTTACCCAGTTCAAAGCAATTACTTATCTGCTTTTAATCAATATATTTGATTAAAATATATTGTTATATATTCTACATATTCTCCTCCTACCTTTAAGACATAAGTTTAGATATACCTTTCACAACTGAATAAAATCAAATTTCATTTTACAATAGGTCTAACAAGGAAAGAACTGGGTTTAATATCTCTTTAAGTAAACAAAGAAAACAAATAGGTCCAAAAGCTACTAGCTAAGAAAAACTAATGCCGGGGAAAAAAATACAGTTCCTTAATCTTTTATAGTGAATTTTATGCATTTGGACTATATTCCCTGACTGATTCTTTCACTTTAATATGTGACAGAGAGAAGCTGAAAAACGTGCTATGAAGAGGAAGCATTGATTTGTGGCTGTTCTGCACTAATAGCTTCCTAGGGACTAATAAAATAAGTTAGAGCCTAATAAAATGACTGATCTTTCATTCAGTATAACAATGACCCTTAGCCACCAAGTCAAGCCAGACTCATCATTCTAAATGACAACAAAAAAAGGCAAAGCAGAAGATACATCTTCCCCTTAACCCAACCTGTTATTATACAAGGACATAAAAATTCCTTGATCCAAAGAAGAAATTTTAATTTGGTGCAGCAGTGACATACTTATTTGGTTCATGCTCCCTTCTGGCTACTAATCCCACAGTGAGTACACCTACAATTTGCAGAGAAGCTTTGGAAAGGATGCTGATAACATACCCCAAGAGAAGTAAAGAAATTTCAGATTCCATTTCTAGCTCTCATGTAAACAGTGGTACCCACTCAGATCAAATATCCATATATCTTGTTCATTTTTGAATCGCAAACAATGAATGTAAGGAAAGAGTAAGAGCAGGATCAACAGGATAAGCTCCAACACTAGTCTAGCCTCTGTGACTTCCTGAACTGGATAAGTTTCTGTGTCTTTAGAAATCACTGATCAATTTGTTTTCTATGATTGTCCAGTCTTTCCTTGATGCCTTAAAAACTTCTGGCATCCATAATATGCAAAGAGGTTTCTAGTTTTGCTATGAAAAAATTGAAGAATTTTCTCCTGCTGAACCTGGTGCCTACTACTTTCCTCAAATACCTCAAACATTTTGTACTGGAATAAAACAACAATCCAGGCTTGTCTTATTCATAATACTGTGAATTAATGGAAAACTCATGCAACAGTTCTTAATTACCCCCTTTCTAGACTGAAGAATTCTCCTACACTCAATTTTTAACCGTGTACCTCCTGCTCTATAATTCTATCATTTTCTTTGTGTTCTTTCAGGAACCAACATTGTATACAGTATTTATGAAATGAATTAAAGATGGACTTATGTAATGGCATAAGTATGTTCTCTGTTTCATTTTGATTTTTCCACTTGTTGGTGCTTGGTTTGTTTTCTGATCACTGCTAAGCCCTGAGATGTTAATTATGGAACTCTGCACAAGAAAAGGTCAATGTTTTTAATGATCAAATCACCTTTATGAAAAATATTCATGAAAGAAAATAATTGCAAATTTAAGGATGGGCTTCTTCAGCTTTAGTTACAGCCATTAGCAGCTAGGTAAGAAATTGGATTTCAAATATCTAATAAAATTATGTTTTAAACAGACAATTTTAAAGAGACAAAACATTTCATTTCAGCATAAAATAAACTATTTTTTTAATGTAATAAATTTAACAAAGAGAAGTTGATGCTCAGCAAAACAAAGGTCTTCCAGAAATAGATTTTCAGGAGTAACAAGGCATGAAACCTTCAAAACAGCTTAATTCTAGAAAAACCAGAGGCAACAGAATTTTGACATTTCAAGTCTCAGGGTTTTGAACAACTCCTTGGTTACCTCTTTATTGTGTTTATTCCCAGAACTGATACTTGTTGCACAAGCCTGCTTTATCTATTCATAGTTTTGTGGCCACAGGGTTTGTTTGTTTGTTTGCTTGTTTTTTAAATGCAATGATGCATGGAACAGATTTATCGATATTATATGAAGCAAATTTTAGTAATAAATTAATTAAAGCTGTGGGATATTTAATGGTATTACAAATTGCTTGTAGATACTAAAAATATTAGCTTGGTCAAAACTTCATCTGCTAAGCTTATCCAAACCATTTTCTTTATGATATTCACTAAAAAAAAATATTTTCTTGAGTCAAATTTATATCCCTTGTGGAATATTTTGGCAGTTTTAAAAGGAAACAAGGGAAAAGAACTTACAGGGTGAAGGCATCAATAACATCTCCTGCAGATCTTGTCATCTCAAAGTAGGTTTGCAGAATGTTGACGGTTCCTGAAAGTGCTTCATGTCCACAGCCACAGAACAGCGCAACTCCTGCGTAGAGCAGGATGGTGGCAATCAAAGACGCGTAGGGAATGCCTCCCAGGCATTTGATGCAACACTCGAAGCATCCTACAAGAAAGAAAAAAAAAAAAAGGTTATATGTTTCTAAATTATATCAAAAAGGCAAAAAGAATGTTTTTCTGATGAGAAACACTTCTGAAAATTGAAGACTGTAGGCCAAAGAGAGTTTAGGTCAAGTATAACAATGCAGACAGTCAGAAAACCTGTGAAAGGTTAACCCACCTTCTCAGTTGCTACTTGACCTAATAAATGCAGACATGCCATCTGATTAACATGAAAGGTTAAACAGTCAGTTCCGTGCAGAGCTTCATGTTTTTATTCAGAGCAGGTTACAATGTCAGTCCTAGGTTATATCTATATTACAATTCCTGCTGGCCACCTATCAGATTACAGAGGACTCTCAACAACAGGAAAACCATAAAAAAAAAAAAATCAGTCCAATACCTTCCATCATCATAGGTTTATTTCCATTTTTTTTTACATACTCATTTGACAACAGAATTGCTCCTGCCCACAACACCAATTCCTTGTGTATCACTCAAATACCTCACAAGGATAAATAATGACATCCACCAGAGCACTTTTTTCCAATTAGAAAAAAATATAGTTGAATTTTCTCTCAATATATTTCATTCTATGTGATGTTTCTTAAATGAAGGTAATTGCTCTTGAGTTCTAAAAGGCCAACTTCTTGTCCCGCCATCACAGTGTCTAAAACAATGCCCAGTTCCACAAAAAACCCACTTCAGTAAGTGTGCTCAAGTTTCTGGCACTACCCTGCCTAGTTTCATGAATGCAGCATCTCTGAATCTTCCAAATCTCATCAATCCCATACCACCTCTTACACCCTGTGGAACTCTTCCTATTGCTGTCTGAAGGGACAGGGAAGGTGGGAACCACTGGCTGAGAGAAGGCAAACAGGCATTGACTCAGTAATCAGAAGCTGTGTTTTCTCCTTACACTACCAGCTTATAGCAAAAAGGACCTGGAGAGTACACAAAGTGAGGCATATAGATTTTAAATACTTATACAGACAAGACCAACTAAAAATTGCATATAAGACGCTCAGCAGGTATGATTCAATGTATTTTAACTTGTTCCAAAGGATTTATGCTGTGCTAATTATAGTACCAGAGATATATCAAAAGAAAAAAGCCATTCTTTAAAGACAGTATGTCTACTTTCATTATGTCTAATTCTCAAATGTAGCTTCTCTGTGTAATTTCATATTTTGTCTTTTAATTTGCTATATTTCTATTCACTTTAGCCTAGATAAGCCAAATAATAGTTCTGTCTGTCTGTCAAAACCTTCATTTACTGCTTTTAATGAAAAATATTAGTCATATATATATATGTTTATCATTCATATATATATATATAAATTTATGTACAAGATTGCCTGAAGAGAACAATTTAAGCCATTTTCAAATAGGTACACATTTTATCCAAATAGAAACTCCTTGCTATTTTGTAAATAAAAGTAATATTATGGAAGGCAGTATTCAAATGGCTGGATAGCTCCTGGTAAAAAATATGGTATAATAAACATTGATATATTAAAATAAATATACAAAAGACAAAATAATACCCAAGGATATATTTTAGTTGTATAAAAAGAGAAAGAAAGTTTTAGCTTGAGACTACTCTTGTTTAATGCCAACTTACTGTATCAGAGCCAGCTGTGAAATACCAGAGGTAAAGTGTGCAAATCCATACATTTAAACTGCTGCCAAAGTCTTGCTGAGTAACCTGTAGTACAAATCACACACCTGGAGCATTCACCACACTCTACCAGGGGTGTAACACCTTCCAGGCTTTCAGGTGAGAGCATTCCATCTCACTGCTCCCCCATCTCTGAGCCCATACATTACTGGGTGAAGAGCAGATTGTCCCTGAAATCCCTGCAATTCCACTGCACTGGCAGCAGGCAGCTCCCCTCTTCAGCAGCACAAGGCTTCTGATGTCCAGGGATGGATGAGCCTTTCTTTAGTGACAGATTACAGGGGTTTTATAGCCAGGGACTCAGCCCTTCTCATCAGTGCAAGATCTTAGGAACAGACTAGAAAAACTTATAAATGCTTTTGGAGTAACTAATTCTGCATGCAGATAACTGTAGGAATCTCTTAAAACTTCTTTGGTCCTTTTTTCTAAGATTACCCAACTGTGATTAATTCTTCAATGTTTAAAAGACTATACACATACAAAACAAAAAAAATCATTCACTGGAAAATCTTTGTCTTAAAGACAAAAATCTTATGAAGTATATATTTGAAAGAAGTTCATTGAACAAGAAAAACAGGACAATACATAGTTACCTGACAATAGAGTTGAATTCAGAGTTTATCACAAAATGCCCATTGCCATTTTCAGCACAGAATAACAGCAGGAAAAGCCTCAGAAAACTAATACCACTGTCCAACTATTGACATTATATGAGAAAGTTAACAAGAAGGGGAAAGATAACAATAGGGTAAAACAGGAATGATGTATGAGGCCTTGTAAAGTCAAAGATGAAAAAATAGCATAGACCTAAATATTTTCAGGGACACATGGACTTTAGGGAGTGTTTCTTGATATTGCAATAGCTTGGTGCAGGGAAGAGGAAGAGAGATTTTGTAAAGATTTCTTTTTCCCCTTCTGAGAAGAAGTGGAAGAGAGAAAGTTGTGTTCACTGTTGTCTGGGAGCAGCTGGCTGTGCATGACCTCCTGAAGCTGCTGCACCTCACTCTCTAGGTCCAGTGAGGGTCCAGGTCCACTCAGATGTTCCAAATTTGAATGTCATCAAAACCCACAGCCAGATATATTACTTGAGCTTTCTTATATTGAAACAGTATAAAAGTATATTAAAATAATGTAACAAAGTAAAAACAGTATGAATTATTACAATGTAATTATGTACAATCCAAGGAAAATTTATTTAAAAATAAATCAGGTCTTTTCCCCATCACTTCAAAATTTGTAAAATAACTGAAACAAATGTATAGTTTGTGAAGAAGTTCTTCTATCAATCTCTCACATTAAAACTGTTCATGTTTATAAGCCTTTAAAGGGAAGCTTTTATTGGTATATTTTCCCAACTTGAGATCTTTTCATTCATAAAAAAAAAATACTGGGAATTAATTCAACCACATGAAATTTTCAAATAATCATATACTGTCAAAGCCTTGCTCATTTACTTCACTCTTCTATAGCCCTACTACCTTTCTGCCCATTTACTTCATGAGTAACTCAGTGCTGGCAACTCAAAACTAAAGAAAACCAATGAATCAGCATTATGATTTAAAATGGATATTACACATCATTCATAAACCACACAAGGTAATGTGCCATAGGTAATATCTGCTCCAATTCTTTTCTTTCAGTTGCTCAGAATGTGCAAATGGCTGTTTGATACCAGAACAATAGAAATGCTATTTTAACCTGCACAGTGACATTGAATCACCAGCACAGAGTGTGACTCAGCTGAGAGATGTGTGTGTATGTCTGTGTGAGACAGGCAGTCATTCACCTCTCCCAACACCCTCTTCACAAGGCACTTAACACATACAGCCACAGAAATAATTACTAGGAAAGATGAAAAAGATTCTACGCTCTTTGATGTTTGTTCTCATCTTCAAATGCAGTTTTCAGTACTTTTCAAACTGGTCACTCTGCACAATACACTTGTGCTATATGATTCAACATCCACTGTTCTTATTTTGCTTATGTGTACCAATATTTTTCCTTCAGGTAAAAATCCAAATCTTCTGGGGCCATGTGTGTTTACCAAAACTGCAGGAAGTAATTGAAAACACTATCCTTTTTTTTTGTGGTTTTCAACATGAAAGTCTGTACTGCTCCTTTTTTCTCTATTTTATTAAAATCATTCCATAGAGAAAATTCAATCGTGAAATACACAGTCGATGATAAGAAATTTTATTTTATGCAGATAAATAAAACTCCAAATACTGACTATATTCAGCTATCAAAACACAACATATTAATGTTACATAATATTCATCCATTCCCAGTCAACAAACATCTCATAGACAGCTACTTCTTTGTTCCTCTTAGTACAATTATTACTGTCTACACCAGAAATATTCTTGATATAGATCTCTAAACTTCCTTATACAGTCAAATCTGTGCAAATCTTTTCTCATTTCTGGGGTTTGAGTGCAAATATTCTATTATATCTTCAATTGCAACAGCCAAAACTAAGTTGACTTTCTGTTTATACAATCTCTAAATTAAAAAGGCAAAAAAAATTAGAAATTGAGCAGAAGAAGACATTTTCCCTGTGATTTAAATGTAATTGTGCACACAAATTGCATCACCACAATAATTTCTTTGTTTGTGTGTTATAAGTGAACTCTTTCTCCTCATAGTAGATCAGGACATATAACTAACAAATGAAATACTCAATCCATTTTCTGCTATTTAATAGGAAAAAAAAAGATTCAGGGCTTACAATTTGTGCCACTTCTGTCTGTGAGAGTTAAATCAAAGACATCAGAACCAGTTTCAGAATGCTGTTATGCTACTGCCATTTCCATAAATGGTTAAGAAAATCCATTCACCCCAGATATTAACATGAAGAAAATCAATATTAAAAATATATAGAAAGTAAACATAGGAAATACAGAAGGATATTCTGGCTTTGTTTTTTTCATCCTTTCCAACTCATTTGCAGCTGGAACACCTAAATGATTAATTAGAGACAACTCCATGTCCAAAGAATTACTGATTAATCACAGCTAATTACCTCTCCAATGGAAACAAGTACCTCTGAAGAGCATACAACATTTTAATAACATTCTTTCTTGAATTACTTTTCTTAAAGAGTTTTCTACCTAATATTAGAAGACAGGACAATAGAGTCCAAGTAAAATGCCTGAGAACTACATAAACTTGAGGAGGGAAACAAAATAACAAAATCTTCTCTGTCTTCCATGCCTGGCTAGGCATGCATTTTCTTCATATCTAAATTTGTACCACTTGTCACACAGCTTTCATGGCCAATCAACTCAAATGCAGTTTCACAGCCCCATCATGAAACATGCAGATTTACTTCTGAATTCTATTAAGCTAGACTTAACCTCAAGTCAAACTACTGTTATGTAATATTTTGATTGATAAACACAGCCATCCAAACACAATGTATTGAACAAAAAGCAACACTTTTTACTTATATCTCATTCCCTCAAATTACTCAACATGCAACATGATTTCCTGATCTGAAACTGGACCCCAGGACTACACAGTACAGCAGCAGGTAGAAGGAATCCAGCTCCCTCAATACTATCACAAGGACAGAGGAGGAACAAGACATCCACAATGTGGTTTTATAAAGCTGCAAATTAGGTGAAGCAACATTTGGGAATGAATCATCAAAGATTACTCCTGTACTTTGACTTGGAAAACCTGCTCAAGAAGTGCTGCATGCACAATCCCATGTGATTTGGTCCCAGGCTCATTATTGGAATCCATCCCACTCTGCTTCACCCTCTCCCATTATACAAGATCTACTGGAAACTAGACCAGTAATGCTAACAACTGAAGTTGTTTCTTAATCTTGTTCAGGAGATGATTTCTCAGTTAGATTAACCTTCAATAAGAATGCTTTAAAAAAATTACAGAATTACCCATCAAGCAACAAAAAGAAATTTTACCACAAAATTAATTCTGATATCCTGACTGCTATGACTACAGTGGAAAAGTAAATTCAGCATTGAACACTTGTAAGAAGCATGTTATGTAGAAAAGCAAGAATAGTGCCCCAACAGACACAAAAGGATTTTAGGAAATAGTCAACTAATTGCATGAAAATAAAAAACAATTATCCTTTTATATATTAAAGGTATCCTTTTATATATTAAATATGTATCATTACTGGATCTACTTTGACTTATCTCCACAGTGTGACTGGATATTAGCTAATCAGATATCAGCTAATACTGAAAATGAAATTGTTAGTCCTGAGGCTTTTACAGTCATTCTGCAGTTAACAGCTGCTTCAGTTACTGCACTCAGCATGGGACCAAGGCTAAGAGGAATCATAAAAACTTTTTCTTATTTAGATGCAAAATGCCTCAAACTAAATTGACATACTTAACACTGTGCATTGTCAAAATCACTGTATCATGAGACTCCCACTGGTCAAGATGACAACTTTAAGCAGTGGAGATATAGTCTGGTTATGCTGGATCTTGGAAGCAGCTCCCACAAGCCCTTCCCTTTACCAGGGCATCTCTGTCCTCAAATTGCCTTGCATTAAGAAACATACCATTCCAGAAACCACCCTTGTGGGCTGGTTAGGATAACATTGCTGCCCAAGGAATTATGTGGATGATAAACACATGCAACTTGCAGCCAGAAACTGCTCTACAACATCTCACACAATTCCTCCTTTAACTAAAAAGCAACAAAATATTACCTTGGCAACATCCATCCCACCCATGCTCTGATTCTCTAATTTAGAGAAATGTTCAGTCATAAAAAGAATTTGACTTCAGATATTTAAATGATACTGAGATTATGTCACCATGGATAAACCAGGTCCACACACAGATATTCCCCAGTGACCCCAGGCCAACAAGAAAAATGATCATTTTGCAGCATAAACCCCACAATTTTCCATCTTATTTACTACTACATTTTGTCTACAGGTTGATACAGGATTTTCACTAACATAGAAAAAACCCAATAAAATCCTCCAAAGAGGTTTCAAAGCAAAAATGAAAAGAAAACTTTCATACTTGTAATAAAGTGGTTTGAAAATGCAGGAATTCTTCAGTGAAAAAAAGTTCACATTTTTATTGATAGCTTTAAGAGGTGATGTTTTCCTATGTGGCTAAATGCTGAAATACTTGGAATTGAAGCAATAAAGGTAATATACTGAAATACTTGAAATTGAAGCAAAAAAGGTAAAATATTTGATCCTTCAACTTGTTTTGAAATTAAGAAAATATTCAAAATCTTCTCTATAGTCATTAAAGCAAAAGGAATAGAGTGGTCACAGTCTAAGGAACATAACTCAGTTCAGCTCAGTTTTAGCTACCATTTTTGAAGAAAAATTGAAATAATAAACTGCTTGCTCACTCTATCCTATAACAATATTAGATTGCTCAGCACTTCTACTAGGAAAATACATTGTTGCAAAAACTTTTCTAAACTGAACTTAATTACTTGAGAAGTTTGTTGGAGATTTTAGAATTCCAGCAGCAGCCTAGGTCGATAGTCCAATGCAAATTCAAGGGTTTCCTGGAATGCAAGCAGTTTTTAAGGTTTGTAAAACCTCCTTGTAGCATCATCAATATTTTTAGACGAGAAAAGTGTGCAGCAAAATATTTTTTTCGAAAAGTAAATTACTAAGACCTTCAAAAACCTAATTTAAAATTTCATTTATTAATAACATTTTTTATCCTTAGTGCATATGCAAATTTTAACTTTATTTCTTGCATGGTAATTTTCATTTGAAATATGGAGAGCTGGAGATTGCATGGTATTTTAATAAAATAGGAAGGGACTTGTTCTAGTCCCTTGTTCCATGTTAATCACTCAGTACTCCAGTTCAATTTGTAGTGTTTAACAAACTGCACTCACTACAGAAAAATAGGTAATTCAGCAAGCTCACTAATAATCATGGTACCTCCTACATCAGAAATACAACTTAGATTTGCATTTTCATCATATGCATTGAACACATTTCTTCACTTATAGTCAAGGCAATTAAATCTCAAATGGATTGTTTATATAGATACCTACTAATTCACCCTCTTAATGTAGAGTTAAATGATACAAGCTATTTTGTCAATGAGAAGAAATATTGTTTCAAGAAGCCTCCATCTCTAACACTTAGCTATTCAAACAACTCTGTTTAGGAAATCCACCTTGCCAAGTCACCTATAATATCTGTTTTCCCATCAACTGATATAAAAAAACTTTCAAAGGCAAATCAAAGATGTACTTCATATTTGAGCTAAATTAAAAATAAGTTTTCAGCTAAGTTTAAAGACCCAGCTAACATAAAAAAACATGATTTTAATTCTCATTGAAGCCCAAAGCATGACAACAAACAGCAAGGAAGAAGAGACCCTCTCCTTCTCCTAGTTTAGGAGTCACATGTGTGCACTAATCCCAAGATAGCAAACAAGTTTCTCCTGTTCCCTCCATCTTAACTGCTCTGAAATCTGGAGGGAAAAAACCCCAAACAGGCTACCTATGGCCTCTTTTCCTCAATAACTGAAACACAGCTTAGGATAGCTGAATGTGGATAAATACACATATATCTTTATATACACACATACAAAAATCCATTTTCCATCATAGAGAACAGTACTCTTTTATCAATAATCAAACAGCTTGTTGGTTTCCCCTATTGCACCAAAGTGTTCTGCCAAAGTATGTGCTGAACTTGGATAACTCTCTAAGGAATGATGAGAATCACACATTAATGAAAGAGCACTGTGAAGCAATACACCTGATTAGAACCTTTTGGCAAAATGCAGATCTAAGATCTAGTGACAGCAGAGAAACAGTGGCTTGGCAGCAAAGTCTAATAAAGAGTCACGATCAAAGGTTTAGATTTCATGCAGTGAAGGTACATTCCAAGCTTTAGCAGAGACTGCACAACATCCTGAAAAGGTACTCTGTATTTCTTCCCAATTCCATAACTCTCAACAACAAAGAGAAGCTACCTTGGATTGAATGGAAATTCTTTTTTAAAGCAAAATGCCTCGTTTGCTTTGCCAGTCAGACAGGAAACTAACCTTTTCATCATTCTAAGGTTGTTTTTCTTCGCTTCTTTGATGGACAGGGAAATGATCATCCTGCATGCTGCATGCTTCCTTTAAGGTACCAGTGGTACCTTTCCCAGCCCTGTCAAATGTAATTCTAACAAGAACTAATTTAAGCAAAAGCTCCTGGCTGCACACCCCACAGCTTGTCAAAGAAATTGGCTCAGCTACTATTTAGGTACCTACACAAGGCTCCATTTAGTAAGGTATTGAGAATGTGCTTGGCTGAAAACCTGTGGCTTGTCTAATTGACTTAAAATCAAATTAACACCGTAACTAACAAAATATACAGAATAAGACATAGGTATCCAGAGCTAGAGGACATTACACCAGTTGATATGAGACCTTTATTGTTCCACACTCATATGAAAAATACTGCATATGAGATATTTATGAATGTCCATGTTTTTGTTTATCTGTGCCCAAGGAGGTATTGCTTCTGGTGAGAAAGAAACACATTATTAAGAAGAAATGTTGGGAAAGGGACCTGTACATGCTTGGTAAGATTGATTTTATCAGTATCAGTATAGCTTGCCATGTAAACCAATGCAATCTTTTCAGAAAAACTATAAATTAAAATAATTTCATTATATATATGCAAAAATTTATACATTCACACCTCAGTATTTCTTGCCATGTAAACCAATGCAAACTTTTCAGAAAAACTATAAATTAAAATAATTTCATTATATACATGCAAAAAATTTATACATTCACACCTTGGACAGAAATGAGTACTCCTATTTTGGACATTGATGATTACAATAATGTACAGAACCCTGTGTTGTGATTAGCTGTTATAGAG
Source organism: Haemorhous mexicanus (assembly GCF_027477595.1). NCBI lineage: Eukaryota > Metazoa > Chordata > Aves > Passeriformes > Fringillidae > Haemorhous > Haemorhous mexicanus. The sequence continues at coordinate 41,737,030 of NC_082344.1, forward strand.
TCTTCAGTACATTAGGTTCATTGCTGTTTAATGAGACAGATCTCAATCTAGCAGTTAATAAGTATTAAAGTTACTGACACAGAGCAGTCACTGCCTAAAATACAAATCATTCAGGCATAACACAGTCAATCCTCATAATCTTAAAAAAACTTTATGGCTGATTTAACACAGACAACATTTGTCAGCTTCAAAATTGCTCTAAAGCTAAAAGGACAGGAATAAAACAAACTAGCTTCACAAACATGATACAAATCATGAAGATGAGGTTCAGTTAATTCAAAGACTTTATCCATTACATGTGGATCAAAGATCCATGTACAAAGATCATGTATCCAAGATATGTACATTAAATAAATTAACAATTTATTATTAATAACAAATGGGTTACAGGAATATTATATATATATCAATAATGCATATATGATGATGGAAACAATTACAAGTTTTTATTGTTTGATTCAATTGAAAACAATAACTTGTAACACTAATTCCATGTAACACTTACTACTCTAATTATAAAGAGGATGACAATGCCATGAATCATAAAACTAGAAAATAAGTATTCTTTTCATCTCTCTCATCTAGAGTTCATAGAATCAATCTCTCAATTCTTTTCCTCAGCCTTGAACGGAACTACTTCTCCCAAAGGAAAAACTATTATGAAGTATGTACTGAAATATAAATTTTTTCTTTTTTTTAGTGCATTATTCAGATCTTGAAAACCCCAAAAACATTGCTTCATGATTTTTCTGTGCACACATCTGTTAAAATGGAATGTTCTACAAACATCTTAATGGGTATTTTTGGGTTTAGCACACCTTCATTTTAGAGAAGTTAGCATCCTCCTTTTTTTCAAGTGTTGGAACAGACAAACAAACAGGCTATTTGGCAAGTGATTTTCAGTTTGGTAGTGAGAATAATATTAGTATGATTTCCCAGAATACTTCCATTTATACTGCCAAAGCATACATTGCTGTCATCATTTCCAATTCTTAGTGTTTAAAACTCAGAAATAACAAAAATGCAAGTAGACGTGAGATGCAAATACTTAGATTTCAGGAAATTTTCCATCAGTTGTGTAAGGCATAGTGGTCAAAAGCATATGAATAGAACACTAAATATTCAGCATCCTTAAATGATCTTTTTTACCTCGCAAATCTTTTCACTGCTGAAGAGGATAGGGTGTGTATTTTTTACAGCTGTTAGCTGAAAGCAGTGGATTTCTAGAACTCAAAAAGTCCAAACTTTTGGAAATTGCATCAATTAAAACTTTAATTTAATTGGAATTATATAGCCCTTTCTCTTTATTCTACATCATATGCAACTTTTGATTCTAATGGCCTCATGTTTTTAGATCACTTTTATCTCAAAAGCCTCTTTTTGCTTCATCTACTCCCTTTACCCTAAGGCTGTCTTCAACTTGGCTACTCCTATTCCCTTGAACACCTATTTTCCTGAGAAACAATCAGAGCTGATAATCTTGCTAGCTCTCTTCAAAGCTGGGAGACAGAAAACTCATCTACTCTGGGGAATGAGCAGCAGGAGCACAGCATTGCTTCCCTCTTCTCTCCCCATCCTTGTTCACCACCCCCTCCAAGGCACTGAAATATTCCTCAATGAAACAGACATGCACAGGCTGTCATGTTTACTATCCAAAAGGGTAGAGCATCTTCAACTAAAGTAGTAGAAAAAGGAATTACAAAAAGCTTCAGTATGAAAGTTTGAACATTCTGAATATTTCTGGCTGGAAAGAAAACCAGTTAATGGCAGTATTATGCAACTGTCACTTTTACGCCTTGGAAAGGCAAAAAGAAGTAAGAGATAGATCATGACAGGGCAGATAACTGCTGTCCTTCAAGACATGACTGCTTATGAAGACTGCTCCATGAAACTAATCAATGACATTGTACATATTTTTAAAAAATATATGTGAATACATATAACACTTTAAAATGTGCAACTTGAACTCTTCTGTAGAATAACCAACAGCCTAATCTGGTTTAAACACACAAACCAATGAATCTATCAATAAGCAGGTTTGCAGCCATAAATAAAACACAAACATCAGTATTTGTTAATGAACTTGGAATATACAATCTACAGGTATCATTTAGTCAGTCCAAAGTTACACATCCTTTTATTTTGTAGATAATAATTTGAAAGATACAGGTCATAAGCAAAGTCTCTGTGGGCCAGTATGTTCCATGATTTCTCAAGTCTACAACTACAAATCTTAGTGATATAAAATTGAAGGGTTTTTTTTAGAATAGAATCATTAAGTTTCCTTCTACCAAGACCTCAGATTGAGTTATGTATTTCTTCTGAACAGAAACATCTGCAACTGACTTCCACTGGCTTCAAAAAGTCCATATAAATAAAACCTAAGCTATCTCCCACTGGAGTTAAATAACCTTTCTTACTGACTCCCACAGGAATAGAACTCAACAAGTATTAAATGTAAAAACAAGTCTTAAAGTAAAGGAATGAATAACTGTATTGAGGAAAATGGCTCTCAACCAAACAAAATAGAATCTAGTGCAAGATCAATCTGCACCAAGCATGCATTTCCTTTTTACTCTCTATGTAGAGTGGGAAAGGCATTTATACTTGTACACTAAAATACTAAAAGACATTTACAAACAGTATATGGGACACAGGAAAACTGAAATCATATTTCATATTACTTTAACTCACCTGCTGCTTTGCCATGAAAGACTGCCTTCTTGTTTCACAAAAGTTCATATGTAAGATACTTAAATAGAATTATTTTTTTCCTCATAAAAATCTAGAGTTAGAGAATCATTTTTAAGATGGGCACATGAAAGCAAGGAAAGATCTGTGAAAGACCAAAGGCAATACAAGGTGGGAAACATGCTAAAAAAAGGAAATAGAGTTGCCATATAACATTTTCAACCTAATAATGGCAGACATCTACTAATCATTGTTTTAACCATTGGTTCCATTGATTATGAAAGCAAGCCAGACCATCCTAATCCTTACACAAAATTGCATTAAGAGTTTTCTTATTTTAAAATTTCTTTAGAAAGAAATAAATTTCAAATAGTACAGAATGAAACCTATCTAAGTGTGACTTGCACAAAATATAAACTACAAGACTGCATGAAATTCAGCACTACCCAAACAGCTCAATTAGGTACAGTTTCACCTATAGCTCTAGATAAAGATAGCATCTGACAGCTACATACCAGTTCATGCTTCCTATGCCTTAACTTTAAAAAAGGGCAATGCCTGCAGCCATTGAGTCAAGTTTAGGTTGGCTTTAGGCTGTTCTATTATTACAAATTTTGTTCTTCCTAAATCCTAAATACAAAGGAAAGGAAAGCTTTTACATGAAACAGAAAAAGAAAGGCCAATCCTGAAATAAAGAAGCACTGTCCAGCAGCCAGGATCCATGATGACTGGCTCTCATTTCTCATGCCTCTCCTTTTCTGTTAGCTTGCTCTACAGCTGGAGATCTCTGTAGTTCTTCACAGCTGCACCACTGTGATGGGCTCCTTGCTAGTCTCACATATCACAGCCAGAACTATCTACTTTCCAGTAAATTATTTTACTGAAGCAGTTCCAGAGAGAGAAATCAAACAAAGCAAAAATCAAGATGATGTATCACATTTGCATAGAAACAATAGATGCAATAAAAAACAAGTGCAAAAGAATATTTCTCAGTAGTAATAATACTTTGGCAGTGAAAACAAAGTCTTTCCAAAATTACTTGTTGTATATAGATTTATATTGGATTTTCCTTCTTTAAAAGATGTGTACTTATTTAATTATAAAATAATAGAAAACAGAAAATTTTCAAGTAATGTTTGTCTTTAAGATGCAAATTCTTTTTCTCATAACGTCAAAAGATTTGAACTTGAAAGATTTCTTATGTAATATGTGTAATATATTTTAATATAACATAATTTATAAAGTATCTTACGAAATTTGCTGGACATTTAAAACAACGTCACAATAGAAAGGGAGCAACAGATATTTTAGGAACACATAGCTATTACTATATAAATAAAAGACATTTGTTTCTTAGAGAAGTGATTTTTTTTTTCCCCAAAGATTACTGATATAAGTCCAGAGTCAACTGTGGTCATATTTGGTGAATGAATTTATTTTCATTTTATTACCTTCAATTAAAAAGTCTTCCTACTCATTCAATTAACATGAACAAAATAACAAAGGCCTCTTTGAAAAAGCAGTTCAACATTACATCTAACCTTTTAAAAAAAGCTTTTTCTTTAGAGGAAATGAAAATATATTCATTTTTTGTATCAAAATTAAAGACACAATGGTAAAGAGCTAAATTTTTAAATTTGAAACTGTCAGAATTAATCCATTGCAGCTTTTCTGCACTAATTAAATTAGGTTAGCACATCTATCTCCAGAGGTAAGCCATTTAGTGTTACAAAAGGTCACAGTCTCAGGAAGTCTTACTGAGCTCCTATACAGTCTCTTTACTGTAACACTATGCTAAGAGCAATATATTTTACTCCTGGGAAATAAAAAAGTACAGAAGTGAAAAGGTCAACAGACAGACAGGTTTAAGGCAAAAAAAAAAATATAGGAAGAACACAAAGACAAATGCATTTGAGGAAAAATAATTTGCTAATGTAAAAGATATGCATATATGTATATCCATACCACATTTATGTATAAGTATTTATGCAATTTAAATTAAGTTAAACTCTAGGTTTTCTTTGAAAAACTATTGGAGAATATATCTTTTTTTACTGCATCAATTTTTATGTCCAGGGCAATTATGTCTAGGCCATTCTGTCTGGGTTTTCTAGTAAGCTTTACAATGCCATTATTCCAGGGACACATATTCTCCTATATTTACATGGGAAACTCATCACTCCCATGTGAGAACAAAGCTCTGTTGTACTCAGCAGCTGCTGCAGTGTGATAACAGGCCACAGTCACAGTACTCATTATGGGAATACAGAGAAAATTTTAAAAAAGGAAGAAATAGATTCTTTGTGATCTGATATCATCCATACAAACAGCAAGTAGATAATTATTTATTTTCACTGCCACTACACTTCTTTTTGCAGTAGTGAAGGAGCTGCACTGAGGTATACAGACAGGCAAAAGTGTTTTGACTACTTTAACAGGTGTTCTGAACAATGCTTTCACCCACTTGCCCCGAACATTCCAGAAAAATGTTCCTTTAAACCAATCTGTTGGAAGGGACTTTATGATTTTCACAGATTTTTTTAAAGTTTGGGGGGTCTATTTGTTTTTAAAATGTTTTAGCATTTTCAAACGGATGTGTAAATTTAAGCTATCTTTCTTTCTTTACCTGTTTTTTTATAAAATATTATATTAAAGCCAAAATTAAAATACACATTTTTTAATAAAGCCAAGTGATTTCTCTGAATTAACAACTAATAAAATAACTGTTATTTCACAAATTTAGCTGTTTCAGAATAGAGTGTTAGTATGCAGAGTGGACAAATGACTTGTATTTTTAGACTTTGAAGAAACAAGTCAGGGGCAGGCTTTGGTTCATTGTAAAACTTTCCTTTTTTTCTTTTTTTTTCCAGTGAATTCTAAACAAAGATTAGTCAGCCTTCCTACTTTGCCTCTTGCATTACCTCTTCTACCTGGAGGTATTTGAAGAGTTCTGAACTTTTCATTTGGGATTACCTACATTATCTGCACTCTAGACAAGCTTATTCTGATTCACTGCCAAGAACCTGGACTGTACCTTCTCTTTATGTGCAACACAAGAAATGAAACTGAGAGCAGCAAACATCATACAGGGAGACACCCAAGGATTTGGAAGAAAGCTGTTTTGCAGACCAAATCTTCAATGTATGTGGAATGAAGGAGACTGAAATACTGAGTTTTAAGTGAACTCCACATATTCTGATTAGATATCAATAACATGAAGAGCCTACCAACAAGCTGAAGACTAAACAATTAACTATGCATAAGAGAAATATGCAAGTTATTGGCATTTACATTTTGATGGGTGTTTACAACTAGATGTCATACGTGACAGCAGAAACCAGGACACTGGTTTACTATTTAATTTACTGAAACAACATTCATCTGAGAATTTCCATTTTATGAACAGGATATAATCTAACATGGAACACTGCACTATTCTCTGTTAGTCAAGACACAAAAAACATGAGCAACATGTAAACAACTCATGCATATAATGCGGTAAAAGTATCGTAATTATACATACTTTGTTGTTAACATTGCAGCACTGTTGGTATGGATTTACAACTGAAAACAAATCCTTTAGTCTTTTTCATTACACACATCCAAATCTAATGGTGCCTGAGAGCAGGTGAATGCATGAAAGCTCTCTCCTCAATGAATGATCTTCTCCCCACGTGAAGATTTCGGAGCTCTGTATGCTGCAGGCAAACATCACTAGGGAACACTATGAAAAGCATTCTAACTGCTATTGTAACAACTATAATTGACTCTAATTCCACACATTGCAGATAAATATCATGGGAAATTTCCAAAATTGTGCTCAGACCACTGTTAGTCAATCCACTACATTCTTGTAAAAAATAGTATCTGACATTCTTTTCCATTTTAATGCAAGGAGCATATCAGTGTGTTACATGGGTTTTGACAATCAGCTTTCAACCATGGGATAACAGTAACCAGGCTAGGTTACAGACACCAGCACGGGGAAAAAGAAATCATCTGCCTCCAGGGATTTCATCTGCTTCCTGGCCTAGCAGAATTCTTCAAAAGAGATGGTGGAAAAAAATCAATTTGCAGTAAATTATTCCCTTGTGTAGCTAACAAAACTCACTGAGCACTGTGAGTACAGCAGCTCTTTGAATAGCTAAATTCCTGGTGGGCAAATCTCAGTGTGGATGCAGGATGCACAGCCAGGGAGGCAGATGTGTACTTACTGATTATATTAAAGGGTAAATATTTAGAGGTCCAGCAATGCTACAAAGTTACCTTAGGTGTAACCCTGAAAGACTCCAAACAGACATTACTGAGTAGGTTCCATACAATAGCAGGTGTGGGCACTATATACAGCACAGGCAACATCTTCCTTTTCCAGTTACATAATTTCTCATGTGCCTTTCCCTATTCTTATTCAGCATTAAACACTAATGAGGCTTTACATAGCAAAATGCAGACATTGGAAAAAAGAAATTCTTTGCTTTTCTGTACTGGAATCACTACAAAACTTTATTTATCCAACTTGGTAGACTGAAAATTCAGACTACTTCCAGTGGCCTCAGGTTTACAGACTATTGAAGAGTCTGGGTGAAGTAAAATTCTCACACTGTTTACATAGACTATTGAATAGAATTTCAATAACTAAATCAGAAATTGAAGAGTCCTTTAGTAAGCCAAGAGACTAGTTAACACAAGAAACAAGTTAATGGAGATGAAATGGATGTTAGTTTTTTCTTTTTTATCATTTGCTAGTAACATTTGAGAGCACAAGTGTTTCTCCTACAACACAATAAACTCACTTTATAAACCAATGGTCTTCTGGATAAACTATAGTAAACATTACCTGCAATCACATACAGTGACCTCCAGAAACCCATCTTTAGCATCAGAAAACTCACAACTAGTTTTTTTTTTTTAAGTTTGTTTGGGCTCTGAGCCATGAAAGAATGACACATATGCAAAGCAATACAAAGCAATTTGCATGATACGAGTAAATGTACAGTTTTATGCAAATAAATTTCCAATAAAGGGCAGCTCCTCTTGGAGAGAAAAGCAAAGAAAAAAGCTGCAATTTCCATAAATTGCCAAATAGAACAAGTAGAAACTTGTATTTTCTGCCAGTATAGAGGATGCATGCTTTTCTCTAAACATTTGGTTACGAAGGTAGCAGACAGTTTAATCTTGAATTTGCAAATAAATCTGACTTTCGTACATTTTAAATTCTGACAAAAGAAGGCCAGCAAAACAGAGCCAAACCAGCATGTTTTTCATCAGACCCTCACACAAACTCGTCTTTTCTGTAGCTTAGGATAGCACAAATACATGAAAGTTGACACTACATTTTGCCAACTAATTCTAGTCAGCTCAGTAAAAAAGTCCTACTGAATCTTTAAGTATATGTCCTCTAATGACAGAAAACTGCTCATTTCCACAAGCACAAATGGCAATATGTTTATGTGAGCTCATCTAAATGACCTTAAAAGACTTTCTTCTGTTTTCTCAAACAGTACCTTCTGAGGAAAATCACTCTAAAGAGGCATGAAAAGGTCAACATAGTGCTTAAGATGATGATGATAAAGAACCCAAGAATCCTAAAACTTGGCCATACCTTCTGACAGAAAGTGTACATTTCAGATCCACTCAACTAATATTTAATAAAGAGGTCAAAGACTTCAGAAAGTATCTAATGTGGTGGGGCAAATACAACAAAGGAAAACTGCAAAACACACAGCAGGGTGCACCTTCATCCAAACATACAGCATTCTAGTAAAAATCCTTTCTGTTGGAGAGCAGATGGTATTTCAGCATGGAATAATTTGCAGCTCTGCTGATGAAAGATTTTTTGTAGGTTTTTTTTTGCTTTGGCCTTTTTTATTTTAAACCTTACTACAGCTTGAAAGACTCCTACCAACAAGCTTTTGAAGAGCTATGCTGGCTGAATGGGCTCCAAAATTGCACTAAAATAAGAAGGCAGTTCATTTTCTAGATGATTCCCACTCCCACACACCTAAAGTTAGGATGGTTAAGTATCACCAAAGTGTTTGTTCATGTTCTGCTCCATGTGCAGTTTTATATCAGAGTAAACACCCAGTACAATGCCTGGGAGTCTGGTGCAACATTTATTTCTCGTGCAGTGGTAAGGTACACTGTCACACATCCCGTTTCCCAGCCTTCCTGGGAAAGTTATCCCTGGCCATTATACTGGTGTCCAATGCCAAATGGGCCTCAAGAAACACTGAATATGTTCCAGTTAATTTTTTCAGATAAAAAATCTACTCACACACTTTCTTGAAAAGAAGAGGATCAGAATTACTCATTAGAAACACACCTTTGTGCAAAGACAGAGAGGATTATAATTCCTCATTAGAAACACATATGAAAGTTTTATTTTCTTGGTCACACACACACACAAAATTGACTAATAGACATTTCTGGTTTCTGTTCTCAAGACCTCTAGGAATGTCTTCTCTGAGGGATAAAGAAAATCTCCACTTGACTACTATCCAAAAAAGCCCGGACCTTTTAAAGGTCAGCAGCACCACATTACAGGTCCTCCTGAGACAAATATTTCTGCAGTCATCAGTGCACTAGTATTACAAAGACAAGACAAATAAAAATGCAGAAGTTTGTAAAAATAGTATCAGTAAAAAATGACAACAACTGAACAAAAAGAAAGCCAACCTGCATTAAGAAACAAGATAGACTAGAATACTGTTGAAATTGCAGAACCATTATTAATACTGTTATTTAAAATAAGACTTCAAAGTAAATTTTTTCAAAAGAATAATATCTTTCAAAGGTTCCAAATATTCAGAGCAACCAGGGGAACTTAATGTGCGGTGAGTCCTTTACACAGGAAACTTATAAGAATTTTAAGAATCTTCTAGCAAAAACCCTACATCTTTGTCTCAGTAAATTAGAAACAAACTTACAGTGATATTGGCAACAAAACATGAACTTACTGCTTGTCAAAATCAGTTAAAATGTTAGAATCTACTTCTATTGTGCAGTTTGCATTTCCAAATCTATAGTCTTTTCACTATGCTGTGTTTTGGCTGTAGGCATTTGTGTGACAGCTGTAGGTAAGATGGAGATGTACAGTGTCAAAAGTCTCTAAGAACTAAATAATTTAGAAGACTAGTTTTTAAATCTCCAGGAATAGTTTTATTCTACTGTTTTATACACCCATAGGAACACAGTTTCAGATAAGATTCCCTTAAAAAAGATCCTAGAAGAAAACCACAGGCTTAATAGTTCATAATTATTTTCTCTACTAAAATGCAAATACACCCATGTTGTAATTATTTATGCTATGAAAAATATTTAGCACCAAGGATTATATGTCAATATTTCCCCTGCCTGCAGAACAGGAAAAAGAATGATAGTGCTTTTTTTGATCCATCATGGGCATCTGTCATAATATAGGTACTCTGCATTTTACCTTCTCCTAACCCCAGTTGTTTTTGACCTGAGATCCCTTTTTTCCACTCCAGAGTCCTCACAAGTAGATTTACAATGTCCAGTTTCTCCAACAGGCGTGGATATCTTCCCTAGAGTCAGAAGGGTTTTCCATGGATTATGCCCAGGACAAATGTACTACAGAATGAAAATAAACAGGCTATGAAGGCAGCCAGGGATGGAGCAAAAAACAGCTGCACTTGCAAGAGAGGGTTATTCAGTGGACTGAACCAAAACAAAGTTAAGTTTTATGAAAATTCTTTGGCCAATTTTTTCATTAAAACCTGTGCTTAAGATCTCATGATGTTGTTTGTGCTGTTTTAGACTCCCCCTTAGGAAGGAAAAAAGTCTTAACAAGAAGACAGAAGACAGGAAAAAAATATGGAAGGAAAGACTCAGAACTGATATTCTTAATACTAAGGAATGCATATACATTTTATATGTACAAAAATTTTTTAGAACATTTCAAAATCAATTTCATATTATTTGAAAAATTTTTGTGCCAAGGCCAAAATTCAATTAGGTTTAGACCAAATAGAGATTTCTTTTGTTCTTTCTTATTTCAAAATGTATTTTTTTTACTATGGGTACATAATATGAATAGTTTTTTTCTCAATATTCCTTCCCCTTCATCGCCCCATATACACCTTCACGCTGTGATATCAAAGTGTTTTGGCAATTCTTTTTTTAATGATGAAAAATTAACTTAGAGCATTCTAAGTCAAACTAAGTCTGCCCAAGACGCATAATAACATAGTGTCTATTTCCACTGCTTTACAGATCAAGAGAAAGGATTCCAGAATGCAGAAGAAAAAGTATGTCACTATGAAGTCAATGTTAGCATGGTGCTGAAACCTAGACACATTTCTGTCTTGAACCACTACAGAAAATCTTACAATCTTGCTGACAATCTGAAAATAATGGACTTTTTCTTTTTTTTCTTAAAAAGAGTTGGGCTGGTCAGTGAGTTTTTGCTTAAATAAATCATTGTAAAGAGGCAAGTTCAATGGGAACAAATGATTTCAGAGGAAAATATTGTTTGGATGAATTTTTGTCATTTTTGTCTAGACTGGAATGTCTGTTTAAAAACACAGCAGAACACAAAAATTTGACCAGTGGTTACATTCAAAGGAGAGATGTAAATCTATTTTAGAAAGCTGATATTTATTTCTGACAGAACTATAGCTAATTTTTCATGATTTGATGAACTTAACTTTTTTCTTGAGACAGTAAATTTTTGTAATTCTAAATCATACAGACATGCACAGCAGTAGGCCCAGGTATCTCCATCAGAGCAGTTGTGCTGTCACAGAGCAGCACAAGCTCCATAACCCACCTCAGAAACCCACTCTGTTGTTGGCCTACATCCTCTCCAGTGTACACTGATAAGAATACCTAGGCTGGTTTTTTATGCATGAAGCAAGATCAGAAATGTCCCCAAGAGCTGCAGACACATTTTAGCTTCTTGTTTCTTCCTCCCTTTAAATGCACTATCATTTTAGGTCATCAATAGGTCCTCTGAAAGCACATAGCCCAGTCTTGTATCATTGTGACAAGATTCTGAGTCATCACAGAAAGTCTTCAGTCCACAGCGTGGATCACCTAGGTGGCTCTAATTAAATTTTATTGTATACACATACTCTATAGCTTTCATAGTAATCCTATTTTCTCTCAGCAGGCTTAATAATCTACAGTTGTTTATTTTTCTGACATAAGTCTGTTGAATGCCTTTCCAACACTTACACTGACCATGGGATGAATAAAGACATGCAAAAGACAAAGGTTTTCTGTAGCTGGCTTAATTGAGATTATCTATGCAAGGGTGAAGAAATAATTTAAAGATAAAATGCAGTTAATATTTTCTAAGCAAGGGAACAGGGGTGGTGGCAATGTAAGTAAATTAAAATAGAGTTTACTACAGTATGGAACTCGTCAAATATTTACTTCCCTCAAGTATATCCAAAAAACTACACAGGCTGACAATATTTTCCATATTAATTTGGGGGATTTCAGCACACATTAAATTCTCAAACACAGTTTTGCTATCAGATCCCATGCATGTGTTTTTTACTAAGGATGGATTTTGATTTTTTACATTGTGTGTCATAACAACATTAATAAATTCAAGATATTAAAAGTGGAAGAAAATAAGAGAGGTAATGAGACTTATTTAAACTAAGAATAAAACTATTGTTATCAGATACAACTATTTACGCAAATAAATTTTTCTTATTACTTTAAGATTCCTGTCCAGACAAACCACTGTCACATTCCATTGAAAAGTGCAGAATCCAGACAATTAATATGGTAGTATGTCCAAGTATAAGTCACCATTTTTTTCTAAACCCAACCAGCTACTTCACCACTTCACAATCTGCCTCTATCTGGATTTTCTACTTCAAGCTCCAAGTGTTAAAAGTGTTAAGATTTATTTCTATGTAGCTGGATCAATGAGCTTTTTTGCACTAGTTCTGAATTTTATCTCATCTGCCAAGGTTGCAGAATGATGTGGCATAAATGAACACCTGCTCTTGAAAAAAAAGCTATCTGAAACACCAGGCTTTGGCAAGATCAGTACAGAATATCCCTGTCACCCAGAAAATCTGTTACAATGGCCAGCTGCCAAGGCATTTGTTCCCAGGGAAGCACAGGTTAAAACTGCTGTCAATAATTTATCTTAAGACAAAGAACCCAGTCAAAGTGGGGGGAAAAACCACCAATGTACATAAAAAATTACATTTGAATACATTTAAAAAAAAAATTTGGGTTCCTTCTTTTCCTCTACTTCTAAAGAGCTAGAAATATATTGTTGATACATTGAGCAATGATTCAGTCAGAATTGAGTCATAAGTTCATTATTCCCCTCAGGGACAAAAAAATTGCTGAACATACTTTGTAACAAAGTGAATTTGATGGCATAGATCTGGTACAAAACCTCCCTTAAGCCCTTGTTTTTTCATCACGTTGAAAATATTGAAATATCTATGCAAAGAAGTTTTGACTATTTAATTTTTTCTTTTGTGTGCATGTGCTCTGATAATAAGACATACAGGAAAAGAAAAAAGTGAAAGAAGAAAAGTGAAGTTCAATATCAGAAGGAAGTAGAGATGAAGTTCAGAGACAGCAGACTATAATTATATTTCCTGTCTCAAAATGTTTAAATACAGAAAAAGCTTGATACTTCTTTAAATACCAAGTCTTCTCTGTCAGCATCTTTCAGAAATGCAACTGTCTTGGGATTTTGCAAAGAATATAAACTTCTGGGACCTACTTGACATCCATAAATGTGATAGAGTCTTAAATTTTGTTTTGAACACATCAAAGAGATAGGCATTGTTCTTTTCTGTATATAAGGGAAAGTATTAAATATAACATTGGCTTTCTTCTAAAGACAGTATCAAATTTTGTTCTTCCTTAGTTGAACATGGAAGACTGGTAAGGGCTTTCTTTTTTCTTCATGACAGTATTTGGCATATTCAAGATTGAAGCATGAGCTGCTTAGCTGAGCAATATTTTGTCTTCTACCAGTGTTCAGACACTAAAGTTTTAGCAAAATTCCATCACATATTCTCTTTGTCTTTATATTATCTCTGTGTATTGGTTTGAGTATGACACAGCTTCTTACAAGATTTCCTTTGATTTCTCCAATAAAATATCTGTGTTCCCAATGGCTCCAAAGTCAGGTTATTGTGGAGTTTAATTCAGTGTAAGAAGCAACATTGGCATGTAAATCTGGAACAAGGCTTTTAAAGGGAACAAAAAATCTTGTGCAAATAATTAAGAAAGTAATATGGATGTTTACTTCCATAGGTTTAGGGTGGGGTTTTTTCTCCTACAAATAAAGAGGTTAACAGGAATTTTCATTATTGATAAGACTTGTTTGCTTTATTGATTATTGAGTTATTTTATTTGCCTTATTTGAATGTCAAATGTCAAAGCCCTGAGGTAAAGTTAAAATGAAACTGATTCCCCAGCCAAGGAGAAAGCTCTCAGGGACACTAGGAAGCTTTATAGAATATCCTGCTCTGATCTCAAAAGATTTGATGCTTCTGAAAAAGAGCAAAGAGTTTGAGAGATTTATTTATATTCTTGACAAATTTGGCAAGGAAATGCCAGAGGGTTTATTGACCTTAAGTAAAGGCTTCCTCTAGTCTAGTTAAACTGCTGTTTGCTTTTGGGCAATTAACTACACATGTCCTTCACTACAGAAGCAGAACACTACATTTCTCAGTAACCATGTAGGGCAGATGTCGATTTTAAAGATAATGGCCTAAAGATATTTCAGGGTTTACAACTGAGCAATTACCTCAAATTTCAACTTGTATGGATTTCTACTTGCAGCAACTTTGTCCCTGCCCCATAGACCTGATTTCATATAAATCTTTACAGCACCATTTAATGAAACTGAAGATTTGAATACTTTTTTCCTTTAATTTTCTGCTTTTCCCAAAGGATTTTACAGCTTACTGCTCAAAGCAGTTCTGTTGGTCATAACATGGCTTATACAGCTGTAGCTCCTAAAGCTTCATAACCTGCTACAAGCAAGGTCTATCCTAACATTCTCCTTCTTTTCATGAAATTAAAAAAACATAACACAGTGACCCACCAAGCTGCTGCATTATACAGGTTATTTCCAGTCCTAGCTCTCTGATGACACAGAGTTGTAGTGTTCTGCTAGATGACATTAGGCAAGTATAGGAGTAATATATGCTAAATTCTCCCTCCTCCCCCTTTATTCTTTTGTTTGCTTGCTTTAATCTGGAATGGAACAGTAGATTTGTCTAGAACTTCTATATAAAAGACAGTAAATGATATTTAAGATGTGCAGATTTTAATTTCTATCATATGATATAAAATAAGAAAGAAGAGCTAGCTCCAAAAGGTATTTAGGCCATTTGCTACTATCAGAAAGAAACCAGTCATGCCCAATGTCCTTATATCAGCTTTCTGGTACCCTGATAAGGAAATCCCTTGCCAACAGATATTCTATATCTTTGCTTTAAACAGATTTATTTGGACTAGCTTTTCCATACATCTAACAACCATAATTTGCATCTACTTATGTAAGAGTTAACAAAGGTGTGTTCTCTTCTAATTTCCAATTCAAGAAGATAAAAGAACAGAGAAAAGAATCTTTAAAGGTTTTAAGAATTACCAAGAAATAGTTGTGGCAAAGAGATCTTCAAGGTAAAAAAAAAGTCAAGAGAACTGAAGACCCAAGCATTACATTTGTCCCTAAGTATACTATAGGTAAATCACCATACTATAAATAATGTGTTATCTATTATAATTCCTAATTTTTTTAAATACAAAAATTACTAAAATATATTAATATTTCTGTAATTTCATGGGTTATATAAAATTTAGGACATATCTGACATACTATGTAGTGAGAAATTGAAATATAAAATTCATATAGTGTGAAAACACAAAGGAAAATAAAGCAAAGCTAGGGAGAAACACGTAACTTGTCCACACATTTCATATGGCATTATTTCAGCACTAACCATTTAGGAAGTATAAATGAGTCACTAAGCAAGTTTTCAGGTTTAAGTTATTTCTTTAGGCAGGCAAATATGTTCAGATATCAGTATTTCTACACCCACTAACTGAGGACTTTACCTGGGTGCAAAAAATGGGTATCCAAGATCTTAAATCAACAACAAAATACAATATTTAGGGTAGCTACCCTAATAAAAAGCATACTCCTTGAAATTTGAAGAGACATTTTTTATTTTAATAATTTTATATATATGTGGATACTTGTAGTCACAGAGCCTGAGCTGTTAAACAACTAATTCTACAACACAGTTGAACATAACAGCAATACTACCTTCTTGATTTTAAAACAATGAAGAAAGTTCTTCAAAAAAACAAAATTTCTTTTCAGTTAAGCAAGAAATAGGGTATTGTTTGTGGGATCATTTCTCTTCTGTCATTCTTTGCTCATAAGTCAGTGCTACAATAAAACAAAACAAAACATGGTTAGCTCAAAATTTTCCCTACAATTACTGCAGAATGGTATTTGTGATGCCAAAATGTTCCTTCACAGACTGGTGCAAAGTATATTGAAACCTTGAAAATATTTCGAAAAGAAGCAAAGAGTGGCAAGATCTTTTCATTTCCAGAGGTGAAGTTTCATAAATAAACATTTTCCTGACACCTGTTTCTTGATGTGTCAAGTCTCCCTTTCTGCCTCAGCCTTAAAAAAGATGAGAAGTATTGACTAAAAGAGACAAGAGATTATCCATCTTTGCTTCTAAATAGTGTACTGCTAGTTCCTGTAGGCATTACACCAGCATTTATCTACTGCATTAAGTGAGGTAATACAGATAAAAAACATGTTGTTTTTTTTATCTTATTGGTAAATTTAGTTTATTCTAATCTCCAAATATTATTAATAGCTTGGCCTGAAAGAGATTCTCTTAATAACCTTTGAAGGGGGTAGATCTAATGTAAAAAATTGTTAAACAGTTACCATTATTTTAGAGTCCCAAGGTAGACATATTCTAATAGACGATATAGAAGGTGGTACAGCTTCTACTGCCTCCTGAAAGATCTAGGAAGGGACAACTGAAACTTTAGCAGTTGCTTTTTTGTATTAGAAAATCATACTAAATACAAGGTGAGATCTGAAACCAGCAATCAGTTACAGAAGGTCATAGAGTGCAGACAGTTTCATGTGTAGAGTCCCAGTGATGCTCTAATGGAAGAGCTGCTTTATTAAACTCTATCTATAGCTGCAACCTAGTAAAAGGCTTCACTACAAGGATATTATTTTCAGGTGTATTCCCATTGTTACTGGGAAATCTACTGGCAGTGTAGTACCAAATTTTGTTGAAAAATGATGAATGAAGAGAAGCCTTATGATCTATTGTTTAAAAAGAAGACAAAGAACCAGAATCCTTCAAGAGAAAGGAAAAGCATGGGCTGGGTTTTTGGAGTTGGCAATACACACAAGTGAGGAATCTACCGAAATCCCAAGTATGATCAGAGCTGTCAACAACAGAACAAATACAGTATGGATTTGTGCAGGCTGATTTGCACTTCAGGGTTATAAAAAACCATTCCTTAGCAGGAAGAATACATGACAGAAAAAAGTTATCATGCGTAAATTTCTTGAGGCTGAAGACTTTAGGCTTCGCTCTGTAAAATTTAAGAGACCTCAATGCTACCCGCTCTACAAAAATACTCAGCAAGGCTTAAGAAAACTGCTCCTGAAAAGTTAGAAAAACTTCTATATAATTCCTCAGCTGTAGCAACACTAGTATTTCGGACTATTTCGGTCTGAAGATTTTGAGATATTATTTGCTTCTAGACCGATCCAGTTAGAGTCAAGCTCCTTCAGTTACTGCCCCATTCATTTCTTCATGAACTCACATTATGCAGAGAGGAGTCCCAACAGCCGATTTTGCTAGAATCTTTTTATGCTCATTAAATATCTGATGAAGGCCAAAATATCCCTTCCATTATTGAAAACCATAACTGTGGAAAAGAACCCCCTATTTAACACTTATGATGCAAGGCCATTTTCTTCTAGGAATTTTCAGGCTGAAAAGAAACCTCTGGGAAACAACAGAATTAAACTCTCCAAATATTGAGGAAGAGAGAATCGGGTCCAATGAAAACAATATGCTACTTGATGACAGTTGCTTCAGCTTCATTCACTCCATCAAATCTTCATATATTTGTCATCATTGTACTTCTGGAACAAGTATTTTTTTAATGGAAATTCTGCTTTAAAAAAAGCTTCAGAGAAGATCAGGTAACAATCCCAGAAACTACCAAAACTACAAGTTTCCTTGATTATGCTTCTTGCCTGCTTGAACTTTTATAACATGTGGCATTACCATGCAACTAAATCTGTAATTCAAAACAAAAGAAAAGCCCTCACACCAAAATAAACCTACCAGAGTTTACAGGTGTTTGTCATAAGGACTAATAGAAATTGCATTTGGGGATATGGTTTAGGTGAGATCGTAATGGTGCTAGGTGGATGGACTATGAAGTCCTTTTTCAACTTTAATGATTCTGTGAACCTGAGATAATGGTGGCAATGAAGAGGAACAAAATTGGGATCAGCAGACTTAGGGATTATTCCGGGCTTTATTTTGCATTCAGGAATTTGTCCAGTAATGATAGCTGCTTTATTGTCCCACATAAACAGATGTGAAGGATCATAATGTTCATAGAAATTACTCATGGTCATATTCATTTAACTTCAATAATCAGATGGCAAGTTATGATGCAAACCACAAAAATATAGAATAAGTTTTATATTTAGCAATAATGAAGAGAAACAAGAAACATCAGAATCATATTTATCACTTTACTGATTTAGTAATTAATGTATTTAATAGAAATTACATGTAAAAAATATTTAGGGTTTTGAGTCATATCAATAAAGGTGGAACACTACATAAATTAAACATCAATCTGTGAGTCAGTGAACACCAGCATAGGCATAATGGACAAATTCTGGATCATTTTTAACAGAAATAAACTTTAACTCATTTTCCAATTCTTATTTACTCAAATAGATCTTCCAAAAATGCTTGATATATAAAAATTCAGAAGTAGCAGGTACTACAGTTCTTCTACAATTTCTTAATGACTAAATCTGTAGACAAGCTACAACTAGCACAGCTTTATGCCTAAAATCATTTGACTGGGTTCATTTCAGCTGTCACTGGGGTTATGGACAGAATGCAAATTCCCTTTAACACAAACTATTTGTATGAGCTTTTCCAATAAGACGTTCCTTCATTTACTTTATTGAGATTTACAATTCAGGATGTGTGGTAGTACAGGGGTTTAAAGGAAATAAAAAAAGGCGCACTTATGAATAAATAGGAGATTTCCAATGAAATACTGACTGCCAAAAATACTGGCAAAGAAATCATACTTGACTCACTTGATGTCAGTGGGCTCTTCTGTGTATTTCTTTGGACATCAGAAATCTTTCAAATCCACTAAAGTATCTATAGAGACTCTTTATAAATGCACATTGTAAGCATAAAGCATGTGCAGTTATAAAAGTCACAAAGGATGGCTGTACCATATAAAGACTGTGTCTGAGATAAATGAAGATTTCTAAATCTAAGT
This sequence comes from Haemorhous mexicanus, assembly GCF_027477595.1. Taxonomy (NCBI): domain Eukaryota; kingdom Metazoa; phylum Chordata; class Aves; order Passeriformes; family Fringillidae; genus Haemorhous; species Haemorhous mexicanus. The sequence continues at coordinate 41,756,278 of NC_082344.1, forward strand.
CAATGAAAATCATTAAAATGCAAACAGTGTTTCATTAAATTTTCTATTTACAACATAATATGAAAAGAGAAATCCTAACCTTTTAATTACAAGCACTTTTTTTGTATTTATGAGAAACTAGAAAAAGTAAGTTTCAGGCATTTTGATTATCTTTGCAAAACATGAAATCTTTTTCTTGTTTACTTAGCTCTGGCATAACACAGCAAAAGAGAAAAAAAATATTGAAATTATTGCTTGCTAATGACGTGAACTATCTTCGCTGTACTTTCCACACCAGAGGTATCTGAATGCTTGTATTTCTTCCCTAAAATGCTTCAAGAACTTCAAGGTAAGACACTAAAACAACACATTGTCACTAAGAGTATTGATGGGAGTTAATTTCTGCATAATCTGACGATGAGGGCAAAAATGTTCTCAATCATTTATATGCAGTTGTTGAAAGTCTGATATCATCACCTACCTCTTAAAACAGTACTACACCTTTAGGGTGAAGCTCAAAGGCGCTTGGGAAAGTCTTGTCCCTTCTACTGACCCCACTCACAACCCCATTCTAGGGAAGAACTGAGGTGCAGCAAAAAGTATGGGACTGGGTCAGTCTTCAGGATATCCAAGTGCAGATATTTTAGGAGTAATCAGCACCTCTTATAAAAAAAAAATTCTTCCATCTTAAACTGAGAGCACTAACAGGTGGCAGATAATTGGGTGTATGTGTGTAGGAGGAGTGCATGTCAAAAATTCAAAGGGTTTGAACTTTCCAGTAGAAGTTTGCTATTTGCCAGCTGCATGTGCATTCTGATTGTAAATCTTTCTAACATCTGGTACAAAAGTGGTGTCTCCCAAATATTCCAATTTTTAGGGAGATAAGGTAAAACCACAAATTAGAATGTTGATCACATACTGTGTTTAAATTGGGAATCTTGGGACCTCAGGGCTGTGGGAAGAAAAGGACAGAAAAAAAGGGACCAGGATAAAAGGTGGTAAAGATCTTGGCTGGAGGAAAGATCCTGGAAGCGATCCTTCTCCATTCAGGAGATCAGGTAGCTGGATGGAGACAATTGTTATGGTCACCTAGGGTCCTTGGCTAACAATGCCCAAGATGAGCACAAGGAGCAGAGGAACAGTACAGCTTTCTGCCCAACCCTCCTGGAACTGCAGTAATCTCTGTGCAAGGGAAGTGTGAAAATATCCCAGAAAATGTCCTTGGGAATCTCATTTGAGGGGACCGAGATGAATGGGGCAATGTGAGTGAGATAAACAAGTCGGGGAAAATCTGGTCTTGTTAGCTCTTAAACAAATCAGCTATGGGGTATTTATAGAATCTCACAGGTGCAAGCACTTAAAAACTTAGGCATCATATATATTTTATAATTATGGTATCAGTAGTATATCTGCATATCACTTTCAAGTAAAATTCATCTGTCTTTTTTAAATGCAAGTAATTTCAACCACGAAAAGCATCTACTCTGATGTGAAATACAAATGGACATAACCAAAATTTTTAAGTGACGAACAAAAAAAACCCACTAAGATTTTTCTGCCTTACAAACCAGAGAATTCTACTAAAGTATATATTGAATAATATTTTAGTCTCATGCAGTAGCCATTTTCTACTTACCAGTTTTTCCTCTATATACAGATTTCAATATGAAACAGGGTGGCAACAACAGAACTTTGGGGGAAAATTCAGTTCTGAGACTTATCAGGATTCTGCTCAAGTGCAATGATGGTTGGTATGCCCTCCTGCTTATGATTTGCAGATTTTCACAGCTGTAGGATCTTAGAAGTGCATAGGAATCTGCATTGTATTGCCAGAATATATTTAGAGCCTTCTGGAAAGAACTGGAACAGACTTCTTGAGATCATGGTTTAAAAACATATTCTTACTTCCAGTGTTTCTGGCTACTTGGAGAGTAGGACTGTCCACTTTCTGCTACAACAATCAAGTCATTCCTTCCAAGCCTGTCAATTATGGGAATTCAAAAAATCTCTGCCTGAATGACTCATGCTTTGCACAATCTTCAGGCAGTGACATCTGCATCTCATATCACTGCTTTCTCTTGCTGCTGCATCCCTGCAGACACTCGAAAAACTCTCCAAATAGAAGCAACTAAGAAACTTGTACTGATTTATTTCCTTTGGGGAATATTTTAACTGGATGAGCCTGGGGAAAAATGGTGCACCAACTAAGAGCCCTGGTAGATACCAGTCTGCTCATTTCACCTTTTATTCTGATCAGTTACCATGCCCTCACTCCACTCAAACATTAGCAAATTTAATAGGGAGGTGTGACCACTGACCCATCAGGTGTTGTGAAAGATGTTGCTCAGCCCCATGTGCAAAAGACTTTCTGCCCACCTGTAGATGCTTGCACAACTAGGCATTGTGTTCCTTCAAAATAAAGAGTTCCTTGAAAAACATAACATCAAGAAAAACAAGTCTTGCTCAAATACATAAATTAAACAATGACAAAAGATTTAAATACAGTTCCAAAGTTGCAACATGAATAATACCATATAAGCTTTCAGTTATAAGAACCACATTTAAGTCCTAAAAGAGGTTTTCACTTTCATTGCATAACACAATTTGTGAAATCCAGGTTATATTGAATTTGTAATATAATTTGAGAGATCCATTGAGGATGGAATTACAGACATTTTCTCATAGTTTTTAGAGATAAAATTAATTATCTTTTCAAGATCAGATATTCCAGAAAGGCAGCTATTTTGTCCTTAAGGCTTCCCTGATGGAGTCTCTGCATGAGAGGTGTATGCCAGCTGAGGGAGAGTGTTGATGCATCCAGAAGAAATCACACTGCAGGGCAACTCCATGAGCTTGACAGATGACCGCCACATAATTCAGAGAGCCAACAGTGATGCATCATGTGGTTAGGATAAACTGGAAATTCATTCTGCCATCCACAAACTTATACAAATGTAAATTACCTTTCAGGTGTTCTTTTGTTTTTTTTTCTGAACAATCACCTGAATCCATTAGCAATCTTCAGTAGCATTTCAGTCTAACAAAATTTTAAGCTATTACGTATAGACCACCTAGGTCAAATCCACCTCAGTTTTCCTGCAGCGTGCATATACAGCTGACTTAAACCTCTGTTAGTAACTATCAGGTTACTTCATGACAACTCCTTGGAATCAGATGGAAATTCAGATCATCTCTGAGGCCTGCAGTATGTCACACACAGAACGTTAGAGGAGTGCCAGGAACGTAGAGACGTCTTTGACTCCCACATTCAGTAATCAGCCTCTCTCAAACACACATTGTTTTCTATAAACTACCAAGAAAACTTACAACAGAAGGAAAAAACAAAAAGGACAGATATTCATAAAGTATCTCATAAGCTTTGTAGAGTTACAAGATGAGCAAGAAAGTAAGGCAGACCCATTGTTGAGTATCAATTATAAATATTTGTTTAGTCTTCATTTCCCCGATTACTGTGTAACCCAGAAAACAACAACAAAGATTTGTGGCATTTTTATTTCTACTACCTAAGTTTCTTCTGCTGACACTTAATCAATACAATTAGGAATCGATCATGCACACAAAATGAATACTTCTTAACATATCTGGGGGCAATAATTATCCTTATGAAAGGGATACAATTACAGTTTTTATTAAACTGAGCATCACTACAAAGACTCAGGCCAAAAATTCTTCTAGAACCTGAAACACATACCAGAAAGGAAGTTACCAAAGTTACATGTCTATTCTATATCCCTAGCTGACCAGGAAGATAAGGTTCTGTAATGCAGGAAAATTTGGTCCATTAAGGGGAGGAAGGAGATAACATATACATGAGGTAGTGGTGTAAAGACCATCAGCAGGATGTCTCACTGAGTACTAATGATCTTTCCAAATGAATATTAATATGTTTAATCCACCATGTGTCATCTTGTATTAAATGTCCCACATTTTACAATAATTATTTTATTAATATTAGCATAAAAAATGGATGTGTTCATATTACCCATCTGTGCCTAAAGCCAAAATCTTACCTACCACACAACATAAGGTACAGCCATGTGCTCAGGCATCCAGACTTTCTCTTATTCAGCAAGTCCATGGATCAATGATTTTGGGCTCCCAGCCAGCTCTGCACAACATGCACACATGACTTGTGTACCCACAGCAATCTAAAGACTGCTGGTGCTTTGTGGGGAGGTGAATAACACAGGAAAATGCATATGAGGGACTTTGAATGTTCCCTACTATGATGATGCTACTGGCAGTAAGATTTTCACCAAATGTGGGTGGTTTTCACCAAAGGAAGAATTTGGGGAAAGTCGCTCAAGCTTGCTGTCCTGCCAAAGGACAATTTTCTCCCACTGTATGAAACAAATGAAGGAATTTCAGGAAAAAATATTAACCCTGAGGAGGCCTGAAAGAACAGATACACAATCAAATCTAAACACAAATGAAAAGGCATGAAAAAATGCTGAAATTTTCACTATCATTTGGCCAAGAATGAAACAAAGTCAGATGAAGAAAAAAGAAGAGCTTTATGAAACTGCTACATTCATATCTGAGAGCATTTTTTGTTGCTGTTCTTGACCTAATAATTAGGAACCCTATAATAATTTGGAACCCTACTGCCTGATTTAACTGTATAAATAATTGTGTATTCCTGCATTTTTCATCAATTTAGTTCAAGTAAAATATTATTTCAGAGAATGGATAATAGCAAGGCATTCATCACTAAAAGAGCATGGAAAGTTTATAGTTCTTAAGGCTTTGGGAGCCCTTAATTATATCCCCAGCATTGTATCAAGCAGGTAACAAAGAGGGACCTCACTGGAGCAGCACAGACCAGATAAGAGCTGATACAGCAGGGGTCAGGAGCAGCAAAAGTGACTTGAGGAAGGCTTGGGACACTCTGGAACCCCATAAATACTGAAGATCTTCACCACAAGCATTATGGGAACAGAATGCAGGAAGTTAAGTGAAACAGTAAGGAGTCCACAAATCACCTGCTGGACTTAGCCACGCAGGGTGACTACAGCTGTTAGAGAACATTTGCTTAGTCTTTTGGAAGTCTGCACATCATATTCAGATTGAGAGATAGAATATTATTAATTAACTGTACAACAATCAACAAAGAGAAACGGTCAACTTTGTGCAAATTGTTTTTCTACAGCACCTCCCCCTTTTCAGTTTCTGCTGGTTTCCAGGGATTGAGGAATGAAAAGTGAATGCTTGCATATAAAGAGAAATCATGACAATTTCTCACATTTGTGACAAACAAAAAGTTAATAAACAAAATCCACCATATGAACCTAAGGTAAGGTTTCACATGTGACCTAAGAAAAGCTACTCCTGAACTCTTGCACAGGATCAAACTTTTGTATCCCCTGGCCCAAACAACATCTCAGGAAACAAGCAGTAGAAAATAAAATCTTTCCTCTATCACAATAAAGCCAAGAAAGCAAATCTTTTGCCACACATGTGAAAGTATTTTTTTTTTTTTCAACTCTTATGAATTAGCATTCCTGTGGGAGATGGTGGAAAAAAGAGAGAAAGAGGAAAATCAAATCTTACTTTTGTTAACAATTTCTAAAAGAAAAATATCATTTAAAAATTCAAGTGATGTAAACCTTATGATATGGGACTCAGTTCTTTTAAAAAAACACCAAACAAACTAAAACCCAAACTCATTCCTTTTACCTATTTTTCCTAATATTAAGTTTATTTTCTCTTTATCTTGTTATACTGTTCCCCAAGCTTTTAATAAATCCTCTAACCCTTTCATGAAAATGAATTAATTTTCTATTTATGCTTTTCTTATTTTCTTCCTTTCCAGTTTAACTAGTGCTGACACATTGCTTCATTGCTTTCCTTTTCTTTTGGGAGCTATGATTTTTTTCTCAGCCTTACATCTTTAACTGTATCATGAAGGCACATGTCTTTTTTCCTGTTTCTTTCTTTCTGTTCACTTGGAGATGTGATCAGTCATGCCTTAACCAGTGTGTTTTTTAAGACTGTTCAGCTGTGTTCCATTTTGGCAGAATTTTCTTCTCATTTTTCACATACTAACTAAATTTCTCAGTGCATTTAAAATTTGCTTTCCCAAATTTGAAAGCTCCTGTGGGGCTCTATGCAGTCTGAGCTATCCCTTCTAGACTGAATACAAGAAGGCTGCTAAACCTGACATTAAATGCTCTAATTTCATACAATTTCAATTAACTCATAACAAATTATTTTCTGAGAATTTTTATTAACCTTCCTGTCATTTACATTTTTTGTAATCAAATTTTCCTATGGCATTTAAACCTCCCAAAGTACTGCACTGCACCACATGAAAACTAATGCTCAGTCATACTACAGACACCACCATAGTACAGAGGTTGAAAACATGGTATAAACAAATCAATTTGTGCAAATGTATTATAACAAAAATAGCCATTAGGTAAGTATGCAAAATAAAGGAGAACATTATATATATATATATATATATTATATATATATATATATATATATACACACATATATATACATACACACGCATATATATACATAAAATGCACAAATGGTAATTTACTTTCTATGTCACAAATTATTTTTTGCAGTGTTTTTGTGTTATTATTCAGATAGCACCATTATTATGCTTGGCACTTTACAGATGTCTCTAAAAATGAGGTCACTGCCTTGAAGAGCTTATAATTAACCCTCCTGTGAATTATATACTAAGTAATTGAGGATATCTATCTGCCTGAGAGCTATACAGACAACATTATTCAGAGTTATATATTACATATTTGTAATTCTTTGGGTTCCAGTTTGTATTATAAGTAACACAAAAATAAAAACAAGCGAGTGGTGGAAGATTAAAGAAAAAAAATCAAGCCAGATAACTGCTTTCTCATTTGCTTTTTGGTAGATGGAAGCAAAGTGAATGGGTTACCAAGACAACCATTTCATAAAATCAGATTGTCAAAATCTGTTAGGAAACAAGTAGTCTATAATATGAGCCTTTGGCTAAATGAAATCATCTGATATGATGGAACTCTAAAATTACCTTACAATTTCAATTAAAACACATTGCACCCATTCAGTCTTGAATACTGACCACTATCATAGACTGCAATTGTCATTCTTCAAATAAATAGTCAAAGTTTAGGGAGCAGATCTACTAATCCTTTTTCCATCCCTGTTCCTCAATAATCATTTTCTTTGTGCTGACCACCATAACTGAAAGAACACTTTTGCCAAGCTAGCAGAAAAAGGTTTACGTCTTCCCAGCCAAAAAGCTGTACGGAAGAGATTGTTTAGTATTCACAATATCACTTCCATCCTTCTTTGCCCTGTCTAGGCAACTAGGGAGTTAGATCCTGTGTATATAAACCAAAGAGAAGATTGTGAGAAGAGTAAAGGCTTTGCAATTTCCATTTATTTTTGTCGCTCCATTTTTACTTCTCTTTTTCAAGTTCTCTGATGCAAAAGCAGCATAGATTTTTCACTTGCCAATACTACAAACTTGCAGTCGGTATTAATATCAAATTAATGATATTAACATCACAATCTTCAGGGAATTTATGCCATTTTTGTGACACTAGTCCAGGGTATTAACCTCTCCACAAATGGAAGAAAAAGAAAGAAAAAAATAATAATAAGCTACAGTTTATTTCTCTTTGTTTATGCATGGAATATACTCATTTTACATGCATGCAAAGACCATTTTTAATATTAAAACATAGAAATATACACACAGGACTTTAAAATCATGTGTTTCTTGTTTCACAATGCTTTTCCTATAAAAGATTTATAAGCTTAACTATAGCTTCTGAAATGTTCTGATTTTTCTCTTGGTAGGTTTCTAGAATCTCTGGAAAACGCTAAGAGCTCCAGATGGAAGAATTTTTTGAAAAGCTTGATTCAAGAGACTTCTGAATTTTGGCAGATAAATGCTGCATATGTTGTGTGGAGGTGATCTCCTGTGGGGGACAGGAAGATGATCTCTTAATGCACATTCACCAACTGTCACAAGGCTGAAAAGAGTATGCACGTATTGTGCAAAGATACTGATCAAAATTTCAAACCCCTGGTTTTCAGTGCAAAAGCTAAAAGAAATCTTAAAAGTGAACTGGCATGTTCTTCAGGGGATGAATTAAACATGCTGCTAAGTGTACACACCATTGGGAAAAAAAGTGGTCCTTTTAAACCCATATTTATATAACTGTTTTTAAAAAAACAGACTTCCAACAGCATGTTTTATTGAGGGGAAAAAAAAAAACAACCCAACTCTCAACATGCCAGCATCCCATACAACAGTCCAGCTGATATTTTCAGACTAAGTAAAGGCAAAATTCTAAACTAAAATAGCCAGACTAAAGTAAATAATTTACTAGGACAAAAAGTTAATTCTGTTTAAACAGTGGCAATACAGTAACCTTTCCACTTAAAATGTTTATTGATTTAGGTGCTTTAAGAAGATTTTCAGATCTGTGGCCTAAATATATGGGAAAATAAAAAAACACAAATCAGAAAGAAAATTAATTCCTCATTTCCCACGGGATTTCTCTACTGCAAAAAACCACAGAGCTTCCACTGGGATAAAAATAGGTTTAGAACTAATTCAGTTGTGCCACTTGTTGTTGACCATATAAATAAATCTCCCTCTTTATTCAACAGGTAAAAATCTTTATACCAGGCAGCACTGGCATAGCCCATAGGACTGTTTTGGGTAATATTAATAAATGTGGTTTTCCTTAGAAACTAGTGAACTCAGTTTGAGGATGTGGGACAAGTAGAGTGCTTATTGCAAATGGGGATCTCAGCACTTACAGGGAGATTTAACTCTCACTACTCTTCTGTAAACTCTTTTATTGCATATTAGATATAATCTAATCTGCTAAATTCTGGCAAAAGTTTATTTTTCAGTAATGATCACACTTTAGATCAGAAGGAAATTGTTCCACGTGAGTTGAAAATGCAGCCTTCATTAGACAATTCTCTCAGCCTTAGGCTCCTGGTGTGTTATCTAGCAATTTTAGCCATGGTATTTTCTGAAAAATCTTTTTATTGGGATTTTTTTTCCTGAGAAGCTGAGAAGCCTCAAGAACTAAATGTAAACAATAATTATCTGCTGCTGTGGAATGCAACATGGGGATCTGTGATTGGTCTCATGTAGTTGTTTCTAATTAATGGCCAATCGCAGTCCAGCTGTCCGGACTGTCTCGATCAGAGACAAACCTTTGTTATCATTCTTTTTCTATTCTTAGCAAGCCTTCTGATGAAATATTTTCTTCTATTCTTTTAGTATAGTTTTAATATATCATGAAATAATAAATCAAGACTTCTGAAACATGGAGTCAACATTCTCATCTCTTCCCTCATCCTGGGACCCCTGTGAACAATGTCACAAGCAATGATCTTTTTTTTCTTTTTTTTTTTTCTTTTTTTAACTCAGAAGATTATGGTTTAGTGATATAAGACTTTCTAGAATGGCCTGGTTTGGAAGACCACCTTAAATATAATTGAGTTCCAAACCCTCTGCCATTGGCAGTGACATCTTCCACTAGACCTTATTGCTCAAAGCCCCATCCAACTTTGCATTCAACACTTCCAGGGATGGGGCATCCTGGATGGGGCATCCAGGTTGCTCTGAGCAACCTGTTCCAGTGTCTCACCACTATCAGAGTGAAGCTATGATCATGATCACCTAGTATAAATCTACTCCAACTTTTAATCCATTCCCTCTTCTCCAGTCACTATATGCAGTTACAACAAGAAGTCCCTCTCTGGCTCTCCTACAGGAGGCTCCTGTCAGGAACTGAAAGGCCACGATTAGATCACCTCAAAGTCTATTCTACAGCCCAAACAATCTCAGTTCTCTCAGCCTTTCCTCACAGGAGAGATGCTCCATGTGTCCAATTATTTTGGTGGCCTCCTCTAGGCTCATTCCAACAGGTCCATGTGTTTCCTGGGGCCCCAGGCTGGATGCAGCAGACCAGAGCAGAGGGGCAGAATCCCCTCCCTCTCCCTGTTGGTCATGCTGCTTTTGGTCCAGCCCAGGACTGGATTGGCTTTCTGGGCTGGGAGTGCACATTGTCAGCTCATGTCCAGCCTCTCATCCATCACCATCCCCAAGTCCTTCTCAGCAGGGCTGCTCTCGATCTGTCCATCCCCTAGTCTGTGTTGACACCAGGGCTTGCCCCAACCCAGGTGTAGCACATTCCCTGTACTCCATGTGCCTTACCATAGCTTCTAGAGGATCTGTTCTATCATCTTCTCAGGCACAGAGGTGAGGCTGACAGGTCAGTAATTCCCAGGGTCCTCCTTTCTACCCCTTTTAGAGAGAAGTACACTTCCCTTTTTCCAGTCACTGGGACTTCACTTGACTGCCATGACTTTTCAACTAATGTTAAGAGTGGCTTGGCAACTGTATCAGCCAATTCTCTCAGGACTCTGGGATACATCTTATCAGATCCTATAGACAGATACATTCAAGTTCCTCAGGTGGTCATAAACCTGGTCTTACAGTGGGAAACTCTTTGCCCCCACAGTCCTCGGACAGACACAGACAGCAATGCCTTTTGATTCCCCAACAAGCACTGAAATTCTGAACCACCTACTACTGTGCATTTTAGTAACAATTTACATACTTATAAAAACAAAGGTTCTCATTCAAGAGGGCATATTTAAGTTTCAATCAAGCACTGAACAGTTTCCCTTGCAAAATTCAAACTTAAAATAGTTCAAAAGTTACTTTAAAAGCAGCAAGAAGTGCGTTTAAGTCTTTATTTCAAGTCTTTATTTCTGTTCTGTCATTTAACCTTAAAATTTTAAAAAAAATTAAGGTTATATGACTTAACAGAATCATTAATCTGGGTATCATTGCATATAACTTGTGTAATTACCTAAAGTATGAATATACTCTTTCTATTCTCTAAAGGCTTTTTACCTTCCATGGCCAAATATTTAGTTTTCTTAAGTAATACTACACAATTTTTATTTTTTTTTTTTAATTATCCACACCATATTGTGCAAGTTGACATATAAAAAAAGTGAGAAAATTGTGTCACGACTTTTTCATGTAGCTCATGCAAACTAGGTATTCATCATTTGGCATGCAAAACAGTGACTTGGCTGGTTAGGAATACCAAGGAGGTAAATCCAGATGGGGAAAAAATTGAATGATTTGGTAATTAGCACAGTTCAGAAAACTTAACCAATTTGGGTGGGCTCCAAAGAAAGACAGATGTGAAAAATGTCTCTGCAATGCCTTAGTTTAGTTTGTTTATTGTTTACTCAGGTACAGATGCTGGAAATATTACAAGAATAAGTTTTAAAAAATAATAAAGGACAGTCTTTGAATAAATTGTCTTCTCTGTTACACTACAGAAACTTTCCTTCAAGGCTGAAGAATTAAGTTACCTTTTCTTCCTAATGCATTTCACTCTGAAAAGCTTTAAAATGGACACCTTAGCAGTACCTCTAGAAGAGTATGATTAGATGAGGAGTACTACCATGCAGTTGCAATTTGGTGTTTTCACATTTAGATAAGAATTACACACACTGGACCATGTAGTGTCCTAGTATGGTCTAGACACTACAGCTGAATTACCTACTGCCATGTACAGCTGCTATCTGGAAAGTCAAATGTAGACTTTTATCCTCCTTACAATATATTTATACCTATGTTTTCCACATAGAAATAATTAGTGTCAGAGGAAGAGACTTTATCACATGCTTAATTCTAGTCACTCAGCTACCACGGCCACACCATTCGACCAGGATACAACTGCTCTTTGTTAATAAAATATTTTTTAAATCATAGAACCATATAAAAGCTGATTCTAGCAAAAAAACTGCTGGCGGGTACTGTAGTTGAAAGAAGTAGCACCCAGAGTAGCAAAAATGTTGCTTAAAAATGTTTTCTAATGTGTCTAAAAGAGCTGTTCTTGGCATATAACAAAAAAAATAAAAAAACCAAGATGGAGTTGTATAGCACCAGTAGGAGTTGTACAGTAGTACTTGCAGACACAAGTAATGTTTCTGGGTCTCAAAAGAATCACTGTAAGGATTATTGACATGAAGAGAATGTGAAGAGCTAGCTCTTAAAGTATAAGCCATAAATGCAAATTGGTTTTGTCTTGAATGTGCTGCTGCCCATATGAAGCTGAAATATATGCAAAATAGTAGCTTTATCACATGCTAATGCAGACAGAACACCAGACATCCTAATGCACGAGACCTGCCTAGTACTTGACTTTACAGTTCAAACGAAATAGACAGGATTTAAGTGGATTATATCACAAGTACTTTGTGCATAAGGAATACCTTCAAAACCTTCCTAGCATGAAGCCTCTTTTAGGTAAAAAATATTCCATTTTACTAGTAAGCCCTGAAAAGTCAATCCATATAAATCCATTCAATAATTTATCATGCCAGACATTTCAAATACCAACAAATTTAGCAAGCACACACTGAGAAGGTTTGTGTTAGTTCTGAATATTTTAAAAATAGCAAAGTCACATACCTACAAATACAATATGAAGCATTTGACTGTCTTAAGTAAATCACTGTGTATTATAAATAACTACTACAAGTACTTAACTACAACTAATATAAAAAACAAAACACCGGTGCTTGATCAATAGATTGAACAACCAGCTGTCTCCCAGTCAGGAAATGAAATATATACCTAACAACAACATACATTCAGTGATTGTCTAATAATTGTGATTTAAAAAGCATGCTGATAGGCTCACTGCCAAATGTTTCACAATGTTGTTTTACCTAGACTATTTCTAGGGGGAGGGCAGTGAATAAACAGAAGTTAATGGGGAAAGAAAAGGGTTAGGTGCTTATAATAGCAACATTTTCGTAAACATTATTTTTCACCTTTGAATCTCCTCTGCCTCATATCCAGCATATGTATTCTTCCTCTTCATTATTTCCTTCAACTTATTTGTAAGATAAACATTTATGTTTTTCTGTGACCACAACACTTGATACACCTGCCAAGCAGAGGGATGCCTGGCCCCATACAGCAGAGCATGATACCGTCAAGGCTACCATGGTCTGATGCATGGCTCTGTGTCTGCTTAGGCACCTATGACACCTTAGACACCTCAAGGCTCAGAGATCTGCATTTTACTTCAGCATATACAAATTGCTAAATGAAAATAAGATTGACAGATTTTTCAAATCTTGCTTATTTAGACTGTTCACTTTAGCTTTCACATTTACAATTATGGCAAAATGTGACTCTCCAGGTAGGAGGAATGCATAGCAAGGTGTACAAGAGTCTCAGATGACTGCACTCACTACCTGAGTACACTGAAGACTTCAGAATTTCTCCCTAATCTACCCAGTCATGGGGAGTCACTAACCACATCGTGCCATTCCAGCAGATATGCATCCCCAGAAAACAAAGTACCTCCTTTTGTTGGCCAGTTGGAATCAGCACAACTTTGCTTCCAAGATAAACAAACTCAACAATTATATAAACAGAATTAAATACACAAGTGAAACTTTAAAAATTCACCAAAAAATCCAAGTGTTAAAATGTAATGTGTTTCATATACTATGCCATGACTATTCAAGATTTCCATGTTATCAACATCTTTATGTTCCCAAATAAGGTGGATATAGCAAGCTGAGAGATATTTCAATACAATACAGAACTCAGGCAAAAAATAACGTGATGAAAGTGAGACTAAATCCTCCACAAGTATATGTTTCTGCCACAGAACAAAAGGAACATGCTCATACTAAATGTGGCTTAAGAAATTTAAGTAAAATGTAAATGGTCAGGTGTTTTACTGAAAATTAATTGGTGGCCATGACTTTAAAACTACTGCAGTTTGGAACCTAGAAGGAACACTAACAGTTTAAACTATTGTACAGCCATGATGCAAGAGTATGGTATAGAATACTCATAGTGAAGAAGACTGTATGAAGAGAAAAAGCAGCATTAACAACTGTATTTGATTCTTTCTCTGTGTAAGTACAAATCACCAGTGTCACTATCTCACGAAGCAGTTTTGTATCAGTATGGACAAGAAAGATTATCAGTTAAAAAACCCAAAAAACCCCAAGCTCCTTAGGAAAAAATTCAAACCTGGAAGTTAGTATGGCATCTCTATATCAATCGCCACACAACCATGTCCATTTAGGTGTCAATACATCTATGACAATTCTGTGCTGCACGTGCATTTACAGAAATTTAAATTTGATCATATACAATGAGAAGAATAGAAAGACAAATATGAAAAGAAATATAAATCATTACAGATAAAGAATAAATCAAGGGACAACCAGTTTGAGCAGAGTATTTTTGAGTAGAAAACCAGTTTTTACTATATCCAGCTGTACAGGCCAAAGAAGAAGTTGATGGACTTGTCTTGGACCTTGCTTGGCTTTTTTGTAGCCAAAAATGAAGGAAAACAAAATGGTCTTTTGGTCATTTTTGTTATAAAATTTAGAAAAAACAAGACAGCAAATACTTCGGTAAGCCACAGTTTTTTGTCTAAACTCTTCCCAAAAAATCAGTCACCAATATCTCTATTAGCCTGCAGCAGAGTGATTTAAGTCTATGTACACAGCTTTGTAATGTAACAAAGATTAAGGTTTTTTGGCTGCTGGCTTTTTAAAGTCAATAAAGACAGACAAACCAAGGCCCCCTCATGGCACGATTCTCATCAGACTAATAGACTGGGTTAAGGAACATGTTTGAGGCTTCGATGCTCTGATGGAGCAGAGATTAAATCAATTAGGAAAGTGCTAGGATGGGCACAGCAGGAAGTGTTTTTCTGCATTAGCTTCTCTTATCAGTTAACACAGGCAAGCAAGCACACTGAACTGAGTACAAAAGCAGTGCTATGCTGCAATAACCAAGGGCGAGAAAATTAAACTGAAATTCATTTCAAATTAACAAATTTAAAACCCCAAGTTTTCCTCACTGTTCTAAGCACTAAGTTCCCAGGAAACCTCTTTGTCTCAGTTCTCCTCAATAAAAAAAGGAGAGTAAACAAAAAATCACTGCAATGCTAAAGCTTTAATACTAAAGCTGCAGTACAAATCCATCAGTAAAGAAGTTAAAATTGAAAATTGCTTGTCAGTTTCTGAAAAGCAATGATATATTACCATAACTTCTGGCTATCATTAGAAGTTTTTTGCTTGCTTAAAAGGATGACTTTTCAACAGACTTTATTGAACCCTTTTGTATGTACACAGAGGAACTGCTAATAACAGCATCCTATACACAAAAGAAAAACCAGGAGATACATATATAATATGTTCATACCATTCTTTTTGAATGGGTAAAAACAATTTAGTCTTCTTTATTGCCACAAAATTTCTGTCTTTCATTTTGCTACATCAAAACCATACTATAAATATTATAAAAATGGCTTAATAAGGCAAACGCAAACCAGTTTGAAAATGTGTGAAGATTATAAAGACATAAATAAGAAATAAGAGAAAACAACCATTTTTTATTTCCAACAATTGGATGAAGTCTACAGCAGGCAAATCATTCTTGCAGCATGATCACATCAGAAAATTCAGATACTGTAAGAACAAAGACAGTAGCATAGCCCAATGAAGAATTGCATAAAATAGCGATGCAATTACCAAAACCAACAAAAGTTAAATAGCATATCCAAAAATACAGATAAGTCTCAGTTTTTTTTATTATGCAGCTTCATATGAGACACTGTCTTTGCACACCTGGCTTGGAAACTCCCAATTTTTGGCCATACAGCCCAGCAGCCAAAAAGGAGGCACAATCCCATTCAAGCATATACTACATAGTTAGGATTCAACTTAGACAATTAAATGTTATGTAGACTGAGAATTGATACCTAGTTTGACTTAATATTATTCCTGCTGGGTTAGGCTAAGATCACAGAATTCTATAATGGCCTGGGTTGGAAGGGACCATTTAAGGACCATCTAGTTCCAAGCTCTACCATGGGCAGGGACATCTTTCACTAGATCAGGTCTCTCAAAGCCCCATCCAGCCTGGCCTTTAACACTTCTGGAGATGAGGCATCTTCAGCCTCTCTGGGCAACTGTTCCTGTGCTTCATCACCCTCATAGTAAAGATTTTTTTCCCTAATATTTAATCTAAACCAACTCTTTTCCAGCTTAAAGCCATTCCTCCTAGTTCTGACACTACATGCCCTTGTGAGAAGCCCATCTCCAGCTTTCTTGTAGGCTCCCTGCAGGCACTGGGAGGCTGCTGTATGATCTCCCCAAAGCCTTATCTTCTTCAGGCTGAACCACCCCAGACTTGCCCCATAGGAAAGCAGCTCCAGCCCTCTGATCAGCTTTTTGGCCCTCATCTGGACTTGTTCCAACAGGTCCAGATTTTTCTTGTGTTGGGGGTCCGAGAGCTGGGCAGTTTTTCAGATGGGCTCTCACGACTGCAGAGTGGAGGGCCAGACTCACCTCCCTTGACTTGCTGGCCAGACTCCTTTTGATGCACCTCAGGATGTAGTTTGCTTTCTGGGCTGTACGTGGACATTGCTGAGATATATTGGAAATCTCACCCATGAGACATTTGTCTTCAACACATTAAATAAGTTATTCTACTCTTGCAAAAACTTCTGCACCATTTTAATAATGTATTTTTTTAAGCATCTTCAGTGGTATGAACTTGTGTGTCAAGAACTATACTAGAATAATATATGTAAACAAATATCTCTTCCATTAGAAAACTATTAAATGTAGTTGCAATAATACAGATTAGGCATTTAAGATATTCCTCCTTTTTCATGTTGGTTTACTTTTCTTGTAGGCTCAGTATGAGTTATTATGGTTCCAACCTAAGCCATTTTCATTCAGGATTTTTTTCCTGTCCTATTTAATACTAGTTACTGGAAATGTATTACAAAGTGATCTGGAATACACTTATAAAGAAAACAAACTAGCTAGACAATGAGACAACAGACAAGAAAAATTTAAAATCTATATGACTTTTTGTTACTTTATCCCATTTCATAGGACAATTCAAGCATTTTTATGAATACTTCATTTAATAATGACATATAAATACAATAACTTCAAACATGGAAGGTATCAGAACAAAGAATTTCACTGCTTCCTTTGTGATGTCTCACTCATTATATAAGCTTCATTTTCCTCCCAGCAGATTCTTCCTAAATTGTCTTCCATTAGCTACTATGAGCTAGCACTTTTTCTTTCAAATAGCTCAATGGAAAAAATAATACATAAAATATAATATTATATATATATATATTTTTTATATATAATATATAAAATTCTAAAATAGAAACATATCAGCTATGTGTTTTATCTTCACCTGTAACACTTTATTTGCAACAGCGTTTAATATTTAAGCTGCTTAGGCAAAAGGCTCATTTAATTCATAGAATCTAATAGATTCTAAGTACTTTATTTATATATACAAAATTTATACCATTAAGATCTTGAATTTTGTGTCCCATGTGTCCTAATGTTATAGAAAAGGCAGAAAACAAGTCTGTGTCCTAAACTGAAGCACTCTTTGAAGACTCCAAAGGAGAATCAATCCCAGAATCTCAGCAACTAGGAGTATCAGCTGAATTTTTAGAAATATTTTTACTTTCTTATATTGCATTTCCAGCTCTGGGGCTCCAAGCATAAGAACAGAGACTTGTTGGAGCAAGTCCAGAGGAGAGCCATGAAGATGCAGTAGTTGTCCCCTGTGCAGTCAGGCTGAGACAGTTTCTCAGCCTGGAGAAGGCTCTGGGGAGGCTTTTAGCAGCCTTCCTTTACCTAAAAAGGGCTTACGAGACAGCTGGAGAGGGGCTTTTTACAGGGACATGTAGGGATGAACAAGGGAGAAGGGCTTTAAACTGTCAGAGAGTAGGTTCATACAACATGTAAGAAAGAAAATTTTGCTTTGGGAGTGCTGAGTCACATTCAATCTGCTCCAAAGAGGTTTCCCAGAAAAGTTGTGGATATCCCATCCCTGGAAAAGTTGAAGGCCAGGTTTGATGAAGTTTTAAGCAATCTGGTCTAAAGGGAAGTGTCCCTGCCCATGTTGGGCGTGGCAGGGTTGGAACTACATCATCTTTAAAGGTTACTTCCAAATAAAGCTATTATATGATTTAAAAAAAATAAAAATAAGGACACCCTGATGATGATACAAAGTGGCTGCTGATCCTATATTAAGATTGGAGTGTTTTTTCTTTTCATTCAGGTGTCTAGAATTACACATATTTAGCTAAAATTCCAACATTATCTTGGCTTCATGTCTCTTCTGCAGAACATGAAATTTTCTTGTAAGATGCACAATTTTCCTAGCTGGGGCAAGGGCAAGAATTTCAAGTGGAAGGAAAAGAATTACAAGAAAGGCAACTGTGATAGTACCGCACAATAAGCAAACCTCCAAATTCTTCCTTCAATAATTTATTTATTGGTAGCCTATTTTAAAATATGCATGCCAACACTAGACTTCGTCATCATGTTCTCTTTTTTTTCCCCTTCCTCTATCATTTCTACTCAACCTATAATTATTTTCAGTTATATTCAACATTTTCAGCAGAGATAGAATGGCCTCATTTTAACCCGACATATAGATCAATTGTCAGAATATACTCAGGGATATAGTAAATGCAGGTGAGAAGGGACTTGATCCCAAGCATATGCTGTAACCATTAACATAGCACTCTTCATCTCTGATGCATTTCCAGATCACACTTCTCAAGATGAAACCTGGAAGTCAGCACAGGCAAAGCAACACTCTACACATAGATGAACTGCACAAAGATGTGAAACTCACTAAACCAGTCACTGGCAGCTCCACTTCCAGGATGTCTCTAATGCAACTTAAGGTGTTTTGGTACATACACATTTTAGAAGCCACCAGGATTAGGCAAAACATCATGAGGTTTAGTGAGGATCAGATTAAAATGCCCATACCCAACTCTAACTCCCTTTTTGGATGAGTCCTAAATCTTCCACTCCTTTTATACAGACAGCTGCAAGAAATTCAGGCTGGGAACTTGAAAATACAGTGCTGCTTTCCATCACAGCCCACATCAAACTACTGCCACAGGAAGCATCCCTGCCAATCCAATGCAATCCAATCCAATGCAATCCAATCCAATCCAAAACTGAGTTGTGGGAGGTTCTCTGGGGACAAGCACCCAAGAAACTTTGGAGGAGGGGGACAGTAGGGAAGAATGAAAGCCCACAATAAAACAAACCACAAACCCAAACACCATGATGAGATTTTAGATCTTCCTGTTGGTATTAGATAGTTTTTATTCCCACAATTTCTTTTGCAAGAATTGGAACATTTTTTTATTTTAAAGCACAGATAGACTTTAAGACAAGCCTCTTTGGAAATTCATGATGTAGACACTTGATGCAAACCTTTGATTGCTGAGTTGAAGGACTGCTGAATATTTTGTGGCTCTAAATGTCAAAATGTACAGCTAATGTCTCTGTGCATATGTGTTGAAATAAAGGCATTCATAGTTTGTTCTGCATATGAACTGTGATAAAGTTATGCTCAGGTCCAGGCATTTCTGCTGCAGAAACATATCACAATAAGATTTGTGCTTCATTCCATTCCATTCCATTCCATTCCATTCCATTCCATTCCATTCCATTCCATTCCATTCCATTCCATTCATGTTTATTGACTTCAGCTTTTCTTCCATCCCACTACTGAAGAGAAAGGAAGGGGAAGGAAGAGACCTCAGATTCCCCCAAAAAACTTTAAAATAAAAGAGAGCAGCAGGATATGTTACAATAACATTACATACTATGCAAATAAGTTGGAGAGAGATGCTTTAGTGGCATTCCATTAACTCTGCAAGATCTTAAAATTTAGAAAATTGTTAATATTCTCTGTGATGTTTCAATCCATTAGGCTATGTTTTATGTCCATAGGAATGAAGCAAAAGCCATATCTATCCCTTCCAAAGCCACCAATCAAACAAATACTGAAATTATTGAAATTATTTATATTATATATAAATAATATGGAATTGCAAAATGTACTAGAAGAAGCCCCACCTAGATGGATCCCAGCAAAAGAATCTTCTCCTCATCTCTGTACACTAAATTACATATGTGTTTTACCTTTCACTTGTAGTAGGCTACTCAAAAGACATGACAGCTGGGCCAGGAAAGAGTTGCACTTTCATCTTGAGTTACAAGTAAAATATTTAATCAAAATAATTTCAAAATGAAAATTCATTTCTGCTCTTTCTGGAAAATTATATGCCATTTATGTCATTTATGCCGTAAATCACATTTCGAAAATCAAAGTGATAGAATTTTTAGGCTTATTTCATTTGGGGCATCTGGGCATTTTTGGTGCAGGGGGAAGTTATTTTTCCTTAACATCTTAAAGATATCCTCATCCCTGACACACTTTGCTGTCTGAAAGTTGGCAGCAGCTTCCTGTATTCTCACTGTAGTCCATCTGTTAAAAGAGATCCAGTAAGTGTTTAAGATCTACTTTGCTACAGGTACTAGCTGTCTCCATATACACAGTCTAGAGGAGAAAAGGGCATCCCTGAAGATGAACAAAATTTAATTCTCATGTCTTTTGACTATCCAAAGTTCATTTTGGAAAATACAGAACACATTGAAAATAACAGTGCTACGAATGGGAAACAGGAGCAGAGAAAGCTGTGAGATTTAAGACTGTGCCATATGTCCTCCACTGTCTTGTGCACCCACTTGAAAACAAACTCCTTAAGCACAGCCTCTAGAAATCTGAGTCCCCAGTGCCAATGACTGGCGTTATGGCCGTTTTATTTACTGTCCCTGGCTTTTTTTGCAGCTCTGTCTCTCACATTCTTTAACACTTTCCATTGAAAGATGAAGTATTTATTCGCAAACTTGAAGAGATTTAAAGCCCTGCAGAGGCAAATAATTTAAGATCTGACTATACATCAGTGAGGTTTGTGAAGTTTTATCAATTTCTGTTAAAGCAGCACAGAGAGTTATAGTCAGAGGACTACTTGGGTCAAACTGAACAGCAATATGTCTAGCTATTTTGCTCAGAAGAAAAACATACAGCAGAAAAGTATTAAAGAAATAGACTACAAGAAACTGGAAACTTCCTAAAGGAAAGAAAAAGAGACAATTCTTTTATAAAAGTAGTTCTAAAAGGCTGCACAACATTATTTCCCATTTATCAAGGAAAAACAATGTTTTCAAAAGCCATGAAGTTTCTCCAAACTTGAACTGAAAATTAATGAAAAGGAAAATTTTCTCAACTCTTTTCAGCAAGAACAAAATACAGAATTGCTACTAGATTGCCAACCTTTAAAAATTATTATGTACTGCTGGTTTCACTTAACCTTCTTATTAAAAACATACCTTCATAATAATTTGTGGCCTACCTAATAATTTGGCAATAAAGTTGAAAGGTTAAAACGGTCAACTACTTCAGAAACTGTAATACAACTTTTTTAAAAATTCAAAACCTACTTTCTCCCTTTTTTTGTATTAGTAGTAGTATAATAATCAATTATATTTTTTTTTTATTCTTCTATTCAAAGTTTGGTTTAGTTAAACTATGCAGGGAAATAATTAAGTCAGACAGGTATGGTTTGAGAAAACAGGAAAAAAAAAGATAAGTTACAAGGGACATTGGGAGAACTAAGACCTGTTAGCTCCACATTTTTTCCCTTTTGCTTAAAATCTTCAGAGAGCATTAGAAGGCATTGCACCAGATCATGACTCAGCGTTCATCTAGCCTCAGATTTAAACTTGAATGACTTCTATAACTAATTTTCCCACCTTCTACTTTCAGCTATTTTGTGTTGGAGCTTTCCTCCTTCTTATTTGTCCAGGGTGCCATTTTTTATTAGGCCATTTACTTAGAAATACTTTCAAAACCCATTCTGAAATTCCTAAGTAGTTTGAATTTTTGCTTGTGTATAAGACAGTTTCCAAAACGTATTTTTACTGGTACTTATGAATCACCTGCAGGCCCAAAACATGAAGTATGAAATATTTACCATGCAATGAGGGTTTACTCGCCAGAAGAAGTAATTTCTTTTGATCAGTCAAGGACAGGAAGCATATGAGTTATGAAGGTGACAAAAGTGATGTGCTTTCAAGTCCACATGTGCAGCATTATAACACTGTCATTTTTAGGGATTTTTTTGATTAGCTGAAAACTCTGTGAAAGATACATTGAAGCCTGGCTCCCTACATTAGCTTAGCATGAATGGCAACATAGAGCTGGCTGTTGCTACTGTTCCTACTTCTGTAGCTGCTTTCAGGAGAAAACTACTCTTAGGAATTCCTACCTGAATATCGGTTTTAGGTAAAAAGATTTTGAAACTACAGAACCTTACATGTCCTCAGCCCTGTACAACTCTTTATTTTACAGAAATAGATGGTTTTGCCTAAGTCCATACCTCTTCCAGTCATCAGCTGCTCGAGTGAAGCAAATGAACATGCAGTCCATGGCATTGTCAGTAACAAAGCTGTTTCCTCCAGATGCAGGGTTTTCATTGATGCTGTGATGTGGGCAGTGGGAAATGCAATTACAAAATTCCTTCGTTTTCCCTTCACATCCCTTTTCTTCCCATTTTAATGGTAACATACTGGTGGTCAGTGTCAACTGTAGGAATCAGTTCATTGGATCAACAATTACTATGAACTTGTGGATGTTCAGATTCAAGTTTTCTCTGTGATCAGACTACATTTCAAAAAGTTGTTATTTAATGATTTAATTAAATAATTATTTAATTATTGCAGATGTTTTTTGAATGTTAGCATACATGAGGATTACAACACATGAAATTTTGCTTCTTTATAGACTCATAGTAAAAAGCACTTTGTCAGTTTTTCTTGTTTTCGGGAGCCGTGGAAGAGCAGAGGAGAAAATGACAAACCATTGCAAGATCTAAAGCAGTTATGAAATATTTATCTTTCTTGTGTTATACATTAGAACAACTAGGTCTGACTGATGTATAATGTATTCAATCCCACCCAACTAAACAATATCCAAAGACTTTAGAACAAAGCAACATAGAACGCAGAACACGGAGTGAAGTGCTGTGCACTGCTTAATTTAATTTGTAAGTTCGCATTTCTGTCCCTCCCACCATCAAAAACAATAGACACATTAAAAAAGGGGGGAAGAATCCACTGCCTGTTTCAGCATCCAAGGGATTTTTCCTCCCTGCCCTCCAGCAAGACCCCGTGAGAGCAGCAGGCTGGGAGCCTGCTCTGCGCATGATTCCTGGACCACTGCCGTTGCCTTGCCAACGCAAAGAGAGAACTCGGGGCTTACATCGGGCATTTCAATGCAGTGACCCACTTACTGTCTGTCAACAAATTCACTGGGACAATAGTGAGTGTAACACATTACAGAGATTAAATCCCAGGGACTGAACTACAAAGATGTCTGGAAAAAAATCTTTGTCAGTTTGAATAGCCAGAATGCTATAAACAGAGTTAACAGTAATATGTTTTAATCCTCCCATATATTTGTTGCTTTAAAGGAGAAACTTCTACCATGATAATCTGTATTCATTATTTGTGTATTTATTTTTTTAACCAGGTTCACAAAACAAATATTGCCATAAGAGTATTTGGAAGGAAATAGCTTTTGTGTATTGAATTCTTGGCTAGAGCTGAGTAGAATTAAGACCTGAAAACCTTCTTTCAAGCTGTAAGAATGCAATGGTTAATTTAGAATATATTTGTACAGATGGTTATGGTAGGAGCAAATCGTTACAAAAACCCCCACAGTGATTTCTGCAAGACAGTTAGATCATGGATTTATATTTAAAAATTAACTATGTGCAGGCTAGTTACAGGTTTCCCATTCAGTTCTTCTCCTTTACAAATATATTATTGTAGGCATATTCAAAATCTTCCCCCTTCCTTCAATTCCCAGTTTCCTTCTGTTCTTTTCATTCTCTGCAAATAGATTATTCAAACATAAATAATTTGCTTTAAAAGGCTGGCAACTACCAAGAGAACTAAATATACATAATGGTATATTGCCAAATGCGAAAAATGTATGTTTAATACATGTTTACCTACATTCTTCAGTTTCTTAGCAATATTACCCTGTCACTTTAAATGAAAGTCAGCATTTTTTTTTTAAATGCATGTGTCACCAGTTACCAAATGGAATTATCTGAGGAACCATGCAGTGAGCAAAAAATAGCTGCAGCCTTCTGCAGTATCTGTAGAAAAGGCTCTTTTTTAATCCAATGAAGGTTTATTTATATGTTTACTCTTAATATTTTGTATATTTCGATTAGTTGCCTGGCTGTATGAACCCATATTGCAGCAATTAGATATTACCAAAATTCTTGGTTTGGATTGTTTCTCCATCACCTACCCCTTGCAGAAATACCTTTCTAATTAACACCTAAGAGTGGGTATTGCTTCACATCCTGAAACTGGTATTTCCAAACCTCTGAGGCTTGCAGACTCCCATAGTTTCTGTATGATATTTTTTAAAATATTATTTTCAGGAGGTGTGGAGGGGGACAAACATTCCTTATGCCTGTATGAGATTACTGGTACCAGTTAATCTTGAAGGTGAAAACTTTATTCTAAAAATGTCAGCATCGGTGAGTGGTAAAAATTTCAATTCTAGATTTTATATGATATCCCTGCAGTATTGCCTAATAATTTGGTTAGTTTGGAGATATGGGGAACCACACACCAGCCTTTTTCTTCCAGCCCTTTCCCATGCACATTCTTTATATTCCACACTACTGATCACCCAGTCCTTCCTCTGGGCTCTTCCAGCTTTGTCTCTTTCCACAAAATTAAATCCCAAATTCCTCATCTCTTTAAAAGGCTCCCTGGGCCCATGCCACTATGCCATGCAAAAGGAACACAGGGGCACTCCTTTCTATCTCCCAGGATGTTTATCTTTGTTTATGATCTTGTCTTGTTCCATACACAGTCTAATTAATGTCTGCATTTGCTGTTAAAAATATCAGAAGATTATAAAACCACAGAAGTTAAATTCTTTAAGCAATACATATTTTATCAAATCCATAAACTCTCATTCTTCAGAGATACTACATACCAGTAATAGAGATACACAGCTGTGTTGATTTTCTTGTTCCACTCCTTTCCCCTTTTCCATACTACTATATGACTTCTCTCATATGTAGTAACTTGCATTATTATGCCAATATTTTCCAATGTAAAACACTGTTTGTATTTACTAATTTTCCAAAATCAATTATTGAGGATGCATTTGGCTCTGCATGGTGTCCCTCCAGGCTGAAATCTCTAAAGTTACAGCCAAAATATCTCACACTATTCCAAAGAGTGAAGTTAAAGGAAAATATATTAATTCTCCCTTGGGGGTGGGAAATCCAGCAAGCTTTTCTTTGAACAATTTTAAGATTTCTTTTAGGATTTACAGGAGGGACTTGAAAATGGCAATGGGACAGGCATACTCTCAGATATGTGCTCTTTGAAGCATTCCTAAAAATTCCTTTAGACTTGTTCCATGACATTTGTGATACACACACATACACAGAGATTTGCTGTGTCTGTAGAACAAATGCTGTCAGGGATACAGCCCAGGTCTGCTGGGCCATAGCACAGCTTCTCCTGCATCTCTGCAAACCAGGACATAGAAAGAATCATCCTGAACTGACTGCATCTTATGGAAACCCTATGGCGCCCTTGTGAAGAGGGAATATCTGTTTACCAAATGCTCTCCATGATTTCCAATTCCTTGAAACTCCATGAGAATTCTTACAGCCCAGTCTGCTGTTCTTGATTGCAGGACACTTCAACCTTCCAGTTCCCCTCTGCTCCCCACACCAAGTAATCTGCTTTGCATCCACCAGCGACTAAAAGTAGGCGTCTCCTCAACACATCCTTAAGAGTCGTTGTGAGAATGATTTCAACATTCTTGCCTCTCTGCAAGTGAAGCTTTCCAAATGCTGTCAATTCAAACTGGGAGAAAGTACTGCCTCAGCTTTCTCTCCACTTTTCAAACCACATCTGCAAGGGAAAAATCAGACTCTGCTAGATGCTGTTGGGTAGTCCTCCCTTGCACAAGTCTGGCCTTTCCTCCTAATTAGCAGCTTAGGGAAATCTCCCAGCAGATCTCAGTCCACTGCTCCCCATCTCCATGAGAAACCACTGCAAAATGCATTTCCCAAAGCCAAAGACTGAGGGCAGCAAAAATGAGAGAATTCAATCTTTTGTGCTAGAGGAACATTCTGTGATTCATGGCACATATTGCACTGAGCTTTTGGCAAGTATCACCAAAGAGCAGCCTTAGCAGTGGACTATGCTAAAGCTGCTGCTCAAAGTAAGGTGATGTTTTTATATAACTTTTTAAATCAAAATTAATGGGCACACCCTATGCAGCACTGCAACCTAGATGGTGATACTAGATAGCTAGAGAACCATGACTGTGAGAATGATCAACTCCCAGCTGACCCTGAAATGGTGCAGGATCTGCTTCTCCAGCTGCATCCCTGCAAATCTAAGGAGTCTGATGGGATTCATTCCAGAATCCTGGCAGAGCTGGCTGATGTCTTCACAAAACCTCTGTGGATGATTTTGAGTAGTCTTGGGAATCCATAAAGGTCCCAGCTGACTGGAAACTGGCAAACATTGTCCCAGTTTTCAAGAAGGGAGAGAAAGAAAACCCCACTAGAGGCCTGCAAGTCTCACTTCAGTGCCTACTAAAGTTATGAAGAGGGTTATTCTGGGAGATATTGAAAAACACCTGAAAGACAACACAGTCCTCAGTCACAGCCACCATGGCTTCATGAGAGGAAAGTCCTGTTTATCAAATCCTATTTCTTTTTATGACAAGATAACCCACCAGTTGATGAAGAGAAGCCAGCTGATGTGATCTTTTTGGATTTCAGTAAGGCTTTAGATACTGTCTCTCAGAGGACCCTTCTGGACAAAAAGCCCAGCACACAGCTGGATAAACACATCCTGTGGTTGGTGAGCAACTGGCTCACAGGTCGGGCACAAAGGGTTACAGTGAGGGGGGTGACATCAGATGGGGACCTGTCACCAGTGGGGTTCTGCAGGGCTCCATCCTCAGCCCTGTGCTCTTCAACATCTTCACAAATGACTTGAATGCAGAAGGGATACTGAGCAAGTTCACAGATTACAGGAAACAGGGAGGAGCTGCTGGCAGGGAGGCCCTGCAAAGAGCCCTGGGTAAAGTAGAAGACTGGGAAATCTCCAGCCACAGGAAGTACAACAAGGGGAAGCAGCAGATTCTGCACCTGGGATGAGGCAGCCCTGTATGTACAGTACAGACTGGGGAATGAGACACTGGAAAGCAGTGATGTAGAAAGAAACCAAGAGGTCTTGGTTGGCAACAAGCTGAACCTGACTTATTGTGCCCTGGCAGCCAGGAGTGTCAGCCATGTCGTGGGTGCATCAGGCATAGCATCACCTGTTGGACACTGGAACAGGCTCTCCAGGGAAGTGGTCACAGCACCAAAGCTGACAGAGTTCAAGAAACATTTGGTCAATGCTCTCAAGCCCATGGTGTGATTCTTGGGGCTGTCCTGTGCAGGACAATGAGTTGGGCTTGATGATCCTTGAGGGTCCCTTCCAACTCAGCCTATTCTGTGATTCTGTGATACAGAACTAAGAGTTTGTGGGAATTCTGCAGCCAGGAGCAGGCACAGCATTTTCTGTCTGCTTTCTTCTGTTGCCTGGGGGAATTGCTTCAGTCCTGGAAGCTTCCTCTCTGGCTAAATTCTCAGTGCCAATGCCGCCCCGACAGCTTTGCACAGATCCAACATCACTGCTGCAAAAACTCCTTCTAGCTGAAAAGTGATTTTGGTTTTCTTCCCTCAGCTTCTTGCTTCAAGTAGGAGGAGCAAAATATTATGCAGGTATGATATCATATTCCCTAAACACAGAATAAAGGATGGTGACCCTCCTGTCCTAAAAATTCCCTCTGTACATTAAACCTTTGCAACCTGTAGTTAGCTAATTTGCTGGCCATTGGCAATCCCAGCAGCTATCCACCCTCTCACTCCAAGTAAGACCATACAGTCCTGTCTGTGGCCCATCAGATGTATTCCACTATCCAGCTCCTGTGAGTGCAGATCTGCACCTAACACTACACACTAAGTCTCTACCCACCTACTGCATCCTACTGCATCCTTAGACAAAGAAACTCTAATTACATCTCCTTAGTAGCCCTGTTATCATCTGCTTTAGGAGAAAGGAAATTCATTATTCAAATTAAAGAGGCTGCTAAAGGAGAGCTAGCCTTACTGTCATAAAACAGTAAACTGCACAGGACTACATTAATTGTCATCAACTGTTAGCGAGGCCTGACTTGAAAATCAGGCCTCCACATAACACTTAAAACAAGTCTGGGGCCTTGTTTTTGCCTTGTGAGTAGGTGTTTGTGTTTTCTTTATTTGTTTTCTTTCTTGTTTGTTTTTTTTTAACAGGTCTTCTATTGTTTCACCTTTTTATTTTGGTTCCAGAGCTTTCAGAATACATCCTCGTCACATTTTCAAGATGTCTCATTTTTTTATGACATTAAGACTGATATTTTCATTTAAACATTATCACTTAGTCCTTGGAGATTTTGAAAATCTAAGCAGATGTGGCACACAACTTCAGGCAACAGACACCTTATGTGCTGCATAGCTGTTCAAAATTCCTTCATACTGAAAGTCCTTTTCATTCTCTTGTTGTTCTTTCATTCTCCAGTGGTAATGAATATTGGTAATCATTCATTTCTTCCAGACTAGTTCACCCTCAGACCTACCTGGCTTTGCTGAACAGTGGAGCATGAGAAAGCTGCAATTGCTTTCCATTTTCCTCTTTCCTAATTTCTCCTGGGGAGAAATACCAACATACAACTGTGCTCTACCCCTGCTGCCAGCACAGGAAATTTATGGGTCTGTTTTGCTTCATGATCTGAATGATGGCCCAACGCTTGCTGCACAACAAAAGTAAATATTCTAAGAAAGTCACACTTTTTTCTCAAAATATATTCTTGAAGGTCTGTTCATCATCATTTACAGGAATTTGTTTCTCAGAACCGAGAAAACAAAACCATTTTTCAGAACATTATATACTCTGCTCTTCTAACAACTACAGTATAGTTTTATCAAAAAACCAAAATAGTTATTGCATGCTAGTACAACCTACTACGACTATAAGCCCCAGATTTCAGACCCAAATTACATTATTTTCCTATTCTTTTGGTACTACTTCACCTGTCTCTAATTGGGACTCAGAAAAGCACTGTTTCATGACTAAACCAAACCACTCTAAATTTACTGCCTTTTCCACCAGTATATCTCTCCCCCACAAATAGCAGTGTTTATTATGGGCAAAATCTTTTCTATATATTTATTCTGGTTTTGGGCAGATCAGAGCTGGTTTTCTTCAACTGGCATGGGCTGTGTTTTGGATTTGTGCTGAACACAGGTTTGACAATGTGGAGATGTTTTTGTTTTCACTGAGCAGGGGTTGCACAGAGCCAAGGCCTTTTCTCAGTCTGCCATGCTGGGGAGGAAGTGGGGGATGAATGGGAGGCTGGGAGGGGACACAGCCAGGACACATGACCCAAACTGACCAAAGGGTTATTCCAGACCATTTGGCATCATGCTCAGTATATAAAGTAGGGAAAATCAAGGAAGGGAGGGATGTTTGGAATGATGGTGTTTGTTTTTTCAAGTCACGGCTATGCATGTTCTCCTGGAGATGGCTGAATGTCTGCCTGCCCATGGGAAGTAGTGAATTAATTTCTGGTTTTGTTTTCCTTGTGTACATGCCTTTTGCTCTCCCTATTAAACTGCCTTCATCTCAACCCATGAGTTCTCTGGTTTTGGCTTTCCCTGATCCCACTGCTGGGGGAACAGAGTGAACAGCTGTGTGGGGCATGGCTGCTGGATGGCTTAAAACACAACAGCATGTCACAATATAAAGAAAGCACTACATTTATTAACAGAAATTTAAAAAAAAAAACAAACTTCAAACTTCTTAAGAAACTGCCATAAGACTAGATAGAATTATGAAGAGAAAAATATTTTTCTATAATGTTTGAATTCATAAATGCATTTTCATAAGTTAGTATCAAATTTGTAAAAAATTAATGCAAATCTTTCCTTTGAATACTTCATGTTTGAAAAAAAGACTGGAAGCAATTGCAAATATGGACTGACCTAGTATTATCATTAATCCTCTCTAGCAAGCTAACTGTACTACTACAGTTTCTGACTGGATATTGAAGATAAAGTTTCATCCATTTTTTCCCAACCTACATACTAGACGGTCTATACTCCAGAAAACTTTGTATTCTACACTTTATTTTTTTGAATAGCAATAAGTCCTTTCTGCCTACTTTTATATATCTAGGGAAGCCTGTAATAGTCTGACATTGCTTTCAGTCATTCTAAATGCAACATTTGTTGTCTGAGGGCAGAACTGCTCTTCAATGTTATTCAACGCATTAGTGGCAAACACTAGGTCCATCATGTGCTTTGACATTAAAACTGAAATACCAAAGGCTGAAGAATACTCATAGTTATCACAGAAAAAAAAAAAAAGAAAGAAAGAAAATAGAACCAACCAACCTTTCAAATTCTTTGGAAGCAAGTAAATTAAAACCAAAAGTGTTACCAGCATTGTCAGAGCCTCCACATAATCCCTATGCTATTGATGAAATATATAATAAATGCTATTTTAAGGAATTTTTTTTATTGAAGCCAGTAAGGCCAGAAATTTGTTTTTGTAATGAAACTGCTGAGATTTTGTTCATATCACAGGATTTTTGGAGCTGCTTTTAAAGAGGACTTCAAACTTGCAACAAAGCAAGGGATGCAGAAGACTGGTTATTTCTGCAATTAATTTAATTGTACATCTTTTTAACAGACAGCAGTCTTAAAGGAGGGGTTATAAACAAAATTTAAACAAGATAGCTTGAATAGCAGACATAAATCTTGCTATAACAGTGTAGAGCTCCCCACAATGCTTTCTTCCACTAAGAAAAATTAGATGGTGGTGCTTACAGTTTTGGGGAGAGACTGGATGCGACGTGATGGGACCACGTCACACGCACATGCAGGAAGATGCTCAGAGGCTCTCTTTGCATGGGCTGTATACCAAATATATTCAAAGAAAGCAGACACATTTAAGAAACAGTATTTTGAGTATATTTCTGTTAAGAGTTAGGCCTGTTAATTTTCAGCCTGAAATTTTCTTTGGGGGTTTTTGGGTTTATACTCCATGATGTGCTGATAATACAAAGTCTATATTTTTTGCTGCCAAAGACAGAACAAATTTTGTCATCATTTCAGTAGCTGGAAATGTTGCAGTCACCTTCCTAAAGAAAAATAGCCATTCACCAGAAGAAAATGTAAATTTTTTTAAACAAACAAGCAAACACAGGCTAACTTGTCTCTGTTGGGTACCATTTCTGTAAAGTGAGGTAAAAAAGGCACTAATGGCTAGTAGAGACACATCCATTCTGAACTTTCCATAGCACATATTATAATCACTAAGAAATTCAGGTTTTTTGAAGGGAATGAAGTTAACAACTTTCTGAACTGTTCCTTCCTTTGGCATGCTGTACCGACATCCACCATATGTATATCTCAGCACTCTGACTTACATTATGTCTCAGTTAAAAATCAAAGGTCTGTCACTCTTCATTTTAACAACACATATGCCATATGTATAATGAATGCAACTCCTTCAGGTTTGTTCATTTAAATAAAATGTTTGATTAGGAATTAAGGTGAGACAGGAAAGAATCCTCAATTACACTGCATTTCACCCTTACTAGCAAAGAACATCGAGTGCCTGCAATTTATTTTATTTACAGATTAGTAAGTATTCCCTAGCATACTTCATCTTGCTTTAATATCTAGATGACTCAACTGAGATCGCATTGTAGAATTGTAAATACTACCACCAATTAAAGTAATAAACAAATCAGAATGAGTGGAAGAAATGAAAGTTTATGTATGTCCCATATTGCTTTTCACAAATGGGAAATCCAGACACAGTGAATTACAGCAAGATTTTTCAGGGTCCCAAATCATTTTGCAGTAATTTCTGAAAATCAAACTGGAAAATGTAAATGATACAAATTATCTGTTTCAGATATTCCATATCTCAGTCCAGAATCTTAGATGATGTCCCAGTAATTTCACAAAACATTATCTCTAATGGAGTAACTTATGAATTACTGGCTGAAAGGAGAGCTTACTTTTTAATCCAATAACATAACTTTTAATACCTTCACTATTTTATAACAATTTCATTCCTCAGAATTACCAAGCATGATGGAAATTATTGCTACGACATATTTTCTTTTTGTAATTTTGTACTCTTACTGAGAATCATAAAATCATAGGATATCCAGAGCTGGAAGGACCCACAGGGACCATCAAAGTCCAACTTCTGCCCCCAAGAGTCACACCATGTACCAGAGAGCATTGTCCAAATGCTTTTTGAACTGTATCAAGCTTTGTGCTGTGACCACTTCCCTGGGGAACCTGTTCCAGTGCCCAACCACCCTCTGGGTGAAAAACCTTTTCCTAATATCCCCATAAAAAGAGAATTCATGTCTACTCATCCCTACGGATGAGGCACACTGCTGAAACTACCTGAAGGTCTTTGACTTGATTTTTGAAGGTTTTTCCCATTATCCCATTTGTTGAAAGGCAATTGTTGGTATTTTGCAAAGTCAGTACACTAAAGAGATTTCTTTGGCAACCAGTTTATCCAAGTAAGTGTTCTGCCTCATGGAGCCAGGGACACGGAGTAAATTCATTAAGAAATTTATTTCATTTTCCCTAGAGGTTTGCTTTCACTCACATTAACATTTTCATGCTTCTGTTGCAGGAGTTTCATAACCCAGTTCCACAAACAGAAAACTATCATCTCAGCACTGCTTTCTTTAAATGTTAAAATAGATTAAGATGAGTTGGGAGAGTTCACTGACATAAATATCATCTTATTCATCTTGGCTGCATACTCCACCTCTCATGTACAAAAACTGAGACAGTCTCACAAGTATGTATTGAATACAAACCTGCACACTTTTTGCTTCCAGTGTCCATTACCATTACAACTGCAAGTATTCTGACCAACCACCCATCTTTTTAGCTCAAATATAACAAAAAACTGAACAAAACCACTTTTTTCTGTGAGGAATACAGTTCAGAGATCTAAGTTTTTCCTCCTATGTCCTTTCAAAAAAAGCTTAAAATACTTTTAATTGTGTGATTTTTGAAATATATTTCCTCTCAAATCCAACTAGAAAGCTCAAAAATAGAATGGCAATATTGCTTGCTTTACCACCATTAGGTGGCAATTAAAGTTGTAATATAGCTACTGGGAGATTTTTCTAGAGATTTTTTGTATTAATAGATACTGAAAGATTGTGTATTAAATTAAAAACCATTAAAATATACAGCATTCCCAATCCTGACAAAATATTATGTCTTTGTGAACTGGACTTAGAATTTTGTGTTTTGGTAGCCACAAACTATATAGATAAACAAAATCAGTTGTGGTCTTCAGCACACTAACAGTATGACAAGGTGGCCACTGTCAGGAATATAAATGTAAGATAAACTAAAGAGAAGGAAAACAAATAGCAAATAAGCATGCAGAATGACGTTCTGGGCTAAAGAAGGTGAACTGATAAACCTTGAACCAATGTCAGAAGGCCAGAGAATATCAGAGCACACCATCAGCTGTCAGGCCCACAGAATCCTTTATTCTTCTACAGAAGAGGGTGGGTTCCATTCCTTTTTAAGCTGTGCAGCTCCCCAACATGGAGACATAGGAGTGAAATGGAGATAACAAGCTAAAAGACAGCACTTCAGCAGATGATAGCTCAGAATAAATGAAAGCATAGCTGGTAGCCACAAAATGAAAGAGGCCTGCACTTCTGCACTACCCTGATACAGAGGAACCTAAGAAGCTTCATTTAAAGTCCTTTTCCTACATATTTGTCCTTAAATGGGAATAGTATCAAAATAGCAGAAAACAAACTCTAAAGTTGAAAGAAACTGTCCTCAGGCATTATGTTTTTCAGTATGAAAAACCTCCAGAATGACCAGCTGCTGAGAGGTTTTCCTTAGTAATGTGGCTATTATTACATTGAATATTCATACCTATTATTGAACTTCCATGTACTGCTAATACACAGTATCTTCTGAATACATCTGTAGGCTGAGTAACTGAGATACAGAGCACTTATTAATTACACCACTGCCATTGAGGAGGTAAAAGACTCAACTGATACCAGCTCTAAAAACATACTAGAGAATCATTTCCATAAGATGCCTTAAAAAAATTTCCAAAATGTCAGACCTTAGGGCAAGTGCTTGCCCTCTACATATATGTAAAATCCCAATTCTCCCTCTTTTGAATACTTTACATTTACAACAGCTTTGTTGGATTGTGCAAGAAATACAGGACTGTAAACAGAAATTTTATCATTTTGTTCACTAAAGTAATAAAACTGTATACTGACAGGAGTATTTGTCAAACATTATGTCATAGAGAAACCTAGTTTTAGTTTAAATGCAAACGATTGCCTATTATGAAATGAGAGCACACTGAATTAGTCATTTCCATTAAATCTATGAAGTAGAATTGCCTAGCAACCAAGAAAATTAATTCAGAGACTAAAATAAACACTGTGATACTGACAGAGCAACTGCTATTCTACCTCAATAACCATAAAGACACCAAGAAAAGAGGTATTTTCTTAATTCTACCAAGCAAAGGTAAAACAAACAATTTCATAAAATGAGTCATAATGGACAAAGAATAAAAACAAAGAGTCAAAGCAACTGCACACAGCAAATGCAAATAATTACGCTATTTTTACATAACAACATTGAAATTAAAAAAAAATTGAAAGTTTTTCATATTCCAACAAGGGTGAATGAATTGTTGTGGAAGTTTCTAACATGTTTACCCCCTCACAAAGGAGAAATTTGTTTCATTATGTTAATTCTATGCAAATGTTCTATATTTTAGAACTTACTAGTTTAACTTATTAAAGAATTTATGACTGTGCTTACCTGAAAAAATTCTGCATCATTACTACCTACTTCTACTCCCAGACAAATTATTCTTAATCACACTTCGGTAGGAAAACTTTTAAATTATACAGTTTATCACACTGAGATGGTTATGAAAAAAAAAATCAAAACATTAACAGATTAAGGACAGTGAGGATGAGTGCAATAATTTAGTTTAATGACTGCTACATATTGCTTGTTACATCTGGGCCATTGTGTAATTCATTGTCCCTGAAGGACCACAAAAAGCCTAGTAAAATTTTCCCTTTAGAAATAAAACAACCACAATTCTGTAACAACATTGTAGTCTATCACCTTGTCAGGGTATTAGATTAGAGGAATGGTCACAGATCAGGGATTCTGGGGTGGCAGTACTTTTGTACCTCCATCAGGAGACAGTCCATCTTTCCAGCCTGAGACACAGAGTTAGTATGGAGTCAAAAAAAACCAAAAAAAAGATCAGGAGTGATTTAGGCAAGATTAACACAAAGGAGAAAAAATATACCCCAGAGGATATGACAAGACAGCAACTGCAGCAGCTACATCAAATCTAGCTGAGTCTACATTAAAAGATAATAATAAAAATAAAACAGTAAAAGGTATAAATCAAGACAGACAAGCAGGAATAACTGTGCATTAGGAGGTAACTTCCCAGGCAGGGACACAGCTAGTCTGCTCTGAGGAAAGTGTATTTCAGCTCTTTGGTTGTGTGTAATACTCAAAAAACACACCCACCACCAGCTACAGGTTCTTTAAAGTATTGAAATACACATATTACAATCACTAAATCCAGTTCAGTGGTGTCCAAACTGGATTTTAAAAGTTCGTACTGTGAATAATTATGTAATAAAGTAAATGTACTCATCTAGAAGGGGATATGGCATGTAATAAAGGAAGGATATGTGCTGGAAGGACAGACAATACAGATGGCATAGATATATAACAGATCAAAATGAAAAAATATTAACAGCAAAAGTCCCCATTAGATAAATGCAGCCATAAAGCAGATAAAAGAGCCCAAATGTCCTTAACAGGTTCCCCTGTGTCTTAAATATTTGATGAATGTACCAGATGGGGAGGGGGAGAAAAATATCTTGTCTGAACCACAAGCATAAACACAGCTGACCTAAAAGACCTACCCACCACTAGGTTATAATTACTCCAGTGTATTCACTAGTGAACAATGTTCATAAATCTAGAATAATTTGGAGAAATTGAAAGACAACATCTTTGAGAAATGGTAGCCTCCATATGCTGCCAAACAGCTGGAACTAATTTTCATTTTCTGGCCTTTGTGCCACATGTCATGGGTGTGGTGAAGTATACTTTTTTTACTGAATTCTTAAGATCATCATAGTGATGAGCATAATTTTTTATTAATTTTATCTATATTAATAAAGTGGTATCATAAAAACAGAAGATACACAAATTCTACACATAGCTGAAAATAGTACCTTTTTTCCCTTTAAAGTTTTTAATAGCACAGTTCATATGGTAAAAATCTCAGAAAAAAAATGCATAGTACTCAGACTAGACATTGTCAGAGTCCAGAACCTTTTAATAAAAGAAAACCTTGTAAAAGATGTCCAGTTCAGAGGGATTTATTAAATCTTCCCCAGTCTACCCAAAAATACAGGCAAATAACCAACTTACTGGTCCAGACATACATTCAAAGATCATTTATATTTTGTTACAAGAGGACAGCAAGAGAGAAAACACCAGTGTTAGTCTTGTACTAGAAGCAAGAATTTAATGAAAATAAACTCCTGGATAATCTTAGAAAGCAGACCATGACCATGTTGCAGTAAAAAAGGTAAAAAGAAGGTCACCAGTAGCCTGCCTTGGGAAAAATTCCATCTGCACAGTAAATTTGACGATCATCTTGGCTTAAGTATGTGAACAGAACATGCAGCAAAATTGTTCAATACCACTAGAACATCCAGTATACCCTGTCCACGAGTAAATCCAAATTCTACTAATTCAAAAGAACACTACAAACAAAAAACCTTTTTAAAAAAAGGCATCTAAGAAGAATATTATTTTTTCAAAAACTGCAGACAGCCACAGGAGACCCGAAGCATATTAATCACTGTAATACCATGTGATACAAACAAAAAAACCCTCAGCTGATAAGCAAACTGCATTCAACCTTCCTTCCAGTTTCCCCTCAAACCCTTTTAAATTGCATCATCATGTCTTCTCACAGATATCCTGCCAAAAACCTGACAGCAACATGCAAATTTCTCCATGGCATTGTTAGGTCTTAATCTTAGACATTAATATGCTTCCTTTCTGCTTATATTGGCATAAAAGCAATGGGATTACCCACAGTGCATGGCATCAAAGATGTATATTTAAATGCACAGAATATTCTTAGTTGGAAGGGAACCACAAGGACCATCAAGTTCAATTCTTAAGTAAATGGCCCATACAGGGATTGAACCACAACCTCAGTGATTGTCTTTGCAAAATCAGAGCTTTGCTCATTGATTTTTGAGTTTTACAGATTTACTGATGTCTGTAATTTTTGGAAGTAATCAAGAGCCATATATGCACTTACAAGCAAATCTTAGTCTTTTCTACAACATTGGTAGGCAGTGTGGATAAAAGGGGTCCTTAATGCTCTATCAGAACTATGAATTTTCCAGCAAAATGTATGCATTTGGTAGCAAATATGTCAAGACTAAATAGTAGACACGTTTTGTGACTCAGAGGAGTAGATGTCAAGCTGAATATGAGCACCTGGAAAACAAGACACTCTTTCATTTTAATCTAGTTCAGCCATCTAGTTAAGTAACGTGGCAATAAGGCACCTGACTAGCATGAGAACTGCAAAGAGAACCTGCAGGTGTTTCCAAGGAACTGCCATCTTCCTACTAAGAGGAAAGGTGGGGGAGATCATGGTTATGTTTATTTATAATGTCAAAAGTGTACGTTGGTCAGAAGCAGTGTGTCAGTAAAAAATTAGAAGGCTGAGAAATTCTCTGAAGATAACTGTGCTGCTGTATTGAAATACCACAACAAATAGGAAAAGCATTTTATATATCTAATAGACTAATTCACAATAAAGTAAATCACTGTATTTGCGACAATCAGCCAGAAATGTGAATTCCTTTTCTATAAGGGACTGGTTTATCAACAAATAATGAACAAAGGCAAACCATTTTAAGCAGGAAGCATTTTACTAAAGCTACTCAGTTTAAAAATCAATAACACAACGTTCAATAATATAATTGAATACCTTCATGACCAACACAGTGGCTAGTGGTCAATGGTCCCTTTCTCAAGGCATTTTCAGACACTTACTTTCATCCTCAGTTATGCATATTGAGTTACTATTTACAATGACTTATCACCCCGTTACCCCCATAAATTCAAGTACATGTTCTTTATTGGTTATAATGTTTTTGAAAAACACTATCTTTTTAGAGTTTATAAGTTCTTTCACATTATTGCAGATTTCAAAATATTATTTTATTTTACTATCATCATCATCATTATCAGTAAAATTAAAAATTATTTCACGGACATCTGGTCAGTTAAGGTTTTCCTCAATGGACTAATCCAGCAGACAGAGAGGCTGTATTTGGGCTCACTACACCCAGTATCAGATACTGCATCCTCTCCTATTGCAGCTGCCTGGCCTGTTTAACACTGTACTCAGGTAAGGCACAGAAGCATTTGTCTGGTCCAAGTGACAGCAGCACATTCATCTCAGCCATTCCCCTCCTCCTCCACTGGAGAGGGAGCAAATCAAACGTAAGCATCTCAGAGAACAGATCCCAACTCCAAGTTGTGTCATGAACATAGTAAATAAATTATGCAGGAAAATGTGGCTGCAAATAAATTTTCATCACAGAGGTTGCAGAACAAGCAGACCAGTAAAGAGCAAGGAGTTGCTGAATATATATCACTTAGTACATATAAACTAGGACACATTACGGTTTTTAAGTGGCAAAGGGCAAGGATTAATTTACTGGACAGGTTAAGGTAATTTTACCTGTCTATCACCATTCACTAAAAAAGAAAGCAATCCTCAACTGAATGACTTCACTGTTACTTAGATAACTCACAAATGCTCCCAAAGCATTCATGTTACTGACAGTAACTTTCAGTGCCTCAGAGCCGAAAATCTTTTGAAGGTTGTATGGTGTGAGATGAGTCATAATGGTAAAAGAGACTGGGAACAAACAATGTAGCAGATGGAAGGAGAACACAACAGGGTGTATGTAATAGCTTTCTTCAGGAGAGATGAGACTCAGAGCTTTGTGCCATCCAAGCATAGGGATAAGTACTCGGTTTGGATGGGTTTCCTCATCTCACCCTGCAGTACCAATCAAAACCATGGCATCAGAACCTCAGGATCTACTCCTGAATAAAAATAAGCAAACCTAAATTCTTAGCTGTGGTCAAAGCTCCTCACTTGAGAACTGCAAAGATATACTCCATGCTCTTCCCATGGTTGTTTTGTAAATGCTTTTAAACAGATTCACATTTTGCCAGGTGCTTACAATTGCGTGTATCTTAATAGAGTAAGAGATGATTTGGTAGGAAAGCAGGGGGTGGGAGGCTTTGACAAACTACATAAAGAAAGCTGAAGTGATTCACCAGTAGCAGAGGGTGCCACTACACTGTGGAGCCTCCTACACTGGCTACATCACCTTGCTAAGCAAGGGGGTGCAATACCAACTTCCTTCACCAGAAACTAGGCCAACAGGTCAATTGTGATAACTCTTTCCACATATGTGAAGTGATATACTTTCCTTTTCCAACTAACAGAATCTTTCCTACCTCTCATCACTTTAAGATAAAACCAGACTTACTCTCCCTTTGCCCTCACCTGTAGCCTCAAATAGCTAGAAGCTGCCCACAGCTGCAATATTAGAATAGTAATTTTATGGTGTTATTAGTAGCCATGAACATAGTTGCTGCTTTAGCTGGGGAGAAAACGTGCTTAAAATAAATGTTCACTATTTTAAAAACATCATTAAGATGTATGTTTCTATTAACTTATGTAAAACCTAAATGTTCTTTCAACTCTAATATTGTCTTCCATCATAGTTTAGTGGTGGACTTGGCAGTGCTAGGTTTATGGTTGCTCCTGATGACCTCAGAGGTCTGTTTTGACATAAATGATCATATGATTCCCCTATTACCATATCAATTTCAGTCTTCTGAAGCCCTCCAAAGGTATTTCAAATTCTACTGCTTATTCCTTTCTTCTTCCGTTCATATTGCCTGTCTTGAACCTCTATCAGCACAATCATCAATCATCTCAACATTTTTTTCATTGTGCCTTAGTGCAGAGCAATCCCTGCCTAATCACTTAGCTATGCTGCTACTCTCTTCCTTCAAATTCCTCCTTAACGTCCAATTTTGCCTGGATAAAGTCATTCTTCTGCAACCTGAGAAGTAGGATGTGACCAGCTATGACTTAATTAATAAACATCCAGCACTTGTCATCTTCTATTACATGTTCCCAGAAGAGATTTTAAAATGCTGCAGAATTTAATTTCCATGTCTTCCAGGCATGGAAAAGTAAAAGCAAAAGAAAAGAAAATGCTTCTACATAAAAATGAAAAGCAGAACAACAATCAAAAAGAGCTACTTTTTTTTTCCCTTTTTCTTTTTTTTAAGAGGAATTTTTAAAAAAATCTGCACTCTTGGGGTACAAATAGGAAGATACCGACAAGCGAGGGGAAAAAATATTTTTGCCTTACGTTCTTTTAAAATTAGGGCAGTAGAACCTTTCTCCAAATCTCATACACCAAAAGTGTAGCAAATGCATTTTTGTTGGTCTAGTTTTGTACCAGAACCTCAGCAAATGCACTGCTCAATTCAAAAATTGATAGTAAATTTATTGTGACATTCCAATGCTGAATAATGTGGAAGAAAAATGAAACTTTCACTATGTGAACCAAATAAAAAAATCCTCAGAAAGTGTCCAAGTGCAAATGTCAGGTGCATTGTAAGTGTAAAAAGAAGAGTAATGCTTGCATTTCAGCAACTGTTATTTGGAAAAATGTTCCAGATGGCTGAAGTATAAATTTTGGAAGGAGTACTGAACTCCTACATAACTAGTAAGAAGGAGATGAAAATTTTAGAGGGGAAAAAAAGTAAAAGATAAAAATTAGCCTTCTTGAGACTAATGTATTGAAGTATAAGAGTTACCATGGACAAGCTAAGAGAATACATAAGCCATTTTTTTGTGTCAGTGGTGTTCCTTCACAAGACCCTAGAGCACACATACACAACAGTTCCCAGTTTTGTTAATTCCTACTTGGTGTATATCTTTGACCCTCTCAATTTTGATGTTCTGAGTTTGATCCCTCTGCAGCTGAGAAAATGACAAGACTTATTCCTCATTCCTTGCACAGTGGAACTGAAGGCTCTCTAACTCCCCACTCCCACATGAGAAAGATTTGTGCCAACACATCAATGTGGGACTTGCTGCCTGTCTCAGAAATTGGCCATGTGATAAGATATTAGCAGGAATTTTGCATTTTACTCACTCGAATTGGCTGAAAATTCTCCTG
This sequence comes from Haemorhous mexicanus, assembly GCF_027477595.1. Classification (NCBI taxonomy): domain Eukaryota; kingdom Metazoa; phylum Chordata; class Aves; order Passeriformes; family Fringillidae; genus Haemorhous; species Haemorhous mexicanus. Next base: position 41,797,808 of record NC_082344.1, read on the forward strand.
AAACAGAATTGCCAAACAGCATATTAGCTAATAAAGTATTTCATATAAGATTAATATTCACCTTTGCCTTTTTTACATTCTGTTTTTTAATGGCTACCAGCTGCCTATATTTTTCATGGGTTTTAAAAAATCATATGCAGTGTTTAAAATATGAGGCAAAACAGCCCAAAAACATGGGGGGTTTTTTATCATTTTCTGCTCAGTTCTCCAAATAAAACTACTGGGAGGAAATAGCATACTCTCACCTAAGTATATGGAGAGAAAAAATAGGTAAAAACTATTTTATCAAGTAAGCAAACATCATGATTATGTGAGGCCAGCAGCATTTCCTCCATTCTTCCATGTTGAATTTTAGTGCAGGCTACTTAAAATGGGTTACAAAGTCACCTTGCCAAACTGTTTAAGGTACTTACCAGAAATGACTGCACAGACACAATATAAAGTGAAAATAATTTGTATATTAGGTATAACAATCTCTCAATCCTTCTCTATAAGGAACCTAAGAAATCAGCTAAATCAAATTTCATTTTGCTACCTCTAGAGTATTGTCCTTCCTATTTCCTATTTTTTGGAGTAATTGGAAACCCAGAATAGCCCCTTTTCTCCAAAGGTGAGCCTTTACTTTCACAAGATGTCAAAAAAGTTTTTTATAAATTCATATTGCTATTTTGATACAGTATTTTTTCACTAATTAGTGTAAATCAATAATTTAAAATACATTCAACACTTTTTTCCCAAGCATTTACATCTCCTATGAAAAATCTTTTTATTATAGCTTATTTATGAAATTGACATCCAAGTGTCAAAATAACCATGAAGACTTAAATTTTCACACATTGAATTGAGGATTCAATCTGCCTTGGGGCAGTTGGAATGGTTTTTGCCCTGAAAGAGTGTATATAAAATCATAATTACGTCCTATTAATGCTGGATTTTCATGCCTAGGTCTAGTATAATGTTGAGCCTGTAAGAAATACAAAGTTTTCTACTATTAACAGAGACATTCAATGTTAAAGATTAAATAAGCAAGCAAGACTAAATTTATTTACATCATTATCTTAGAATAAAAGCCTAATATGTTGAATAATAACATATTCCAATTACAGCTCCACGAGTCAGTGCTCCTTATATAAGAATATTAAGTAAGGTAGCCTGTAGTTACTGCATAAAGGAGAATAACTCTTACAGCATTAGAACAATTAACTTCAAATTCATATTCACTGTTATTGCCTTTTTCTTTAATAAACCATATTGATTAACTACTAAGGAGTATTAAGCAGGAAATACAGTGAGATAGTTTGCCAGATGCTAAAATTTATTTCCATATTTAGCATTGATTACAAAGGAAATTTATTTACTCTGTTAGTGACTTTGTTAAGTGAGTATTTTATCTGATATTCTTATTATAACACACATACCTGTAAGGACAGGAAACAATAAACATGATAAAAGTTAAGACCATTCTACTCTGAAGCAACTTGCAAAAATCCAGTTTGAACACAAGCTTGGGAACTAAGTCTACTAAGTTGAAAACATATTCCCAAAGTAAATAGAGCTTGACCTCTGCTCACCATGTTTTCTTTAAGAATCAAGCTCTACAAATCCAGATTTGTATGAAGAACATCAGCCAGCAAATGTCCTTTAGTTGCTACTCATAAGGCCAAATTTAAACACTATGTCCAAGTTCCTTTTGAATGCTAACAACATAAAAAGGATCTAACTGAAGATACAAGGCTGTCACTCAGTGTGGCATTTACTCTAAAGAACAAAAAATAACTGCTCTGCTTTATTTACAAGTATTGTCACCAAACAAAATCAAAGTGCAAAATACTGGGATTTCCTCACTCTTATTTTAACCAACTTTGCAACAACAGTCAAAAAAGAAGGAAAATTCTTCTCTCCTAGAGGTAAATAAAAAGATTTAGAAGACTAACTTAGAAAGGTTGTCAGCAGTGTTTGGACTGTTCAGCTGTTGGTATTTCTTAATAGGAAATAAAACACATAATTTCATTCATAATTTTAATTTCATTTCACTACTCTGTACTATCCTACTAAGTCAGTCTGCCATTTTCCAAAAAGTACTGAAGTAAGAGGATACAATTTACCCTCTCAAGGCTGAAGAAGCAGAGTCTGTGTGTCCATTTTACTGATAGCATCCTGGTCTCCTTATGATTTTCTTCCAAAACTCCGCTTAAAGCTGTCCTTTACTGCTATGCTGTGACAACAAATGAAAAACTCTGATAATAGGCTGCAGATCCACTTATATTGCTAATGCAGGCCAAACATTCTTTTCTGGCATTCAATCCTTTCTACTCACAATAACACTAGATTTTTTTTTTGCTATCCTACTGGTGAAATCTTAACTGCATTAGGTGTACTACAGCCAAGAGAACTTATGTAAAATTAGGTTCTCCCTCCTATTTGCTGCTCTACAAACACATGATGCTCCATTCATTCCCAAGAGTTTATTTTATGTAGGAATTCAAACTGCAAAATGCAGTTATGGGTGAATCATTTAAAAAGTCAAGTTCATCTTCCATGTAGTGCAAATGGTATGATTTACTGTGCTCCAGAACATTTCTCTTTTTTTCTGAAACAGATTGTGGAGAGAATTATCTATCACTCCCCTGTACCAAGTTCCTTACAGTGCAAAAAATTACCGTGCCTGCCCTCTGAAAAGTTCTTTATTGGGATGAATAACTGGGGCTGGGGACACCATTGCAGTCTTAGTGTTATCTCAGAGAGAAGACCTGAAATGCAGGAACTGGAAATACACCTTTCTCCACATCATAAAGCTATCAGTTTGACATCATTGTCTTTCAAACACTGACAGCTGAGACCTACCACTGCCACATGCAATTTATGCATGAGGTTTTCAAAATTAGCCTGCATCCATAAAGACATCAGTGAAATTTCTGCCTTTTAGTGGACCTGATATTTTTTGGAAAATAAACCCAGTTTAGTTACCCTGGGTTTTCCAGACAGCAAATCTGCAGTCAAATGTCTTAGTATGTTAGAAGTCTAGGATGTAGCATAATGTAAGTGTTACAGAAATTGTGAATGAGTTGATATTTCTGATATGTTATCACTTTTTACCTTCTAGAATATATTTTAGTGTTAATTTACTTCACATTTGAGACAGACTTCCTACACACTTTCAGTTCTTGGACAGCTAGTGATAATTGCAGAGCAAATACCTTTGAAACCTCCTTCCCAAACTTTACTGAGTTCCTAGCAAAGGAAATGGGATACCAAGGGGAAGAAAACAGGGTGGAGGAGGCACAACAAGTCTTCCAGTACTTTAAACCAGGAAATTTATAAATAGAAATTATTATTGGTTTCAATTTTTACAGCCTTATACTTGAAAACTGCTGGACAACAGCCTTATCTCATTTAACCATATTAAAGGTAGTGATGCCAGTATGAAAACACACTTTCTGCATCCAATAGAAAAAAAATGGGGAGGGGAGAAGATGAACCTTACTTTGAAGTGAGTTTCTAATAATTCATTACTTTCAGACAAAAAAAAAATAAATGGAATGTATTTCCCTGTTTATAATTTTCCAAGATACAGACATAAAGAAATCATAAGTATTAAACATTAGCATGTTGAGAGACTGTGGCAAAAGGTCATTATTTGGAGCCACTGTGTTAAGAATTATGTTTGCACTTAATTATATCTTATTTGATAAAATTCTCAGAAATAAAAAGACTTCCAAATCTGCTAGAGCTATCTTGCTCGTGTTTCTGAAACGCATCAATATGAAGTTATTCCCTTCCATCATGGCTGCTAGCAAGACGTAATGCTGTTCAGTGGGAGGTTCAAAGCATCTGCTGTGAAAAGCACAGGAGCTGATAAGCACTGACAATTTATACTCCCATTGATTTTGTATAAATCAGAAAAGAGAAAGAAAGAAACATTTTCACTCGAGAGGGCAGGAGGATGAAAAGTAGAAAATATGAATTACCATATATCTGGAGCACTACAATTAGCAAAATTGGTCTGGATGACCTGGAACTATCCTGTGGATATCAATTAAATACAGAGTAGAAAGATCACACTAAATGAAAGCAAAAAGACCCCAGAAACTGTGAAAGAGAGCTATCATGTCATACTAGTACCAGTCAATATTTTTCAAATGCAAAATGCAAAACTTAAGGAGATCCAGGATTTCATAATCATCCCTATACTTCCCTATCATACAGTCAAGCACCTCCAAAAATTCAAAACAGAAAATATTTTTTGATTTTCCTCCTGAATTGCAAATTTTCTTGAAACTCCAAATATATTCTAGAAGTTGTTATAACCCAACAAGGGAACATGACATCTTGAAATGACAAGTTCACAGGTGTGGTGACAGAAATTAAGCAGCATCCCCCTTCACACCAATAAGGAAAAATACATATGATTTGTGAGCTCTTAACATTCTTGTGCCACTGTCTGTGGTGACAGCTGGGTACCACTAAAGGGGAAAAAGGCTGAACACATGGCATTTTAAATAGGGGTGGGGGTTAGTAGTGTTAGCTGTTGTAATCACACTATTAATCACACCATTTTGAGTGGCTATTGGTCATTCAACTGCTTATCATACGAACAATGAGGACACAGTTTATCAATAACAAATTCTTTCAATATACAAAAAATATTCAATTTTTTCACTGTGGCTTTTTTTTTCCCTGTGGTTTTTTTTTACCCCCTCTCCCTAATAAGAATTTAGGGATTTTGAATTTCACACTGTTTCTTCAGGCAACATCATTTGGTAGCAATGACGTATTTTGATTTCTTGGTCACACAGTTCAATTTACTAGTTTTAAGAAGCAAAAGAATGCATTTCAGAATTTTTAAAAAAGCATCTGTTCTATTTCTAAGTGTAAAGCACCCTAAACAATTTGAATCATAGAGTAAAAGTATTGATTTTTACCTTCAGGAAGAAAAACCACACCAAAACAAAACAGAAAAACTGACCTGTCTGTACTTTCCTATTCTATCTTTCATTTACAAATAATAAAATTCAACTGAAGAAACTGCTGTAATCAAGTACTGATGTATTTATTTATAAAAATAAGTATGTATACACATGGAGCACACATATCCTCTTTTAATGTTGTCATGACTATATACTGTGCATCTAGATCAAGTCAAGACCATAGACAATTCAAAGCTGCATTCTGTCTAAATGGGTCACTTATAATGAGAAAGCACGACATTAACATGTAGGAAGCAGATTGATCAGGGAGCAGAAAAACAGAATATGGCATCAGTGGAGAAAAATATGCCTTTACAGGCAATTAATGCTAAAATATTTGGCAACTTCCTATATCCTCCTCAAAGAATGGAAGTGAATTAAAAAAATGTAAAATGAAAGGAATGAAAATTTAACATAGCAAATATTCACTAGGATTACCCTTTGTGCTTGCAGTAAAGAAAAATTAAAAAAGCCTTGGTTCCTTTCAGTACTGTTATTTCTCTTGCACAGAATAACACTTAAGTGAAAAGACTGAAAACACTGTGTCTCCCAAAGATCCACACATTAATTAATTGTCCACAGTCACTTTAAATTGGATTTTTAAGTGCTAACATATCCCATAACATTCAGTTGTTTTCGTTCAGAAGCCGTGGAACAGAAATGCTCTGAACATGCTGTGTACATCTTGCTAAAGCAATTTCAGCTGCAGCCTGCAAAATTAATGTCTGCAAATCTATGCCATGCAAATATTGGAACGATAGCAAATCTGCTGCAACACATTACAAAACCAAAGTGGCAAAAAGGCAGAGGGAAATTGCAATACTGCCTAATACATACAAAATATACCCCAGGTCTTTGTTCAGTCTGGATTCTCATTCAAGGTGTAAATACTGGTTACAATGTTAGATATCCAACTGCAATCAGCTCCAAATATTGTGTGAGTAGCTCTCTCATAGTTCACACTAGACTCCCTTGACCCAGCTAGACAAGCGTGAAAACGTGAAATAAATGAACATTAACAAAGGCTGGTCTGGAAAGCAGGCTGCATTAAATGCTCGCAACATTATTCTTATAGATGCAAAATTTGCTACCTAGATTCTTTTTATACTAGGTATCAGCTGACAGTCACTCTTTTAATGCTATGTGCTCCTGCAGAGAGAAAAATTAAGTAAATAATATGAAAATAATATGTCTTTCCCCATCTGCCACATACAGATATCTATTCCCCAACCTTACAGCATGCTGCTAAGGCAAATAAAGAACAGCAAAATAATTATCTCCATGCAAAGAAAAAGCAATTTTAACACAATACCTTTCTGTGTTTGCCCCTCTTCCATATTCTCTTCCATGGCTACCTTTCTTCACTAGAAACAGCTACAGAGAATTAATCAAAAGCTTCAGTCAGATGTAGGAAAAAGTGTGGATTTTTTTTTCCCAGGGAAGCTCCAACAGCAGAGGCTTAGGCAAGTCCTCAGAGCTTAGCTAAGGCTCCCTCACTCTCCTTGTTTGCTTGGAGACAGGCTGTCAAGTGTAATTTCATTCAAATTACTCTTCCGTGAAGATTATCAATTTTTCTTCTCAAAGCTGCCCATTGTGTACCACTGTAAGCAGGTATTCAAATGAACAGCCTGTGAATTTTGGGGGGAAATTTGGTCTGAGCCCTTATAGCAATGACACCGATTCATAAGCCTCACTTTGCATATAAAATGGAGTAAAGAAATCGAGGTTTGTATTGAAATCTGTGTTTAAATTGGAAACAGGCTGTACTGAAAACAGATGGAGGAGTGTCCTCCTAAGGGGAAGCAGACCACCAACCCATAATTCCCCCTATTTGCTACTGAAGTGGGAAAGCCCAAATGCCTGTGGGTTCTTTATGCTGTATTACTTGTCTTTCTCTCTCTCTCTCTCTCTCTCTCTCTCTCTCTCTCTCTCTCCCCCCGCCTCTCCCCCTCCTCCTGTATCAGCACATTTAAGAATAAAATGACTCTTCATTTCTCTTCTTCTCATATATCTGTATCATCAGGAACTAACAACGAATGAACACTATTGCCCTTACAGTCTTCTAAGAAACATCTTTATAGCAATACAATTTTGTGCATATGTATATGTGTTTACACACACAAGCACAATTCAACACAAGACATTAATCACTGCAAATTCTCTGCTCTGTACACATCCTCATTGTCACAGTAAACAGGAACTTAGTGGCAGTTCAGAGGTTTAAAGCAGTTCTTGCATCAATTCTTTTTCTGATTCCTCATATCTCAAATTAGCTTTCTTCAAAGCTCTTTCAAAATAACTGGATCTTAAAATGGTGAAGCACCACATGTGGGTATGTACACGAGGAAGCACATACAGACACATACACTGCTAGGAGTTTGCTCTGGAAAAACATAGGTTAAATACACTGTGAGGGCACCTACTAATTTGGGGAGCTCTGCAGTCTGATTTGGAATGCAAATTGGACGCTGCAGTCTAGCAATAAATTAGCATTTTTGTACCTTTGTCTAGAGAGTAATATCTCATCATTTTAAGACTTTCATTTCACCAAAAGTGCAAACTGAACACAATTCCAATTTTTTTTTGCAGGTTTAACTTCTCATCTTTCTGGGGGAAGTGACTAAAACTTAAACAAAAATAAAAACTACTATGGCTGAAAACTCCTATTAACATATGATAAATAGCTCATCCATTTACTTTATGCTATCTAAATACATTGGCTTAGTTCTGCCTTCTCAGCCACTAAAAAAAAAAAAAAAAAAGGTTGTTTACTTTGCCTGGTTGGGTTTTGTTCGGGGTTTTGTTTAGGGAGGGGTTTTTTGAGGGGGGGTTATTGTTGGTGTTTTTGCTGTTCTTTACCCTGTTTGCATATAAATCTGTTCAAATCTGGTTTGCATCAGAATAATTATCATGCATGAAGTTAAATGCATATATATAATTAAAAACTAAATCATTATTTATAAGTCAACACATTTCCTACCTTTTTTTTTTTTTTTTGTCATTTTAATTCATGTTTCTAGGGCTCCATTATCATTTGCTTTACTTCTCAGATCTAATTGATCATTTAAAAATCAGCACATTGAGAAGGTCTATACATATAGAAGTGCTGCAAACACCATAGGATCTAAGGATCTTCCATCTTTATGAGAATTATTCTTTTAGACAGTTTTTTTAGGAGAGGCATATTTCCTTTAAAACAGTTCTCCTGTGCAAGTCTCCTCTGTTATTCTTTCTCTTCAAAATCTTTTCTTAGATAAGCACTAACAAATCTTCAGATTTCAAAGAAAGTCTGGAAAATATTTTACCTAGGCTGGCAAATTGCTTCTAAGTTGCATTTCTCATCAGCACCAAATATTTGAGATGACCAACATCCTCAACAGGGATGTTTGCAACAATGGAACATATAGGTCACGATGAAACCAAATTACCTTGTTCCTTGAAACAAACATACAAACTTTTTTCAAATACAACAGGAAACAAAAAGAAAAAGGTTGGAAAGATGTAACTGGGAGAAGATACAATAAAGATGGCACAATCTTGAGTGACATAAAAAGGTCAGGAAGAAACAACGTGCTCAATAAAGGCACAGGACTGCAAAGAAAGCAGGCCCAGAAGTAAACAAAGGCATATACATACAACATGTGTTTAAGTTGTGGAAACTTGTTGTAACAGGCTGTTTTAGAGGGGGAAAAGAACCCAACAAAATAACAAGGATAATCTGAATCACAAGGATTCATGGATATGAAATCACTGAGCTCCAAATTACTGGGGAGTAGAGGAATATTTTGTGAAAAAGTTTTTGCCATTTCCTATACTACTTCCAAGGCAGAATGCTTTTGGCACAAATAAATGAGATGTTGAGCTGAATGAATCCTTGATCTACTTCCCACTATGGTCATTTTCACATCAGGTTCACACAAGCCTTAATTTTAATGACAGGATTTTCAACTTCCTAAAAAGACTACTACACTCATATGACAAAGGTTAAGATGAAATCACTGCAATTGATGAAACAAAGTGTAACATTGACAAAAAATGGCTTGAAGTTTTAGCCCCACCACTACAATACTCTATTTTTCATTGTAAATATTATTGTTATGAAGATGCTGACAGCTCCTCCTGTTAAATAGCAACTCCTCCAAACTATGTCAGTGCCAAAGCTCCTTCTTCAGAGAACTCTGCTTAGTTTTTGGGGCTATTAACTGGTCATCCACAGAGCTTGTGTGAGAGTGAGCAACAAAGAGAATGTGAAAGAGATTTCATGTAAGCTTCTTTCATATTTAACTGCACTTTATTAGCAAGGTTGAACCATAAATCTGCCTCCTGAATGTTTCTTTAGAACTGTTCCAAGGACCTTTTAAGATTAAATTATGAATAGATGCTAATCCTAAAGCCAAAGAACAGAAAAGCTCTGCAAGTCTTACATAGAATAACAAACCAAAGCAGAAAATGCCAACTGTAGGTGACTTTCTAAGCAGCAGCTACAGAGGCCTTCTTTCTTCAGCATACTGGGAAACATATTTACCACCAGTGATACATAAGCTGCTTTAAAACTGTTCAGAGAAACTACACAAGCTTCTGTTTCTGGAAACACTTCTAGCAGAGAAAAGAGCTACGTTAGTGGGAACTGCATTCGACTGCCTAAAATTCCCTTTTAATGTGAAATGAGATTATTGATGCAAGTGATCTTTGGACAACCATGCCAATTGTAAGGCAAGGCAAGGCAAGACAGAACATCCAACTGTATAATGAGACTAAATAAACAGTTAATCAAGAGAATAATTGGAAGCTGATGACATTAAGGGATCCCCTGGTGTCCATTATGATATTATAAAATGTAGCTGAGCACTTACAGCTTTAAACAGCATGACAAACACCTGACTTTTACTCCCAGTTTTGTATGGCCTTCAAATCAGTTTACCATTCCATCCTTCAGTCCTATCGATTTTCAACTACATAATAATAATGTTGTGGTGCAGTGATGTCTTGATCATGACAACATAATAAACTTGATTATGAATACATAATTTAAAAGCACAAAATTATTTATGTTGCTAATACTACTACCTCAATAACCAAGCAAGAAAAATCAAGAGCCAGCTCAGATTACTTCAGCTATCTTGCCTCTGACTATAGGAGGAAGTTGTGATGGATATGGGGAGTGAAGCAATACGTGTTCTTTGTGCTTCGAGGGAATTCAATTTGGACAAATGCCAGTCAGGTCCCACAGACAGACTGCCCTTCATCAGTTGGAGTGGTGTGCAGTTCACTCCTGGAAAGCATGCTCTGGTTTCATTATATGAAAAATTATAATGCATATATAAAAACGTTTATGAAAACATAAATTATAAAAACAATTTATGTTCTTAGAGAATATTCTATGATGCAAAAAATACAGTAGGTGAGGAAAAGTGGGACTTACATTTTAAAAGTTCACTCCTAAATTGACCTAAACACTAATGTAGATGCACAGGTAGTAATTATTTAATGTAAATTGGGCAGCAGATTATAGAAATCTGGAAAACACACACAGAAGAATTAAAATGGATGCTCCAATTTTCTATTTAGAGTGCTCCACAATTTATATTTTTTATTTAAAATAGAAATCTAACTATAAAATAATTGCACGTCATATTTTGTCTTTGGAATATCCCAACTGAGGGATGTTGAAGGAAGCATTGGGAAACTTTAAGACTTCCAAAATGTCTCTAAATGTCTGCTCTGGGATGTATATTTCATATCTACAACTCCATGAGATACTTACAGAATAATAAAACAAGAGCACATGGCCCTGAGTTTAACTCTTAGCAGACACTTACACAAGTGTCCAGGGAAAGGAGAAATGCCTAATGACATGAAAATTATCAGAATTAGTGGGGAAATTGAATGTTAAGAGAGGAAGGAAGAAAGTAAAAGGCAAAATGCAACGTTAGCAGAATATTATTGCTTACTCCATTGATGGGATTTGTATAGTTCCACTAATTCCCAATAATTATTTTTTCTGAGGAAATTACATTCTTCTAGAAGAACAAACTACCAGTTTAAAACTGGCAGCCATCAGGAGATGGCAGGATACAGGCATATAGGCATATAGCCTAAAGAAATTTCAGTACAGGGCTTCACCTGATAGAAATAAGTCTCACTATTTTCTGTGCTCTAGTCTGGATGTTACATGGATGTTACATGGATGTTACATTTGACAGAAGAATAATGGACATCCTTTCCTGGATGACTCTAATTTATTCATATTTCTTTCTGCATTCTTCTATATTCTAACATGTCTACAAACAGAAATTTTATTGAAGAGGAGAGTGAGAAGACAATCTCCTTGCATATAGCCTCATTATGTTTCACGCTAATAAGCACTAACGCCATTATTGTATTTAGAAAATGAACCTCTTTGTGAAGATCTTGTCTGGTTGAAAAATTTCCTTCAATGAGAAGATCTTTCACCACTGCATATGATATCCAGACTTAAAACACAAGAGATAAGAAGTAACCTGCTCAGATCAGTATTCAAATATATATTTCATATACGCTATATCGATCAAGAGGAGAGAGATAAAAAATGATTAACAGTATCTCTGATTCAGAATAGCAATCTTAATGTACTTCCAGACTATTATCTGGAGCTGTTGTATCATCTGTAATTTAAAACCTGCAGTCTGACTGGATATGTTTCATGATTCTTACTGGTTTTACTTTTGAAAGCAAGTAAAATTTTCCACAGTAAAATTAGTTAACAGTCAATATAATTCTTCTAAAATTCTGAAGAACTTCAATCATTTTGATACCTAAGACCAAGAAAATTATGCCTTTTATATCTTGGGATCAAAATTAGTTGTCCATCTTCCCAAAGGAATATGTTACTCATTTGCTAAGGTTTAACTCTGAAAAGATGCTCCTGGTTGTCAGATTGATGAAGAGCAATGAACTGAACATGAGTGCCAGTATAATTGAGGGAGATGCCCAATAATACATTTCTACATGCAGATTTCTAAATGGCTAGATTCTCCACATGGATACTCTAGACCTCAGCAGTAAGCCTATAAATATATTTAAAGCCCAACAACAGATACCTGTTCACATCCCCTTTCAAAACTGGACACCATGACATAAGCACAGTGTTGTGATCATCCAACAGAGTCTTTTTCACCCCAGAGAGTGCTATAGGAAGTGGATATACATCTGTATGAGTATACAGATGTATATTAGATCAAGTGATTATAAAAAGAACATGTCATATGTTGCATACTCAACACATACAGTTCTAGCAGACTCTGTTTTTATCACGTGACTTGGACTGCACTCTTTTCAGAGGTCTTCTCCAATCCAAATCACTGTGATTGTCTTCTAAGATTTCCTACTGGTATAACTATCACTGAAATATTCCACATAGGTTTTGGCACCATCAATGTAAAGCTGGTGCTGAAAACTGGAAGTACTTAAAAACTGGCCACAGGCATGCCTTCAATTTAAAAATGTACAGTGTTAGTATGGTAAATTAAAGAATAAAGGTAAGGGGCACCTACATTATATCAGAATATCTACAAGAAAACAGATCTAATCGGAAGTTTTTAAAGTTAAGTTGATCTTAGTGTAATTTGAAACTAGACATTGGAGAATAGAAATTATATTCAAATTATTTCTTTCAAACACTAGAGAAATTAGCCAAGATTGGATTCTTGGACCCACACACACACACAAAACTAAATCTTAATCTGTATTTTCTTAGCTTAATTGATTTTTAAAATTTATTTATGAAAACTTTATATGTATTTTTAAAATATAAACTTTAATTTAATTAGGTCATAGGATTTCTCTGATTAATACTTGCATTATGTGGGAGTTTGGACTAAATGACCACATTAGACCCTTCTGAGTTTTAATCACTTAATTATTTAAAGCTGTAATCACGTTTGCTGAGAGATTTCACACCTTAATGTGCTCTGAGATTCCCTTGACTTTTGTGGTCTTTGTGCATCAAAGTGCTCATTCAAATATATTCACAATTTTGGGGTCTGATGAACTGAAGAATTATTTACAGCCAAACCCTCTTTTCTCTTCCTTTCCAAGCAGTCTTATGGAGCCAAAAAACTGTGATTAAAAATATTATCCATCCAACATGCAACAACAGTCTGTGTATTTCCCCATGTGCCTCTGTTCCATTGCAGGTTATTGGTCTGTTAAAGTTTTCAAGTTTCTCTTCGGTTCTGTAGGGTTTCTGCCTTGTCTCAAACTTTGAGGAATGTCTGAAAGCACCTTCTGATGATTTCAGAAGGTGTTACATGGTATAGTCCTTCATTTTGACACGGGCTCCTAAGCTAGTAGCTAAGAAGGCAGCTGGGCACAGAAGAATACACAACACACTTATAACATATAATAACTATAACAAGAAAAAGCTAATATAACAGTATAGAAGTAAAGTAAGAGAGGGACTAAAGATAAAAATGCACAGACAAGAATGCTTCAAAACAGTTCTCACTATCAGTCATATCTTGCTCCTACTTAATAGAAACAAAGAGCTTGACCATTTCTATTGGGAAACGCAAGCATCACATAGGATGACTGAATTCATGATCCCTCACTTCTAACACAGTTCACTGTGTGCTAGTGTAAGGGACTAAATTCAAGGCACCATTAAAACACAATTATGTGCAAATCTTACCTTAAGGTTCACTATTTTGTTACCCAAGTCCTGCCTACAAGGTGCAGATGAAGGAGTTGATTTAGGGTTCATGAGGGGCATGTCTATAATTCATCCACTTCTGCTTTTCACTTCAGATTCTACAGTTTCTCCACAAAATCACAACAAATTGCCAAGTTCCTGCATATGTACAGCACACAAAATAAAAACCTATCCAACTGTCTAACTGAAATACCCAAGCTGATTAATTTAAAGTTATCTCTCCATTATTCTAGTTTAGGCATTGGCTTTGTTCATTATTTGACACAAAACAATCTTTGCAGCTAAGACTTTTAGACAACACAAGACATAGGATCAGAATATCTTTTGTTGGAAAGGATCCAAAAGGATCATCAAGTCCATCTCCTGTCCCTGTACATGATAGCCCCAAGACACACTCCATGTGTCTGAGAGTATTGTTCAAATGCCTCTTGAAGTCTGTCAGGTTTGCACTGGGACCACTTCCCTGGGGAGACTGTTCCAGTGCCCAATCATCCTCTGGGTGAACAAACTTTTCCAAATTCCAACCTAAAACGCCTGTGACACAACTTCAGACCATTTCCTCAGGTTCCATCACTGGTTACAAGGAAGTTGCAAACTGCAGTGAGGTCTTCCCTCAGTCTTTTGTTATCTAAGCTGAAAAGAGCAAGTGACCTCAGCTGCTCCTCATAAGGCTTCCCCTCAAGGCCCTTCACCATCTTTGTAGCTCTCCTGTGAATGGTCTCTAAGAGCTTTATACACCTCTCACATCCCAAAACTGCCCCCAGCACTGGAGGCGAGGCTGCCCCAGTGCAGGGAAGAGTGGGACAATCCCCTCCCTCGCCTGGCTGGTGATGCTGTGCCTTGTCCTGCTCCCCAGGACAGGGCTGCCCTCCTGGTTGGTAGGGCACTGCTGACACAGCTTCCACTTGTCATTGATGATGACCCTCAGATGTCTCTCCACGGTGCTGCTCTCCAGCCTCTCATTTCCCAGTTTGTATGAACATCTACAGTTGACACTTCCAACGTGCAGGACCTGGCTTTGCCTTCCTTAAAATCCCAATTTACTAGCATCTGCACACTTAGTACTCTTTCGAGTCCTGAATCCAAGGCATTAATGATGATGTCCCCAGTCTGATGCCACCCTATTCCCTGTAACCCTTTGTGGTGACCCATGAGCCAGTTGTTTATCTGGTGCATTGATGTCCTTATCCAGCTGTGTGCTGGGCATTTTGTCCAGAAGTATCCTGTGAGAGACACTATCAAACACCTTACTGTAATACAAAAATATTGTATCTACTGACTTCCCTTCTTCAATTGGTGGGCTACCTTGTCATAAAAGGATGTCATCAGATTTGATGAGCAGGACTTTCCCCTCATGAACTTGTACTGGCTGTGATGATGATTGCAATGTTTTCCAGTAATGCTCAGGATGATCTCCTCCATGATTTTACCAGGCACTGAAGTGAGACACAGGTATCAGTTACTGTAGATTCTTTGTGTAGATGCCAACTATATTTTTTGCTTACACACTGACTTTTCACCAACTGCATCTATTTCATCCAAGCTCTGAAAGGAACAAGAAAGTAAAAACAAGCCAGAAAAGGGAGACTAACAGTTGAGTGAAAAAAAAAGATAAATAAACAAAAGGCTGACAAAAGGCTGCTGGGTGGGTCCTCCCATTGGCATAGAAAGCATATGATTTATGGAGAATTGTCAAGCTGAAAAATCAGAGATGTTTAATGATTATTATAATGGAAATTTTAGTTGCCTTATTTTTAAAAACTTGAGAGAACACAAATATACAGTTAGTAAAATAATAGAAGTGAGGCTCTGCTTATAACAGTACCAGCAAGCTTTTTACTTCTTACCACACCCCCTAATGAGCACTGCGTGCCTGCCTCTTATAGTTTCAATGCAACAAATGTAAGTAATCTATTTTCTAGTTTCTAAAGAAACTGTTGTGCCAAAGAAAAACCAAAACATTTTTTTTTAAAGAGAAAAATTGCAGACTTCTAACACTGTTCAGATTAGAGATGAAGTACGCCTATATATATATATATATAAATAAATATATGCATGTATGTGTATATGTGTATGTGTATATATATATGTAGATTTGTGACTATAAACACACCCATACACATATATACTCCTATGTAGTTCTATTCAGGTGCAAAGTGTCCAACAAGAGAGACCTTTATGCAATATGCATGTCCCACAACAAAAGGCATGTAAATCATGTCCTGACAGAACATACACTGAGTGTTCCACTGCATCCCTCATCCCACCCCTTTATCATCCCTAGGAAATCAGAGAAAGAGATTTAAAAACCATAACTGAAACTGAGTGTTCAATTACAGGCTAAAAAAGAACAGTTTATAAATATCTTCCATGAGCATTGCTTTAGTGATGCTGGTTCAGTGAACTCCCTGGATCCTGTAATCCCTTTTTTAATCTCTGTTACTTACTTACTGCCTTTGAAAGATTCAAAGCAGCATTCAGTATTCTTATTACAGAGCAACATTACAACAGGACAAGTTGGGGGAAATAAAAATTAGCAAAACATTTTTTCTTTTTTTGAAGCCACACATTTTGGGTGGTATTCAAGCTAAGATTCCATTACAAATTCTAATTGCAATCTCTTAATACAACATAATTAGAGGATCTTCCTAATCTGGAAAACTAAATCACATAAATGGATTACAGATCAGTTTTCAGATGACCAAAAGGAAAAAAAAAAAAGGTTCCCTCAAAGAGTAAAAGCTGTCAGATGGTTAAAACATGGCAAACCAGACCACATTTCCGGAATTATCACTTTTACTCTAACAGAAGTAAACTGATTACTGGTTTAGATATGTTTTAAATATCAGATTTCTCTAAGCCCTCTTTACACTTATTAAAACATACACCCTACGCTGTAGAAATTTTAGCAAATAAAAGTATCACAAACTATTTTTTCCACTAATCCTTGTATAAATATAAATGTAAAGCCAGCACTTACTCTGGTAATGGATTCTCAGGAAGTTTACTAGTCTGTCTCTCAGACTATGGTCCAAATAATGGAAAAATCTGGGCTGAATAAAACCAGCACTTTTTATATATTATTATACTCATGAAAGTTATTCCCCTATTATTTTACCACTAAGAATTCAAGTGTGCATCATGGTAAAATGAACACTCTTCTCTGAACTCTGTAATGCCTTATAATCATGAAGATTGTATTTCTAAATCGATCTGCTAGCAGTGTAGATTATAAGAATGCATATCTACTCCAAAAATTATGTTCTTATCACTTAAAAAAATATTTTGTATACTTAGCACATAAAACCTAAAAGAAGTAATCTCAGATGTTCAAGTGTGAATTAACCATATGCATAATTTTTTGAAGGATATGTTTAATAAAGAACTAACTTGCTATGTGCTTTTTTAATTATCCTGCTCTAACAAGATTTTTTCCTCTTTAAAAATATTTTGTTGATACCTGTAATAATAATAATAAGCATCAAAATATCATATCTTTGTTTCATTTATTTTTAAAGAGAATGAGAAATTTATACATATAAAAATGTAAATATAGTTTTGCCCTAGTGAAGACACTGATGAACTGAGTACATTAATAGAGAAGAAAAACAATCACAGAGGCACTAGATTTCAAAATATACAGCAACACACAGAAAAGCTATGACAAAACAGAGAAAAAACCAGAGCATATAAATAACTGTTTTTCTAAAGTTCATATGGGGAACCCTAAAAATAAGGAAACAGGTTAAAAAAGAAATGACCAGGACAGCTAAAAATTAAGTATTCAGTGAAGGCAGAAAAACCCTGAAAGTGATGATACTGGAGGCACAGCATGCAACTAAAGATTTGAGAAAGAGTAGAAGTTAGGTTAGACACAGATGGGTTCTGCAGATCTTTCCCCACATTTTTCTAAGCAGACTGTAGTAACTTGTAATAGTTTGCAAGATCTACCTGTTAGGAACCCAGCTGCAGCTGTTACTCACTGCACATCTATTTCATTATAATATGAACTTTGGATGGAAGGATAAAATATCATATCAGAGCAAAAACAACAGTAGATGTAAAATGAAGGTTCTCCCATGGTAGAAGACACTATGCAAAAGAGATCATACTTGCTTCTCAAGTATTATCTCTTTTAACCTTTCCCACCTTTTCTTCGAAGCAAGGAACCTGTGTCTTCAGAGCAGAGGCTCAAAATATTCACAACCTGAATCATGAATTCTCTCTGTCTCTGAACCAGCACAAAAACATTTATGTGCTTATTTTTACAGATATCACTTGTTCACAGTGCTTCAGCTCATTTGAACATCTACTTACAGAAAAACTGCAATGGGGGAAGCATTCTGAAGACCTAATGAGGAATTAGTGATCCTGAGGTATATGCTGAGCCAGCTAAGCCTCCCCAGCTAGCACCCATATGTCATCCCCAGTGGCCGCTGAATGACCCCATGCTCTGTCTTGTCACGGTAGCTTGCAGGTGTTGCAGGAGGATGTACAGATGTTACAGGAGGATGTACAGATGGTGCTGTCTGATGGTCTGACATGTATTACATGTCCTTCATGAAAATTTCACACTCATTAGATCACAAATTATTGGTTTTATTGTGATGAAACAGACCATTTTTAACTGATAAATTTAATGATGAGGAAGAAAAATATAAAAGCATGGCAGGTGGTCAGATATGTTGAACCTCAACACGGAGGGAAATTCTGTGCAATGTGTCATGGACATCTTGAAGATGTCTGTCTTATGCTGACAGGCCTCAGGGGTTCCTGGCATCAGAATTGACATAGGATTAACTCATTAAAGTCTAATTATTTAGACTTTCTAATTATTCTGTAAATAGCATTAACCACATTTATGTTTGAATAATTTTTCTTATCATCAAGACCCATAAAAAACAAGTATGAAAGAACTGTAATAAACATGACACTGTATTTAAACACAAAGGAAAAAAACTCCTGTTCAGTCAATGGCGAGAAAACAAATGCAGTAAAAACTGGATTGCTCTCATGGCCTCCATCAGTAACTTTGCAACTTACATCTGTATTAGATGGAAAGTGTTAACAATATCTAGTATTTAGTCCAATCCATTTTTTTACTTTACCACTGCATGCTTCATTGCAATGATGCCTTCTTTTTCCTGCCAGATTGAGACTCTCTTCTACAAGATGAAGTAGACACGCAGTATCTTCTTATCTCCCAACATTTGTTTATTTCTCAGCCTTTTAGCCATCAAACTCTAGTGGACATAAAAAGGAAGTAAAAGGATGATAAAGGAAGTATAACTTTTCTTTTATGAAGCATATCACTGCCAGTATGAAGCTAAATTTATAAAAGGAATGCTATAAGAAGCAAAAGCAGAAGAAACAAACCTACAAAAAAATAAACCCTCTCATTTCCATGACAACAGAAACACATCATTAAGGGCCACTGAACTTCAGAAGAATGTTTTTCTCTAACAGACAGCACATTAACTGTATGTTTTTTTTAAGCATAGTTCTTCCTCTGAAGTCTTCCCATAAACAAACTGATAAGGGAATACAAGACAAATAGTTACTCTTGATATGTAAGAAGGAAAACCTCACAAAGTGGTACCTACAGGAAAAAAACAGCTATTGTGTGCCATGATTAATACATTTTCTCTCAGAAGTCCAAAAATTAGTTATAAAACTATGACAAAGCTACAAAATTCTCTCACACATATTTTATTTGAATTTAAGAAGTTCCTTTACAAAAATGTCCAAATAACTTTACTCTTCAGAGACTGTTGTACATTGTTATTTACATATTTCTATATATGTGTGTGTATGTATGTATATTTAAAATTCCTTCCTCTTTGTTGATTATATGTAAGCAGCCACAAATTTTTCATGGCAGCCCCCCAATATTTTATACATTTATTCAAGTACACACATATGCTATAAAGATGGAAACAGAACCAGTCTCTCCTAAGAAGCAAAATATACCAGTCTACTTATGTCACTATACCTGTATCTAAACTGTCCCTTTACAGAGATCTCTGTTCTGAGCAAAATTATCGTTTTAGCTTTACCTGTTGAAACATAGGATCTCTTAGGCAACACTAATTAGAAAAACACAATAATAAATAAAATCAACTTCCTACTTTTTATTTCCATCTTGTTATTCTCCCCAGCTTTTCCCAACTTAAAAAAATTCCAGAATTCCAGAATTTCTACTAAATATCAGGTTCATTAGCTGGACAACATTATCTGGACCCAAGCTGTCTGCTATATCTTTCCAATACCACAATTTCAGGACCCAACCCAACTTCATCATTGACAGCACCTCTTTAAACCTTACCAATGTCATCCAAAAAATCCAACTTATTTCAAGACTTCTTAATTTCTTGCTCTTTCATTTTCTATCAAATCAACTAGTATTTCCAGAATTCATGCCTATCTCTGCCTTGCGAGGTGACCACTTTAAATTATTTCCCCTTTCTTGATTTTTTTCCTAATTTTAAAAATAAAATTCACTACTTCAGCCCCTCCAAAATACTAATAAGTGATCATAAAATGCAGAGACTTTTAAAAAATTCTGGCAAGGCACACTGCTAAGCTTGAAAAATTATCTACTCTAGGTCAGAGTTGTTATCATGCTCCATTGAATAGATGATCAACAATGACTTGAAACATGACAATTTTCAGAAACAAAGCAACTTATTGCAACATTGTTATAATATATTGGTATGTTATAGTTTAAAAAATCTCTGTTCAAGCCTTTACAAGCATCAGAGTCATTAGATGAATACTTTTCAGCTGACTACTTTTTCTATCTAATTAGAAAAAACCTCATACCTCATCTTTCCACGTGACCTCTGAACAGGGACTATAGCAATGCTGCAGCAGAATAAAGGCTGAAATAGCTTCCTAACAAAATTATAATTAAGAGATTCAGACAGAGTTAAAGAAAATAATGTTTGAAACTGATTATTAAGCCAAAATTATTTTGGAACATAATAAAAAGACAACATGTTCAAATACACATACCTTTCCATAAAGACAACCAGAAGATACAGGTTGCGGAGAACTAGATCCTCAGCCTGAAAACTTGAACATCTAATAGCACATAAGATATTACTGAAGGAAAATAATTTCTATATCTGATCCAACAAAGATATATGTAAATCTTTTATAACTTTTTCAGTGTCTGGATAATCATTGCAAATCCTTACTTCCACATTTTAAAAATTTATTATTTCATTATTTTTACTTTTCAAAACCATTTTTTTATTTTATATGTATGTGTTTTATATTTTTACACATATGTAACTAACCTAGTTGTAAACCAAGACTAAAGAAACTACAGATCTCCTTCTTTATTATCTCTTATTTAAAGTGTTTGTGTGAGTGGGTTTCTTCAGGGCATTTTTTCTGCTTCACATTTGTATGGACAGTCCAGTATCTGCTTCTTTTTTTTTTTGCTCTCTAAAACACAATCCCAATTTTGTTGACTGACTAGCACAGCGCCTGCAGCTATCTTTACTGAAAAATTGTCAGAACAAGCTATCTGGTGACTCTGAAAAACCTCTTTGTAGTGCAGTATTTTGTGAAACGCTCATAGCAATACAATTTCAGTAGCAAACTTCCTCGCTAGCTTTCCAGCTTGCCCTGGTTCTTGGGCAAAACAGGCCTCTCCCTACAGGCTCAATGTCCAGAGTTGTGTTGTTTCTAAGCAACCATTCATTTTCAATAATGTCCAGTTGGGCCCAATGACATCCCATTCTGGAAGCTTCTGACCTGTTTAGGACAGCATTAGGAACTGTGATGGATGCATGCCCTTCATTTTTGTGTTCACCACTTAGTACCTGGAAGCTGTATTTTTGTGAGTGTGCCAGAGCTGCTGAGGAAAGGCTATTTGCTGCTGGGCTGCTGCTAATGAGGACAAATGCAAGTTTTTGGGGAGCAAAAAGATTGTTTTGAAGAGCAACTCCTCACCTTCATTTGGAAAAGCTTACAGAAGGCAGCAAGGAAACAACAACAAAAAAAAGCAGATCGTGGGGAGGAACACAACACACACCATAAACCACACAAATTTTTCCCAAAGAACCTATCAAGGACTGAGTTGATTACTACTATCAAGAATGCTGGTGAAAGATGTTGGACTAAAAAGTGAAGAGGAAGAAAGAATTAATCACCTTAACATTTTACAGACAAGAGATCTGAATTTCTATTTCAAAAGCAAAAAATTATATATTTAGGTTCATAAAGTGTCCAAATTTTAAGAAGTGGTACTCTGGTAGAATCCTGTCAAATGAACAAAATGGGAATACACAATTGAAAGATGTGCCAGTCTCCCACATTCAAGTAAAGCCTGAATTCACACACGTTTTTCTCTGCAAGAAGTGGAGGAGGGAATGGGGCTGTTGGGAAAAAAATACCAAAACCAAAACAAAAACAAACAAAATAACCCAATCAAACCAAATAAACAAAGAGCAAACAAAACCAAACAAAACCGATGAAATAAAAAAAGTCCACAAAAACTGTAGAATAAATATTTTCAAGATAAATATTTGTTTGATTTTCTTATTAAATAAGGCATCAAATAAAAAAAAACAGAAAATTAAAATATTTTCTATAAAACTGTTTTTGATTCTTAAATGATAATGATTTATCATATTTGGGATTAATTTTCTACTAATAGCATAATACTACATCTTTTTTCTAACTGTTGCAAAAAAAAGCAATAGCAAATCCCCCAGCTTTATGAATCCCAAAAGAGTCAAGACCAAGATATTTGTTTAACTAAGACAGGACAGTAACGATGTCCTCCCACAAATTTTTCTTAAAGATTACATCAAAAGAAATAGAAACTGTATTAAAAAACACGTAGGTTTAATCTGAGACAAAAAAAAATTAGAAATGAAGTTTTGGTTCCATCATCACATTATTCCTTCATTTGGTCATTTTCTGAAGGGACTGCCAGGGTGGATGACTACCTCCCACAGTCTGTCATTGCCCTGCTAGCTACTTCTTTCCAGTGATATATACCACTATAATTGTCTTATTTTCCATTATACTACCACTATGAAGGAAAAGATGTCATTAAAAGTGGTGTAACAGCTTGCAAATACACAGAGGGAGATCTGCTGAACCTTTGGCAATTGTTATCTTAAGAAACACAACTCTGAAGACATATGTTGGGGAGCATAGCTGTGAGAAATGAATAAGCATCCTTTCACTCCTTCTCCCTGACATCAAGCAGAAATGAGAAAGGGAAGTCGACAGAGGTCACACACAAAAGTGAAGAGCTCTGTAGAAACATCTCTGGATTCTAATCTGGACTGACAGCTATCCTGTTTGTTACTACTGTTATGTATAATGGACACATAACTCCTGCTTCAAAGTCAGAATAACCTTCTGTTTGAATGTTTTAAAGACAAAATTAGTAGGCCTCATTCCAGCCTCCTGAACCAAAGTACACAAGAATCAACAATCTACTTGGGCAAGTAGTGGTTCAAGATAACATGCTAAAAAATGCAGCAAAAATTCCACTAAGTAAATTGAATTATTCATGCAATTCTAAGAGAATTATCACATCTATTACATGTATGACCATAGGAAAATTATTAATATTAATATTAATGTATACATTTATACTGTTAAGATATTGTAATATGTGGATCACAAAAAAAATTATGGCAACCTTTCACCAAAAGCAGAAATTCTTTTCTATACATGTTTCATTGGGCTTGGATATATAATTTAACTATAATTGATATAATCACACTTTTACTTTCAAAATATCAATTAGAAGTGTATCTATCTATTCCTAAAGCTGATTTTTTTCATGCCTTTTCAGTTGTAAAATTGCCCACATATTCATTCTTTTATCCATATCCATCCCCAGTAAAGCATATGTGTCAGATCTCAATATTAATTTCTGCAACAGAAATTTAGACTTCATTTATTATCTGGTATATTTTTTCTCTATTAGCTCTTGGAGAAGAACACTGCCCCTAATCCAGTAAGAGGTAAGATTTCTGAAACAGCATCTAGGTAATACTGCAGAGCCCTTAAAATGGATAAAAAAGCACTGTGTTTTCTTGGGTCTCAGATCAAGATAGGTCTCCAGGCCCTTTCCCACTGGAGCTGGAGAAAGAAACAGCAAAAATGGTCCACCTGGAGAAAGAAGAAAGACATCATTGCAAGAATAACATTTCTACGGACTTATAAACTCTATTTTGGTGGTGTCCTTTATTGATATAAATCTTGTGCAAAGGGGAGAGAAATGATGAGTAACAGATGAAACAAGGGACAATATACATTAGAGAATATTTAGAATTCACATATAGTTTATTTTCAATGGGTACTGAATTTTGAAGGACAATGCACCATAACACAATCCTGCTACTGCAAACAGTCTGCTGCTACTACAGACCAAGTTATCGGGAAGGGAAACAGAATCTTGCAAACTGGAAAAAAAAAGGTTTACAAACACTCTGGAAAGGAGATATGATCAAATGAAATGCAACAGAAAAAAAACCAAAGAAACAGAAAATTGGGACATTTAGTGACTCCCAGAAAATGGTCTGGAAGGAAAACAGGTGCAGTGCAAAGGAACAAAACATGCACAAAAATAGGCTCACAGATGCTGCAAAAGCATGGGAAAAAGCCAAGGAGGAAGACACAACTTTGAGGGGAAGATACAAGAGACATTGCATGGATGCTAAAAAAACAAACAAAAAAATCATTGTCAAAGTGAAAGCCATCAAAAAGCATGGGATGCCATCAAGTGCAGGGACATGGACCAAAGCATGCCAAAATTATTCCCCAATGAAACCCTACAAAGAGAAAAGAAGGACTAACCAATGCTCTGAATTGGAGACAGCATGAAAAGAAATTAAATTGAAGGGAAAAAAAGGAAAATTATGAAAATTAGTGATTAGAAGAAAATGGAGGAGGATTACATGCGGTGCAATGAAAAAGACCAAAAAATGGGAAAAAAAAAAAGCACAGAGAGGTGGCAAAGCCGGGGAAAAAAATCAAGGAGGAAGACAGAAATTTGAGGGGAAGATAGAAGAGACAGAGCATCAATACTGGAAAAAAAAAAAAAGTTGCCAAAATAAAAGATATCAAAAGGCATGGGATGCCATCAAGGACATGAAATTAAACCACAGATTGCCCATTTGGTCCCCATTGAAATCGCAAGATTTTGTTTCCCTTCCCGAAAGGAAATGAAATTTTCTTTCGGGAAGAAAAACGAAACAGCAAAAAAAGGCTCACAAACACACAGGAAAGGAGATATGATCAAACGAAACGCAATTGAAAAAAAAAAAAAACAAAAAAATAACCCCAAAACCAGGAGATTTAGTATCTACAAGAAAGTGGTCTGGGAGGACATAGAGTGCATTGAAAATGACAAAAAAAAGGCCAAAACTCACCTCACAGATGTTGCAAAAGCAGGGCAAAAATCAAGGAGGCAGACACAATTTGCAGGGGAAGATATGAGCAACATGGCATGGACACTAAAAAAAAAAAAAAAAGAAAAAAATCTTGGCCAAAATGAAATCCATCAAAAGGCATAGCATGCCATCAAGTCCAGAGACTTGCACCAAAGCTTGCTAAATTGATCCCCACTGAAATCTTGTGACCCTGAAAAGAAAGACTGACAAACACTCAGGAAAGGAGATATGATCCAAAGAAATGCAATTGAAAAAAAACCCAAAAAATTGAAAATTGGGAGATTTAGTGACTACAAGAAAACGGACCGGGATTACAGAAGGTGCCGTGCAACGAACCAAAACGTTCCAATACTAAGCTCAGAGATTATGCAAAAGCAGGGAAAAAAGGCAAGGAGGCAGACAGAACTTGGAGGGGAAGATACAAGAGACATGGCATGGATTGTGAAAAAAAACCACAAAAAAACATTGTCGCCATGCTGAAAGCCTTCAAAATGCATGGGATTCCATGAAGTACAGTGACACTGAAATCGCAAGATTCCATTTCCCTTCTTGAAAGGAAATGAATTTTCCTTAAAGGGTAGTCACAAAATGTCCCATTTTTCTGTTTTTTTCTGTTGCATTTCTGTTGATTTTATCTCCTTTCTAGAATGTTTGTAAGCCACGTATTTCAGGTTTGCAAGATTCCGTTTCCCTTCCCGAAAGGAAATGAAATTTCCTTTCGGGAAGGGAAACAAAATCTTGCGATTTCAATGGAAACCAATAGGGCAATCTTTGGTCCATGTCCCTGCACTTGATGGCATGTCATGACTTTTGATGACTTTCAGCTTGGCAATGATTTTTTTTTTTTCCCCAGTATCCATGCCATGTTTCTCATATCTTCCCCTCAAAGTTCTGTCTTCCTCCTTGATCATCTCCCCTGCCTTTGCAATATCTGTGAGATTAGTTTCTGCAAGTTTTGTTCCTTTGCACTGCATTGCATGTAATCCTGGTCCATCTTCTTGTAGTCACTAAATTTCCCAATTTTCTTTTATATTTTTTTTTTTCAATTGCATTTCCTTTGATGCTATCTCCATTCCAGAGCGTTTGTAAGTCCTTCTTTTCTGTTTGCAGGATTTCAAAGGGGACGAATTTTGGCAAGCTTTGGTCCATGTCCCTGCAGTTTATGGCATCCCATGCCTTTTGATGCAAAGGTAAAACACCGATGGCTGGCCTGGATGGCACAGAGACCCAGCACTGCAGAGGCTGACACACTGTACAGTTTGTCCCTTTTCAAGTCCCACAGGTTTTACCACTTTCAACCTCCAATTTTCAACCATACATGCAGAGCAGTTTGAATCTAAATGGTAACCAAAGTTGAAGTCTTGGCTCTAACAGAATCCTGAGATGGGATTCCAATGCACTTGCCATGTCAACTATTTTCAACTCATATCAGTTCTACAGCATGTATTCACAGTAGGCTAATAAAATGGTGACAAACCTCAACATTCTAAGATTTGAAAAGCATCAGGTTTTCCTGATGTATAATCATTCCCACTTACAATTCCCCTGCCATGGAGGCTGCATCATTGCAAGGTCAGAGAATCACCATAATAGCCACTAGGAAGTTGTCCCAACACAAGACTACCTGCACCACTAAAGGTCTGCCTGGTAAACATTGGCCTGAAAAACATTTTCAGCTTTGTGCTGTATGTTATATCGATGAGACTAAACGGTTTTCTGGTTTCAGGTAGAAAAACTTTTGTTTATCCTATCATACTTCAGAATGTGACCATCTCAGGACTTTTCTTTTAGGCTAAAATATGCACTGCATTCTCTGGGTGTTTCATTATAACCAGTGATTTCATATTTTGTTCCCCATCTCTGAAAAAAAGCCTCAAACATTTTATAATCAATGCTCTCAGAGTATCACTCAAAATACACTCTGTAGGTGCCTATATACCCTTTAAAATTAATTTGAGATCCATCAACCAACTTCTACTCTAGGCTGTGGAATTTTACAATTGTATAACATTTTCAAGGACACTGATTTCCAGCACCCCTTGTCTGCTTTTAAATACATCATTGCATATAATTTCGTCAGGCAAGATTTACTTTCCTTTAACCCCACTTGACTGCATTAAATATTTTCAGTTCCTGATTAACGAAGTCTCATAAGAAATATTTAATCTCTTGACTGAGGTCAGAATCATCTGATAAGAATAGAAATACTTCTTTACCCCATTCTTTTACAATATTAGAATTCTTATGCCAATTTTCAGGAGCTACAGCTTCTGTTTTACAAGGGTTTTTTTAAAAACCTAATAAAGTTGGTTCTTAAAACTAAAAGGTTTTTGTAGACTGTTCTTATATCTCTTCAGGATAAGACAGAAGTGACAAAAGGTACATAAATAGAATGCATGTTTTGACAGTTAGGAGGATATCTAAGTATTGCTTCTTCCAAACATGGAGAATGAGACTAGAATCATAGAACGAATCCATAAAAGCTGAAAATTATTAACACCGTTTGAATAAAGCACATCATTTGCTGAGCCCACTCATCAACTATAAGATACAGTTTTGATAGCATATGAAATAGACTGAAGGCAGTGTTGGACTTTCAGAGATATCTGACTACACAAAATATACCATAATCTGTGACACTAACCTTGTTGCCAGCCAATATTTACAAACTTTAAGGATCTACTCCAGCTTTTGGAAGCTGCATGTATTTCATGGCCAGTTCACTTAGAGAAATTCCCAGAATCATGGAATGGATAATGCTGGAAGGGACCACAGTGGGTCATCTTGTCCAACCTCCTTTCTCCAGCAGGATCATCCTAGAGCACATGGCACAGCATTGTATCCAGACAGTTCTGGAATATCTTCAGTGAGGGAGACTTCACAACCTCTCTGGGCAATCTGTTTCAGTGCTCAGTCAACTGCACAGTAAAGAAGTTTTTCCTCATGTTCAGTTGGAACTTCCTGTGAATCATTTTCGGCCCATTGCCTCTTGTCCTATTGCTCGGAACCACTGAGCAGAGCCTGGCTCCATCCTCTTGGCACTCTCCCTTCAGCTACTGACAGACACTGATGAGGTTCCCTCTCAGTTGTCCCTTCTCAAGGCTGAACAGGCTCAGCTCCCTCAGCCTTTTCCCATAAGAAAGATGCTCCAGTTCCTTAATCATCTCTGTCACCCTTCGCTGGACTCGCTCCAGGAGTTCCGTGTCTCTTGTACTGAGAAGCCCAGAACTAGACACAGCACTCCAGATGCAGCTTCACCGGGACTGCAATTACTCATCCTGACAACTTAAGTTCAGCATGTAGAAATCAGCCTTGAAGTATCAAGGTATATAAAGCACATCTGTATTTTCAAGTGTGAGGTCAAGCCAATTGTTTCTGGAGGAACCATTCAATTAATACAACTCATATTATCTTACTGAGTTGGAGACACTATGGGGAGAAAAATAGCTTTTTCTGTGACCATTCTATTGAATTAATAATGCAATAAAAGCTGTTTTGATTAAAAAAAATCATCACATGCACGTCTCGTATTATCTGCAAAAGCAAAAACTAATTAAATAATACAGTCATTAGAAAGAAATTAATTTTGAGAATTGATCTCATAAACCTGGGAGTCTTTGGATTTAAATTTCAAAAGCACATAAAAACTATCTCATATTTCCCCAAATAAAATTACATACTAGAGTAACAGAAAATCCTCTTTCTGAAGAAGGTCCAACTTTGTATTATGCAGCTGATACATCCTCAAAGAACAGAGATTGGAAGTAATATAAACATGAAGCAAGTTAAAATTCTATCACTGAACACTGATGACGTATATTTAACTCCATAGTAATACTGGGTGATGAGATCTGATAATTCTGAGAATTTAGATATTATGAATAGAAACACCATGGAAGTTCCACATCTTGAAGTGTAACAGTGTTATTTTATTCTAATAAACTAGCATGTTAGTCAGAGGCCATGAGATTAATATGCAATACTCTGCTAAGTGAGCTCTTAATTAGCCGAACAATTTAGAAGACACAGGAAATAAAGGAATTAATTTAGCACTTTGTACATGATAAAAATTAAAAGTTAATGCTGTTCATGCACTGAATAAAAGTGGAGCCAGATGGCATAACCTATGAAAAAAGGCGACACAAAATTTTCATTTTCATTAAACTGTAATGTGAGCAGCATCTTGTCTACTAATTAGCAGAACCTGATGATCCCACTTTCAGTATATCTAACATATGTAACATATGCACTTCAGCATATGTAGAACTTTCTATAATAAATATTGCTAAAGATACCATACTATTTATTTGATCTTTTTTCCCTTGGAGTTCTTATACAGAATTTGAAGTATACAATATTGAGTTCCTATTCAGCCAGGAATATTAATTACATGAAAAGTGGAAGCAAACCACAATATTTTTCCAGTTAAGATGTGGCACTGCCTAGAAATTCAATGAAGTAGCATAGACCTGCAGCATCATACACTGTTAAAAGAAAAAATCAGAGACATGGACCATGCCCCAGAGTACTTTTATTTCAATCATTAAAAAGAATCCTCTGTCACAAAAAGGAGTAAAACAGCAATGCATTAATATATCCCCTGAAACAGGCCCAAAAATAAAAATCTAAGCAGGGGTTTGGGGCATCAGTGCAACAGAATGATAAGAAAGAAAGAAAGATTAGAAATGTCTGAAGAGTAGTAACAGAGGTTTGATATTCATAAGTTTACTATGACAGCCACTTGGTGACCTAGGACCCAGAAAAATTCCTACAATGATGTGAAACTCAGTGCAAGAGCAAACCTCAGTCATTTTTGTTACTTTATTTGCATCTCAGTTTTCAACATAAATTACTGTATTTAATCACTTAATAATTACTACCTGTCCAAATCCTCACTTCTCACCTTCTACACCTTCTGCAAGCATGAAATAAATTATCTGGACTTAAACACTTGTTATGGTGTTAATTGGAGTTGTTTTATCTCAACCTACACTCATTTGTGATTTGGTGAGTTTGCCAAAAAGAAATAACACTGAAATTACAGGCTCCAAATCCATATCTCCTTATATCTCTATTCTGAGTGAAACTACCTGAGAAATTTTTTCCTCATAAATAATGGCATTAATTATATGTCATCTAACTAGATATTTATCATTCTATTGCCTTTCATAAGGCTATGTCCATAACACTTGTCACATTGATGTATAATAATTTGCACTAACAAGTAGGAGCTAAAAAAATTCAACTGGAATCCAAATCACATCCTTATGTTGGAGATGGTTGGACAACATCTGCAGTAAAGAAAAATATCAGTTATAATTTCTTGGTGTGAATGTTGTGACACACAAGCCCTTAGTCTATTACAGAAAATCTAGAGAACCAAACATTTGGACATTTCTAGCACTGTTCTACCCCTAGGACTTCTGTAAGATGTACCATAAGCAAAGGTTACAAAAATATGACATCTTCTATTAAATGTGTATGATTAGGTTTCAATATCATCAATTCTAAAAATCACAACCATTATGAATTCAGATGTTTTTAACACTCTCATTCAGCAAATGTAAATTTTCCATTTTCCTCAAACCTCAAAAGACTATTTACTCACAACATTAAAAAAACCACAAATTACCAGACAAATCTAGATCTAGAACTTTAATTAGAGACACCAAACTTCAGATTGAAAATAAATACTCATGTTCAAGGTAGATGTCAGTGAGCCACAACCCAGGAGGCAGATTCGTCCACATCTGTAAAAAAGCAGCGGGGCTTGCTCCTTAGCCGGAGAGCTGATTCCCCATAGGGTCAAAAAGCCCCAAACAAGCAGTATTGGGCCGGATATCTCAGCCCTCCAGAGGCTGGGTGCCCAAGCCCAAACTGCTGCACAGCCGTAGCTAACCCTTAGCAAGCTCAGTGATTGTCAGCTCTTAGCTTGCTAAGGTGCTCCGGGTGATCACGGCTTTCAGAAGAGCAGACTGGAAAGAGATGAGAAGGCGGTCTCGGCTGGTTCCACGATGGTTTATTTGAGGGGTTTGTGAAGGGTCCAACGACAGCTCTTCTAACAGAATGGGGCAAGGCAGCCCCTTTTATAGGGTTAGGGGGGCTTGGAAACTGACCAATTGTAAGGGTTAGGGAAAATAGCCTATGGGGTCACAGAAAGATAAGTAGGTCTGGAGGACCAGAGTGAAGACTTCTAGTTTGGTTCCTAGGACTTGGCATTTCCTTACCTCTAAGCCTGCTACACACATCATCTTTCTAATAAGGATTTCTGACACTCTTTCTAGAGGGTGCTGCAAATTGTAACCTAAAGAGACTATAAAGCAATGAATAAAGACTAATTATGACTGCATTGTGAACTGTAGCTTTTATTTCCTTTTTCACTTCATGCTTTTGGTAAGCTTAAATGTAAGAAAAACAGAAAAACCTTTTGCAAAAGTGAAATAAAGCTGGAATAAAATAAAATTTTACAAAGTCATTATGGTTCCAACAACCAATCTGAACCCTAAAGAATCACATCTTTATTTAGTTATTATCATAGTAATTATCCATTCTAATTCAGTGCACTCTATTGTGTTCTTTCTACCAGAGATGATACATAATCACTGAATAACTATATATTAGTTGGTGTGGCAAAAGATATTATGAACTGTTATCAACTGGTTTGCAATGTTAGTTGGGTTTATATTAATTGTTATTTAAATTTAGCTATTATTGAAGAGTTTATTAGAATAATATGCAGTAAACCTTTGGTGGATATATGAAAATAGCATTTTACCATTAAATTCCAGTGTGAGCTAGATGCTTTAATTTAAGTGTCTATCTGCTGATCTACTTCCATCAATGTATATCAATACTGGAAAAAACAATCAGCTCACATTTCAGCCTCAGTTATACCCATTAGATCCCCTTACATCCCCACATTTTGGAAGCCAAAGTAAGGAACTGACTTTAACCAACAGTAATGGTCTCACTGTGTTTTAAGATTAACATCATTAACAAATGCCATTTTCCAATCCAGACGCTAACGTGCAAATAAAATTACATTATTTAAGATTAAATCTTGGAAAACAGATTACTATTTTATTGTTTATTAATTTTTTGTTCAAATGCATGTAACTGTTATATATATGCATACAAACACATGTAAAGGTATCATCCAAACAGGTGCACACACAAGTAATGTTCATTCTTTGAAAATAAATATTTATTATGATTTTTATATGTTTACTATTGCATCTATTAAGCCCAGTGATATAACATAGAACAAATAGTACAGCACTTCTTGGAATCACAAACAAAGCTTTCAAAAACCACTAAATGAACTGAGTAAGAACAGAAGCATAACCTTTATGATCTTAATTTTCATTAAGACATTAGCTGCCAAAGAAAACAGCTGAATGATTACAGAAGACAGAAATATTTTCAAGGTCTATTAATAACTAGATAAATGCTATTCATCTAGCTAATGTCACTCAACTAATTTTCATTCAAGCTTCGCCAGGCTAATTGTAAAAAGAAATGGCATAAGCCAAAACTCATGGAATAATTATTCAGATGTATGGCTCTATGGCTAAGTAGCCTATTTTACACAATAGAGTGGGCCTTAAGTATCGAAAATGCATCTATTATCTATAGATTTTCTGAAAACAATATTAATTAGAGTGCATTTCAGGATGCTCCAGAGAATAGTACAAAGGAGTTTTATTTGCATGAGAAATCTGTGATTTTTTTTGTGCTAGTGTTGAATTATGCTATGGCAACAAAACTACCAGACCACACACCCAGTGACAGGTTTTGGACACTGAGGATTACTACGGCTAGAGAGAGTGTTAGTAAGATGGGGTATTTTATTTCTTTAGATGTACAATATTTGCCTATCTCTCATATACTGTGCAATTCATCTCTTTTCTGCAGGCTATTCGCTTTAGAGTTGGACTTGACAATCCTTGTGGGTCCTTCCAACTCAGAATATTCTGTGAAGTCTTTGGAATGTGTGGATTTAAGTCCTGTGACATCCTCACAGACTATGTCTGAGTTTTAGGTCAGAGTGCAGGTACACATTGTCAGCTTGCCAGATTCAAACTTGTAAAAAAGGCAAAGCTATTTTCAGGACTCTAGAGATCACTTAGTTTGCCCTTGTGCACTACGGGGTGCACAGACCTGGGTGTTTATCACAGCACCTTATGTCCTCAGTAGCACAGATCTACCAGGGAGCAGCTGCTCAGTTTTATTCCAGTCATAGTTCTTACCTATGTCAATCCAGACTGGCACTATTCTTCTTCCCCACTAGTCTTTTGTCCAAAGTGAATACATAACAAAACAAAACACCTTTTACAGGGGAATTTCACATTTGAGGAAGTTAGATTTAGGAAAAACCCATGGAAAAGCACTGGAACACAGAAGAGGACTGCTTAGTGTTCCATATTACTATTACCATGAGTAAAAGGATATGAAAAGAACTTTCTTTTGGGGATCATCCACTATGACTAAAATGTTATTACCCCTGCTTACACTAAGAAAACTTAAAAAAATCCATGGAAGAAAGAAAAATTTTAAAAAAGCATTAAATATGAACCAGGTTGGTGCAGATTGCCTTTGAAACTCATACTTTAGTTAAATCTTAAGGATGCAAATCTCATCCCCAGTCAGAAGAAGACTGGACTGACTTTAGCACTGACCAATACGCAACAATTAAGGTCTAATGCTTACTTCACAGTTTGGCTAAGCAACAGCTGCTTGAACTACCTCTGTAAACAAAGTGGACTGAATTGACTGCAGACTAAGTGGGCAGCTATGTGATAAGAAGTCAGCAGGAAAGAAAGAAACAGTGTCTGCACAATCTAGAATTGTGGGAAAAGTGTATAAAATGAGGAGCGAGAAACATCTCCAGTCAAATCTGCTCCATAACAGCTTCAGCTTCTGTAAAGCCCTCTGCTGTAAAAGAAGGGTTCAAAGAAAAGAGTGAAAAGAATAATGAATCAGAGAAGCAAATGAGATGAGAAATAGCAGAATAACAGACTTGAAATATAGGAAAGACAGCTCTTATAAACTAAAATTCCTACTCATATTCCCCTCATTCCAATACTGGGGGAAATATCACAGGTCTAATGCTTTTATTACATAACCAGATGTAGCTAGAATACCCATTCAGATTATTTCAGTTTGAGATCAGCTTACTTCATAAAAGTTTAAGCAATTTCTTGAGTTTCATTACAGCTAAAAGGTTTTTCATGTTACTTGTTTTATTATGCTAGAGTCCCTAAGGAACGGAACCAAAAGGTTGTAATTCTGTTTACTGATATGAATGATACATTTGTCTTAAAAATACTGAAATCAAAATAATATGCTTTATTGGTTGTTCTTTGTTTACGCTATACGACTTTAGTAGACTAAGGTAAGACCTCATGGGAAAAAAAAAAACAACTTCAAAAATGAATGGGTGGTGGGGGAAGGCTGCTCTTTTCCCAAGGAGAAGCTGAGCATGCTTATGGTGGAGATACTTTGAAGTAGGCAGCACACAAAGAAGGAAGTAAGAGCAGCACCAAAGAGCTTCAAGCTGCATTTCAAGCAAAGAGAATCAGATCAGTGCAGAGCAGCATGTGAAGCAGGCAAGCAAGTCTCAGGGAACAAACACCCCACATACCAGGCAAGAGTCCACAGACTTTCCTGTAGAGCAGAAAGCCACTGAACTAACTTTAGTAAGAACCCGCATGCTAGAGCACTGTGGGTGGAATTTCACAACTGTCTTCTTTTATTTCTGCTCTCCTTGACATAATCTTTTTGATTTTTCTACTTTAATAAGGTAATAATTCTAATTTTATTCTCATAAATTCTGGATTTTGTGGATCATTCAAAAAAGAAAAAAAAACCCAAACAAAGAAACAAAACACCAAACCCCCACAACTTTACTTCTCTTTGACCCAGTACAGAATAATAATTTCTATTGCATTAGCATATTCAATGTAATTTATCATTGCACCACATCAACATAATATTAAGCAAGTATTATAGCTAAGATCTGAAATAAATTCTTAAACAAGAAACTGACTTTTTGAGAATTTATGAGTGCTCCCTCAGTAGCAGATATTCAATCATACTTGAAGAGACACTGCCACACAGAAGTAAATCTGTTAATAATTCATATTGAAAATGTCAGGTAATAAAATTCCCAGTTCTTATATGTGCACTCGCTTAACAAGTTTTCTTTTCTTCCCACAAAAGATAAAAGAAAATTATTCTATAAACTTTAGACAGGATTTCTATGATTAAAAAAAAAAAAGGGAAAAGAAAGGATAAAAAAAGAAAAGACACTGCAATGAGGATCCAGCAGAGAGCACAGAATCCTTCTTGAAGTTACTGAGTTTCAGGTCACCATTGGACATCCATGACTGAGAACAGGGAGAATGGTGTTTAGAAGCATCTAAAGCTTTTGTAGCAGTCTATATTACCCAGAAAATTTTTCTTTGTGACAAAAAAAATATTTTAGTGCATTTCAATTCTTAGTTTTCACTGTGCTTTTCTTAAGCCTGTCTAATTCTCAGTTCATTAAATCTATCATTATCCTCACCATACAGCATCCACTGATAGTGTTCAAATTTGATTATTTTTCTTCTATTTTAAACATCTAAATATGTCATCTGAAATCTTCCTCTTCATGACTACTCCCACATTTCTCAGTATCAGCCCTTATACTTGAACACGAAGAACTAGAGTCATTGATGCCATTTATTACTCAGTCAATATAACCAAAGGAAAGGTTCATTAACATTGAAAACAGACAGTGGTCAGGCA
This sequence comes from Haemorhous mexicanus, assembly GCF_027477595.1. Lineage (NCBI taxonomy): Eukaryota > Metazoa > Chordata > Aves > Passeriformes > Fringillidae > Haemorhous > Haemorhous mexicanus. The sequence continues at coordinate 41,833,684 of NC_082344.1, forward strand.
CCAGCTTCCACCAGAAGACTAAATAGAATTTTGTACAGTGATTTCCAGAATTGTTATAATTTGAAGTTTTAGGCAAGTTTCATGTATGCAGGGATTTTACAGGCATGTATGCAACATATGTAAAAGGAAATTGAGATCTGTTATTAAGCATTCTACTTATAGTTGTGAATTACCCACACCCTGCAAAGCAAGAGTTCCTTCACTCAAATAGTTTACTGTACTCAGCATTTATTGCTAAGGCATGATCAAAACTATATTTTAGAAGAAACTCAGATGGCACAGTAAAATAATATTGAACTATAGTCCAGATGGCATCAAGATGTGAGGATTAAAGGACATCACTTTCACAAGAAAGAGCTGTACATTAAGTTCTCAGTTTATTCCCTACTTAACTCTATCTAAAGTCTTGTTCCTATAGCAACTGAATATACAGATATGAAAGAATTATATACCAGCAAGCACTCCCATCTCCAAAGTGTGTACTGCAATTTAACACATCTTTGGGCAGGAGCTTCCATTTAGTACTGCTATAAAATCCTCTTGTCCATCCATTTGGGGGGATTACAGTCCCTGTCTTCTAACATCCCAGGAGTTTCCCTGGTATTTACAAGCATCACTAGCTCTGCCTTACCAGAGGCTACCTCATTTTTAAAACACAATCACCAAATTCGTTGGGAAATAAAAGCAGCTTCTTGGTCACAATTAAAAAAGAAAGACCTGACTACATTTTCCAAGGTTCTTAGAACCATTACTTTTTCATGGAACATCTAATATATATTTACATAATGAAAATACTGTGACAGAAAAAGTGGTTTGAATATTCAGAAATTTTTTTTTTTTTGTCTTTAAGAATAACTTTCTCATCAAACTGAAATTATTTAATCTCCCTTCCTTCATTATACTTCTTCAGTGCTTTAAGATATTGGTATTAAGAAGCATTTAGATATAATACATGGAGAAATGAAGGATTTATGAAAGAGATAAACAAAGGCACACATACTAAGCCCAGAGGTTACAAGAGATGCTGGAACAATCACATGTTCCTTTAGTTAATTTTTAATTCTTTCCAAATAGTACACATGTACCACAATATCAGCTATTATACATAAATTGAGTCAGGATGGGTTGACCTTTATTGTTCTCTCTGAAAGCCATAGAACTCTTGCTAGATTTCAAAAAAATTAAATCCCAATTAGAAATTAGTTCTTTTAACATTTAAAACCTTCAAACTAACTTCTTCAGAACATCTAGCAGATCTTCAAGAAGAATAAATATTTTGCAGCTAAGAAATTAGCAAAAGGCTCTGAAAAAGTGACTACTTTTTCTCTGCTAAATAGGGGCATTATATTCTAGAGAAGTGTTGGATCAATGAAGCTATAAAACCAGTCTCACAAGTGCAAAAGACATTCTTTCATCTGTTCCTTGAGACTCCTTGAAAGGTTGGCATTTAATCTACCAATCCAGGCCCTCAATGAGCTTTCTGTAATCTTTGCTTTGTAATTTCTAAGGTCACCAAAAAAATTAAAAAAAATAAAGTATTAAAACTTGATCTTGAACTTGTCTCAAGGGAGTTTTAGTCCACTTTGAGATGATCTTCCTAGAAACATAGTGGTTAGATGAGAGTTCTTGTCTTATTTCTAAGCAAGACTATTTTGAAGCAGCACCACCAATTACCTGCTGTTTGAGAGAAATTTAATAAAATTTGCACTGTCATGGAAGTCTGAAACAGTTAAAATGTTAGCTATCAAAAGCTGTTTTTAAAAAAGCCTTGTCTTCATTGTTCACATATCATACAAGAAAATATGCCAGTTAAGAAAAAGAAAGCCAAAGTCAGCAAATATTCCAGGAGGCAGACAGAGAGCAGGTGGATTATTTATAGCTTTGGTTTTAGTAGGTGTAATAGGGCTTACGAACAAGGTCTTCTGTCAACTCCTCAAAATGATTTAGTTAGAATTTAGGCAGATACAGAGGTCCTATGGAAGTCTTTCTGGAGACTGCAGAGATGCTCCATGTGATAGTAAAAGATAAAATAAAACACTAGGCTTTAGAAATTACATCGATTGTGCTCACTTCTAAAAGCTATTAACTTTAATTTGACACACACTCAACACTGATTTTATACTACTCTATCCACATTGATTTCAGTAGGGCTAGTCATGATTGATTTGGAGCAAGTCAGATAAGCCCTAACCATTTTACTTTATTCCCTGAACTACAGAGCAAGAGATCAGTATTTACTGTCTTCAATTTAAAACACAGAACTCAAAGTTGAGACCCAGCTAAACCCCAAAACCAAGTGAAATTAGCCACAATGAAAGTTCATTACTTGGCCATATTTTCCATTTTCCATGGAAAAGTAGACACCTGTCACACAAAAACTGCTGATTAAAGTAGGCCAGTATTCAAAACAAAATGCCAAGCATGTGGAACACCACAGACGTCATATTATTCTCAGGTGAGTATATCAGGAGATGCACAGGTCTTTGAAGATGCGATGCCAAGCACACTACCTGATAAACAGGAATAAGTATTATGATGTAGTAGACATGTTTTACTCTATTCAGTGCTGCAGTGGGCTCATGAATCTTCCACTGACTCCTCTTTGCAATTGATAATCTAGCATGCAAATAATCCATCTGTAAAAGAGATCAGGATACCCAGGGTTATAGGTTGACAATCAGAGGAAAAGTGAGAAAAGGAAAACATTATCAGACTACAAAGTTCTGCATCCTCCATGGTTAAACTGGAAAACACTGTGGACCATAGGCAGAAATAATTTTTAAGCTAAGAAATTCATGCACTACTGCTTTAAAAATCTAACTAATCAATTAAGCACAAAGATCTTCAAGCTCATTAAAGGTAAGAACTCTATTCCTTAAGGATCAAAAAAAGCTGGGTCACCCCAAACTAGTAAACAGCCTCCCAGGATGATAAACCTCTAGACTGAATATCAACTTACATCAGACACACACTACATCTACTGCACAGAAGAGATTTTATTCAAAATCCACCGATTTTAACTCATCTGCTAAATTAAGACAGAATTAAAATAACATGTTGTTTAATCAGAAGCTGTTGATCTTTCTTTTTTAGGCTTTCCTGGTTTCCTTCTGCCTCTGTGGACTTCATGTTAATGTTGTAACTTGCATGAGGATTATTCAATCTTTCATCAGGCCATTAAGGGTGGGGAATTAAGAGTTTTACAACCCACAGCACATTTTTGTCTTCCGGAAGGATTTGGACAGGAAAAAAAAAATCACAAGATGACCTTGTGCAAAACAAGACAAGCAGTAGAGCTTTTAGAATATTTCTATGCAGTTTTATACTCTCTTTTGCAACCAGCCATCTGTTTTATCTTAATCCAGCTACATAAAAGCAGGTACAGGCTGAAGACCATTCCTGGAAAGGATAAGGCCTTCAGGCCAGAGATACAGATGCTAGAACTCTAGTCAAGCAATGAAGACAAAACATTAGCCTGCCATATGTTAAAAAGGAGCTTCTCTTAGGAGATGGTCTGGGTTTTGCTTATGATTTTTAATCAATATTTATATATAGAAGATATCTAAAGAAGGATACAATTTCACTCTTTCGCTCTGGTAGCTCTTTGCACTTGGAATTATGAGAAAATTAATGAGATTGACATGCAAGTATTGTCAAAACTCATGAGAATGCCTGTACTGAGAATTCCCAGCAGATTGTGATAATTCGCCTGCTCACCACTGCTGACTGCCTGGCAGCACACAGTACCTTCTCCATAGGACTCTTACATCAAGGTAATATAGGATTACATTAAAATTGTGTCTATTTTAAGCTGTCTTTATCACACAGAGGCAGTAATGAGAAGAGAACGGGCATAGCCAGAAAGTTGCACCTTCTGACAGCAGACTCCCAGGCCAGTATATGCCACCAAATTTTGAAATGTAGGCATTTGACACTTGTGTCCAGTTGGATTCCTGACAAAGTTGCACAATTCCCAGAAGAAAAACAAGAAAATCCAAAGTATAAATATAGTACTAAGATTAGGAAGTAAGAATTAAACTTATAGTTCTAAGTAGGAGGTCTACCTAAAAAAAAAATAAAAAATCATCATGGGCACAAACAACTTACCACAACATACAAAAAACTGAAACTTAGACTACCTTATAATGATTCAAGATAAAAGAAAAACTCTCATGTATTATTACTCCATGGGGGGCCAAAGGAAATTCCAGGTGTCCACATACCTGACAAATAAATGCTGCTCTCATTGACCAACACTTCCAGACCCTTTTCTGCCAGACAGCTTTCCAGCCACTCTCTCCCAAGCCTATAGTGCTGCAGAGGGTTGTTGTAAGCCAAGTGCAGGACCCAGCAGCTGGCCTTGTTGAACCTTCTACCACTGGCCTCAACCCATCGATCCAACCTGCAAACTTACTGAGGATGCACTTGATCCCCTTGTCCAGATCACTGATAAAACTATTAAACAGGACTGATATTGAATCTATGACTGCTGTTGGAATACTTTTTAATTTCACATATCCACTGGAGAGTGAAATAGAAATATCTGAACATGCAGCATTCTGCTGCTAACTGTTCTATAAGCAAAGCAGAGATGGAAAGAAATACCATTAAAAATTTAGTATTTAAATAAAATATTTTGCCACTGTGGATCAGACAGAAATGTCAACCATAACGATCTTGCAGTTCACACGTACACAAAAAAAAAAAACCAAAACAGCATTTGCTAGTATCTATGCCAGCCTCCCTGCTACAAATAATTTTGCCAGCTACATTTTAAAAAGAAAATAAGCTGTTGCATCTTTCCAATCAAATACAATTCAATACAGGCAAAGCCATAGCATACATACATACAGATACCATAGTATGAACTACCACATGCTAAAGCCAGCTCATCATCCCTTCTTAAAATAGCAAAAATATGTATCAGTATTTTCAAATAGTGGATGAATGAATCTTAGAGTAAATCTTTGTAGATTTTCTTAGGATTCAGAATGCAATGGTAGTGGTAATTTCAAAATAGGAAGGAACAAAATTATTTTAGTTTGCCCAGAAGGCAGCAAATAGTACATTAATAAACAAAAATTTCTGTTTTACTTTAGGAATAAACTTAGCTGACTGTGACTAGTTAAAATTAACATGCTTATTCTTTTGAGTCAAGTAGTTTCTGAAATAAATTTTCTATTATAAATACAAATCCAACCCAAAACGTACTGAATTTCACTAGGGAAAAAAGTAATCATTACACTCTGGGGCATACAAAGTAAAATCTGCAAGCAAGCACACCACTTATGTTAAAGCTGTATATTCTGACAAACTCTTACTACTACTTAGATAGTTGGGAAAAAGTACATAACATTTTTAGATGTTTCAAAGTATAAACCACATCAAAAGGAACTCTATTCAGTTCCAAAAGCAACTGTTGCATTCACTGTCACTTGGCAGTATGACTGCTTTCTGTTTGCAGTACTGTTCTAGTGACTGGAATATTAATTTTCAAAAGCCTCTATTTAAAGAACAAAGCGTTTAAGATTCTAAAAACTTTTTTAGCCTTTAAGTAAACTGAAAAAAACCCAGAAAGCATCTATATAAAAAGTCACCTGAGCGCTGTTGCTGCAGACTTCGTTTTAATGTTACATAGCTATAGTAATAGCTACAGAATATTCTCTCATTTAAATACCTGAAGTCCTTTCCGAAGGCATGTCAGAGTTAGATCCTGTGGACAGCATCCCAGGTTAAGCCAGGTAACAATCTAGATTTTGCCTACAGAAACAGTGAATATGAGGACCTGCTTTTCTCCAGAGGTCTGGGAAATAAACTCCCCAGAACTCAAGGCAGGCTTTGTACCATAAGACTTTATTTAGCATCTTCTGTGGCTCAAACTCACAGATTACCTAATACATAAGCAATATCTGGATTATGCAGTCAAAACCACAGTTACACCCAGCAAAGAAAATGCATGTGAAACAAGCAAGGAGGCTAAGTTGTCCCTGCATATAAAGTAAAAAGACAGAAAAGAGGACTGGGAATGCAGTCTAAATCTCTTGGCACAAGCTTGGATAAGCTTTACTTTTCTACTCTTTTAAAGAGCTTACTGCAATGTCTGTTTAGGAAACCAGTGAGGTTTGCTATGCTCCTGGCTGTTGCAAATATATCTTGTTTGTTCCAGAAAAATACAGGGTATGATTCAAGATAAATCATGCATCAGACTTTTCAGTCACATGACTGGGGATATGTTCAGCATGACGGTCCCTGTATGCTCTGTGCAGAAATGACTCAGAAGCAAGTTACACGTTTGTCAATCCTAGCAAGGGACACAACAGTAATTAAAACCACTAACAGCTGGGTGAGGCTCAACACATGCATCTAGATCTGAAGCATGTTATAGATTATTAGGTGATGATAAATCAATATCATATTATAATATCATCATATGATAATATCTAAAAAAGATCTGATGAAAACAATATATTAAAAAAATAACAGGAAAAGGAGAAATTGGCCTAGTTAGTCAGTTAATTCATGGAAGTGTGTGTGCTCCCTGTCAATAGAACTATTTAATAAGAATCCTTGCTTTCTTAGAGGCTTGAATACTTTCCCAGAGAACAGCACTAGAATAAGAAAAAACTATTTACACAAGTAACTCCCATGTCTCCTGCTTCTTACTGATTTGATATCAGTGCACAGTTAAATTTTCATATATGCTTTCAGATCTTTTCAATACCTTGATAAGAATTAGATATAAAAAAATACTCAGGCATCTAAAGGTTACCTTACTGTTACCTTTTTGATCTCAAGTCTAAAAATTAGGATCCTACAAGAGGACTCCAGGAACAAAGCTTGGTATTTTAAAGGATATAAATAATATCACGTTCATCAATCAGAAGGATGTCCAGGATTAACCAAGAGGAAGACCAAGAAATAAAGACTATATAAAAATCTATCCCTTCTCTGGCATACCTTCAGTAAAATAGGTATCAGAAGGCGGGTAAATGCCAACTGCTTCTCTTTCAATAATTTAGAGATAAATATTCTATTGTAAAATGCAGATGGAGAAAAAAGAAAACATTTTACACCACAGTACAATCCAAGAACACTCACTTGTGAAATGGAAGATGCAAATTCATTTTCCTTTTCTGCCTGAGGCAATTTAGATTCTGTTTAATGATGCATCCCCATCATTAAATTGTAGCATTCTCTGGATGGGACATTGCTCGTTGCTCCCAACTGATGTTCAGAAAAAAACAGATAACCCACCCACATTCCAAACCCTATCAACTATTCAGACTGTATTTTGTTCTCTGTCTTCTGACTTTTCCCCAAGAAGATCAGTGTCTCAGCTGCTATGCTTTTAGACATCCTGAACTCAATGATCCTCTCTTATGCTTTCTATGGCCAAGTTAATCCAAAGGGGGTGTCTTTACATTTCTCTTACAAGCCAGTGGATAGTAAAATGACAGTTTGGAACCTTAATCTCCTTTTGCAACTTCAAGTATTTAAGAACCAAAACTAGCAACTAATTTTCTTCCTTACAGATTTTTAAATTCTTTCACAACTGCTACTGAGCCCAATATACAGGCTATAAGAAACTTCCTGAAACGCTATGAAGATACACATGTTGAGAACTATGCAAAATATTAATTCACTGGATGCTAGTGGACACATTTTATGGAAAATTGTTGTTATTATATTGCAAAGGTTCCATATTGCTAGAGTTTCGTACCTCCTGGATGGTTCTCATAGGCAGCTCCTCTAAGCACTGACTCCTCCTTCTTCTCACAGTAGCCAACTGACTCCAGTGCCCCTCAACCAACCAATCCACCCTTTTATAACAATCTTCTTCTTATTGGCTACAGCTACAGCCTGTTAGAGTCAGGCCCATTCCTAATCCCTAATAATTGGCTTAGCTGCAACTCTTTAAAGGTAAGATTACTTTCTACACTACCTTTAATTTCTTATATTGTATCCCCCTACACTGGACCATGAAGTGATCATCCCAATGCCTTAGGAATCTTCCAGACCTGTTTGTGCCAGCTGTGTGATGCTGCCAGGTAATTTCTGGCAAGTTGAAGTCTTCCGTAAGGACAAGGTGTCTCCTAGTTGCTTGAAGAGTAACTCCTTGGTGTCATCATCCTGGCTAAGTGATCTATAATTGACTCTCACAACGATATCCACGTTACTTGTCTGTCCCTTAATTCTTACCTAGAGACTCTCATGTGCCATTGCCAACTACAAGCTCCGTTTTTGTTGAGTTCAAATTTTATACTTCAGTGGTCTATGCGTTCAGTCCTGGTGTCATCCATCTGACTTAAATAACCTGGGGGAGAGGGGTGACGTGCACATTGTAAACCTCAAACTCTTTTCATTTGAATTAAACATAGTACTACAATATTCTGTCTGAGCTTTTCTTCTTTCATGTGTTTAGACTCTTCACTTTCAAAAATACTATCCTTTTACTTTCAACAGGAACTTGCTTAGGAATACTCAATTTATTTCTCTTCACATTCTAAAAAGTTCTCTGCTATCTACAAGCATATTAGCTATTTATTGGGGCCCCCTGAATTCCCACTTAAAAAAATCTAATCCCTACATAACCACTACTAAACTGAATGGGTGGATTATCTCTACAAAGATTTTGAATACAAATGTGTTACTATTAACATGTACATAACTCCTCATAGAACTCTTTTCCTAACTCCATCTCAAACTAGACCTTGTGTACTGCTCAAGGCTAAAATAGAGAGATATTGATAATTTTTCAGTTCCATTAACAGTGATTCTGAAAAGCAACCATTTATGAAATTTAAATGTCTGCATCATCATTCATTGGAACACTCATTGAGTCAAAATAAGCACTTTGCATAATTTTAAACATCTGCATTTCATGCTTTTTAAACAGTAAATTTTTTTGCTTATAAAGAATACATTGTATTTCAATGCCATTATATATTAAAAAAAAAAAAAAAAATCACACTACTGCAGTTTACATAGAGAACAAAGCCCCAAACCCTAAATGAGTCACACAGAATATTTTTAAAGCCTTTTAGAATAAGATTTTTAACCAGTGTTTCACTTAAAGGGCTGATAAAACATAACTATAACATGAACAATCCATCCTGTTGTTACCAAAGTTTGTATCCATTGTTAAGGCAACAGCCTGTTTCCTCCAACTAGCAACAATAACAGCCCCACACATCATTTTAGACAAAGTAATATGAATTGTTTGCCCAGTTAGGTGAAAAAAAATGGTCTGATTTTACCAAATAGAGATTGCAAAGCCAATGGTACCCGAGTACAATGGCGACCCATTGGATAGAAGTAATTCCATAAAAATTGTTAATTTGGGGAAGACAAGGATGGAGATGAGGGGGGATCAAGATGAATCAACAAGAAACAAGACCAGCAAAATGGAGAGAAGCCAGGGAATAGAAGAGACCTGACACATGCAGACAAGCTACTGGTCATTAGGTTTTTCTGGCTCATCCTGTTCATGTTTATGAATGCTCTGTGTGTTTTTGCAGGTGTCTGCAATGGCTGGCTGTCCCTGCAATATATGTGGCTGTGGCTGTGTACACGTGTGCCCACTGGGAAGTAGCCTGGCTAGAGACTGCCTGCAAACAGAGAAGCTGCCACCTTGCATCTAGCAAGGTTCATTGGATTCAGCTACCATCAAAACAAGTCATATTTTTTTAACTCTCAACAGGCTAACATTAACTTATTTAATTTTGTGGGATCAATTCACACTTCCTCTACCATTAAATATGAGGAAAAATGAAATTAGGTAATCATATGATCCATTGGTTCTTGTGTATCTTCCATATTATTTTTCTCCCTCATTAGTTTACCAGAGAAATGTTTAGCAATTACTTGTTTATTTAAACACACTAGGATAGCTATAAGATCATTCAAAAAGGGAAATAAAAAAGTGAATTTTCAAGACATTTAAAACAAATGGATTTAAGCACTACTCTATGCTGTATCTATTAGGCTTGAAGAATCAGGACAGAACAAGGTTTGAATTGATTGAAATCTGTAACACTCAGCTATCAGTTCCATCTGCCAATAATAAATGATGGCCAATGATTCTGCTCAAATAACACACCAATATACTTGAATATATCAATACATTTTTAAGCAAGCATCCACAATCATTTCGGAAACTCTACAAGGAATTTCACAGTTAATTCCAATGAGATACTATTTTGTATTATCAGTACAGCCCCATAGTTTCTGAAAAAAATATATGCCTATCAACTTTAAAACAGTGTTCATGGGAATATATAAGAATATAATGAATTGTGAAAGTTTTTAGATTGGATTTTGTTTGAGTGTGCTGTGCTATAGGCCAATTTCTATTGATTACTCTTTCTAATTTACTCAGCACTTTTTAATCACAACAGGATGAGAATGCCCAACAGCAAAGAGAGCATAAAAAGAAACCTTCCAAGCATTCTGCATCAAACTTAGCAAGTCTACTTTTATTATTTTTTGGGTTTGTCTGGTTGGTTGGTTGGTTTGGTTTTTTAAACTTTGTTTCTTTTTTTGCGTGGTCAATTTGAATGGGTAGCTCTACCAGTACTGGTGGAACGGACAAGTTTTTACAAAGTGCTCACAGAATGGTATTTTAACTACACTAATATTTACCCTCAAAAAAAAAAACCCAAAAACTTTACAAATGAGAAAGTGAAAATAGTCGTACATTTTTCAGTAATATCATATTCTAATTTGGTGCAATGCAAGTCCAGAATTAAGGTACCTGAAAAAAGCATATCTATAAACAAAGATAAAAGATACCTTTAAAGTCTAGTAGACCAACCATCCCATGCAGGTAAAATTCTACATAAAAAACTTAGTAAGTTTGAAGATGAAGGCTAAAGATGAAGTAAGATGCATTTAACATTAAAAAACTAATTAAAACCCTCAGTCTATAAATAATTTTTCAAGTGATGAGATACAAATTATTATCTTACAATGAGTGCAGCATCTTTTGATGTACATGTGAAAACTCATCTAGAAGTGATTGAATCAATAAAGTTTGGCAAATTTTTTAAGAAACACAAATATATAATGTAAATTATAAAAAACACAGAGTTCACTATACAATATAGCAAGGATGTTTATGGAAGAAGCAAATGGAAGATACATGATCCAAATTCTGTTGAAGGGAAATATGCACATAAGCTTCTCCAACTAATTAAACATTGTTAAAACTCATCAATCAAGCAAAGGCAGTGTATAATTTTAGCAGGTTAAAATTCTAGGTCTTATTTAGAAATGTATTCAGATCTGAATTCATATTCTTTACTCACAGAAAGACTATTACTGAATTAGAAGGAAGATTAATTTTTGACCTAGCCTGCAATCATGGCACTTGAATAACTTCTCACTGAACTGTATGTATGGTTCACCTGTACTCAGTTGTAGAACCTGAGTCCTTGCAAGTTTTTCAAGACAGAAGATATATCTAATTCATTATCTTTATTTTAGAAGGAAAAAACATGTATTTGCCTAAGAGGAATTTAAGGATATCACAGAAACTTCACATTGGTTAAAGACAGAGAATAGAACTAGATGACATTGGATGTTCAGTATGACAAGTTTTTTTTTGTAATAGCCACTGATCATTTACGAGTGCTATATAATTTGAAATTAATGAATCAGGCTTGGGTATAATACAGTCCTTTTGTAACCTGTCTCCCTTGACACAGATCTAAGCAGGTATATATTTAAAGGCTTCTTTTTTTAAAATAAAATTGAACAGACTGAATATGATATGCTAGTGTGCTGCTTCAGGATTTGCAATAATAAAATGTCAAAGAACAAGCTGCAAGCTGGTTTTTTTTGCTTGAGATACTCAAAGAATTAATTTTATGCTGGCATATACTGTAATTAGAAATAGCTCTGTGCATCATGATTAAACTAGTAGCTATGGAAACCAAAGCAGACTAGAATAAGTGTAAAAGGAGAATAGTGAGGAAGCCAATCATAAAATTCCTTTAATCTGTTTATTTTTAATCTTTCTCATAATGCAAATTGGAATACTAAGGGTCAATACTACTTTCTTAGGTTTTTTTAACCTTTGTATGTTTGGAAAGAACAGTATTCTTTCCAAACTACTTCCTAGGTATTAGATTTTTTCACTCCAGAACTTCTCTACCCACACAATCTTAGGTGTTAAAAGCACACCATTTTTAAAGATCCATTCTGTATGAAATAATTGTATATATTTATCCCTTTTTGAAATGAGAACTCCATGTTTTCAACAGCTGAAAATTTCCATGGTGCCCTATCTATCCCCTTAGCTATTCTGATAGCCATCCACTGAACATGTTCCAGTTTAGCAGTCTCCTGATGGGTGTGGGGGAAGGATGGATGCATCTCTGAGCCGTACTCACCTGATGCAATCTCGAGTACTGAATGAGGGGGAAGAATCACTTCCCTTGCTATGCAGGCTGCACATTCTGTGACCACCAAGGAGGCAGACAGCCTTTGTGACACAGCGCTGACTCATGTTTAAATTCTCACTCAGCCTCGGGTCTTTTCTGAAAGAGCTGATTTGTGGCAAGTCACACACCAGCCTGTGCTGCTGCGAAGGGTGTGCTGCTCCATAGGCTGTGCTGCTCCATAGGCTGTGCCAGCCCAGGTATGTCTGTCCTTACCAAATTCTACCAGGTACCTTATAGTCAGGTTAGCTGAGGTCCTTTGGAATGCTATCCATGTGTATAGCCCGGTGTACAGGCTGACTCGCTTTGCCACCTGTTTTGCTGTCATTCACAAACAAAAGGACACTTTCCCTGCCATCATCCAGGTCAATGATGAAAATGTTAAGCAATATTTGCACCAGTATCAGCCTCTAAAGAGCAGCCACTCCTTAGACACCATGCTGTACACTTCTGTCCTTTGAGACATACAGTGGAGCTGCTTTCCCACCTGTGTTCTTGCCACCAGTCCCTAATGCTTTAGGAAGCCATGTAAAAATACCTGGTTTAGTCAAGGCAAACACGATTGTTTACCTCTTGTACCCTTGTATAGAGACAGGTGCCTCATAATAGAATGTAATCAGGTTAGTCAGACATGGTTTGTCCTCAGTAAAGCTATGATGGCTGTTATGAATCACATTATTTACCTTGCTGTGCCTAATAATGGCTTCCAGAAATATTTATTTCCTAATCTTCCCAGGAACTGAGATGAGACTGTGCTGTGTATAGCTCTTTGGATATCTTTCCTTTCGCTTTTGAAAGTGGGCATATTAATTAGCTATCTCCAGTTACTGAAGACCTCTCATAATCACCATAATCTTTAAAGAAAGGCAAGAAATAGCAATATTGGATGCACATCCTGCAGTCTCAGTCTGCTTATATGAACACTTAACTCAGTCTTCCTCTCACACAGTTAGCATTCCTCTCCCCCAGACTTTCCCAGGAGTCATAGAGGTCTGGGAGGGTAGTGACCAGAGGCCCAAAGATAACACCTTAATATTTTCAAATCTTAAAATGGAAAAACAGTAGGTGTATTAGCTATATTACATATGAGCAAACTGTACCTGCCTTCAGACAGGGACAATTTATAACACTCAGTGTCAATATTTGGTACATTATTGGGCCATTAATGTAAGAGAACTGTTCAAAAAGTACACTTTTCTCAGAAGATGACTGTGGAAGGGGATCTGGTCCAAGCCATTCTCTGGGCTGTGGCAAAGGATGAATAAACATTTCAGATATCACGCTTAATATCAGTACTTTCCAACAGACTTATTAAAGAGTTTCCTAGTATGTAAGACCTGTCATTGACGTGGTCAGAAAGTACTTAATTGTTGATCAGTACCATGCTTTGAAATGGAAAAATCCTATAGATCAAACTAAACCCTTTTCTCCTCATTGCCCAAATAATACAAAAGCAGATAAATCTTACGCTTCTAACTCTCTTTTCAAGAAAACACTTGGTCTAATAAGTTCAGTTTCATCATTCTCAGTTAAGTGTTTTCCTGGGCTATTCCTCCTGCTGCCTCTCAACACCAGCAAATATTCATTAAAAAAAATATGAAGAGCAACACTTTGAAGGACAGAGACTTTTTTTCCCCTGCTACTTCTGCCTGGAGTTTTTGCTTCAAAATGTGCTTCCAACTATTTTATTTCCTCTACTGGATAGGCTCTAACATCTTCTAAAGGAAGAAAACCTAGTAGAACCAGTGACAGGATGTCATCAACACTCATCATACTAGCATCACTTGGGTGAGAAAAACTGTCATTATAATCATCTTTAAATTCAATATCTGTGTCCTGCACGGTGACTATGTTCACCAATTTTTGCTGTATTTGAATCACACCTTCATCAGTAGAGACCTTCATAAGAGAGGTAATAATTTCTTTGGAACTTTGGGAAAAAAAGGTTACCAACAAAAACTGGATTTAGTTTTGCAACTGTATTTTCACAGCTGGAATAGAAGAGAATGCAAAAGTCCATACCTACAAAAATATCCTGACTGGCCATGACCCACGACCTATACAACTTTTACACTGAAAGATGAGGAAGAATCTCAAATTACTATCTTACAGTTTTAAAAGTCAGTTGAAATTTTTTTTCCTCTCAGAATACAGGGATTCTGTCAATGAATCAAAGTGATTAGGGGAGAAAAGCAAATAAAAAAGGCTTCAGTAAAATGAATTAGTATTCAGGATAAAGAAATAATGTTTATCTAGGATACCTGTAAAATTTTATCTGTTTTGTTAAAAATAGCCAGGACTTCTCAACACACATGTCATCAGAAAAGTATTTTCAGTATTATCAGTGTTTTTTCCTATTCCAGTATCAGCTCCTTCATTCTTTTATGCTACTATTATCTTCTTTTCCCCCATGCTAATAATTTCAGTGATTGCACTAGCTTTCTCATACAGTATCAAAGCACATCTGACAATAGTCTAATCGGTTTCACTACTAGCAACAGGATTCTCACAAAATTGCTCAGGATGATATTACAAAAAAGGTTTGGGTTTTTTTCACACTCGAGAGCATTCTCCTTTTCAAAGCTAACCAAAATACTGCATATTTCACAAGCAACATTTTGGAATAAGCCTTCTTCAACATGCTCCCTTTACCCTCCTTACTGAGAGTACATATTTTTTTAATCAGAAAATTGATTACTGCAACTTTGTTGAGCCACTGTCTACCCAGCTCTGAAGCAACCACTAGACTGTTTCACGTGCTTATGAAGACAGAAACAATCTCCTTCCAGGACTATTTGTTTTGGCAATTGTATTGGGGTTACGCGGCAAGGTTTTGTAACAGGGGAGGGGGACTACAGGGGAACTTCTCTGAGAAGCTGATAGAAGCTTCAGCTTTGTCCAGTGGAAGAACTGTTACTGTTTTTCATTCGAACTGTATTCCTCTGTGAACCGAAACAGCTCTAATCAATCAGAAATAAAATAAAAAAAAAAAAAAAAAAAAATAAAAAAGGCTGTTTTTATGTTGGGGCGGCGACTTGAAGCAAGATTGACAATTCTGACTTCAAGAGATTCCTATCTGAGGTTAGGAACTGCGTTGTCTTCTGTGTCCGACCGCATCAAACCCTGAATAATCCTCCAGCTCTCCACCTGCAGGAGGCTGCGGGAAAAACAGTCTCCCTTCACTCCTCAAGGAAAAAGGATTTCCACTCGCTTTAAAAACAAATGACGTAATCCTTTTTTTTTCTTTTTTTTTTTTTTTTTTTTTTTTTGGTGGGGGTGTGGGTGAGCGCGGAGGGGTGGGGCGCTGTTTTGCTGTTTTGTTTTGGTTTTTTGCACGGAACAGAGCTAATCAGCACACGGTTTGAGAGCAGCCCCCCGCTGCCTGCCGTGCCCCGCTCCCCGCTGCGGGCGCTGCGGGGGAGCGCGCTCGCCGCCGGCACAGCGGACAGAGCGGCGCCCCCTGCCGGGCGCGCTCCGCACCAGCGCCTTCTGCATGACATCACCGCTGCAGTGGCTGCGCTCCGCCCGCCACCCACCGGCACAGCGCGCAAATGTTCCCGCCGGTTTTCAGCCTGCTCTTGCTTGGGTTTTTTTTTATTATTTTTCCTTTTCTTTCCTCTCTTTTCTTTTTTGGTACCTCTTTTAAATAGCTGGTCTGAAAATTTTTGGAATCGGAACGTGACCAGATTGTAAAGGAAGCCTTAAAGAAACGCCTGTCATCGGCTCAGGTTATTCAGCAGCGCCAAATAGGTGATGTCACTGGCATACGCTGCAAACCAAATGTACCTTTCTGTTGTGCAATAAATAAACAAGCCTAAGTGAGGTGCAGAGCTGGTGAGGCAGTCAGCATTACCACCACTCCCCTGTTTACAGGGCTAAGCACAGTTTCTCAGAAAAAAGGACAACATCCTGCTGTGCAGGTAACACGAGCAATTTATAGAACATCCCTCCCCCCCACTAAAAAAAACAAGCCGAGGCCAAAACCAAACATAGTCAAACAGCAACAAAAAAAAGCACAGAAAACGAACAAACAGAACCCTGCAAAACCCTGAAAACCAGCCTACCACTCTCTGTGGTGGGTTGATTCCTCTACAAAGAGGACAACATTACTCTTCCGGATCCCTCAGTCAAATACTCAAATACTCCTGAAAAAGCACATCTCCATCCACAAAGCCAACCTTGCTATTTGCTGTATTTCTCAGCAGTGTTGAATGAAACTGTCAAGTTTCACAAGCAGAGCTTGCAGGGTCCGGAGATGGGATCTCTCAGCAACAAGGCAAAAGCATTGAGATGGTTACAGGAGACAAGTACTCTGAAAGTTACAGGGTTTGTAGTCAGAGAGGAAAACACATTTTTTTCCAGATCTACAGGTAAAAAATAGCACAGAATGAGAACATAAAGAAAAAAGTGAAAGAAAGAGGGTGGGTGGGGGGAAGAGTAAAAGCAGCAGGGAATTGAAAAATATCCTTAACTACTTCAAGATAAAAGGGAAAATTAGAATGCTCTACCTGCTTTTAAGCTTCAGTTATGCATCAACAGGGACATTATAACTTATTACAATCATAAGTTTGTAAATCATCTAGTACAGAATAAGTACTAGATTTTGCTTCTACTGAGTGTACTGGTGTATCCACAGACCTGGATTATGAAATGCACAGCATTATGAAAGGAAAAAAAAATTAGCTATTTTGTTGAAGGGTACATTACTCTTAAGTGTAGTTCATTTAGGCAAGTCAAGCATGTATTTGCCATTATTTAACCAGTGTGTTAGACTACCAAAAAAAAATGGGTTTAACCCCTTTTCAGTGTTGCATTATATTTTATGAATCATACAATGCATTTATCTGCTTTAGTTGCTCTGCTGTACTTTCCTAACGCTATGTTTGATGTTTCAGTAAATTCTATCATGTTGAAAGTGTGCTGAAAAGAGACCTTTTATTTCTGTTTCAAGTACGTTCAAGCACAACCTTGCCCCCACTGAAATCAGGGACAAACCTTTTGTTTGATATAATGAAAGGTGAGATTCATTACTCTTGGATCTTAATACTATAAAGTTCTCTAAAAAATGCATTGCTTCTATAAAAGCAGTTACAGTATTACGCTTATTTTATGAAGATGCAATGATGCTCCAAATTTGAAAGCAACAAGATCTCAGTTCTGGAACTTGGTCCTGTTCCAGTTACATCTGCTGTGTTGCTTTCTTGCAAATGACTGATTTAGCCTCCAGAGATGAATAAGAAAGCATTAGGAAATTATATCTGCATGAAAGCACTTGAGAAGAAACATAATATACTACTTTATTCAATGAAAACTGAAGAGTTTGAATGGCATCTGGGAGCAAGCAGGAGGGAAGGACAAGGAAAAAAGATTGAAAGAAAACCTAAATAAGTTGAATTGTTCTTTAATTTTCCATTTTTTGCATATCAAGGATTAATGTTCATAATGTGTTTCTACAGAAAAAAAAAGAGTGTGTGAACTCTAACTTTTTAATTCTTCAGCAGAACTGTCATAGTCTGACATAATTTTACTATGTATTGACTATATTACCATCCCTTATTTAAGCTGTCAGATTTTACTTATAATCAAGAGATAATGGCAGAAGAAGATAAAAGAAAAGCAGAAGAACTCCTGCTAAGAACAGGCTACGTTGAGGCAGATTTAAACACTCTGAAAAGCACAGTAAGAAGAGGGCTAAGAAGAAAATTAACTATGCACCTGGTCACTGAAAGGCTTCTCAAGGATAAAAGGTGTAGATGAAGGACTGAAGGAAGTAAGAAGGAGGCAGAACAGAAGGGGGAAGGATATGGTAAGAACTCTAAAGAAATTATTCCATAAACCCATGAGGGAAGAAATTAGATTGTAGATATACAATTTAATGTACTGACAATGAACAGGACTACCAAAAACTGGAGTTTGGGCAAAACCAGAAAACCCTGACTTCAACCAATTTCCAGTCTCCACCTCCTGAAGTGGTGATGTCTGGCCCATGCTTGCCAAGTGCTTTGTAGTGCCATCCTACAGCATCATTGCATGGCCCCTGCCCACAGCACACAGCTAGACCATGTATCTCGGTTCTGTGGCATGTCCCAGGGAGCTCCATGACCCATGCACCTGCTGGCACTGGACACAGCACTGTATTTGAAATCACCTAATCCCTCATCTGGATCCAGCCACTTCTGTTTCAGTATGACAGACTTTCCTAGCCAAAGGGGTGATTTCAGTCTTTGTGTCTGATGATCTGGTTCTTCTGCTGGCAGATCTGGGCCTTAGCAGTGCCACAATATCAAAGTTCATTGGAAGTGTTAAGAGCTTGCAACATGAGTAACAACAGATTTAAGATAACACAAAATTATGGTACAGCTGGCATCTATTGTTGCTTTTGAACTATTGTTGCTATTGAAGCAGTTGCATAGCTTCTTCCTTCCTACCAGAAGACTTACTAATAATGAGTAGAAAAGTTGTCCATCATTAAAGACGCGATATTACCCCAGCTTTTGCAGTTATCTAAAACTAAAACAATTGATTGCCTAGTTGCTATAAAACAGAATTCATAACACATAGCTTCTCGTATGTAATCTAGTTCAAAATAATGTCAAGATATTCAGAAGAAAAAGAAAGGAACCTACTTCAGAAGATTTAATATGAGATGTGTTCACAGGCTAAATGTGAGATGGGAAAGTTTAATTAGAAGTGCATGAAATAAATATTTGAGACAAAATGTGATTGCTACCTGTGATAAGAGGCGTTAGTAGGGTGGAATAAGTAAACAATCCTCTCTCTCTATCCTTCTCTCTCCCTTTCTTTCTTATCTCTGAAGAAGGATATGCAGGAGAAGAAGGAAGCAATTGAGAGGGAGAACACACTGTCATTCTACATCAAAGGGTCCATTGAGCACATCTTATAATATCCAGCAGAGCTAAAATGTTAATTCTTGGGTTTTAGGTTTTAATTTTAGGTTTATGCATTTGATATTTAATGATGCAAAACTGATGGTTGGACTTGATGATCTTGAAGGTCTCTTCCAACCCTGATGATTCTGTTATTCTATGAAAATATTATAGTGGGCCACTACAGAAGACATTGTAACAAGGAAATAATGATTTCAAGTAGAATCTCGATGGTTTAATCATAAATCTTAGTTGCAGAGATCCATACATAGACATGAGTTACTGCTGTAGGGCCTGAGCACATATCATTAGATTAGCAGGTACTGCCTTTAACAAAAAGGTTTGTACGTACTGTTGCTAAGAGCTTGTTTCTATACAGATGTGTAAGAGCATAAAGGTTTCAGGGAACCTCAATTCCAGTGCATCAATTGTATCTATTCTGATCTATAATAAAAGGAGTTACATATAATTACATTTGCCAGCTCCTTGCATTTTCTATGTCAACGGAATTCTGCCAAGCCAATTGGAACTGTACAAAACCCGAAGAAATCTGAAGAAGGGAACCAGAGAAGCCTCAACACTTTTATGATTCTAAAATATTTGCCTATAGGTTACATTTTTTTCTCTTCTCTGTAGACTAGAAATCCCACCAGTATTTCTGGAAAAAAAAAAATCAGAAAAGGAGGTGTTTTGCTTTATGAGATACTTGTCCATTATGCTCCCATTTAGAAAGGCACTTGAATGCTGCAAAGTGTAAGTCAAAAAAAATAACAGCTTTATAATAGCTAAAAGCAAAAAGAAATAGAGAATAGTGCAAGTAATCTTACCTTCCTTTAGATGCTTAGAGCTCAAAGCTGTGCAGCATTGAACAGGTCAGTGTGCAGCACATCCTGCAGACACTGTCTGTAGAAAAGGCTACCCCATGTTGGTCACTTGAGCTACTACAGGATTTTTTTGACGTGTATATAACTATATTCGTAATTTCTACTCCTGAACAGGAAAGATATCCACAGGAAAACTCCCTACTGTGCTTGTAGATAATGGCAAAGCCACGAGGTGCCAAGTGGGAGCAGGCTTACAGTCTCCTGTCAAAATGGGCTGGCTGATAGTGTTCTACAGCCACAGGCTTGAGAGCCTGCTGGGATGTGCAGCACAGCACAGCACAGCACGGGCCTGAGCCTTCTCAGGTTCCACATTATCTGTGCCAGTTGCTCTGCAATATGCAATGGTCTTATGGTGAGTATTACTCCAGGACAGAGGTGTTACCTAGCCTAAACATCTGCTGCCCCTAAAACTCTGGAGATGGTTTAAATTCAGGTGTTTAAAATTCCCATTATAGTCCGTAATGATCTAATCAATACATTCAATAGATTAGAGCAAACAACTACTTTTATCCTAAACTCCTAGTCTCTAGGAAACTGAGCTACTGAGCTACTGAGTGCAAGACTGTGGAAGATCTTGTAGGACTCCTGTAAGAAAAAACAGTAATGATAAACTGGTCCTACACTTCAAAGCAAATCTCACCCAAGTGGTAGATTTGGTAACCAGAGCCTGTTCAGAGTAGGTATTATCCCTGGTTACTGCTTTTTGAAAACTACCACTAATCATCAGCCAGGAAGGGTCTGTCACCTTCTTCTTCTTCCTCACATGCTGCAGTGGCTGTTCAAAGTCTACATTTGTGCAAGTCACGAAGGAAAAGTGTGACTTTCTGATTTGGCCTGATCTCATTTGCAACTGTTGGACTCATTGCATTTCTTTTCCTGAAATGAATTCTAGGCAATCCTAACGCTGTAAGTACCAACAAACCTCAACACCACCGCCAAGGTGGTAATTCCTCTGCTTAAAATAGTTTATGAAATGTTACTGATTTTAGTCACAGCAGAGACTGTAATGCACCTAATAAAAAAACTGCATTAACGCAATGTATTGAGCTTTTTTCAAGTATTTTCCCATTTTGACTGCTTTCATTAAGGACTTCTTAGAAAAAATGGGAGAAGATAAGCACCAGCCTGAGTCCCCCATGAAATAATTTGCTGGATATAATTTCTATCTCAGTTAACATGGGGAGAAAGGCATATGTTCCCTGCCAGGCAGCAAGTGAATAAGATCACTAGAGGGAAAAAAAGTTTTTAGTGAGAAATTAAAACAATATTTACATATTCCCACCAGAGGTCACTCATATCATAGGAATAAAATGAAAGTAACCAAAATTCTAAGTATTTGTTGATTCTACATATGATGGAAATTGAAATTGCATTTCCAATTCATTTAAGTTTCTATTTCTACTGATTTTATTGAATATTCATAATGGGGATAAATGTATCCTCCTTTAATAACAGGAGTGCAGGAGAAAATACAGAGCTCAGGTAAGAATAAGAAACAACTAGTTGAATAAACCTCTGCTTAGCTTTCAGTGACTGAGAAAAAACAAGAAAAAATTCTGCAAAAACTTAAGGTTCTAGTAACGATAGCTAATGCTGTAGATAAGACTGTGTATGGTGGACATGGATGACAATAAACTACTGCATTTCACCTTGATACCTTTATTTCTTGAGCTGAAAGTCACAGAGAAGCTAGAAAAAGTAGGATTTATTCTTAGTAGTGTGGTAGAACTAGACACCTTGCATAAAGGAGTTCTTAGGTAGTTCTATGTTAATCAAGACTCCTAATAGTAAAAATTATATTTCTTTTCTGAGTAACTAAAATAAAACACAACACAGCAGAGATTGCAGTGCTAAATGTAATCTCAGAATCCAGAGAAAATTACTTTATGCACTCCAATGTGATTAGTTCTATTTAAAGAAAAGGTTTCAATGCTTAGCATGTAAAAGAGAAAGTAATAAAACTGTTTTCTGTTTTACATCTTAAACTTATCTCTCTCTCCTAAGCACTTCTTAGGCCACAGCTGTCCTAATGCTTCCAGTTTTGGGCCCCCAACACAAGAAAGGCATCAACAAAAGGGAGTAAGTAAGTTCAGTGGAGGACTGCCAAAATAAAACCTAGAGAGATCTGTCCTGTCCTCATAGCTCACCCTGCTTTGGACAGGAGGTTTGACTAGATTGACTCAGAAGGTCCTTCTAATCTGAGTCATCCTCTTTTACTAGATTATGATCCTGTGAATCAGTCCTCTGATCCACAGACCGACACTTTTTTAGGAATAAGCTCTACGCAGTTCCAGTCACCCTAGGTCAAAAGAATGAAGTTTAACTGGAAAATATAAAGGCAACATGAGTGGTACTTTGCACTTATCAGTTAGATCTTATCTAAGAGTGAAAGTTGGCTAGATATCTTCAGCTGGTGGAAGGTATGGCTGAAAAGAACTAGGGAAGCATAAACAGACAAAAAGTAAACATAAAATTATTTGCTATCTATTATTAAAAAGGGAACACATGGATTTCCAGATGGATGTTTAAAAAAAAAATGCAAATGCTGACTTTAAAAATCGTGTTCAGTGCTGTAGGATGTTTTGGAGATCAAAAGTCTGGGATGATGGATAAATGTACAGGGTACATAACCATGACTTGAATGCAACATTTAGTATAAGAATCTCATAGTTTATTTTTACCAAAAGATACAATATTAAGAGTGAAAGAAAACATTTATTTTCCATATATTTTTTGCATTTACCTCTGCCAGAAGGCTTTCTTGAAGTATAATGCTTAAGGGCCTTTTGTTCCATTCTCTGTCTGCACCCACTTCTTGTACTGACTTCTTGTACTATCCAACTTCTTGTTGGATATGGAAAGTAGATAGCGCTTGACACTATGACCAAGTATGGTTGCTATGATATTTAAGATCCTTTGGGTTAAAACATAGCATAGTCTTCTAAGGAAGGAAGAAAATTAAAGAAAAGTTTCACTGACAGTTGATGTATATTGAACATTTTCTGCCCAGTACATCATAGACAAAGCGATTCCTTATCCACTTGTTCTCAGTTCCTTCTGCTAAAGAAGAATTTGTCAGGAATAACACGGTACAACAAATCTTCTCAAACAGAAGACATGGGTTTTTTGCAGAGAACAGCGTAACAAGACATTTTTTTCTTATTTGCATACATGTCAGGTACAGTGGATTGTGTCAGCTTTATTGAAAGAAATCAAGAACTGTCTTCGGGACTGTAGTTTCACACTCTATTGGGTACTTTCCCACTGTTTGCATCACTTTGACACAAACACAGCAATGGTGATAAACTGAGTTGGACCAGGAAATTCTTCTGTCTGAAATATAATGTCAGGAACAATACTTTTCACTAAACAAGTTCCACACTGCAAGCCCCCGCTCGGCTGCACAAACAGTTGGAGGAGGGAAAAAGTAGAAGAGAAAACAAAGTAGATGTTGCCCAATAAGTGTCTGTAATTCTTAAACTCACACATGTACGTGATAACCCCAGCTGGAGTGGGATATGGTGGAATGCATTTTGTGACTCCTGTTTGATGGGATTAGTGCTTTAGTCTGCAGTTCCTTTCAGACCCTCAGCATGAAGCCAAGGTCGCTGCGAACGAGGAGCAGCTTCAGCTAAATGAGTCAATATTCATGTCAATTTAGGAAACCGAGTCAATTTCATGTTACTTTTCAAGTGCTTGGCTTGACAACTGGGGCGTCTGGGGACGGACCAGCATCCCCCGGAGATCCTTGAGGAGCGCAAAATCCGCCCTTCCCGCCTGGGGCTGGTTTCTGGTGCGCTCCCAGTAACGGGGAACGCGGCTTGCGAGCTCTGAAACCTCCCCTCCCCAGCCGCCGCCCCAGCCGGAGTCCGCACGGAACAGTCACACAAAGACAGCATCACTAAGGTTGGAAGAGACCTTCAAGGCCACGCAGCGGCACCGCAGCAGCCGCTAACCCACGAGCCGCACGGCCCAGCCGGACACGGGTGCCAGAGGAGCCGGGCCAGGCCCGCTGTCCCCACACGGCCCTCGCGCCCCGCTCCGAGCGGCCGCGCCGGGGCCGCGCTCGGGCTGCGCGCGCGGCCGGCGCGTTGCCCGGTAACGCGGCGGGGGCGGGCGCGAGCGTTGCCCGGAGACGTCGCTGCCGTGCCCGGCGCTGCCGCGGCCGCGCTGTGGGCGCTGCGGGCCGACAGGTGAGGGGGGCAGGGCCGGCGGCCGCCCCCGCGCAGCGGACGAGAGCTCGGCGGCCGGGCCCGGCAGGACAGGGTAGGGGAGGGGAAGTGCGGCGCGGCATTTCTTGCCCCGCGTTTCTTGCCCCGCGGGGTGCGGCACGGCCCGGGAGATTGCGCGGGGCTCGGCCGCGCCGCGCCCCCCTGCGCCCACCTGCGCTCCGGGACGGAGCGGCCCCGGGGAGCTCTCGGGGCTGCCGGCGCTGTCTGAAGCATCCAGGAGCCCTCTGACGGTATTGTCGGGATTTTTCACTGTTCTGGGGACTGAACTGCTCTGTGTGCGTCTCTTTACAAACGTGGTTGTGCGGAAACGCGAACTTAAGATCGAGTAAAGGCGGAGGCAGCAATCTCTAAAAGAAGCAAGCAAACGCTTGCTCTCCGCAGGGAGGGAGAGCTTTGGGCTTGTTTATACTATAAATGCTTTTCCCAGCTGGGACGAGGGTGGGACGGGGAAGAAAATCAAGCTTAGAGAGTTAAAAAGAAAAAAAAAAAAAAAAAATTCAAGTACAAGAGCAAGCTACAAACTAAGTAAGCAAAGCTTATGAAAGTGAATTTAAGACAGCAGACTCTGCTGTCTTAAATGAAGAAATAAGTTTAAGGTTTTTTTTTCCTGTACAGTAAATTCTTCTAATATCTTAAGAGATGTTGCTTTACATAGACATTGTCATGCAACAGTTTGAGAAACTGTTTTGGAAGGCTTGAAGATGGCAGGTATGAAATCAAAGTCTGAGCAAGATCTTTAATTACTTGTAATGCTTCAGTGAAGAACATAATCCTGGATTTTAGATTCGATAAAGACCATACTATTCTTAATAATGGACTTAACCATGGAATTATATAGAAAAAAAATACTTGGAAATGTCCTTTTTGAGTGCTAAACCCTATTGGTTCAAGAGTCTCTTTCTGATTGCCATGCACTTAGTCTTTCAAAAATTTAATGGGCTAGGAAGTTTGTTGTATCTCTTTCTAACTAATTTTAGAGAGTTTTTATAGGAGTGTTGAGCCATGTGGTTTTGTACCTTGTTTAAAAATTTTACCATGACTTTATGCAGCTACCTGCTATTCATAAAAGTATAACAAGGGAAGAATTCTGGTAAGAAACACATAACAGTAAGATGTTCTTCAAACTTTAGACTGAGTTAATTTGCTTTAAGCTATTTCTGGTAAGACATATTTTCCACTGTTTTAAAATAAGTTAAAAGTTCTAATCCTCGCACTTCCTAATTTTTTGTAGTCCTAAAACAGGGAAAATACACTTTTGTTGTGACATTTCTTTCCTGATTACAGGCACAGCTCTGTAAGTTACTCTTACATTTCAAAGTTTCTGTTCGAGAATAAGTGCCTTGCACAAATCAGTCTAGGTGACTTAGTGATATCATTATTTATATTTTGCATTTCAAAACTGTTCTTAACTGTTCAGTTAAGACTATAGTCAACTTCAACTAATTGTTGTAACCCACATGGAGACATGGTGGTATAAAGAACTTGCAAAGGTAGTATGGAGTATGCATGGAAGAATACAGATAATGCAAAAATTTAAAAATATCATGGGGCTATTGTTTTACTTATTGATTTTTGTTTTTTATTTATTAATTATTCTCCCTGATAAGATATCTACAGGCTTCTTCCTCAGTTCCAACATTCTCTGTGTTCTGTTATACCAAATCTTGGACTCTTTGAATAGCTCTGGCTGTTTAAAGGACCTATAACACGCAATTAACTTGTCATCTGCTGTGAGGAAAATGCCCACATAGCAAGAAGTAAAGGAGGTCCTTAGTGAGTCCTAATGGTCCATTTAATTCAGTGTTTTATTTCTAGCAGTGGTAATAGGAGATTATAACTTAGGGAAATCAGTATTTCCTCTTCCTGCAGTCTGTGAATTAAAGTTGGTGTGGCCAGTAAGAGTAACTTCACCAAGTCCTGGTGGTGGTTTTGTGTAACTGACATTATTTGTTTTATAAAGCAAAATATAGGCAGTGCAAGAGGAGAAGTAAATATCAATATAACATTTGAATTACAGAAAGTGGCTACAAGAACTGTGAATTCCCCTGTAGGGTATAGGCAATTTGGTGACATCCTGTCTCTCAGGCTGGCCATTATTTATGGTAGCAGCTGAGCTGTGCTGTGCGCACTGGAGAAGACAGAAGCTATTATGGTAATCTTTTCCCCACTTGCATCCTATAAGCAAACCTTGGCTGTATCCACTGGGACCATTTATTCCTTATCCTGTTCTAGTACTAGTTGGAGAATTTGGTTTTTCTGCTATGTGTGGGATTTTTTTATCAGTAAAGGCCTGTAGAACTCTGCTGACTTTTTTTATTTGTTGACAGTATAATTTATTAGTTCTTAAAGCAATGTCAAGTGTAGGAATTTGCCTCTTTCAGTTCTTTCTTTGTTGGTGTTTTATTTTATGCCGATGACCTTGACTGTTAGCACTGTTGTCCCTGCTAAGACTTCTCACATTTTTTTCTCTTGGACTACTTTGTTTAATTGTATGATTGTATGTGGAAAACTGTTTGTAAGCAAACAAGTTGATAAATAGTGATTTTTTTAAGATCTTAATCAGTGGTGAATCTTTTTTTTTTGTTGTTGTCATTGTTGTCCTGTATCTAATTTCCTATTTATTGATGGTAGTGGCTCTCAGAAGCAGTTGTTGCAGTGGAAAAGGATTGATGTAATTTTGTTTTCCCTTGTGCTGTATATTATATGTCTATTGATGAGGTTAGTACTGCCTTTCCTCTACTTAAGGATTTTTTTTTCTCTTAATACTTCTACTCACTATAAATTTGCTTCAGGTTCAGGAGCCTTTACCTTCCTTTTAGCACCATGACCAATTTGAACCCAGCTGATTAGCACATATGATATCTTGATTCAAATAACATTTCTATATCTCAGGTAATTGCCTCCTTGTTTCATTATTTTTTAAATCTCTGTATTTAAATGTTTAAATCCATCTCTCTTGAGTGTGCTAACTAAACATAATGCATGAATGACTGGTAAAATGGTGTTAGGCCTCCTTCTGGGTTGACAGTATCTTTCCTTACATGTTGTACATCTCTTCTGGCTACATCCTGTTGGTGGCTTATATTTTTCCCATGGTTTATTACATCCATTGTTTGATTTTGTAAGGGTTTTTCCCCCTCTTTCTCTCCTTTTGACTGATTCCATTCTTCTTGGTGTACTATAGTTGTGTAGTGCGTACTCAGTTTCATGGTCTCTTAAAACCCACCACCTCTATTTGCATTTTTTTGGGGGGAGGGGCAAGAAGGGGGGCGCAACACACAGCATTTGTCTCATCCCTTTGAGTTGTATGTTTTAACATCACTTCGTTTCTCAGGTGTAATTGTTGACATTTACTTGTACCATTAGATAACATGCTCTGTAACCTCTTTCTTAATTAGACATAAATGGCCTAGTTTGTTGACAGTCTGAAAACTAACTCTTTGGTTTTAAACTTCTGTATTCTCTTTTTCAATCTGGCTAAAGAATTGTTTGAGGGTTTTATGTTGGAGTTGATTATATTTAATTTTTTTACCCCACATAGGTTAATCAAGGTCTAAGAGAGGTAATTAAAGCTACTATTTTCATTCTCCTAACTTTCTTTTCAAGTTGTTACCTATTGTCTGAAAATTCCTGTGATGGAGGACTGGTAATGACTGAGTGAAAAAGGATATGTCAGATCCAGGAGATCAGTTGCATACATTGGTTTAGATTTCAGGAAAGAAAGACTGAGATTTCTGCTTTTAAGTGTGAGGTTAGTGTTGAGAAGGGCTCTTCTCAACACTAATCATTTGTTGTTAACCTAAGCACATCTTTTATACCTAACTGCTGGCTGTCATCAGGTTATGTAGTTTTATCCCATGATTTCCCAGAGAATCAAGGGCAATCTTTTTGCAGTTAAAGGGTTTCTTATTTTGGAGTTTGTTGTGATGTTTGCTTTTTGAGGTTTCTTTTGTCTTTATGGATATTTGGGCGCAAGTGGCTCTGAAGTGTCTGAACAAACCTGTTAAACTGACTGCTCTGTAAAAATTACTAGGGCAGAAAAATCTCATGTTTTAGAACATTGCATTGGAGATAAAATTTTCAAGAGTTGTCCTCTTTTTCTAAAAAAAATCTAGCTTTTCTTGCCCACGTCCAGCTTTAACTACTAGTTCAAATTTGGGAAATTGACATACAACTGGATGTCATCCCCACCTTTCTTATCTCAGCAAATCCATTAACAAATACAGTTGATTTTAAATATTACTTTGAGTTTCACAGCTAGAAATAATTTGTTTTATTTCATTAAATTATTTTCCTACTTTCAGTTTATTTTCTTTGTGGTCTTTTTTGTCCTACAGATGCTGACATTTTTTTCTTGATAGATAAGTTTTTGGTACATGAGAGAGTTCTTATGTTATTTCTTATATTTGTCTTAGAAATGTACTTTATATTGATTGGTATTTAATATATATCTTAACATTTGAATCAGCCAAATAGTATAAAAAGTTTATGTAATTAAAATATTTACTTTATAAAGTGTGCATCATAATTCCAGATAGGGATTTGAACTATTATAATCTAAATTTGTTAGAATTTAATATGTTTCTGAAGAATATGTTACAATGGAATGACTTAGCTAGACATAGATAAAATCTTGTGATCATGATACTAGGAAATGCATGCAGTATGTTTCTTGGCATATGAACTGTTTGACAGACCAAAAAATCATCAAGTGGCCACGGGGAGTTAGTTACCTGCCAGGTTAAATCATAACTGGGGCACTTTAATGTTGACTGCATTCAAATTTTATTCAAGTAGTGATTATGAAACTGATACAAGTATTTCAATATAGGCATAGTTTTATGAATAAGATTGTAATTTTTCTCTGTAAATATACTCCTTTTTGCCTTTTTTGACCAAGGACACAATTGGAGATATTTAAAATTGTCATTTTTTAATATGTATTCTTCACAGAATTAGAATGATATCTGCTAAGCCATAGTAAAAGTGGTACTATAAATATACAAACTTACAAATTTTTTCTGAAGAGCTGTTAATTTATTTTCTTGGAAAAGGCTGTAAAGCTTCATTAAATTTATTTTTAAAATCCAGTTATAGAACATCCTTAAGAAGATACATGATCAAGTCCAATCCACTGCTATTGTTGGTAACTAAAGCTAATCTCCTCTTATAAACTGATAAAGCTCAGTCTTAAAAGTAGCTTGTGAGAAGGTTGTGTGAAAGTCTCAGCCCAGTGTAGATCTGGTGGTCAAGAAAGTGTTGTACATCTGTTTCTAACAGCTTATTCCAGTCACTGTGAGGTGGCCTGGTTGTTCTGTATGTCATCTTGTCCTGATAAATCTATATAGCTTTTTGGGAAAGAGCAAGTGAGGAAAAAAATAAAAAATGACAACTATTTAGAGCCATGCTATGTTTGTGCCATTAGTAGCTTGATAGGAGTTGGGGAAGTCTAGGGAAGTCTAATTATTGCCTGACCTCATATGACATAAGATTACTGAGGTATAGGTTTGCTGTGTCATTATCATATGATTGGTTCCTGCACAGCTTTACTCTAAACATTGTATTTTAGGATTTATTTTAGGATACTTGGCATCATTATGTGCTTTGTGTTCTCAGTGTAAACATTGTTAAAGTGCTAGTTAATAAATAAAACCTGAGGATTTAACTGACTTCTTTAGTGTAGATGTTGGTGTAATGAATTTGCATAATGACATATAAATTATGAAAGCAATTAATTTCTAGACTTTTTTTAATTTAAGGAAATTTTAAAGTATTTTGTTCTTGGGTTATTTGCTGTGCATTTTTGTTATGAAGACATTCTTGTAATGAGTTTTGTGTCTTCAATGCAAAGTCACAGTATATTAATCTTTAGTAATTCAGTAGATAATACAGATAATTTTTAGAGTTTTGATGGGACATATTATGAAATTATGTCTGCATGGATTGGCAGGAAGTTTTCTCACAGAACTGAGTACAGCAAAAATAAAAACTTCTGAGGTAAAAATTGAATTAATTGAAACTAATTCTTAATTTTGAAACACATACAATGCTACTGATTTATGGCAAGAATATATCAAAAATAACTTTTTAAAGAGGTTAAACAGAAAGTGTCTGAAACAGAAACAGTGGTTAAAGATGTATTTGAAAAAAAAATACATGGTTGATTTGTCATAGTATATCAAATTCAAATTATTAATTAAGAGCAAATTTCATGGTAAAAGTGGAAGATCAAAATAGAGGTTTCTTACCTCTCATCCATTTCTGAAAATCTTTATTCATAACTGAAGTGCATTGCTGACTTCTGATATTGTCAGATAACCTGGGAAAGAAGCATCAGTTTGCTCATTCCGATGCAACGTAGGACATTATTTTCAGATGTACTTTTTTATCCTCTGTTTTCTAGGTAAATTATACATGTATGTTATATTTAGGTACAGTTTTTTTCAGTGTGTAGAGATTGAGGCCACTATACACTCCAGCATATTCTTCCAGATTCATAAGGTCGTGTTTTTTGAAAGAGCAAGGTAGTAGCTTGCTCTCATACTAAACAGATATCTGCACTGGAATGTCCAGAAGATCAACTTTGATATGAAATACAAAAAGAAGATAACTATTTGTGGGTTTTTGTTTTTAGATTTTTTTTAATGAGTTTCCTTTGGAAGGTGGGGTGGCTGGTTGCATTTGGTTTCTTGTAGTTCTTCTGCAGTTTTTTGTATTTAGCCTAGTCAATCTGAAATGAGCTAAAAAAAGAGTACGTAGTTCAAAGGGAAGATTGTGAAATGTCTGCAGCACAAGTTTGATCATAGAATCATAGTATATCTCAAGTTTGAAGGGATCTGTAAGGATCATTGGGTCCAACGTCCTGCTCCTCGCTAAACCACATGACTAAGAGCATTGTTCAGATGCTTAGTGAAATCTGAATGGTTTGGTGTCATGAAAGCTTCAGGAAGAATCTGTCCCAGTGACTAACCACCCTCTCAGTGAAGAACCTTTTCATAATGTCTAACCTGAACATGTCCTGACACAGTTTCATGCCATTTTCTTGTGTCAGCTCAAGAATGAAATAATTGCTTCTGCATCAAATGAATAGGATGTTTTGTCTTTTTTTATTCCTTCTAGAATATTGCTAACAAATTTATTGGGCAATATATTATATATAAGACTGTATATGCCTAGAAGATGTCTCTTTTGATCTGATGTATTATAGTACGTTTTGTTGTCTTTAAATTGAGATCAATGAACACTTAACTGGAGGTACCAGCTGGACTTTAGGTTAAGAGCATACTAAGTTACTTATAAAACATTTAATAATAATTATAACAATTTAAAGGAACCAACATTTTGAGGTTTTTCATATTTTTATTATACTATTTAGTATACATAGTTTTATTTGTCCTACACATATGTTTTGTTATGCGTGTATGTCATGGTTTAACACCGATAAATAGCCAAGCCCCACTCAGCTACTCTCTCACTCCCCCACCAGCAGGATTGGGGAGAGAATCTACAGGGTAAAAGCCAGAGAACTTGAGGGTTGAGATAAAGACAGTTTAAGAGGGAAATCAAAAACCAAGCACACAAGCAAAGTTAAACAAGGCATTCTTTCACTGCTCTGCAATGGGCAGGTAGGTGCTCCACCATCTCCAGGAGAGCAGGGCCCCATCAGTGGTTACTTGGGAAGACAAACACCATCACTCTGAATGTCTCCACTGCTCCTTCTTCCCCTTGCTTTATGTATTTGGCATGATATAGTATGGTCTGGAATATCCCTTTGGTCATCTGGGGTCAACTGTTCCAGCCTGAATTTCCTTACAGCTTCACATGCACCCCCAGAAAATGCCTTGGCTCCGTGTAATCTATATGAATTAGAATCTCTGTGTTGTCAATTCTGTTCAGCACAAGCCCAAAACACATCCCCATACCAGCTGCTGGGAAGAAAATAAACTCTACCCTTGCCAAAACTGGCACTGTGGCTCCCCTAACTACCAAAAACCAGAGAGTGCAAAACCAATACACAGGCATAAAAAAGAAGCAAGTTTTCATAGATGGTGGAACAGCTACAGGCATAAAAGAGAAACAAGTTTGATACTATTGAACTACTTGTAATTCTTTGATCAAAATTCTCAGAGATACTATGTGCCCTTTCAAAAAAGACACAACACCCTGAAAGCAAAGACTTTCCTTAATGGGCAAGTATTAATTTACTTGAAACCATGATTTTCATGTGTAACAAGCAGTAGCAATGTGGATATGTTTTAACGATTTGTAAAATTTTTGTTCACAGAAGTGGTACATCAGTAATGTTTTTCTTGACTGCTCGTAGACCATGGTTATGGTCAGGAATTTCTCCAGCGCTGTCATTCGAGGTGACAGAATTGGTGCCATGTTTCTCGTACAGTTTATGAGACCATGCAATTCTGTGCGTTTTGCATAGTTAATGTTTGAGCTGAAATCTCAAAGGGCAAGTAATTTGAAAAGTTTCAGCAGTATTGTAGGAAGTTCTGTATATTCTTGTGTCTGTATCCATTTACATGGATGACTGTATAACTACAAAAAAATCTGAATCTTGGAATGCCTCTTCCTATTACTGGGTGTCTTGACTTCAATATTCATGGTTTTGCGTGTGTGGTTTGTATTTTTGGTTTGTTTTCTTTTATTCTCCTTGGCTGTCAGAATTTCTGAGTAAGAGGTTGTGAACCAAAAGTATTGCTGTTTTTCTTTATTCCCCTGGAGAATGTCACCTACCTACACAGTACCCTTAATGGAAACTACACATTCTGGGGTAGGACAGGTAATAGCACAGAATTGCTCTGTGGAAATGGTAAGTAATGTCTACCAGTTAGTAGCTGGTACTTCCAGCTTGGAGAAGTACCAGCTACTTTGCTTTGTTTATTTCTTGATTAAACAATAGACTTCCCTGCTTAGTTTTTACATTTATTATATTACAAACTGTGGGGAACAGCTTGTTAAGTACGTACAGAAAGGCAGAGATTGTCTGGATTCTAGGTTTCTTATGAAACTGGGTTTTTTTTAGGTCTGCACAATCTCTGTTGAGGATTTGATAGTTGCTGTAACCGTGCAGTCAGGAAGATTTGTATGATAACGTCTCCTGAACAGCACAGCTGAAGAAGTATATTGCTGCAGTACTGAAACGTGGTAGTACAGCTTTTTTTCCTTTTTACCTTTCATTTTCACTGGCATAACGCACTGTGAAAGCTAATGTGAAACTTGGAAGCATACCAGAAAGGGATACTACCTGCAGAAGGAATAAATGCTGTCAGATATGTGAAACTCTTCTAAGGAAGAGAAAACAAGCAGATCCATTCCGATGAATTAGTTCAATTAGGCTTTTTACATTTTTCAGCCAATGCTGGTGGCTGCAGCTGAGCCCTTTAGGCTCTGCTGGCTGTGAACAATGGACTTGCAGATTTTTCTTTTCCTCCTAAAAAAAAAAAAAAAAGTTAAACTGATGCTTGGTATTTGCGATAATTTTGGCCCCTCCTACTGTGCCAATTGAAACCACTCCCTACATAACCAAAACAAATCATTCCCCATGATTCTGAGGATATTTTACATTTCAGTACAAGCTTTTGTGCACTGAACTGCATTTTGTAGATAGTACATTTTAAAAAAAAGAAAGTAATTTTTTAGGAGACAGATAAGAATGACTCAAACAGCATCTCATTTTCAGAGCTCAGAAGCACAGCAAAATCAATCTTGAAGCACTAACCTGCTTCAATTTGAAATACTGGAATATATAATCTAATAATTATTTTAGTATTGAATTCTGGTTTCCATTAGAAAATCCAATAGGTAGAACATTTAAATTACTGTTAAAAGTATTTCAGATTACATATTTATGAATTTAAAACTTATTAATCTCAGATCATACTACAGACTTCAGATCTGATCTTTGAGTAGCTTGTTGTACTGTTGAGTAAATTTTAGCACAGGATTTATTGTACTTTTATGTGTTCAGGTTCTGTATTTTTTATTTCAACTGTGCCTTCTTTCATGGCTTGGATGACTTATATTTCCCACTGGTTTGATGAAGATGATTGGTATGAAGGACAACAAAGAGTAAGAATTGCTTAAAGTAATATTTTCTCTTTAACTATTTTTATATTTTTCTTCTTTAAGCTGCTCTTTACAATTATATTGATAATATCAACAGTAGTATTTCTATAGTGGTATAAGAAGAGATTTTTAGTAGTTTTCATGAGGTCTTGAATCATAAGTAAAGCATATCCAAAATGAATTTTTTGAAAATTAATGTTGCTAGCTGCATAAATGGTACTGGAAGTGTGACAAACACCTACTTGCATTTTTTAGGTTGCATAATTTAACAAGTAGTAATTTTTTAATATGCAATGAGATGGAAAGCAAACATTACATTTTGTTGTATTAGAAGGAATTAATATGCCATGCATGGAGTAAAATAAAATAATTATAGTTAGTAATAGGATAAGCCAAAAATATTTGGGAGAGATTAAATTCATCTAGGGTCACTTCCAAGTTGTATCTTGAATAGCTTTATGTTGTTATTAACATTTTTCTGAGGAGGAGTTGTTACTATAGCAACATTTGCAGGATAACTTGGATTTATTTTTAGCATTTATTAGCTGCATGTCTACAGCTGCTTTCCTAGATTTATGGTGGGAGATGAATATAAGTCACATTTCTTTCACTGTATTAAGCTCTTTTATGGTGCTTTACATTTCTGTGATTTCTTTTTCTGTTTTCAGAGTATATGGTCAGCTAATTAGAATGCAGGAGATGCTTGTGAAAACAGCTGCTTTCATTGGATTATTGTCTATTACTTGATAATGCCAGCTATATGCTCATAAGTATAAAAAAACTGGCAGATATTAATACTGTTTCACTGTTCTCATTTTACATGTCACTCATGATATGGATGCTTCAGATGTAGAATTACCTTTTAATAGCTGTCATCAGGGATTCAGATGTGAGATGTGTCAAGAGGTAACTTTATCTGAAATCAGATCAGTCTTGGCAATTTGCCAGCAGAAAAGCAATCTTCTGGTGATTGTTGTAGCTCTGGATTGGAAGATGAGAACAGAATCTTATGCAGACTCTTAGATGCTTCATACTGTGATCAGACAAGGTTGTATACATATCTCTGTGTGTTGCACACATTTTCTGAAAACTATGATTAAGCAATACTTGCAGATAATGGCTTTGTTATCACTGCTAGATGGTTTCATATTGATTAGGTGTGTAGTCCAACATTGCTGGTGATTTATTGTTAGAAATATCAGCATTTCTCCATGCTTGTAGAAATGTATGACTAGTATGGCTCTTTAGATTATCTTGTTAAGGTGGCACAATAAAAGGGAATTCTAGTTAAATGTACTAGTATAGTCAAGACAGTCAAAAGCACTACTTTGTAAGACTTACTATGTTACTTTCTTTTTTTAATGTTATTGCCTTATGTTTTCTAAGCAGGGTATCTATCTTGGATTAATATATTTAGGTTTTATTGTGAGTATTTGTTTCTGAAAAACAGGCTGTGATTTCAAGTTTCAGACTTTAAGGAAAGGTCCAAAACTTCTTTCCTTGTGAAGCCAGAGATCCTGTGGTTAAATCATTTCTGGTAATGATTTGTGTCCAAGTTTATTGTGGTTTAAAATGGTAGTGAACACAGCTAGAACATTTGTTCATTTCAAAGAATCTTTTAAATCAGAGTATTATTTTCCTGGTCAGTGTCTGGATAAGTGAATGCACATTTTGAACACTTGCTAGGTTGTCACAGGTTAGGAAATGTCATCTGCAAATTCTGGTTGCAAGAGTCTAGCCAAAGCTTGTGGTATTTTTGAGGAATCTTATTGAAATTCAAAGTCTTGTCCAAGGCACCCTCTTTCTGCCAATGGTTGGCCTTCTGATTATCTGGGAGCTTTTCATGGCCTGTGTGCCATGAATTGTATACAAAATTAGACAAAACTTTTCCAATTTTTGCAAACTATCTATACTGCTTAGTGGTAAGCCAGCAACCAGCCTGGCTCTTTAATATGCAGTAGACTGCCTTGGTAGAATTCTCCTGGAAAGTATGAAGGGCTTCACTTGTGTAGAGAAGTACATGTGTAAACCTACATAATTATTCTACACTGTTCCACATTGTGACTGTCACTACTAATACAGGTGGACTTTGTTCTTCTTTTGCCCAGAAGCAGTTGCTTGAGTAGTGTGTATTGTCTCAGACTATTCAGAGACCTGCATTAGTAACTGCAGTTTAGTAAGCCACACCAAGACTGCAAATTGGTTAGCATTTTGTAGTATTCCAAAGTAGGAAGAACTTTTGTTTGTTTTGTCAAAGTTTTCATATTGTAAGTTGTCTATTGGCTTTTAAGCTGTATTTATACCTGAGTATTTCCATATATACTAAAGTATTTCCAATTACCCTCATTTCATGGGTCAGGAAAAATTAATGAGAATTTAATTTCCTAACATGGCTATAATGTGCTTGGTGTTTCCCAGTTCCACTGGAAGAACATCAGTGCTAATTGTGTTTTTACACGCGTCTCAGTGCTGTTGAGGCAGACAGTGTCAGTCAGAAGTAATTTTCTGCTCTGTCTTGAAGACACGCCAACATTTCTTCATAAGTTTGAAGACCTTCATGCTTTTAGCAAGATAAAATTATTGTCCATTATCTGGTGCTCCTAACTGGTCCCACTGGATAGGGTAATGAATTTGAAACTCTATGGTTCACAGGTGACATTTTCATCTCCAACGGATTTCCTCCCAGGCATGGGTAAATATACCCAATGTTTCCAGAGAGAAATAACGTGATATAATGTCTTTATATCACTAAAGATCTTACTAATTTTTATGTTATCATTGATTTGCTGACAAAAATATTGGTGCCTTGGGACAGTAGTGTGGATGAGATGTAGCAATTTTATATGTCTGACATACAGGAGTGACAGCAAGCTTTCCACATAAGAAAAGAGACAAACCTGATGGAAAATAAGGACAATAGAGTGAACAGAAGCAGAGAACACTAGCACTTTACTGCTTGTGGCTGTTAAGAAACTGCACTTCGTATACACAGAAGCATAGGGCTACTCTATATCCACTTTTGTATGCATTCCATAATGCATATTTGGATAGGTCATACACCACATGGACCACAATCAAAGCACATGTGAGCATCTGTTGTTGCTTGTGCTTGATGGTTAGACATTTATGGATACTGATAGCATGCAAGCCCTGTATTGATAATGAAAGTGTTAAGTGATGGGTTTAGAGAGCTATTATTATTCTACAAGTGTCATCATAGTGCAGTTGGGAAATACAGTGAGCAATGAAATACACTGAATAGCTGAAGCAGAGGAAAAGGAGTTAGATTAAAATTAAAATGGTGCCTGTTAAAGAGCTGCAGTTGCCAGGCTACTGGCACTGCAGTTTTGTGTGTGGCGTGACACAACACTTTTCTGCTGCGTCCCGTAGTAACTGCATTATTTGTGAACATCAAGGTTTAGTTCCTCCATCTGTCAAGAAAAGTGATTTCATTCTACAATGCTTACAATACTTTCCATTTTTGGGACCAGCAAGGTATTGGAATGAACATGGAAATTCTAAAATGCTTTCCAAAAATTGATACCTATGCTAAGGTAGGGATTATTAGGCATTTATCTTTAAGTTATTGATATAAAACCATGGTATGTATCTAGTCAATTCAGTTGTTATTTTTAAATAATATTTATGATATACCAAATCGCTGTTTGATGTGGTTGGTTGTTGGGGTTTCTTCTATTTTAAGCAACAAGGAAGGACCTAGAATGTTGCTGCTTCTGCCAATTGGAAAGAAAGGGTTTTGTTGTCCTCCCTCTTTCCTTCATCTCCTTGGAAACTGTGAGCACACACTGCTAGCTTTCCCAATGTGGTATGTTTTTTACATGCACAGGGTTTTTTTTCATTGTATACTTAAGAGTCAAATATAATTACTTTAAAATAAAATATTTCTTTACAAAGTATAAAAAAATCTCCATTGTATAAAAATGCACCAAGTGTGAAATCATACTTATTTTTAATTATGCTGCATTTCTACATTATTGTCATTTTACTCAGGGTGTTCTAATGAATACATCTTTCCCTTTTATATCTGCTCATTCAGTTAATTATGCTTAACAGAAATCTCTAATGTTTGAAAAGATGTGCAGGAAATTGTTTAAGACATGATACCTATGAGAGAGCAAGTCAATATTCCACACACAACTGTAATTTCTTCTTCTAGATACTGTCATTTTGAATTTCAAGGCAAATGCTTCCTCTTGTAAAATGGTATATCATTACAAAGAGCAGGAAATAATAACAAGTTTTAAACAATAAATATTAGTTAATAAAATGCAAATTCTTTTCTGTAATAAAGTTGAGAATATTTTATATCTGTAACTTTTTAACATATATTTAAATAGGGAAAACCTAGTCAAAATTTTAGAATGCTTATTAAGCATAAATTCTTGACTCAGTGAAATAACCCTATATTACAGACCAACATTTTTCATCTAAAATTGAAAAATTTCACCTATTAGCAGCATTTTTATAGAGATTACTGCAGAATCCTACAAGACAAATCTATTGTTACTCTAAAAGAAAAATCTGTGGAATTCTGTTTTAGCATCTGTAGGAGATCTTGGCTTTATAATTAATTTTACATGGAATCAAACTGCAAATTAAACAAGTCTTAAATCATATTTTCTCGCTGATTAAAACTTCATCAAATCAAGAATTATTAGCTCCCATATAAGAAGGTTAAAAAGAGTATCTGTACAAAGTGAGAAAAATCTTTTATTATTATGAAGTAAAGGCTTGTGTAGTCTTAGGTTCTATATAGTTGTCGACTTTTTATCAGTCTTACATTGATGGTTTTCAGGCAGTAAACCTGCAAACTAAACCTGTGGTAATCTAATATTTTACAGCTAATTCTCTCCTACTTCACCATGCCTTTTTTAAACGTTCCAATTTGCTGCCACACCTAAAGTTTTAACCTTTGTTTTCCCTGGAATCAAGAGCAGAACCCAAAATTTCTAGTTCCGGGTATGCTGTGCTTTCCTAAAATAGTTATCTAATCAGCTGGAGGATCAGCTGGGGGACTTTAATTTCAGTAAAAGTGGTTGCTAATAGTGCCAGTTATTTTTTCATGGGAACTGGAAGAAGTCTGTTCTGAATGCTCCAAATCAAATTATTTCTCTGCATATGTGATTTACACTTTAATTGCACAGAAGGGACCTCTGGAATTTGTAATTTTACTGAACAGTAAAAGAACACTAAATGGAAAAATTAGAAGTTTGGAGGCTATTTTTGCCACTTGATGATGTTGATTCTTTAAATAATTAGATAAATTTCTCTTTCATATCATTTAGAACTCATATGATTTAGAACATGAGGTGGATTGCAAAGAAGCTGCAAGATTATGCAATTTATAGAAATGTTCTCTCTGAAATCTCTAATTTGCTGCAGAAGTCAGAAGAATAAATATTATTGACAGACAGAAAGGAAGTCTAATAGCCAAAGCCCTAGTCTGCAGCAAAGCTATATCTTGTAACTTGGTTTTCTGCATATTTCTGTTCTGCTGTTGCAGTCTCTTCTACCAAAATTTTCAAAGGTTACATGTGAGCATTTCATTTCCTTCAGTCATTTGGTACTCACTCAGAATGTTTAAGCACTTCAACTTGGTAGGTGATAGCTTTTGAGAGATATCAAACATTCAACTGATCCTGATCTTCTGCTAAAGAAGCCCCCAAAATAAGTCACTCTCAATTTTTTTCTTTTTCTTTCACACTTTCCAAAGTGAGAGAAACATGATGTTATGAAATTTGCTGCCTGTAATTATTCATTACTGTTTACCTGCCAAGCAGATACACCAAGCAGAGGAGAAAAATTAAAAAAAAAAAATTAATCATTAAACTTTATTTTTATCCCTAGTATAAATGCATTAAAATAAAATTTTGATAGTATTTAGGCAACCAATTTTTAGTTGATAGTGACCAATAGGTTCCTTTGGGTACTGTAGATCTCTACTGCAACACCTATATAAAGTTTTTTCTGTATGTCCTTTAATACTACTGTCATCCAGAAAAATATTTCCCTCTCTATACATTTGACATCATGTAGGTCAAGACTGATCTACAGCAACATATCTGTGCTAAACTCTTACACAGTAGTGCATTGAGTAACCCTCCCTTGTACTTCATCAACAGTTGCTCCCTCAAAATGCCTGATTGCTTTTGAAGTCTCATTTCTCATTAATTCCCTTTCCTTTGTGGAACTTCAAATGGTACCTAATACTTGGTAAATTTAACATCCTCTTTCAGGTTTATAGTCTTAGCTCTTTGACCTAAAGACGTCATCCTCCATATTTCATGTAATATTTTTCCACCTAATGTCCCTCAGTCCATTAATCTATCTGCAGCATAAATATGACCCTGAGAAATTCTGTTACTAGGTAACATGTAGATGTTATCCTGAATGAAGCAGGGGGGCTAAGTAAATAATTGGTCTGGCCCAGCAAAGCATTTCTTGCATTTTTATGTTGAAGTCAGTTTTGTCACTCTGAGGACAGCTGGTACTGTGAGACTTGTTTTCGACAGAGAAATCATAGTTTGCCTTACAGTAATGTTACCCTAAGCTTTGCTTTTGATTTTTCACAGCTCACTTCAATGTTTTTTGTTAAGCAGTAATTATTAAGAAAATTTAGAAAGTTTCTCCAGAAAGGATGATAATAAGAAGGATAATATGGTAAAGAGTTGTTCTGTGCAAGTGGTTTGAAGACCTTTCTACATGTCGGTTTTCCTTAAAACTATTAGTATATGGTTTATTTTGTCTGGCTGTCAGTGGGAGATAAATGGGAGAGCAGAGGAGGCATTAAACTGTAATAGAGAAAGTATTGAACCAGACCACAGAAGAAAATGGACATGATGAACAGGTTCAGCTAGCACAAATCAAGAAGTATTCAGGTTTTTAGGGGCGGGACCTCCCGCCCCCCCTTTTCTTCTAGCTGGATTGTTGTGAATGGTATTAGGCACCCTTTCTTGTGTAGCACTGAAGCCTCTGAACATCTGCTTGTCTTTATTTCAGATACATTTATTTGTATCTTAGGAGAGTTATATTTTTAAAGTAGACATTTATAAATTATTTATGGGAACAAAAATCTATTATTCTATTCTTTAGTACTTTGTTATCTTGGAGTCTAATGAATTTCTGTTTTAAAGCCAAAAATGTCACA
Source organism: Haemorhous mexicanus (assembly GCF_027477595.1). Classification (NCBI taxonomy): domain Eukaryota; kingdom Metazoa; phylum Chordata; class Aves; order Passeriformes; family Fringillidae; genus Haemorhous; species Haemorhous mexicanus. The sequence continues at coordinate 41,875,372 of NC_082344.1, forward strand.
TGTGAAACAAGTGGGACTTTTAGCTGCTGGATGTCAGCCATGGAACAAGGATATATGTGCTGCTAGTGGGGACAGATTTGCCTACTGTGCTACCCTTGCTGTATATATTTATCAGGTAAGATCATTCTTGTTTATCTGATTAGTTACACTTTTACATTGTTGTTGATCTCACTTTGAACCCTTTTAACAAATGTTTCTGCAATGCTTTTGCAAGTATGGTTGGTTCTGAGAAGATGTCTGTGTAAAGCTCAATATTCCATTCAGGATACTCTTGAAGTTGTGTGTGTCAAGAATTATTTTTAGAAGACACGCTTACAGTGCAGCAAACATCTGAGATGAGTGAAGCTCAGTGATAGAATACTGGGTTCTGAGGGAGAAATTCAACAATTCCATTTGAAGCTGTATTAAAAAATAGTCTTTTGCAAAGTGGATTAAAATGGTTCAAAATTGTGGATTCAGTGACCCACCTGTATTTAATTTGGAACCCAAACACCTCAGCACTGTTGTCTTCTAAAGTTTGCAGTTGCTGTATATCAACACCTAACTAAAAAACAGAAATGCGGTGACATAGAATTTTCAGATTGAGAAATATGTGAGGAAATAAAGGAGGTACTCACTTTCATTTTAAGAGTTATACAGGTAGTAGGATTAAAATGAACACCATTTACTGTGTCATATTTGGGCTTTTTTTTTAATAGGTATTTAACTGTGCTTAGTAATTTAAAAAATGAGAAGGATTTTGGACTCATTTTTAAATTCTTTCCTGTTTACACCCTTGGAGATTACTAAATTATTGTTACTATGCCTATAAATAAAGCATTTTAGGATTGTTTGAGTACACTTCTAAATGAAATATAATAATTTATAAGTGACAGAAAGATAGACCTAAAACTGTTTTTTGCATAGCTGGATATTAGGCAACCTTTCTTTCCAAGTCAAATATATGAGAATTTATTTATTGAGATATGAGGTACTGGCAATAGTTAAATGTACTATAAATTCATCCATAACTCTAATACTGTTTTATGAAGTATTCTCCAGCCCAGAGGTATTTAAAGTAAGTTCACAAAAAATGTATTTCTAAAATGAATTTTACTATTTCTTTAGCTGGATCACCGATACAATGAATTCAAGCTCCATGCAATTATGTCTGAGCACAAGAAGACAATCACAGCCATATCTTGGTGTCCCCACAACCCTGACGTGTTTGCAAGTGCCAGTGCAGATAGTTTAGTGATCATATGGAATGTGAATGAACAGAAAGTTGTGGCCAAGCTGGACAATACAAAAGGTATTTTAGACATGGAGATGTGTTTTATCCATACAGCTTGATCCATGGGTATGAGAAATACTTGATATAGTGTAAACGCTGTAGTTGGTAGGTTGGAGTTTTAACAATTCCCTAACACAATCTGACAATATTTTGTTAGATTTTTTGCAGTTCATTCTAGAAAATGATGGTAGCGTGTTTGAGTAAATTGCCTTCAACCATCTTGCATTTCGTAAAGACGTTATTCTTTTTCTCTTAAAAACTTAACCAGTTCAAGAATTAACTTTGCTAGTCATTTCTTGTTGAGCAGGGGAGAAAAAAATCCCCAAACCAGCATTATTTTCATTGCTGTATAAAAGGATAAACAATTAAATTTTAAAATAATATATCTCACAATGACTTTAGCTAAGTGAAAGCAAAGAAAAGGTAGCCTTAATAGATTCAAGTATAAATCATCAGTGAATTTGAACAACAGCTTTTGTTTAAATACCCTAATGCTTATCTACCTGAATCTTGTCTCAGGCCTTGAAACTGCTGAAGATTTTATTACAAGTCTAGGGGGTTAAGCATCTGTGTTACAGTTACATTTCTGTATCCAGTTCTGATTTATGCCAGTCAAAAGCGGTACCTGTATTTCTGTTCTTACAGTCAATCTCACCAGGTATCCTTAACCTCCTACATTTTCAATCTAGGAAAGTGGGTGCAAACCAAGAACAGTTAGAATCTCAGGATCTAATTAGCTATTTTGGGACTCTCTACTCTTTTTTCTCCAAAGCATTTAGGAATTCCTCTGGAAATTTTATATCTTCCATATCATGCAAAGGAAAACTCCACAGTGATTTATTCTATTCCAAAAAAAAAATATTGTATCAGTTTATGTATAAATATAAATGCTGGTACTTATTTTTCAGTACATGGCTTGTTTAAAAATCTACTTCAGCCAATAACTACACATGAAGAAATGTTATTACTATTTTAATATTTTTAGAAACTAAATTAAGATAATATGTTTAAACCTCCTATTGCTTTCTCTTTTAGTCCCTTTTACACTGCCACATAAAAGTGTCTAAATGCAGTTTTAGGTTTTCAGCTTGGGAAATTTGTCTTACTGTCATTTATTCCTTCAGGCACACATTATTAAGTTATGAGGATTATGAGGGTTGGAGACATTAAGTTCAAAATTCTTAAACGAGACTGCCTACAATTAGGTATTAGACAACAGAATTAAAACTGTCATGTATCCGGAAGAAAGCTATCAAGTGTTCCCTTTTATTATGGAACTAAAATATCTGATATTGTCAAAAATATCTGCTTCTGTTAGATTTATCTCTAAATTTCATTGTATTTTACTAAAACAGGAAATTTGAAATTTTCAGTATCTTACTATCTTAGTAGTAAATAACAGAGCAAAGCATAGTAGTGAATGAAATTCTGAATGAATGAAAGTATTGTTTGCAGAAATAGGCTTATCCTCTTTCAAATGTGTGATTGTCTTTGGCACTGATGAAGTACAGACATCATGAAATACGGTCCATCAAAGTAGCATAAAAGTAATTTGGGAAATTATTTTACTTCCTGCCTCTGGAAGTCTAGTTTACTTTTACACTGTAAGATGTTCACGCACTTCTCTAAATTTCAGTCTAGTAACTTCTATGTAGAAAAATTATTTCTACTGTTTTTGAAGACAATTGCTGATACTGGGTCAAGGAATACTACCTGAATTTTGTGTCCTGGTTCTTACAAGGTTTACCTGTATGTTTCAGGAATTCCTGCATCCCTTGGCTGGTGCTGGAATGCAGGTGACGCAGTTGCATTTGTGTCGCACAGAGGTCCTCTGTACATATGGACTATCTCAGGACCTGACAGTGGGGTAACTGTGCATAGAGAAGCACATAGTTTCTTGTCAGATATCAGTCTGTTTAGATGGCATCCAAAGAAAAAAGGAAAGGTGGTATTTGGACATACTGATGGAAGCCTATCTATTTTTCAATCAGGTAAAGACTCATATGACAAATTATTTAGTTTTATATATGTATCTCTTGTTTCTCCATATGTAATTCTTCGCTTTTTAAAATTAGATTTTATAATGTAGGTACATACATAACATTTTTTTTGGTTCACAATATTCCTATTCCTTCCATATCACAAAACTATACTTTCTTAGATAAAGAATTCAGAGCATTTTCTTTATGTCTCCTGCCTTTTGAGACCGAGATAAGACTGCATTTTTTTCACAACTGCAGTAAACACTTTTTTTTTTTTTTGCAAATGGTAACAGTCATGATCTTCTACTGAACTATATCTTCCTGCAAGTTTATTTTTCTGAATGGAAAGACTTGAATCTTTTGTTTACTTTCCACTTTTGCATTTTTTCTGGAGTCCTCTGTTTCATATTCTACAACCCTCTGCAATTTTATAAGTAGAATCTCACCTCATACTTAATATTATCTTCATGGTTCTGTTCTGTCAAAGGAGAGATAGGAAAATATTTATCTCTTTTCATCTGAAATCCAGCACACACATTTGTGCATACTTTATAAATAGTCTAGTTCTCTGCTAAGAAGGTGTCATGTTGATATGCTCATTTGAAGGTAAAATTTCACTTATTTTCATAGTTTTCTTCAAAGGCAGATATCTGTAATAGGTTGACTATTTGAATTTTTTCTTGACTGCTTCTTCCTTGAATAAAAATTGATTTTCAACTTTGTGAGAAAAATTGTTCTTTAAATAATGTGTTAATTTTACATAAAGTTGTTCTCCAACAGCCATGCAAAATTTATTTTCCTTCAGTTCACTCTACTAAGTTGTCACACAGGATGTCACAGACAATAAATTCCCTTGCTTCTGTAGTGCTGGCTGAGTTAGCACTGGCACTGGGAAAAGGAAATAAATTTTAATATGATAGCGTCTAAGTATTTATCAGACTGATACTTTTCATGAAGCCTATGTATGAATAATGGAAGGTGTCAGTTCTTTATTTCTAGAAAAACAGTAATTTTTTTGTTGTTGTTATAAGAACACAACTTCAGAAATACAGATCTATTTCATTTGGACTGTACTCTGTCTTATAGAACTAAGATTAATCTCTCTGTAAAAATAAAAAGTGGGCGATAAATATGATATTAAAAAAATGTGGGTTTCAATAATATGGATCATCAAGTGAAACGTCATCTTTTTTGTGGGTGTCAGACTACAAACTTAATGGTCTGTTTTGGCTGCAGAATCTATAAACACTGCATAGCTGCACAGAGTTTTAAAGAAGAAAAAAAGTCTATAGGCAATTCTTTAGAATAAACCTTTACTGCCACAGTGTTTTTCTGGTTCTTACTGTCTTTATTTTGCCTGTATATGCTGTGGTGTGAAAATTTACTTGCACTCAAATGGCTTGTATTTTATGCTGTGCTGCAGACCTTTACTCACAGAAATTCTTAGAACAATGCATGTGATTTAACTTACTTTCCTTTTCTATAAAATTATGTTTATAAATCTGGTAGCTGCCTCTGTTTTCTGCTGTATTAAACATAAAGTCAAATCTGATAGAAAAAGTAATACTCTAAGTCAAATATTGCCAAGACAGCTTCATTAATTTCACTGCTGCAGACAAGAGAGCAGGCTAGTGAAAATTTCAGGGAGAGAGGAAAAAATTATGTTTGCCAGTCTTGTAACTATTGACAGTATGTATTAGATTTATTTTTAAATAACCTGTTTTCTTGTGCACTTTAAAGGTTCTAAAAATCAGAAACACGTCTTAAGACCAGAATCTCTTGAAGGAACGGATGAAGAGGATCCAGTTACTGCCCTGGAGTGGGACCCTTTGTCAACTGATTACCTTCTTGTTGCTAATTTACATAATGGTATTCGACTAGTTGATTCTGAATCTCTGTCCTGTATCACAACTTTTAGTTTTCCCAGTGCAGCAGCATCTGTTCAGTGTTTAGCCTGGGTTTCTAGTGCACCTGGAATGTTTATAACTGGAGGTAAGACTTTTATTTTCTGATTTATACAAAGATAACAAATACAGGACTGAGTCTTCAAAAATTGATACTCCAAGTTTGATTTTTTCTGTTTCATAATATTTTTACAAGTAGAAGCATACATTAATTGTACATAAAAAGGTCCATAACACAAAACCAGAAAATAATAAAACTACACTGAGCAGTTTTTTCATGTTTTAAAAGTTTTAGCTACATAAATATGTGACTTTCTACAATTTGTTAAATAATATTTTCCTGATGCACCCTTTAGCAAAAAATGTATTAATTCCTTTGGGAATAGGAATAAAAATGCATTGTACTAATTGATGTCACTTCAAAGATTTAAAAAATTAAGAGAAGAAAGTAATCTATTTCCTGCCTCTTTTTTACACCATAGGTATTATGGCTCAGGTTGAACTAATGAATAATGAAATTAGGACTGGCAGGATATTTTATAAAAATAGGGGTAGAATTTACCTGTGTTTAAATAGCTAATGTTAATAGTGATTGTTGTTAGTAGTGATATGACCATGGTGGTGAATGGAGGATAAATAGGATGCCATGGATGTTACACTAGATGATTTCCAGAGGTTCCCTCCAGCCCTAACTGTTCTATGATTCTATGGAGTTGACAGTGCCTGCTTATAAAATTATTCTTAGGACTTGAAGTTTAATTCACTGCTGTATTTTTGTATAAATCAGTCCTCAAACCACATACCTCTGTGTTTTGTTTTGTTTTTTTAAACCTCAGATTCTCAGGTTGGTGTGTTACGTGTTTGGAATGTTTCACGTACAACACCTATAGATAATTTTAAATTGAAGCAAACTGGTTTCCATGGCTTGCATGTGCTAAGCTCTCCTCCAAAAAAAAAGTGTAAGTGTAATTTTGATTGTTATTCATTTTAATGGCTGCAACTTAAGAAAATCTTATTTATGAGTCCAGATCAATCTCTGTAGCGTATGTCAGCTATTTAGTTCTTAATTAAAGTACCTTCTGCTGCTAGTGGATTAGACAAATGATAAAGGGTCAAGTACTTTATAAGGTACTTCTTTAGTAGGCCTGGCTTCATACAGGAATTCTCCATTTCTTTTGTTTTAAATCTTATTAGAATACAAGCATTTTACTCTTTATAATTTCATTTATTATTGAAATGAGAAATAATCTTCTCTCTTTGTCTTTTGCTTTATATTGTTAAGCCTGTTCATCACAGTATCCTACTAAAAATCACCATACATCTTCAACAAGTGAGGCTGTTCCTCCTCCAACTTTAACCCAAAACCAAGCATTTTCTCTTCCTCCTGGTCATACCGTCTGTTGCTTCATGGATGGTGGAGTGGGACTTTATGACATGGGAGCCAAAAAGTGGGATTTCCTTAGAGATTTGGTATGGTTCATCTCTGTCTTTGGATAGAGAGTTTATTTGGCTTATGCTCTTTCTTCTAACAGCAAAAAAATGGAGAATGAAGTCTTTGCAGTGCTGTACAGCAGTTTCTATTGTTAAAAAGAACCCAAATTTCTAGGAAACAAAATGACAGTTCTGAAGTTTAAAGTAATCTTTTATTGGAAATTACTGAATTCTGCTAAAAGTATTCTGACAGTTTTTTAAAAAACAGAAATAGAGATTTACAGACTTGTTTTTAATTTGTTTATTTTTTAACTGAAATTTTAGTTTGATGACCTTCTCAGAAATTTTCTCTAGTGGGTTTTCTATAATTCAGAATAAAAGTTTGAGTCAAATCAGAGAGCTATGTGGTGAATGCACTCAGTTTAACATTACAAAAAATTATTAAATTTCCTTTGAAGCTGAAATTCAGAAGGTTTAACATATATTAGATGACCCTTTTCTTAACCAGGCTTTTGGTTATTGAGGTTCTTGAGGATGTTTCTCTTTTCCTCTTTCCAAGTTCCCTTTTCACTAAAAAAAAACCAAACAAACAAAGCCCAAACAATTTTCAGCTGTACTCCTATATGCATTTGAATAGGGGCTACTGGTTGGTTTTCTCTTTCCACTTTTATTGGATTTGGTTCTGTAAAGCAACTGAGGCTTAAAAAAATTCTTGCATAATGCTTGTGTTTCATGTATGTATCAACTTCTACAAATGCATGTCTTGGAAAACAAACAATTGATACATTAAAACTCTGATGGGTTGAAGTTTAAGGTGCAATAGAGAATAGACTGTATCTAGAAACACAGAATATTCAGTGAGGCATTAGACAACTTGTAGAACGTGTTCAACATACAGAGCTTTATTTTTTCAATCAGGTACTTTTTACCAAAAGGGAAAAACTGTTCCTGTTTTTAAAAATTAAGTTGTTTTTTTTTTTTTTCTTAGTTTTTTAAATCAATATTTTAGCGACATATTCTGAACAGAAAATGCTAACATGTTCCTGGCATTGCATACCCTATGGTTTCAGGAAAGAATTTTTCTGGTTTTAATAATAATCTATGAAAGAGCTTGTTATAGTCCAAGTTATTTTATGCCTTTTATTTTGACTGATAAGCCTAAATATAAAAGGGTTTTGGAACTCTTAATTGACCTGACAATTAAATTAAATGCAATGTATTTTAGAGTTTGATCTAGAGTTGAACTTATGAAGAAAATAAAATGTAATAAAAATGGATTAAATATTTGTTTCATTTAAGGGACATGTTGAGACCATCTTTGATTGCAAATTCAAACCTGATAACCCTGATCTTCTTGCTACAGCTTCATTTGATGGCACAATAAAAGTTTGGGACATAAATACTTTATCAGCGGTTTATACATCTCCTGGTAATGAGGGGGTTATTTATTCCATTTCTTGGGCTCCAGGTAAGAATATTTTGCTGTATGTCTAAATGTTTTTTGAATTAGCATTAACTGCAGAATTTGTCATATAAAAGTATTAGTTCTATATAGAAAGGCATCCTCTAAGGTTTAAACAAAACTTAATTATCTGTGAAACCAGTAGAATTCAATGCTTCAGACCTTGCTGAAGCTTACCCTTCTGAGTAATACTCCCAGTATTTCATACTCAAAATGGAGGGAGGAAAATCTCTGGAACGTTTCTAACATGGCATTATGCAGATGACAAAATGTCCTGCTTTGCATGAGAAGCAGCTGCTTAAAGGAATTCAGATTATATTTTGTGCTGAAATAGTGGATCATATGTATTTAGCTCTTTTTCTTCCTTCTTTATGTAGGAGTCTAATCACTGAGGAACTCTGTTTTAACCTTATTAGAATAGGAAGTGTCTTTTCTGCAAAGCATCTACTTTTTCTTAGACAAATAACTGGACTCACTGGGAAATTTTGTTTTCAAAGCTGTTCTGTAACTCCCTTTGGTGTACCTGAAAATACACTTCTGATAGTTGTCAATAGTTATCAATAAGTTGACTTTCCTGTCATGTTTTATTTCTTTGGACGGCAGATGTATTTTTTTAAAATCGAAATTATTCATCTCTCTCTTCTCACTTGCCCTTTTAAACTCTTAAGAAATAATAACTGACAGAAGAAAAATATTGTGGTAGGAAGCTTAATGTAGTCTGCATATGTGAAATAAATTTGCAATTTTTCATTTCAGAGAGTCTCTTGCACCTTATATACATCTTCACAAATAATTTTTCTTGCTATAATAATTTTTCTTGGAAATCATGGCAATATGAAATATGAAACAGTGCTTATTCTTGTTTTTTTTAATTTTGAAGTTTAAAGTCAATGTCTAGTTTTATCTAACATTGAATCAATAGTTTGCTTGCTGCAGGCGGGGTGTATGTTTGTTGCTTTTAGGGTTTTTTGGGTTTTTTTCTTGGTTTTTTTTTTTGTTTGTTTGTTTGTTTTTAAGTAAACTGGAAGTACATGCTTCAATTTTGTAGTTTGCACCCAGTCCAAAAGCTCCTGTCCCTCTTTTTTGGTGCTCCTTTCACCTTACTCCCAGACAGTTCCTATCTGCCTTGTACTTTGTTCCTAATATGTTGTCTAATGCATGCCCCCATTTGTTTGGTCTCAGAAGACATTTGAAAAAAGTGATTACTCCTTTTTTCTTTTTTTCTCCCCCATCATCATTCTTCTACCTGAGTTTATTTCAATTTTATATATTTACCTTGCTAGATTCCTCCTGCATAGATTGTCCTTTCTGCTTCTGAAGCTTGGAATAAAATAAGTCAAAACTTTCCTATAAATCTGCTATTTAATGAAAAGCATAGCTATATTGGGATAGAGGGTCACTGTGGTGAGGAGACTTTGGTGGCTTTTGGATTAGACCTGAATTTAGACTGAATTTTCCGGTTCTCACTGTGGAGTTTTCTACTCAGATTTTCCACCCTGTAGAGTGTGGTTAGAGATTCAGGTATATTCTTGATGTTTTTAGGTGCAGCAGTGGTGCAAGTTCAAGGAAACAAAATACTGTGAGGTGTTCTCTCTCATTTTTAAGATTTGTCTTTATATGTAGGGAACTTTAAAGGAAAGTGCTTTAGTTGCTACGACTTTAGCCTTGAAACATTGAGGTTTCCTCTCTTTCAGTTAGAGTCATATGCATCATGAGCATTAATTTCTCACATACAAGACTTTTAGCAGGCATTTAGGCACTTTTTATGGCAATACAATTTTTATTTCACCATTCCTCAAAATAGGAATGTAGAAAAACAGATCAGGCTTTCACTGAAATTGATGTTTGTGACTTAGTTTCAGGCCAGCATTTGCTACTATGGAAAACTCATGTTCTTGTACCTTTGATGTCTTACGTTCATATTACATTTCTTCAATTTAAAGTGGAACCAATATCAAACATTATTGTGATTGTAAAATATTACAATAATTATACAAACATCTCTCTTTAAAGGAAATCTGAACTGCATAGCAGGTGGAACATCCAGAAATGGTGGCTTTATCTGGGATGTTAGAAAAGGCAAAATGATAACTAGATTCAGTGAGGTAAGATGAGATAACTACTTTTTTTGTCTACATGGTATGTTAGTCATTCCCTCTAGTGTCCATAGAGATGGCCAAAGTACCTATGTTTTTAAAAGGTGCTATAGTATAAAAATCTATCGAGTTATCTAGGTGCCTGTTTACATGTGTGGCAGAAGTATTTTTACTTCCTCAGACTGGGTTTGTGAAATGAGAGTGGTGAAGCACCAGATGGACTCAATTGTCTTAAAATTGGTCCTGTAGGGATACATGGCAAAAGCATTGCTGATTCCTTAACTGTGTAAACATATATGGACATACAGACTCAGCATCAAAATGAAAGCTGTGTTCTGTGTTTTCAAACATAAGGGCCAGAAAAAACTTTCAGTACCTGAAGTCTAGATCAATAAAGCTCCATTTTGCAGTACATTGAGCAGTATGACTCATTTAGTGGCTTGCCTTGTATTACCTGAAATTTATCCAGGCATTTTTAAGTCCTGAAATAGTAGCATCATTTTTATTGGCATAAGGAGTTGTGTAATATTATTCTGTAGTATTTTACACTATTTTGTATATTCCCAGTATATAGCTGTGATCTTTAGATTATACAGACATAATCATGTAAGTATAAGATCTGCATCAATGTATGAGGGATGCTCTGTAAGAAGAGAGGTAGGGCAGTGAGGAGAGGCACAAGCAGAAAACAAGTATATCTACGTTCAGGAGTTCTGGCATTCTAATACTGATATTGGCATTTGTGCTACTAAATATCTTTTCTGTAATACTGGTCCTGATACACATCCCAATTAAGTTTTCTCATACCACAACTTTTCATGCCCACATACTTCATTATTCCAGCAAGTAACTAACCTTTATTCAGAATCACTGAATGATTCACATTGGAAGGGACAACAGGGAGTCATCTGGTCCAACCTCCCTGCTCAAGCAGGGTCACCCTAGAACACTTTGCACAGGATTGCATCCAGATGGTTCTGGAATATCTCCAGAGAGGGAGACTCCCCAACCTCTCAGGACAATCTGTTCCAGTGCTTGGTCACTTACACAATAGAGAAGTTCAGTTGGAACTTCCTGTGCATCAGTTTCTGCCCATTGCCTCTTGCTTGGTACTACTGAGCAGAGCCTGGCTCCATCCTCTTGGCATGCTCCCAGTAGATACTGACAGACATTGATGATTACCTCTCAGTTGTGACTTCTCAGGACTGAATAGGCCCAGCTCTCTCAGCCTTTTCTTGTTAGAGAAATAATTTTTGTTGACCCCTATTGAACCCTCTCCATAAGTTCCATACCTCTCTTGAACTGAGGAGGGCAAAACTGGGCACAATACTCCAGATATGTCCTCATCAGGGCAGAGTAGAAGGGCAGGATCACCTCCATGCCCTGCTGCAATTCTCTTCTTAATGCGCCCCAGGACGCCATTGGCCTCTTGGCCACAAGGTCACACTGCTGTTCACAGACAGCTTGGTGTCCACCAGAACACCAGGACCTTCTCCACAGAGCTGCTTTCCAGTGGATCAGCCCCAGCCTGTGCTGGTACATGAGTTTATTCTTTCCCAGGTACAGGACCCTGCATTTGCCTTAGCTGAATTTCAGCTGGTTCTTCTCCGTCCATCTCTCCAACTTGCCAAGGTCCCTCTGAAGGGCTGCACAGTACTCTGGGTTATTGGCCACTCCTCCCAGGTTTGTTTCGTCAGTCAACTTGCTGAGGAGGCATCTGTCCCTTCATCAAGTGATTGATGAACAAGCTAAACAATTCTGGGACTGGTATTGAATTTTGGGAGCCACCACTAGTGATAGGCCTCCAACTAGACCCTGTGCTACTGATTACAACTCCCTGGGATCTGCAGTTCAGTTCTCCATCCACCTCACTGTCCACTCATCCAGTCCACACTTCATGAGTTTGACTGTGAGGACTTTGTGAGAGACAGTGTTGAAATTCTTGATGATGTCAAGGTGAGCAATACATACTGCTCTCCCTTCATCATTCATTGAGGTGAGGCTAATTGGCTAGTAGTTCCCTGGGTCTTCCTCTTTCTTTTTGAGGGCTGGAGTGACATTTGCTTTCTTACAGTCCTCACCTCAGTGACTTCTCCTATTGCCACAGCCTTCCTTTCAAAGATGACCATGAGCAGCCCCATTGTGGTAGTACTCTTTCAGCACTTGTGAATGCATCCTGTCAGGGCCCATGGACCTGTGGATGTCAAGTTTGTCTGTGTGTTCTCTAACCCAGTTCATCTTGATCAAGGGAAAGTCTTTCTTCCAGCATTCTTCTATGCTGGTCCCTTGAGTCAGACTCCTGAGAGCTGGTTCTGTCAGTGAGGACTGTTGTGAAGAGCATGTTCAAAACGTCTGCCTTTTCTGCGTCCCCTGCTACCAGGGTCCCCCCTCCATTTAGTAATGGGCCTACATTATCCTTGGTTTTCCTTTTGTTATTAATGGAGTTGAAGAAGCACTACTTGTTGTCCTTGACATCCTTGGCCAGATTTAAGTCCAGATGAGCCTTTGTGTTCCTTATCTCCTTTCTACTTATTCTGCCAACCTCTCTGTATTAATTCCAAGTGGCCTGACCCTGCTTCTATCTCCTGTGCCTTTCCTACATGTGCTTAAGTAATGACAGAAGAAGTTCCTTGGTCATCCAGGAAGATCTCTTGCCCCCTTTCCTCAATTTCTTGCTCATCAGGGTGCATTGTTCTTGAGCCTGGAGGAAGTGATCCTTGAATATCAACTGGTTCTCTTGGACCCTTTTTCCCTGCAAGGCGTGTTCCTATGGAACTGTTCAAAGAAAATCCCTGAAGAGTCTAAAGGTAGCTCTGCTGAAGTCCATGATTGCATCTTACTTGCTGCCCTGCTTCCACCTTGCCTGATACTGAACTCCACAGTCTCAAGGTTCACCACAGCCAAGGTTGCCCCCAACCTTCACATCTCCCACAAGGCTTTCCCTGCTTGTTAGTATAAGATTCAAGCAGCACTACATTCCTTGTGGGATCCTACACTACCTGTGACAAGAAGTTGTCATTAATACTTTGCAGGAACCTCTTGGACTCTGTGCTTCATTGTGTTGCTTCTCCAGCAGATGTGAGGGTAGTTAAAGTGCCCCACAAGAACCAGTGACTAGCCTGTGACTTTGGGGCTGCCTCTAGCTGGCCGTAGATGGCTTCATATACTTCTTTTTACCTATCAGGCAGCCTATAGCAAACACCCACAACAGTTTCTTATCCAGACCATAAGCTCTTGACTTGCCCATCATCAAACCCAAGACAGAGCTTGATGCATCCTAAGTGTTGCCTCACACAGGGGGAAATTCCACCTATGTGACTTCCTGGCCTGTCTTTTCTAAATATTATGTAGGCTTTTGTGGCAACATTCCAGTAATGCGAACTATCCCATTGTGTCTCTGTAATCACAATGCAGTCAAAGGCTTGTGACTGCACACAGATCTCTAGTTCATCCAGTTTGTTCCCCATACTGCGTGTGTTGGGGTACAAGCAACTAATAGAAGTATTTGTTTCTGTCCACATCCCAGTGGAGATGCAAAGGGATGCCCCGTAGTCCTGTCTAGAGATTACGTCTTTGGCTGCTTGTGCTTGCTCCAGGTACTGCCTCTTAAGCCTCCTAGTGCTACTAGAGTGATTTCTGTTGTTCTCTTCTTCCCTACACATTCTGTCTGGCAAGCCTGGCCCTGGTGTCTTTCCAAACTAGTTTAAAACTCTCTCAGTGAGCCCTATGAACTCCTGAACTAAGATCCTTTTTCTCTTTGGAGACAGCTGTACCCCATTTGTTGCCAGCAGGCTCGGTGTTGTATAAACTGACCTATGATCAAAACCCTGTTGGCAACACCAGCATCAAGTCCAGTTGTTCATCTGCATGATCTTCCTGTTTCTTGCCACATCATTCTCTGCAACTGCCAGGACGGATGTGCTTCACATCCCTTGAGCCATTGTCCCAAGGCCCAAAGGTCCCTCTTGATTGTCCCCAGTGTTGTTTCTTTAAGCTTCAGGTTTATATAGTTACGGAATGCTCATTCTTCAGCTTGGCCTGGTTTTGTCCCTTATATCCTGGAGGCTATAGCAGTTTTACTACTTATCTCCATAGTCCCAATGTTTTGGACTTGTAATCTCAAACATCCAGCTTATATTGGGTACTCATTATCATGAGGTTTTGTACAGTATACTGTACTGGGAGAAAAGGGCTGAAGACCATAGGAGAATAAAGTAAAAAAAGATGAGTCAATAGATGAGAGAAAAAGGGGTGAATTATTTCTTATTGATAGGTATTTTGCATTTTTTGAAGCATGGAAAGAATGGAATCTTCTGCATTGCCTGGAGTCATAAAGATTCCAAAAGAATAGCAACCTGCAGCAGTGATGGATTTTGGTGAGTGTTATTGGAAGAAAAAAAAATAGCTAAATGCACTTCTCAAGTCCATAAGTTTTCACAGTACTCTCAGTAATTAATTTAACACCTTTTCTTACTAGACAAAATTTAAATTATATTACTCTTCTGTACTTGTTAGGGTACATTTTTCATGATTTTAAGTAAAAAATAATGGAAATGTTTTCAAAAGGAATAGTGTCTAAGAAACACTGATAATGAAACTAAATAGTGATTTTTATTTGGACAAGAATAGCCTTCTAGGTTTCTTATCTGTAGAAGACACTTTTCAAAAGACATCCAACTTCACTTGTCTTAATTTTAAATTTTTTTTAGTTTGTTTTTTCAAGGACTAAAAAGTACTATTTTGGAATTAAATAACTACAAGCGCACTATCACAGGAGTAAAATACTTCATTTCTAAAAATGCATGAATGTCCATTGAAACCAATTTTGCCTGTATTGTGTTTCAGTACATCTTAAAAATCCTTCTTCATTTGTTTCCTCTGCTACCTGTGTCCTTCCAGCTCAAACATAATGGGCAGAAATTTTAGAGAACATTCAACTTTCTTATTAATTCATAAAGATCTGTTTGTACCTTAAAGCCATGACTACAACTTTGATTCTGGGCTGTGAGATCCTTGCAAGAAAGATGTACCACAGTGAACATCTTTAAAGCCCCTCTGAAGAAACATAGATAACTAAAGTCAAGTTAGGTGTTGTACAATTAACATCCAGTTAAATGCTGTAATTCAGGGGCTGATATTGTTTGTGGCTGTTTCTTGTATTCTTTGTGTATATCTTTTTGCTCTCTGGTTTATTTGCACAGAATAAAACTAATTTTGGATAGCCTACCCAGAATATATTTTCTCTTATAATATCACATTGTGATTGTTTTCAGTATTATTCGAACCATCGATGGCAATGTTCTTCACAAGTACAAACATCCAGCTGCAGTGTTTGGCTGTGACTGGAGTCAAAACAACAAGTAAGTAAAAATTAATCCAAAGAATTGACAATATTTACTATTTAAATGGATTACCAGTAAAATAACGCAAATTTATCTAGAATGTGATATTCAGTGTGATAGTAAAACTCTGAAATTACCTGTTCCAAAGCAGGGATATACCTATTGCAGCTTTCTCTTCCCAGTAGTATATTTATTTCATTGACCACCATGAACTTTCTTAACTTTCAAAGGAGGATCATTTCATATTGATGGGAGAAAAAAAAATTATCTAGCTGAATATTTGATGAGGGAAAAAAAAAAGATATTCAATACCAGGAAAGAGGGGTGAGATTGGTGTCCTTGTAATGACAGCTAAGGTGAAAATGGAGCAGACAACTAAATACATTGTGATTACATGTAAATTTTTGTAGATAATTCCTAATAATGATATGAAAACTTTTTGTCAAAAAAAAAATTATAGTAATTCAATTTAATAATAGTTGTGTATTGGGTGCATAGTCAAATAAGTGCAAATATTTTCCCGATTGCAGCTAAGGGATCTTTTTCAGGTTTTTTCTGATTTAGTTTTTTAATTGTATTATCGATAGCTACATCTTGAAGAGACGGAGAAGCAAAAAATTGGTATTAAAAAAAAATTGCACATTGCACATCATATTTTGTTTAAATTTAAAAAAGCATTCATCATCTCTGTGACCAAAGATTTTGCTGGTTTTATTTTGCAGAGATATGATAGCTACTGGTTGTGAGGATAAAAATGTTCGTGTTTACTACTTGGCAACCAGCTCTGATCAACCATTGAAAGTTTTTACTGGGCATACTGCAAAGGTGTTTCATGTACGGTGGTCTCCTCTCAGAGAAGGAATCCTCTGCAGTGGCTCTGATGACAGGTGAGTATTTCTGAACTATTAGAAAAATTAAAAACTCAAGCAAGACTATTGGAGAAATTTACATCTTTGCTTGTAATGGTGTTGTCAATACTTAATAATCAAAATCTCTGCCTTGCTCAGATCCAGGTTTTAGCTCTGCTGCTAGCTTTATGTAGTATTTGGACAGCAGGATCATTATCTAAAATAGTCACAGCTGCTGCAGTAGTGCAGGTTTCCATATGCTCTTCCAAAAGTAGGGTGAGTGTCTGATACTGTTACTGCAAAGAATAGCACAAGGAGGATACCACATGCTTACATTACGTCTGAAGAAACAGGTGCAGGACCTGCCCTTATTTGGTATTTTTCAAAAGTGTACTTAAGTAGAATCTGCAGAGAATTTTAATGAGTATTGGATCTTTCTGGTTTTCGGTTTGATGCCATTCCTTTTGAGGGAGGGCACATCAGTCCATGGTAAGCAGAAGGAAGCATTTTTCTATGATTCTAAGCCAGTTCCCTGCAGAATATACAAGATGTTTTTGTAAAGGATATTTTGTAAAGTTTGGAGTATTGGTTTCTGTTGCGTTCCCATTATCATTCATTACAGCTTTATGCTTGAAGCAAAATCTATTAGTTCATAGTGTAGTGATTCATGACAGAAGACAACTTGATAGCAAACTTCTTGATAATAAAATACATTGAACAGGACTGGCCCTAGAATTGAACCCTGATGAGCATTGCTGCTGACCAGTTGCCAGCCAGATTTAGCTCTCTTCACTACAACTCTTTGACCCTGTTGTGATGCAAATAAATATTCTGATTAATTTGAAGCTTAAAATATTGCAGAAGTAGAGAGATAATTATATTTCAATAGGTGATATGGTGTAAATTGTTCTTTTATCCTGTTGCAGTACTGTTCGGATATGGGATTATACACAAGATGCTTGTATAAATGTTCTTAGTGGACATACAGCTCCGGTACGGGGACTGATGTGGAATCCTGAAATTCCTTACCTTCTAATATCTGGCAGTTGGGACTATACAATTCGAGTCTGGGACACAAGAGATGGAACCTGTTTGGACACAGTTTATGATCATGGTGCAGATGTATATGGTAATATCTTTTAAATTTTGTTTTATTTCTGTATTGAAATGCATTCTATTAGGGTTTGAAATTTATAAAGTAATTTAATCAAACAGGTTATTAGATAAACTTATTTAACTGAATTTTTAAACATCCCCTCTACTAGGATTAACGTGTCATCCTAGTCGTCCATTTACTATGGCATCTTGCTCTCGTGATTCCACTGTGAGACTCTGGTCATTGACACCTCTTATAAACCCTCTACAAATAAATATCATAACAGACAGATGTTGGGATGATATTATTGGCAATACAGGTAAGCAAATTTTATAAGCCATTGCTTTAATTTTCTTTATGTTACTATTCCTATTCCTTTGATTGTTTTTAATTTTATTTTCATATATAAATCTTTGTGTGTGTTAGATCGCGCCGTGGAGTCTGGAGCTCCTCCTTTGCTGTGTGGTAAAGTTTCCAGGGATATTAAACAGGAATTGGAAAAATTGTCAGGAAGTCCTAAAGGAAAAAAACTAAGGTGGTTTTCAGAATTTTTTTCAGTAAGTATTCTGCAATATGCATGACTTTCTTTTCTGAAGTCAGTTTCCAAAATTGAGATTTCTTTTTTCTCTACCATTTTTTTCTCTCTTTCTTGAAGGGAGCTGAGAAAATAGACAGAAATAAGTTCATTTTTTAACAGGTCAGCATATAAAAATTTCCATGATTGAATTGTTTGTCAGTTGTGAAAAACAAATTTCACTAATTTATCATTGCAAAAAACAAACCAGCTTTTTGCGAAGTTAAATTAGTGAAATATTATAATTTTCTGTAGAAAAGGTTAATTTGACAGCGATTTGTTATTGAAGAAAATGAAATTGTGTTTAATCAAACTGCATTAGAGTTTTTAAAAGAACACCCTCATTACTGATAAGTTTTGAACTACCCCAGTGTCTGTGCCCAAACTGCTCTTTATGTTTTAAGAACTATAGATCCAGATGACCTGTGCCTCAGTATCCATCTACTGCCTTTTCTCCATTGCACAGTAATATTTTCTATAAATTGCTGCAGCCTCTCATAGCAAATGAGTTAAAAAATATGGTTTCCTGTGAGTTCTTACCTGAATAGGAGCTGCACTTGAGATACAAGGACAAAATTACTTCAAACGACAGGTTCTACTACTACTTAAACTTGTGTCAAACACTGTTGTAATTTAAACCAAAGCATTGATCTAAAAAGACCTAATTAATGCAAAATATTTGGTATGAGTTCTAGCTAAATAGAAGTGTGTAATTTAGAAGTGATGAAACAATCTTTCTCAATTTCAAACTTAGATGTTTTCTCTTTTGTTAAAAATATATTTATGGAATTCCTTGTTTTACAGAAGTTGTAAATTTTTATTTCCCTTGTTGATTTGACAGTAAAACTGTTTTAAGAATACTAGAATTTTCCAAGAACAAAAGCTTTTTTGATCAGGTATGGGCAGTGCTTTAGTTTTAGCGGACAGAAAAAAGAGAGAGGAGTCTCTTTTTTTTTTTTTTTTTTTTTTTTTTTTTTTTGGGGGGGGGGGGGCAAGGTTTCCCTAGGATTTTATGCTTTTTACCAGCTTAGAAATAATTGGACTTCTAAACTTGTGATGCTGTTATTCTTAGGAAAGCTTTTTTAGGTCAAAGGTTTAATGGTTTTTTTTTTTTAGCTTTTGAATACTCACTCTCTTCTAGACTTCATTCAGCGTTACACTATATGTGCCTATTTTAAGATTCAGTATTAAGGTAGTAAACCAGGTTGTGACAGTCAAGCCTTGACACTCTTTTCTAGCTGGCCCATGCCTTTGTTTTACAGAAAGTAGTAAACAAGTCCTGGGTCATCTCTTGCATGGCAGCAGCTGACTGTTGGTTTGTGCCAGCAGACCCCAGATAGCTTGCATTTATTTGAGAGCAAAAGGCAAAACTAATGGCAAGCCCTCAGCTATTTCTGCACAGAGCCAAATACGTTCATGGATCTCATTGTATCTTTACAGCCTTCAAGAAGACTGAAGGACTTGTAGTGTCTTGAACTCACTCATGTTTTCATAATAATGGTTCTAATATTGAAATTGTCTGAAATTGTCTGAATTTCTTGGAGTTGACTGACAAATGTTTTCCAATATGTTTATAAGTTCAAGTTTCTCTCTTGAACATAACTGTAATAAAACTCTTCTTCCCTAACAATTTTAGCCTCCAGGAGGCAGCAAAAATTTATGGGATTTGGTTGCTGTAATAAAGGGACAGGATGACAGTTTGCTTCCACAAAACTACTGCAAAGGAATTATGCATATGAAACACCTCATTAGATTTAGACTGGTAAGTTAAGCACAAGCAGTACGTGAAAATGGTTGTTAGTCCATGTAGTATTTCACTATTTAAAGATAACATTCAATGCTTTACAAAAGGTCACAACTTCATATCCAAAGGTATTTGTGTAATACCACTTATTGACTGCTATACTAGTCTGTTACAATAGTATCTAGCTGAGTCTGTGTGACTTCACGCATACTCAGTTTTAAAATGCTAGGTTAAAGTTACTAACTAGAAAAGCATTTTTCAAAACAATTAAAAGCAATTGCAAGCAATCACCACTACAGTTTCAGCTATGAAGCAGATTGTCTTGCCTATTATATACACTGCACTTTTATGTTCAGTAAAGTCAAATTATTTGTTTGTGTAAACATGAAGTGTGTAGCTATGTTCAGATGAACAGACAGAAGTATTAATGTCTGAAAATGGGGGAGAGTCAGCAGAAATACATTCTGTAGCTCTCTGGAAGAAAGAATGACAAGAACTTGTTCTTAATACAGATGCACAGCTTAAGAGTCACTTGGATGAGAAAAAGAAATTCAAGTGCTAGGCCATAAATTTATTAGTAGCTGCATTTATGAATATGCAACCAGATACACAGTTTGTGTAGAATATGAAGATTCATCATTCTGTCAGGAAGTTCTTAGGGGTACTAAAGAATCCCATACTCTAATGACTGGATTGTAAATAGAGGAAAGATGATCTACTGGTATGGATCAGGGAAAGCACTTGCCAGCCCCAGGGCTAATACTTGCCAGGTATCACCTGTTGTTTGCTGTTACATGCTGTCTCTTTTGTAAAATCATGGCTCTTTTAGAGTGTCATGTTCCTAATGACTCTCAAGTGATTAAAGTTTATTAGTGTTGTTAACTGTAATAATAGTAGCTGCTCTGCCAATTCTGTGAAGTTCTGTTTGTGTGTCCATGTGTCCAAAAAACCAGTTTTCTCAGCCAGTTAGCCTAAGACATTAAATCTTGATTTGTGCAGTGCCAGCAGTCTGTTTACCCCTGCAAAATGATTTCATGGATTTATAACTCCAGTGACCTAGAGTAACTACAGTAATTGCTGGTCATTCTGTGGACCTGGATTAAGTGTTCATATTAATTAAAAGAATTTTTTTTCCCTTCTTGCTGACTCAGAATCTCAGAATTGTTTGAAAGCTTTAAGAGAAAGTATGGGGTAGGGTAATGCTGACTGCTTATTAAGGACTGCTAATACTCTCTTTTACTTAGGAAACTAAATAATGGCACTGCAGCACCTATACACTTCAGTAAGGATGAAGTAAGGATGTAGAGCAACTCTGTTCTTTCTGGTTTTAATAAACAGAGAGGATGCATTGGAGACTTTAGCATGAAAATAATAAAAAATAGAGAGGTACTGAGGAAAAAAAAAAAAGTAGTATGTTTTTAAAATAACCCAGATTCTTGGGAGCTGCCATTGGTCTATGTGGCAGTTTAGTTTGGTGAAGAATGTTCAAAATTCATTCTCCATCTTCCACATATAGTTCTGCAAAGTCATGAATTGCCAAAGTCATGAATGCCATCATTGTGCATTGAAGATAGAATTCAACTGAGAATTCTTGAAATGGGAATCTCCCTTTGTTGGTTTTTTTCCCCCTGTACATATAATTCTGTTGCAGCTTGTTTTTCAGATTCTGCCAGATGAAGAAATTTAGTCTTATATTCCCAACTAATATAATAATTACAGAAGTTGGGAATGTAAATAATTTCTTTGCCATAAGGTTAATGGGGCATGACAAATCATATCACAGAGCTTGTTGTCTACCAGTTAAGCTTACTATCTTTATTATTTCTTTGTGTGGACATCAATTTAATGGTAATATGTACGATTTTCAGCTCTCTATGGTTTATGTTCACAAATATTTTTTTTACGTTTCAAAATATCAAGATTTTTATGAGGGACATCTGGATGAATTACTATTATATATGAGAATAAAAAAAGTTATTATAGGAAGATAATAGATGAAAAAATATATGTACAGTAAAACACTAACACATTTACTTTAAAACATAAATATAGTTCACTGTAATCTCATTGAAATCTCTTTCAGTTAGCCTTTTTGATAAAGATTTTTTTCTTAAAATATAACCTTTATATTCTGCTGTAATATTTAGCAATAGTTAATTCTTAAGGAAACTTTTTTCATCACAGAAAACTTTTTAATTTTTTCTTTTCCCCCTCAGTCCAAGGCACAAGAACTGACAACAGTAAAGATGTCTAAATTTGGAAGTGGTATTGGTGCACCAAGCAAAGAAGAAAGACTCAAAGAAGCTGCAGAAATACATTTAAGATTAGGACAAATTCAGCGATATTGTGAGCTAATGGTAGAACTTGGAGAGGTAAAATATCAGAACACTATTGAAGAATTAAAAAATATGACAGTTTCTGAAAACCAGCTACCCTAGCAAAGATGGGGAGGCAAGGAATGGGTCACAAGTCCCCAAAAAATAATCTTGTTCCACTTATTTTTAACATATTCAGTGTAAAGCAGAACTCATTCCTTATTTAACTCTTGACAAATACGTTTTTAATGGAAGAAAAGTTACAGTAGTTTAAAATATGGCTGCTTCTCAAACGGAAATGATCACGTTAAATGTATTACTGCTTTCTTCTAGTGGGACAAAGCTCTCTCAGTTGCACCTGGTGTATCAATGAAATATTGGAGGAAGTTAATGCAGAGGTAAGTTAATTAAAAAATGAAGGCACATTGTAACTTCAGTTCATAAAAGGACACAGACAAGCAGGAAGGATGGATACTATTACCATATATACTTGTCTTTTCTTGCAGCATTCTAGTGATGTTAGTTTTTGTTCAGTAAGCTTTGGGATAGAACTGTGGAGGATTTCAACAATAACTTTGTGTACAAGAATTAAAGGGTTGAAAATAAATTGCAACTTTATAAACTCTTTAGGTGCAGTATTCACAGTTTGTAAGTCTGGAAAGGCAGATGGGTTTCAGTGAACTTTATTCGGCTTCATCTAACACCTACACCATGTCATTAAGTTTGGTAATTGTTCATATATATGGTTCTTTCTTGTTTATTTATTCATATGTTTAATCAGGAGAGCTGATCAGTTAATTCAGGAAGAAAATGATGATGTTATCCCATACTGTATAGCTATTGGAGATGTGAAGAAACTGGTTTCATTCTTTACTTCAAGAGGTCAGCTTAAAGAGGCTCTACTTGTTGCACAGGTATTGCTACATATATAACAGTGTGGGAGATGAATTTAGCTCTTAGCTTGTAATTCAGAATATGACATACATATTTAAAAGACAAAATAGCTGAATAATGATGCCCTAGTCTTTACTTCCATGTGGTATTGACCAGTTTTTATACAGAAATCATAAGAATGAGGTACCTCACATTTATAGATTTAAAGCCTGATTCTTCTAAACTGCAACCAAATGGTCGTAATGAAAACAAATGTGTTCAATTTCAATTGAAATGGAACCTGATTTTCAACAGCTGGTATTGCCCTTAACATCAGATTCATGTAGGATTTGATTTCTCATTAATTTCTACTGAGAAGTCATCTGTAAGTTTTAGCTAAATAGCTGAATAATGTACGGAATGTAATTTTGACAATGCTTAGATTGTTTTGAACTATAGTTCAAACTATAGTGTTTGAACTTTCAAGCAAGTTAAAGCTCCAGGAAGGTCTTGATTTTTCATGTAAGAGAGGTATTGGAGAGCTACTACAATTCATAGAATAGTCTTTGTCTCAAAGGTTTAATAAGATAATAATGAGCAACAAAATGCCAGGATTTACCTTCCTTTGTAACTGAGCCCTGAGGTTTAATAGTGTTATCCCAGCTACATCTTCAAGCATGTGAAAGAATTTCAAAAAATTCACAGAATCAATTAGGTTTGAAAAGATCTCTGAGATCACTGAGTCCAACCTTTTACCAACCACCATTTTGTCAACTGATGTCATTTTAATCCACACTGATCTCTTTGTATTTAATGTTAGAAATAAATACTTGCCAGATACAAAAAAAAGTTCACCTTAAGCCACTATATGCCAAATCTTTCCAGATTTGCTGGTATACCTGCTGAGATGTATCTATGGACTTCATCCTTCCCTCAGAGCTGCTTGCTCCGTGGGGTGTAAAAATTAAGGTTGTAGCCATCACCATCCGTTATATCCAAATGCTGAAGAATCCTGTACAAATGTATAGGAAGGAAGAAGTCTCTTGCTTCAGTAGAATTCTTGTATGGCTAGATAAAACTAGGCTGAGATTTAGCTATGAATTAGTTGATTAGTTTATACATTCATTTTCTTTGTTATAACTGGGCTTTAGAAAGTTTTTTATATATCTTAGATTCTTTTTATTGTTATTGAAAAATTTCATTTCATTTTCAGTTTGAACTCTGCATTAATTAATGTTTATTTTATTCACTTCCAGGCAGCTTGTGAAGGAAATATACAGATGTTACCACTCTCCACAACAAGTGGAACTTCAAATTCTGGTGGAAACAATACAGATGATTACAATGAGTAAGTTGTTCTAGTTTATAACTATAAACCTCATCTTACTGCAGAGTGTAAAGTCATTAAGGAGATAAAGCATAGTGGTTTAATTTGCCATCAGCAATTTACAACAAAATATTGCATCTTCTAGTTCTTAGTAGAGTTACTAACCAGCTGATGCTACAGTAATTTCTCTATTGTGCCTCCAGGCACAAAATGGATTTTTCATATGTGTGCATTACAATTATAAATGTCCTTTTCCCTTGCTCAATATGTAAGATGCAGTCCTGTGCACTAAAATATATAGAATATTAACTGAGAACTTTTGATGAGTAAGATTTAGCATTAACAAGTATCTGTGATCCCCTGTTATTAGACATAATCTCCTTCTGAAGCTTTTCTCTTTGTCATAAGTGAAGGTTCTGATAATGTAAAATAATAATCAAACTGAGAGAGTACGTTTAGATTAGATATTAGGAAAAAATTCTTTACAGTGAGGCACTGCAACAGGTTACCCAGAAAAGCTCTGGCTGCCCCATCTCTGGAAGTGTTCAAGGTCAGGTTGGATGGGGCTCTGAGTAACCCAGTTTAGGAGAAGGCATTCCTGCCCATGGCAAGGGGCTAGGAACAGAATCATCTTTAAGGTCCCTTCCAAAACAAGCCATTTTGTGATTCTCATTGTCCATGCCCATAAAAAAAGCCATAAAAAAATATGCACCTCTCCTTGTCTAGAAAAGTGCTCAAAAACCAGACTTACATTATCAAGTTATAGTTGTGTAACAAAAACAGTTTGGAGGCTGTGTAGTTACTTCATTTACATGAGCAGTTTTTAAGCAATTGGAGAAGTAGTAGTGCAGAGTTTGCAGGTACAGATTGGATATCCAAGTATTTGATTTTCCTTCTGTCAATCTGAAGAGACATTCCCTACTGATGTAAACTTTGGGAAACTGACCCACCTCAGCATGCACCAACATAAGTAGTGGATGTAGCTCAAACAGATTGCATTTTTCAAGCTAGTACTGTGAGCCAGATATAGCAACCTTTAGGGTACAGAAGCAAATGTAGTGAATTTTAAATAAATTAAGACCTAAGGCACTCCAACCGTAAAGTGATACTGCAGAATTTCTTTTTTGTTCTTGCAGTCTCCTGCAGAAGGTCAGTAAAGAACTGGCAGATTGGTATTTCCAGGATGGCCGTGCAGTGCTTGCAGCATGTTGTCATCTGGCTGTTGAAAATATAGAGGTAATTTTTTTTCTTTAATGATGAAAAAGCCAACATTTACTTCCTTTCTACACATGTTTTAAAATTTATGTGTCACATTCTACAATTGCATTTGTCATTTGATTTTTTTGTACTTATGCAAAGTTAGGCAGTTATAATATTAAAGTTAGTAGCAGAACTTCCTTTATTCTATTAAATTCAAGGTTTCTCTCATGCACAGAAGGTAGCATGTTGCTGCTGAATTTTATTTACAATATCTTGTTGTATTAGACAATATAAGATACTTAAGTACCTTGGATATATACATCTAAGTGCTACTGTTTATGATGACCCAAAATACCCATTCAGAACTGGAAGTTATCGTGCTAAAGAAGATGCAATTATTCACCCTAAAGAATTTGCAGTCTAAATGAAGAAGTAAATAGGAAAAGAAAACCTCACCCCTCAGTACAAAAAATAGAACTGACACGTAGGAAACATGTTATTGTGTTTTTTATTTGCTTGTAGTTTTACAAATTGTCAATTTTCCTCATTTTATCTGGATTTTTTTGTTGCTGACTTAACACGTCTGTCCTCCCAAATAAATATAATTTCATCCCAATGAGCTATTTTGAGAGAAATTGAGAATCAGTTAATTCTTATATTACTAAATAGGCATATTTGAAGTTGTTGTGTAGTCTTGTAGGGTCTGACATTCTGATATGCCTATCAGTAGCTATGCTCAGAGAGAGTAAGAACAGGACAATCCTTCCTGTTTTCTTGGGTTTTTGAGTCTCCTTTCATTGAAAGAGAGGGGGAAATATGCACTCTGATTGCTAATGTTCCTAAGATTAGATGGAATTCCTAGCATGCATTTATTTTAGGTATCATATTAATGTGATCTCTTCAGTTGAATAAAGGAAGATTCTGCTAAAGGAAATCTGTTTGGTTGTTTAAAAGTACATTATTTACTCATTCAAGAGACCAAAAATATAAAAAATTGAGTTTAACTATTGCATATTTTGCCCTTCTGTAAGAAGTGTCATAGGTGAATGTCATATGCTCACGTGATGAATGTCCAAAACTGCTTATGTCCCTTAATGATATTTTTTCATTGAGCAAGCTTGCGATGGCAAACCTGATTCGTGGAAATGAACTGGAGCTGGCAATCAGTGTGGGCGCTGTCTTGGGAGAAAGTGCAGCACAAGCAATGCATTATGCCCTAGAGTTACTAGCAAGAAAATGTATGGCAGTAATAACATGGTAAGAATTTCTTAATCCAAAGAAGATGTTTTAAAATTTTCTCCCTGACAAAGCAATCAAGGTGCGTCATTGTGAAACTTTTGTAGAGATCAAACCACCATGGGAAGGGAGAATAAAAAATGCTGCTTGAATAAGAATTGCTATATTAGACCTTTGAAGTACAGGGCATGCAAATGTACTGCTTTAATATCAAAATATATTTTGTATGCATTGCAAATGAGAGAGGAGTCATTGCCAGAGTATGATACCCACTGAAAAAAACACCCTAGGTATTTGGGCAAGAGGTAGCTTATGAAGTCCTAGTTTGTACTGAGTAAAAAGAATTGCTTCAAAAAAAGTGAGTTTGGGATTGAGTTAAAAAGTCAAAAGGAACAGCTCAAGTAGGATATGTGAAGTGATTTTTAAGTACTTGATTGAAAAATATAAAACTATGAGTCTGAGGAATTATCTTCTATTGGTATTGGGAACACATGACTCCTGCAAAGATTTAAGGATGAAACAAGATTACTATTTAATTCTGCAAAAGAAACTTCTCTCTTGCATATAGGGGAAGTCTTCTGTGGTAAATTTTCTTTTCCTCATTGTAGTGGTTTTACTTTGAAAAAATACTTGTTCTTGTTTTTTATCTAACAATGAAAAAGCAGAAAACCTTTCTAAAGTGTATTTGGCAGCTGTATAACTGGTTTGTAATTAACATTTCACAAAAAATGTGTCCTTAAACAGTTAAGGATCAGTTTTTCTTCTACAGTTAGTATTTGCTAATGTATTTAGAGGTAGTCTGAGAGAAACATAGTGGTACTCCTCTCTACAGAACATTTAGCTTTCATTAGACAATGAAACATTGTAGAAAAAGATCAAATGGTGACTTTCTGCTTTCATTTTGCAGTGGTTTAGCATATCTGCAAAATTGCACCAGTCTTAATTGGGTTGTTTTGACAACTCCATCTACAGCTTTTAAGGTGTCTGAAGCTCTTTCATTGTTAAGGGTGATTTTTATGTAGCCTCTGATAGAAAGCACTGGATGTTAAAAAAACAGTGTATGCTTTTTCCAGTTCCATAACAAAAGCTTGTTCTGATCTCAGGGCTGTAATTACTGCTTGTAATGGTATGGCATCTATGTTTATGTCCATAAAGGTTCTGTAAACTTACAGCATGTGTACACTGAAGTCTACATGGTGATAAAGTCTGTACATGGTAAAATTTTAAAATGTGCTGCATATTGCCCAAGTATACATCTGGATTTTTCAGTGGGTTTCACACACTGTGCTGAACACCTGGCAATCCTGGATTCTGATTTTCAGCCATTGCAGGACATTTTTTATATTCTGTAGGAAAAGATGAGAGATTCATTAATCTCTTTGTTTTGTAGTAAAGAGATTTTCACAGAGCATAATCTTCTTGGTTAACTGCACTCATAAGATCATGTATAGGAAAGGTGGAGTTCAAAGGTCTCTGATATTTGAAGGGCTCCCTTTTTAAATTTACTGGTTCTTATGCTTAGGGATATTCATCAGTTGGAAACATTTCACTGTAGTGAAGCACTTGATTGTGGACAGGAAAAGGAATACCAGAAGGATCCTGATGAGTTAATAAAGAAATCAGTTCCTGGTGGAATGTTTCTTGGGTTTTGGTTGGTTGTTTTTAGAAATGCTATCTAATATAAAATCAAGCCAAAAAAAAAAAAAAAAAAAAAATTAAAACTAAACATTTGTGCACTTTCCCAAATCTAGAGCCTTGAGAAAATGTGTGAATGTTTAGGGACACATTTTTATTTGTATTTGACACCTAAATACTGTCAAAAGCAACTTTCTACTATTCAAAAAGCTGATCATATTTTACCTGAGACATTGAATTCTGCATATACAAACTCAGCCACCTCATTTTGATCTTTATACTCGACAGTGTTTTCAGTTTAATTCTTAAAAATCATTTCAGTTTCTTAGAATCTCCAGGTTCTTAAAAACCATTCCAGGTAGCACAATTTTTAGCCCATTATCTTCTTTTAATTACATTTTTTCAAATGAATATTGGATTTCAGTATTTTGACAAGAAAATTTCTAATCACTTAAAAAATATTTCAATTGCTTATGAAGATTAGTACATATAAGTAAGTGATCTTGAAAATAGCTTAAGAACTTGTGAAATATCCTAGATTCTGAAAGAATGCTTCTGTAACTTGGAAAAGTGGCTGTTGCACAGTAATAATATAACCAATTTTTTAAAGACCTTTTGGCATGAGTTTCTTTATGTTGTCAAAAGGCATAAAATGGAAAGCTATTTTTTTTGTTGTTGCTGTTGAAGTCAGTTGCCTGACCCATAGATTTGCTGCTGTAGTTCAATTATTTTCTATCAGATATTTTCTCTGTAAATTAATACAAAATTTTGTTCAATACTGTTTCAATGTTTTCCTTTTAGCTTCCCATCACTTGGATACAGGTATTTTTCTTTTTTGGAGAAAGTCTAAGCTTATTTTTTAATAAAGTCACAAGCTTTTCAAATTTCTCTAAGTATCCTAATTTTAAATTGTGATTAATACTTGAAAGTGAGATAGAAAGCAGTTGCAAATATTGGATAATAGCTTACTTGAACATTTTTAATCTAAGGACCACATTCTGAAAATCCAGAGGAAATCAGTAGGGTTTTTTGCCTTACACAGGGGCAAGTCAGTCTTGCGGTTCGCAGGAGAAATGATGTCTGCTTGAATAGAAGAGTCGCAGAATAACTAGTTATTAAAACTTAAATAGAACAATTTCCAAATAATTTTCTAATATTATACATTCCCTTCAGCAGTTTGTTGTGTTAAGGATTGGCTAACAAATGGTAAAAAGTTTAGGAAAATGTAAGAAATGTCAGTTTGCTAAACCAGTTTTCCTTTGAGACGGGTGAAAATAGGTATCACATTATTTTCCCATATAATCTCTCTATTCCTATGTCACATGAGCACCAAGCCATTCTGGATGACCGAGAGATGTCCTATGTTGATGTCATGAAGATTAGAAACCTAGAATTTTGAGGATGTTTTCATGACACAGAGCCACATTGTCATCTTTTCTTCTCTCAAATTAGAGGGTTCCTACTCTCCTTTCCCATCCCTGCTCACATGTTCTTCCATTTCACTTTGAGATGGTTTTGAGGCTTAAGAATTGCACAGCTGTTTAATTCAACCAACTAAAGCAACAGAAAATTAATGAATGACTTTCCCAATAAGATGAAAAATTAAGCCTCATTTATTGAACAAAAATAGTGTTAGATACTGACCTTGCTTCTGTACTTCTCTGGAAATAGTATTTTTTCTGTAAACTCTTTTTTTATAAAGGAATGTAAAAGAGCAAATAGCATCCTTCTGTTAAAAACCATCAAGAGTAACTATATGTCATCTTTTGTTTGTGCAGGGATTTAGCAGTTGATCTTCTTATGATGATTCCTGATAATAAATTGCAGTTAGTAAAACTATGTGCTTTTTATCCTGGATGCACAGCAGAAATAAATGACCTGCATGAAAAGGTACAACGTAAAAGAGTTTACCTAAATCTAATATGGTTTTGTATTGATTTATTTACTAATTTAAAAAAAATATAAGGCCATATAAAACCGTAGGATAAATTTGTCTTTACCATCTTATATGTTGCATATTCTATTCTCCTCTATTAGTGTTTGTTGACTTTATTTTCAGTATCATACAATAAATTTAGTTCTTCATTTCTATCCTTTAGTGCACTCTTTCCCTGACATGTTACTTTCTGAAGTAGTTTATCATCTTCAAAATTACCTTTCTGAAGATTACCAGATTTATAACCTACTAGATGTGCAGCCTAATCATGTTTTGGCAGATCAACTTTCTTTTGTCTGAATTGTTTTATATTTTATGCCTGTAATGTCCATACATGTGCCCTTTCCTCTTCAGTAGCAGAAGGGTCTGCTTTGGTTGCCCTCCCTTAGGGTGCAACTCAGACTGCACATTTATTAAACAGTAATAAAAACTTCACAAAAACATTAGCAATGAAAACTGGTACTGCTTAAATTAAAGTTACAGAGCCTTTTCCAGTGTTGCTCTGGTCTAGATGATTTTCTTAATGTGCCTTTTATGGAGGTATGTCTTTCAATGACTCCTTCAGAGAGAATTGTTTCTTATTGTTGTGTGCAAACATCTGTATTTCTCTGCATCTTAGAGAAGTATTTGAACATTTCAGTAATTTTCTGGCAAAATGTTTGTTTTCCAGTGTAATCTTCCTGATGTGGAAGAATGTATGCGAGTGGCAGAGACAATTCAGGCAGATGGGGATGTATTTGAAACAATAAAATACTATCTGTTGAGCACAGAACCTGAAAAGGCTCTCCCTGTTGGCATTCAATATGTGAAAGGTAGGTAGTTGGATGAAGAACAGTTTTAAAGCAAAAGTTATCTCTATAAATTTCCTCATGAGATATTTTTATTTTTCCTTTTCAACAGAACAACTTTGTGCCTCAGATTGGACTTTAGATTCAGTCTTCCCGTATCTTGATCTTTTAAGTTACATACGGACTGAACAGTTAATGTTGCCTAAGTGCAGTGAGTGAGTATATTTTCCTAACTTAGAAAAGTGGGACTTTCCTTAAAGGAATCTTTCAGGTTGTATATATATATAGGTGCACACTGTTAGTATCATTTTTTTTTTTGTTTAACAGAAGAGGGACACACAAAAAATTTCAGCAAGCATGCTTGTTTCCAGTCTAGAGAATAGAATGTGGACTCTTCCAAATTATGAAGCTTTAGCAAGAAAAAAAAAAAAGATATTTTACTGCTTCTTTCTCTGTGGAGTATTTACTATGTGTGAATCAATATTGGTCTTATGGGAAGAGCTTCACTTTGATCAGCTCTGGTTTCAGTTTGCTGAAGTGGTATCACAAATCATGTGGGCTTTTATGTTAAAGTGTTAAGGAACTTGGGGCTGTCACTCTCAGAATTAACTCTAAAATAGTTGGATAGCTCTGGTTCACCTTTATGATGGATAGTTGCAGCTAGGCCTAGGTGCCTAAACAAGTGTACGTGTGAAGAACGAAAAGGAGAAAAAAAGTTGGGGAAAATTGGTGAAACTGAAATCTACACTAATATTTGGGGCAGTTTTATTTACATTTAGAGTTCTATCACATGAAAAGGTCTGAGTGATGTTTGTGTAACTCTATTTGATTGTGCTTAAAAATTGTGTTGTATATGCCATTTAAAATTTAATAATGGATATCAATATGAAGCAGATGGAGTCTGTCTTAAGAAGTACATGACAAAGAAAGTAAGCATAATTAGTGAACATATATTCTCCACAAAAGGGGGATGGAAAAATTAGTTTTTAAAATTATAACATGAATATGAGTTTAACGTTTTTCCAAATGCTTGTTGTTTTTCATGATTGAAACTTGCTCATTTATAGGTTTCGGAATGAGTTGCTGATTTTGTGTGGTTATGTTGGTGCTTTACTCGCTATCAGAAGACAGTACAACAGCATTGTACCTGCACTGTATGAGTATACAAGGTAATACTGTGTTTTCATTACCTCTGAGTAATATCAGTCCTTATTATGACATATGCCATACATTGAGCCCACTTCTTTGCATCACATCCCAAAAAAATGAAAACATGTCTTTCCTCTTAGCTATCCTCATGTCTGAAACTTGGTGAGAGGATTGGGGAAAAGGAAAAGGAGCATTAGTTTGTTGTTTGTTGGATTTTTTTCTTTTCTGAACCTAAAGAAATAAGATGAAATACAAGCTTTTACAGAAGGGCTATTCTGATATGGATATTATTTGACTAGTAACAAGCAGTCTTTGAGACTCAGTTTGTGATACTTTTGGCTGTAAAGCTTTCAATTATTTATTATGTAAAGAACCACAGAACAATACCACTCAAAGTTTTGTTCTTGGATTGCCCAATGTCTTCAAGACTCACAGGTTTTTAGTTTCTGGCCCATCTTAAACTGGACACTTACCTGATTAAGGTGGACAATTTACATGCTTAAGCAGGACATATTTAAGGTATCCCAACACAAATGAAAGATGGCGGAGTTAGGTCAGGTAATAACTGCCACCTATATTATATTTTGATAAATAAAAAATATATCCACTGCAAGGGCTTTGAAACTGCTTTCTGCAAGTGAAACAAGGCTGTCCCAATATATGTGTTGAACCATATTTCTCTATTTGCATTTTTACCATATGTGGTACATGCAGGCAAAATGGATCCTTAATTTCAGTAAAGTTGACAATATTAAGAAATAAAAACACATATAGCCTTGAAATATAGAATGGCCTCAAGTTAAAAAAATACAGCAAATTAAATAAGGTGTAAATAGGGGTAATTAAAATAAAATTTAAATACAAAGCTATACTTCTATAACTTGTATGAGTATTACTGAAGTTTAATACAGTCTATATTGTGAAGGATCAGTTTATTTCCATAGTTATTCCATATCCAGTCAGAAATAGTTTTATTTTACTACTGTCTATCATGTTTTGCTTCTAAGAAAATTGTCATTATTAGGATTAATTACGACTTTAATTACTTCCATTCCTTTCCAGTCAGCTTTTAAAAAGACGGGAAGTATCTGTACCTTTGAAAATTGAACAGCTTTCTGAGGAATTAGATGCATGGAGAGCTTGCACACAATCAAACAAGTAGGTGGAAAAATATAAAATTACCACCTGTGAGACTAGTAGTATTTAACTGTTTAGTTGGTAAAGTCTGAACGTAACTGCTTTGCAGATCTTAACTTCTCACACAAATGAGGAAGCCAAGCTGAAAACCAAGTTTCTGTTATGTTCCTAGGCCTACGGATGAGCTGCCATGCACCCCGCCCTCTGAATCGCAGAGAGCTCTGTATTCAGTACTTGTCTCACGAATTCAGGGGGAGCCTCTGAAAGGAATGGTTGGGCCAGACTGTGTCACTGGATCAAATCTTCCCAGTCATTCAGATGTTCATACCTCTTGTTTGACAGGGCTAAAGATCCAGGTATGGTTTCAGAGAGCTGAAGTGTTCTTTCTTGCTGATAGCACTGACTGATTGTGAGGTTGCTATAAATCAAAGGTCTCTCCCACCATTTGGCTGGAAAAAGGTTTACCCTCTTATCACAGGAGCAGAGTAAAAAATGACAGGCAGTGACATCTGCTATATAGGAAAGGCTGTATAAAGAATTCCCCAATCAAATAGTTGTCGTTTCCCAAATCCAAAACCTTTTAATTTATACGTGAAAGATTTCCTTTGCCAAATGTTGTGTCTAAAGTGCATGTATCTTATTGGCTAATCCCTCACCACAGCTTGAATAAAAGCCAGGAAATTATTTGCCTTCAACCAATAATATTTTTCTGGTTTTGGTTTTTATCACTGTGGAAATGCATACTATAAAACTTGGAATTCATGACTAATTAATTCCAGACATTAGAAGACTAAATATTCAAATATATTTATTCATCACTCACATTGAGTTTTGTGATTAATACACATTAGTCCTTATAACATCTCTTTAGCATATCTTGTTATTTTAATAAAGAGAAGACGGAATGATCCTGAAAACACTACTCCTGGCTCCAGGCAATGCCTCAATTTGAATTTACTTTCCTAGGTGATGACAAATCTGTTTCCTCTGTCCAGTGTAAGATGTCAGCCCAAAGAGTAACAAGGTGGTTTAGGGACTAAGAGGGATGGATAGTTTTCTGAAAAAAATTAGTTTACAAAATGCTAGTGGGATTTTTGAGGTAAAAAAAATTCTCAACTGCTCACCATCAATCTAAAAAAACTTGCTCTGAACACTTCCAGATAACATCAGTGGTCTCTGTCTATGGCTGTACTCTCAACATTTGCTAACAGCCATGTAAAGCTGCCAATGATATAGTCCATTCAACAAGAATAGCAAATATGGTGTCACCAGCTTCTCATCTACAGGATCCGTATTTCTGGATTAGCAGACCTTAGGAGTCATGGCTTTGGGCATGTAGATCAGGTCAAAAATCAAAATCAGTTAATACTAAAGCAGGGCAGCCTACTTGTATGGGTTTACAAGTTTTATGTAGCAAATTTGGAGAGCATAACTCTTTAAGAAAGCGCTCAAATTGAACTGCAGCTTTGAGAGCACATTTTGTCAAATTAATAAATTAGCAAATAGCTCTTTTTCCATCACATGAATGAGTACTTTGTCTTTTTCATAGTGAATAGTTCAAATTATTCTGTAGACCGCATGTAGACTCTGTTTTCAAACAATACATGGAGACATTATATCAAGGGGATTTTTGTAGATAAGAAAAAGCACAGATCAGCAGAAATAATAATCATGTCCATGATGAAATATGGACAGTATTCTGAAGAAAAATGCTTGTTACCTCAGTTTCTAATTCAAGCTAAATTTAACTCTGGAATAATTGACAAGCATATATAAAATAACAATAAAAGACATCAAACTAAAAATTTAAATATTATGAAAGGTTGTGTTGACAGATTTGGGAACGTAAGTGCCCTCAATTCTTAATGTGTAGCTGTTATCAGTGTTTTAAGTGAGTGGGGAAAAATTTCTGTAGGAACATAGTGGATAGGTCTAAACAAGGCTTTTATGTTCTTCTAAGATAAAATGTGCTTTTTGTTGTGGCCATTACACAATACATGTATTATTTCTTTTTCTCTCTCTTCCCAAACATTTTTGCTTTACAGGGTCCTGTGTTCTTCCTCGAAGATGGAAAATCTGCTGTTTCACTGAATGATGCTTTGATGTGGGCCAAAGTGAATCCTTTTTCACCATTAGGAACAGGAATACGACTTAACCCATTTTGATGAGGTGTTTCCTCTGTACTTGATAGTGCTTAAAATAATACTCTGGGACTTAATGCTGATTTAACCTTGATTGTCAGAGGACAGAGAGGTGGTAGTTGATTCCTCCTGAAGGTCAATTACTTGAACTTTGAAAATTTTAAAATGAGAACAAAAGGATTTCTATACAAATGTTTGTTGAGAATCCAAAGAAAAGAGTAATTTGATAATCCAAAGAAAAAGTCTTAATTTCATATATAGCCATGTCATTTTTTTTTAGTAAGAATATTGTCGTCAGACAATTATTTTTGTCAGCTCTGTGTGAATAGATGCTTTGTAAGAAACTATCTATATATTACCAAAATATTGATGATAAACTGTGAAACCCATAAACACTCTTCCAAAATATATAATCCTAGAATTACTTTATTGACAGCAATTCCAAACTTTTTTTAGAATGACTGGAATATTTTGGCTGTTACACACTGTCCCTCTTTTTAGTTTGAACTAAGTTTTTACACACAGGGTTCTATAGCAAAAGTAAAATTTAAAGAGTAGGTGTTTTTTTTCATCCATTTGTTATTGTGCTTTAATAGCAGTACAAATAGAAAGTCACTTATGTTTTGTTTAGATTATCTATTTTTATTTATTTAGATTATCTAGATTACAAAATTGTATTTTCTAATAGGATCATATTTGGCAACATTCTCCATTTTACTTTCACTGGAGGCTAAAACTTTATAAATTTTCTTCGTTTTTTTAACAAAGGCTTTGTATAGAACAAGCAGCATATTTATTGAAGTTATTTAACTATGCTATGTACATTTAAAAACCTTGTTTTCTCTTTATATTTTATATAAGTTATAAACATGCATATAATATGACAGACAAGAAGTAAGTACTTGTGCATTTATATTTTTATTTACTACATCTGTGCTCAAATGGAAAAGCAGTTATGGCAATAGAATACTAAAAATATTTAAAGCTGTGTATAGTATGGAATTTAATTATAAGGCAAATATTATACTCATTATTCTTATTAATAATTCTTATAATCAGAATTGCTTACTTTTAGAAAGGATGCCTTGGTTGCAATACTTTTTATTAGCTTAATTGATGGTACATAAACAGAAATCTATTTTATCTGGGTTTTTTTTGCTGCTACTTTAAAATAAATTTTGAAATTTATTTAAATTCCTGATAGTTACATGAAATATAAAGAAGTATCAATTAAAAATTGGCTGAGTTATTTCCATAGCAACTGTTGTAAAACTGGAAATAGTATTGGGTCTCTATTTAGTAGATCCTATCAAAAAAGCCTAAATTTAGAGGTAAGCCTTGCCCTTATTTAACTATAAAAATAACTATGCCACCCTACTGGAAAGCTGGGATGGAGATTAGAAATAAAAGAAAATCCTGGGCTGGTTTTTTTCCCTCCCTCTTTAAAATGGTAACATTTCCCTCTGGCAATGTTCTAGAGTATTATTACGGGGTTTCGGGTATAAGAATATATTGGGTGGAGGGAACACAGCTGTTTTGTTCCCTAAAACCCCCATTTTTGTACATACTTGGGTGCTGGAACAGAATCTTTTACTTCCTGCAAGTATTCTCTGAAAATATTTTTCCTTTGTTTATTTCATGGACCTTGCAGAAGAAGAATTCAGTTTCAGAAGTTAAAATTCATCGTTTTTGAAAGAATTTTCCATCAGTCAGCATCTGATCTTGCTTCTGTCAAATGAAAGACTATCTGTTCTTTAGCACATAAATCTTACAACCTGGTATGGAAAAGTTCTTGATACAGAGGTGGAGAACAAACATAAGAACTGAACATGCAGCCCCATGACTGAGGATTGGGATCTGAAGTATTGACTCAACTGCCATTCTGCTATATTTAAAATCTTTGGTTGTATCATAAGGATTTAATTAATATTTCACAGTTAAAATATATTGAATATGTAGAATAACTGCATCAATGCGTTACACATAAATTATGCCTTAACATAGAATCTTGGGCAAATCTACTCCCTCTAAATTACAGAGTGAGGGTTAAGAATACTAAAATACAAAACTTAAGTCAAAGGGCATTTTTTATATTGGGGATCCATCAGGTAACAGTCATTGTGAATAACATGAGGCTGCATTTTCCTTCAAGTTGTTTGTACAGTGGTGAGGGGAATATTCAGAAAAGGTTGTAATTGTGTCTGCTGTTAAAGCTGTGGTTGCAACTGTCACCTGGTTCATCAATTTCAAAAATAATTTCAGATTGTTTGCTAATGTGTAGCTTCATTGTCTAGTATAGAAAGTCAAATAGAGATATTTCCCCCTTAATATTAAAGAATACTGTGTCTTCAAAAGACTCTGACTCCTGTGTAGAAGTCATATTTCCATTTAAATGAAAAAACATACAAAGCTACACAGCTAGTGCTTTCCAATTACTATTAAATCTCTGTTATGTTCAACATTCCTGGAAAACCAAATCCTTTTTTCTTTGGAAATAATCTGTCCAACAGTACTGACATGTTTATAAGCTTCAGAGACAGCTTCACTGGCAGCTGCAGTCTGAGATAGGAGATGTGGCTGGAATGATGCCCTGTCTGTTCCACCCTGCGCAGGGCTCCCGCCAGGCTGGGCCAGTGATGCTGCCCTGGCCATGGCCAGAGCCGAGCAGCCCTGCAGCCGCAGGACAGGCCTAGGAGAAGCACAAGGAGAACCTTCTACTCCACGTGCTTTCTCACTGCCAGTGCAGTGCCTCCTGTGGGTCTCTGGAATACTTTCAGCAAGCGTACAGGATTTCACTGTTGGATTTCATTCCAGAATTGACATATCACGCCACTTTTTTAAAATTTTCTTTTTCTCTGAAAATGTCTTAGAACACTTTTTATCTGGGGTAACAGTTCATTTAATAAGAGATTTATTGTAATAGGGCACTTAAACAGTGCTGTGACCTGGGTCACTGTTTGCTTCAGATCCTGGTTTCTAATATTTTAACACGTAATTTAACATTTATTTCATCCTAAGAATTTAACCCATCAAAGCCACGTTGAATAGGGCCCTGACAGCATGAGAACAGTAACAAACCTGAAATTTCTGGCTAAACAAGGGATCATTTTTGGAAGGGATTTTACCAAGCACAAACACCAGGTATTTCATTGCCCTGTATTTTTGGTATGTGGCAGTAGCATGCTCTGATCTGCCAGAGACCTGTCCCAGTGCATAGTCCTGCCAGGCCAACCACATCCATTCCCCCATTTGTTTGTCCCTGTCACATAGTAACAGAAGCAATGCCCCACCCAACTCGGCTCAGCTTGCCAAAATGAACTCAATTTTCACACAATTATCTGTTAGCAAAAGATGGAAGTTTATGTTGAAAAGTGCCTCTTGCCTGAGATCCAAGTAATGGTATTACCACAAGCCAGTTTCTTCTGACTAGTCTTCTATTCTGTATAATTACACAAAAAAATAGTACCAAATACCTGTAAACTACAAAGATGGTCCTGTTTGCTCTTTGGATGGTGGCAGGGATCAGGGAGAATGCTGGGAATAGATAGTGCAAATGCCACAAGAGCACAAACTCAGCTATTTGCCATGAGATGGCCTGGACTCTGGTGTGACTCTCAGCAAAACTTTTAACTTTATCTAGTTGTGTTCTGAATAGGTGTTTTTCAGAATAGCCATGTTTGCTCCAATCTGATACAGGTGTATAGAACATGAGAGCTTTTTCTGCCACTTTGAATAAAACTTGAAAAGCAATGTGTACACCTGAAGGTGAGGTTCTAAATGAGCTCTTTCTACTTGGAGAAGTTCAACAGTGCTGTGGTTGGCTTGGCACTTCAAAGTTGGCTTGTTTGTCAGAGTAATACACAGTAATGGTGTTGTACCTAAAACCACAAATTGATACCTTCTGGATGAAAATAAAAACCACTACACAGACCCCAGTACAGACTCAGGATATGATGGACTCCTAAGCACCTCCTCATATTTGCATTTGACTTTCCAAGGACTCCAGAAAAGCCCCCTAACTAGAGCTTTTACAGCAAACTGAAGCAAATTAAGGTTATTTAACAGTGTTAAGACAGCTACATTTTTTATTAGGAGTATATTATTTAGCAACTGAGTAAGCATTCCTCTTTGTGAAAGCTTCCTCTATAGTTAGTTCCTCACTTATCACCTTTCCAGTAGAAACATAAATACTGAAAAGAGTCACTGAAAAGGAATGGAAGAGGGTGAATCACCAAGGGCAAATGGCAAGTTTTCAGGTGTCCCATGCTGCGGTTTGCAGGAACTGAGTATCAGTCACTGAGAAAGTAATCTGTTCTCAAAGGAAGAGCAAATGAGAAGAGGGAAAGGAGGAGTGCTGCATTTCAATCTATTCAGATCACAATCATCAAAAATTCAAGGGCATAAGCAAAGCTTCAGGGTTTTCTAATGTCTCTTGGGGATGTCACCATTCTCTCTCTGCCTAGAGTTGAACAATATCTTTTCACAGAAATGCCTGCTGGAGTATTCTGGGAATTTGCAGTAGGATTTTTGGAGCTGGATAAATGTTTACAAAACAGGTAGTAAGAGAAGTAATATCCTTTCAAGAACTGTACCCATCTTGAAAGAGAAAACTGACATTTTTGAAACCTTGTATTCACCTCCTGAACTTGTGCTTGAAGATTCAGTATCCACATCTCGACTGTATGCCTTCAGAAACCTCACAGACACTACATATTAAAATATGTCTTTCTCTGAGGCAAGTAATTATTTAATATGCCCATTAAATGCTTGTGATATAGTACTGTTATGAAAAGACAAAGGAAGTGCCCATAAAATTCTGTTTTATAAGAGGATACCAAAAGTATCTCCGTATTAAGGCTTTTGAGAAATAAGTTACTAATTGTACCAGTAAACAGAATTCTATAAAAAACTGAGGTTATGTTCACATCAGTTTAATTACAATCCACAGAACAGGCAGTAGGAAGAGTAAAGGAAGTTTCTCACTGTGATTAATGAATTTTCTATATAAAGAAAAAAAAAAGAATTGATGTTTAATTGTTTTATTTTTATCAATGCATATAGTGCACCCATCACCAAGTATTTTTAGGTACACGAACAACAGAAATTTGAAAATACATAAAATATGACTACAAATGGACAAACTTAACAAATAATAATGAAGAAACTCTTTGTAGTTGAGGTCTGTCAAACAGATTTTAAAAACATAAACACAATTAAAGTTAACAGCACTAAAGCTATAAAGGGTTAAGATAAAGTTATACAATCATGTCCCAGAGTATCAGCACACTTATTCAATTCAGCTGGATTAGCACCTTGGCACTAGTTGCTGAATGGCTCCCAGTTACTATTACATTACCAACACCAGGTGTCAAAGATACAATTTTTTTGAGCAATACGCAAAAGGCTTTTTTTTTCCGCCCAGCAGTTCTTTAGATAAGATGTACAATAAACAGAGAGAAAAAAAATGTACTCGCTATATTTAAGTTTCTAACAATTAATTACTATGTTATCTATACTGTAAGAAGTTCTTCAGTATGGTTGGCAACTGGAGTTGTGGAACAAGATGCAGTCTAGCTCTTCCTATGTAATTTCGGATACATAGTCGGCAGAGCTGACAAAGAGAAGATGGTGTGGCTGCAAACAATAAAGGAGTTTAATTGTACAATTATAAAAGCCAGTACTTTGTTTTACAACAGCCTTGCACAATAATGGAATTTCTAAAAAAAAAACCAAAGAAAAAAGTTCACATTTTGCAAATTTGACCTTTTTCTTCATTCTGTTTCCTTCATTGCCTTTCTGCCCTCAAAGATAAAGACTGGGGCTGCTTAAACCTTAACAGTAGTAAGAAAAATACTAAAGAAAGCAAGACAAGGTCAATTTTTTTAAATTAAAAGCCAGTCCCCAGAAAATATCTGATGTCAATAACTTTAAAAACTGCAGACTTGTTGTTTTGAGGTTTTTTATTCACAGCATAGGTTACATACCTGCTACAGCACTACCAGCTGCACTACCAATGCATCACTGCAAGAATAAGCAGGCAAAATACCCCAAGATCCTGGACCATATTTAGTGGTCTTACCAGTTAATCACAATGTCTTTATCACTCTGCCTCCCACTCCTTCAAAATGCTATTTTCTCTGGACAAGAAACCGCTAGCTGTTTCATGGTATGTATTTTATTTTTCTTTGCTCTAACTTTTAAAAACACTACTAGTCTTGGTAAATTTGTGAAAACACACAGTTTTTAGAGGGGTTTTGTTAGTAGCATTCAGACTACAGGGTGGGTTGTTTTTGAGGAAAACATGAATCAGTGTTACTTGTCAGTTCACCTCTAAAGAGATGCCCACGGTTATTGAAAAAGTTTCATTCTCTTGTAGCTTATTTTTACATTATACATAGTTCAGTCTGGCACAAGTCCAGTTCCCTTTGGAATATTCTCTCTCTCCAAAGCAGATAGACCTTTAAGAGGTTTGAGGAACTATAGACTCTTTGGTCTCTTGTTTCTCAGGTTTTTAAAATTTTGAAAAGAAAAATGAGAAAATTAAACTTTTTATGCTTTTTGCCCACAATCAAAATAATTTGCTTTATATGCACATAAAATACACATTTAAAATATTATGACAGCTGACCAAAATGAAATATATTTTTAACCTGAAATTTAAATACTCTGTTTCTTTTTAACAAGGTCTGTAAAAACTAATAAAAACCTAGCTTTAATGTCTGCTTAAGCAAAAACCCAATAAACATATGACGATACTTTTCAGCTTGTATAAATTCTGATGCTGCTTGGTCAATGGGCTCTGGCCTGAGGCTAAATATTGCAGAGTATGTTTATAGTTAGAAGGGAAATTACCTGTATGCTCATATATTCATTTCATACAGCACAGTGTTACCTTCGATAACATGGGTTGTTTGGACTGTTAAGTTGTGGGTTTTTCTAGGTGGGTTTGGTTTTTCTAATAATACAGGTTGCTGTTTCAAATACAAACATCTCAAACTTACCTTCGTGGAAGAGCAGCAGTCTCTCCACTAAACTGCTTGGGGCAGCTAAATCAACAGGCCTCTCAAAATCTGAATTTTTGGCATTTATGTCTGCCCCAAATTCAAGGAGCAAGTTTACAATCTCTGTACTAGAATGCTGGGCAGCAGCGTGGAGTGGAGTTTGCAAATGCTTTCCTTTCTGCACGTTGGCACCTGGTGGCAGATGCACATAAAGAGACGTAAAAAGGGATTAATTAAATTTGCCATTGAGTTAGAAAGACGAGGCTACAAAACAAACAAAAACCACCACTGGCCTGGAATGCCACAGTGCATTTAGCCACTTTATTATTATTTTAGTGCATAGAACTATAACTAATCACATCAGTGTTTTTTATCCTAGGTTTTATTATCTAAGTACAACCACATAAGAAGGTATCAGGTACCAATCAGGTAACATGAGCATCGCTGTTGCCTAATCATAAAAAAGCACCTTTTGTACACATTTAAGGAAATTTGTACTACATAAAAAACATACTTTCCTCATTTAAGTCTTTAAAAAAATCACTAAACTGAAGTTTAATATCTATATTTTTCTGAGTACACCAACTCAAGAAAGAATCTTGGATGCCTTATAACTTTTCACATGCTAAAGCTGGAAAAGGGTTTGAAATAGACTCCCATCCCATCCAACCTTTATTTATTAATCTACAAATAAGTTTTAATTTTA
The DNA here is from genome assembly GCF_027477595.1 of Haemorhous mexicanus. Classification (NCBI taxonomy): domain Eukaryota; kingdom Metazoa; phylum Chordata; class Aves; order Passeriformes; family Fringillidae; genus Haemorhous; species Haemorhous mexicanus. Next base: position 41,918,568 of record NC_082344.1, read on the forward strand.
ATTAAGGTGATATTCACAGTCAAGAAAGCTCATAGAGAAGAAAATCCCAAACAATTAATTCTCTCAATCCATGGGTTCTAATTATTACACTTTTATATTAATAGGCAATTTTTAACATGTTTTAAATTAAAATGGAATAAATTAATTTGCAATAATGCATTCATATTCAAGAAAAAAAAATCCATACAAGAGTTAAACTATACTAGCTAGTATTGAAGGATCTCCCTTATGGAAGAATTCTCCCTTATGGAAGAATTTCCTTTCTCCAGAAGGGAAGCTGTTGATTCATCTAAAACCCAGCCTTCTCCAGACTTCTTACTGACCTTGTGAGATCAAAAATTGCCTGTTGTACCAATTTTTCTCCCTGAATCAACACTTTTTGCATTTTAAATGTCCATTTGAGTAAAATAATAATGTCACAGGTCTAGAAATTGGATCTGAAATCTGAATAATTCACTGTTCTTAATATTAACAACTGGCGCATGCTTCTACATTCTCTTGCTTATTTCATTGTCTTTCTGCCTTTCAACTTCTAATACATTCTCACTAACTGATAAAACATGAAAAAATTAATTCACATAAGTAGTTACTTATATTCTCAATTTACATACCCTTTTCTACTTCAGAGCACCAACAAAGGTAGACTATGCCCTTCTGTTACTGTTTTTTCTGTATGGAAGTATTTGAATCCCAAAGTATGCTAATTATACTTTTGCTGTTCTTAAACATAAAAAATCATGCCATAGGATAATTAATCATCCAAGGAGATGGACTCAATGAGAAACACTTTAACTGTTTGTTTAAGTTCTAAATATAGCATGCAATCAACTAGAAAAACTATTCTGGTGCAATGATAGCAAGGCTGAATTATTCATATATACATTTTAATTCCTTGTTCTGCAGGATGCAAAAGCCCTGTATGTAAATACCTGAAATGCACCAAAATTGTCTTTCAGCTATGCCAGTTGTGTCCCTGGACTTGTGCTGAAACAGAGCCAACCTTCAACATCTCTAACCCATTGATTAAATAATCTGAAATTTAGGGTCAGATGCCTTTTACCTCACCCCCTCCCTCTGCAACTCAGCCTCTATGCCTCATGCAAAGATCAGTCAGAACTTGCTGAAGAACGAAAGCAAGGGGAACTTCATTGCCAAAGTAGTTTGACTGAAATCTCGATTACTGTATGACATTTCTCAAAGCTCATTTTTTACCCTTCTTTTTCCTACAGAAAATTAATATCTACAAAGCTGCACTATATGCTGAAAATTCTGAACATTCATTCTTACTGGTCTTGCTTCCTTTTTTCCTCTTAAGCTTACTGTGGCACCAAAAAAAAAAAAAACGTAGTAAATTGTAAGAAAACATGATTCAGCATAAAGTTTGAAGTAGAACCCTGCAAGCAGGGATTCCAGTTCAATTGGCTGAGCACAGATGACTTCAAAGGTGAGTACAATATGCTTATTTTGCAGACCAGTAATATTTTATTTAAATCATTACATACCTGCATAAAGAAGCTTTCGAATGCAATGGATCTGCTGTGAAACACAAGCTACATACAGAGGTGTCCCTAAATGAGGAAGATCTTGGTCAACATCTATACCCCAGGATATCAGTACCTCCAGACATTCACTGTGACCTGTCAGTATAAAGCAAGACAGTTTGCTCGACTTCAGTATGCTGTCTCATGGACAAAAGCACACACATTTCTTAACCCTCCTACTGAGGCATTGCTCAGCTGCTCCATGTTTATTGAGGAGCTAATTTCTTACCTCTGCTGGCTGCTTCATGTGTGGGTGATGGCAGACAGGACTCCCACTGAGCTTTGGCACCATACTGTAAGAGCAGCTCAGCACACGCTGCACTGCCTCTTGAACAGGCATTAAATAAAGGTGTCACTCCATCAATTGTTGTAGCATTTACCTAGAATATATAAAATCTATTTACTAAAAGAATTAAAAGAAAGGTAGATTTTTAAACAGGAAATAGTTAGAAATTGCATAAAATTTAAAAAAAAAAAAAGTACTAGTTAAAATGACAAGTTAACTGACCAGTCTCTGTGAAACTGTCTTCCTCTTACCATGCTTCTCAGTTGGAATTAGTTTACTATTATTCTTGTTAAAGTATGTTGGATAAAAACACCTGGAATACTAAAGAGCATATATTGACATCTGGACAGTAAATAAGTTTCAGAAGTCATTGCACTGAGATTGTTTCAATGATACAGAAAATTTACACTTTGCATACTAATGGGATAAAGGGATCTTCTCTCCACAGCTCTGTCAGGAATTGAGGATAATTTGCCATTTTCTTCTGTAGTTTTAGTCTCCAGGTTCAAGTGATATTTCACAGCATGGAGACAAAGCTAATAGCATAGGCTTACTGCTTTAATACCAACCTCACTCTTCAACTCAATATTTCCAGTGTGAGAGAGTAAGGAGACAAAGTAGACAAGTTTGTGAGGCCTGATAATATTAAAGGGAGGAACACAGCTATGAGGAGAAGGCTTCTTCCAGGACTCTGGCCTATCTTCTTCCATGCATCCCCAACCCCACCAAACAATTACAAATACTAAAAATAAACCAGATGGGAAATATTTTTTTTTTCCTTATAGTTTCGTATCTTTAGACTCCTTGTGCTAGATGAAGTAGGGAGAAATTTGCTTTGGAAATATCTCTGTGTCTTTTTTTATTTTTCTATAATAACATAGACATATTCCACATGGTTCTGCAAACTGAACTTTAAGAACAATAAATATTTCCATTACAAAGATCAGAGACCTGGGAAGCTATGCACTTGAACTCTGATGTCAGCAGACACTGCACTGAAAGTGATCCATAAGGTCCCATTTTCATTTTGGGATAAAAGATAAGAGCGCCTGTGCCAGGAGCACAGAAAAGAGACTGTGCTTTTTTTCTACTCATACCAAAGAATTTTAAGAGCACACAGGTGCAGTGTGACAGCAGACATTCTGAAGATTAAAAGAAAGGCCTCCTGAAAGCCACTCAAAACAAGAGGAATCCAGTAGAGGAATGCATTCCATATTTTTGAAGAGAAATTCATAATGAACAATGCTAACAGATTCACTCCAACTCATTGCTGTCTCAGGGGCTGCCCATCACTCTCATTTGCTAGCATTCAGATGGCAGCTGTAATTACATGACATGAATATAGCCAACAGGGTAAGTAGAGACCAATTACATTAAAATCAAGCAATATATCCTTCTCAGTTAAGCCAAAGTTAGAACTGGACTTCATATAAAAGAAAAGAAAACAAAACCAAAGCCTTACATTTGCTCCTGCTTCAAGGAGGATTCTTGCACATCCTACATGGTCTCCCAGGCAGGCTTCATGGAGTGGAGTTACTTGGTCAATTGTTAGTGTGTCTACATTGTACCCCTAAAACAGATGTGAATGGTATTTAAAGATCACACAAAACCTATTTAGAGTTGTTTCCTCACACTACTGTTCAAATGAATAGTTTACCATATTCTAAATAGGCTTAAAACTCAACTTGCAATAAAGTAATCCTCAGTGAGCACTTATTTTTAATCAGAAATAGGCATAAAATATGCAGACTGTTTAGATACACAGTGACAAGGCAAAAGGCCCAAGTCAGAACGTGGCAAATTCCAAGTGGCTATGTGGAAAAAAATTTAACTGGGGGACAGTGAAAGCTTGAAACAGATGAGGGAAAGGGTGGTGCATCTCCACTCTTGGTGATCTTTAAAACCCCACAAAGTCCTGAGTCTAAACTCTTCTATGACTCTACCAACCTATGTCTTAAGAGCTGAAATATCCAAAGCTACGACTGAATTGATAAAATCACCAAGCCCTCTAAATTTTTTGCAGTAGATGCTGTTTGATTCCTAAGAATTAACAATTTTGTCTACCTGCTTTCATCAAATGTATTTTATAGTAAAATTTTTCAATATTGAAATAGCTAATAGGACAATATTTTAATATTAAAATTTAGCATTTACAGTCTCTCCCTTTGATATCAGCAATTTTTTAAAATTACAGCAATGGAAAATCCAGAATCTTTCAGTGATTCTTCCTGTTAATTAGTATCTTCCTGACTTGCTCTATTTACCCAAAGGCTTAAAGCAGTGAAACTGCTTTATATTGATTTATATCATGCAAAAAGGGAAGACTGACATAAATTTAGATACAATTTTGTTTTGTTTTGTTTTTTGGGGGGGCAGGGGTGGAGGGGGGTTGAAACATACAGAGGAAATATTTTAAATACTAGCTTATATCTTGTAATATGAAAAATTCCTAAATTTGTATTGCTCTGAAAAATTCAAGTGAAAAAAGCAAACACAAGCATACTAAATCTGCATTAATAGTCTATGCTGAGAAATTAAATACCATTAAAAATGAAAGCAATTGTAAAAACAGAGCCTTCACCTGTGACAATAAAGTCTTCAGAGAAAGAAGACGTCCTTGACTGGCTGCCTCATGCAGAGGTGAGCGATCTGCCCAAGAACCTATGTAATAATAACATTTATTGAATAAGCCATATGAATTAGAAAGGGTTTGGAATGCACAGTTCAAAGCAGAAAGTATGATGCACAGAATGAAGTCAAATGTCCTATGAAATTAATTTTTCCTCTTTAGAGACTCAAATCATTGGCTTCTAAACAGTAAAAAAATGCTCTATTATTAATTGTACACATATCTAATAAATCATTATGTGATCCACAGAACAAAATATTGAGATATCAATATCAGTGATCTATTTAATAAATTCATTAATTACCATATTCCACTTCTATTTTTTGCATTGTTCATTTTTAATACACATAATAAAACGTTGTAGCTGGAATATAGGCATTATTTGAACTTAAACCAGATGTAAAGCTGCCTGAAGAAGTCACAAAGAAGCTGGTTTATGTGAAAAGCAATGTGGGAATCTTTATGTATGGTGAGATTAATTTGAAGCTACTACACAAGTGCAAGGAGAGAAATATAGTGAGAATCACAGTAAAAAAAAATTACTGAAGCATAAAGAAGATATAAATTCTAAGTTCTCATTCCATAAATTATTAGGCTGAAAAATAATTAGATATGTTTGTTGTAAAGTTTTGGCCTTAATTTTCATTCATTTATCACGCCCAAAAGAGAAAGGTGAAAAAAAATTGTAACCCAACAACAACCCTGCGTTCACACACATAACCCTCCAAAACTCCCAGCCCAGCTTCCAGAGCCATCCTGAAGCGCTTGCTGAAGGACCTGCCCTTTCCTCTGCAAGACTGAACACTGACAGGTCCCTTCTGGCCAGCCAAGGCTGCGGCCAGAGCTGAAACTGATTTATGGCAGGAATTTTGAAAATTCAGTTTTGAGAGGCTGCACAAGGAAGAAACATCTTCAAAATGTATTATGAATTATCAGTATTTATTCCTCGAAGAACAAAATCACTAGAACTGCAAACTACTAACACAATCACTTGTGTGAGTTATATCAAGCTGCCCAAAATTCCTGAAGAAATGCAGAGAGAATTACCCTGGAATGATAATTGGTAACACTGGCAGATGACTCTTCAGGCGTGCAGGTTTGACTCTGCCATGGGCAGGGACTGCCTACAGAGCCAGCCACTGCATTTACTGGCAAAGCAATGAGTCTGAAATGCAAAGGCTGTTGCTCAATCACTGGCAGTCACCAGCCTGAGCTCTAAGATAACTACACCCCAGAAATAGACCCTGTTTCTGTTTCCTATTGGACTCCTTCTGTCCACTAGCCTGTTTCAGAAAGTACACTTTTGTTTACTATAAATCACATCAAGAATGGTGAAAAGATGAAGGCAATTCAACATGAAAAGAAATCAGGGCCTGCCTAGTTAAAAACATGTGGAATAGTGCTCAATAGGAAATTGTAGATAAAACCTCCATTTTCCTCCTGGTGTTAGTGAATGAGACTAAAACTTACATAGAAGTATGACTGCATCTTGGAGAACATAGTGCACTTTGTGACTCAGCACTACTGAATACTACTGAGATCAAAAACTTGGCAAAGCAAAAGCACAGAGGATTATTTAAATTATAAGACTACATAAAGCTGATCACAAAAGTTTAAAAATGTGACAGTAAGGTTTTATAAACCTGATTTTAAAAAATGCAGTGAGATTTCTATAATGTCAGAGTATCCTGTTTGTGTGAAGCTCCTTGAACTCTTTCATCTGTGGCAGTAGATGGACTATTGGCAAGATCCAGTTTCCAATCCCATCAGAATTATTTGCAGCCTGCATATACATGCACACACATTACTCCCTGTACTTTTTACTTCAGATTTATTTAATGTAATGCTTTGAAATTCTTATTGATTGTCCAAATAAGAAAAAAACTACCAAACCAAACCCACAAAAAAAACCCAAAAAAAACCAAAAAAAAAACCCCAACAACAAAAAAACTTAACCCCCCTTGAGCTCAGAAACCTTCAAGTGACCCAATTTTGACAAATCATCGGTATTTGTCATACCAACAAGCTCAGACAGATTGATTGTACAGTGGTTTGGATGTGGGTACTCACTATGAGTATTTCGATCAGTATTTTTCTTCTGCAGTAGTATCTGAATGAGCACTCAAGTTGTTCTAATTCAACTAAATTGGATCCATTAAGTTATCCTGCTGTCTGCTGCAAAAATTCCTCAAATTTAAATCTGTATTTAGAGGTTGCTTTTGCTAATTTTGTCCCTCTATCTTTATAGATGAGAACATCTCTTTTTTTTACAGTTTATCCTACTCAATGGAAAGAAAAAACCAAAAAGAACTGATTATATAGAAAAACATAAAATCGTAAGAGTTATGAACCTTTTATGCTCATTCAATACATTTACATTTCAGACATTCTTGTAGCCATGTATAAACACAACAAAGATGCAGGCAGGATCTGAAAGCAACAATTTTCCACCTTTATTTCCTCCACCTCCTTCCATCTTGGATTGATCAGAAGAATGTCTATTAATTACTCCAGTGACATTTGATAATCAAATTATGCCAGATCCTGTTATAAGCTCTGGTTTGCACCTAGACCCACCTTATATCCCTTTCTTCAGGTAGAGATATTCAGAAGCCAGCTGTTTCTGATAAATCCATAAAATGCACAATGCTTGTATCATCTCTACTACAAATAAAATCTAAAAGCAAAAAGCTGCAGAACTATTTTGTGCCAACCAAGTTTGGAAAAAGAAAATTTACATTCCAACTGACTTGTTGATATGCATAGTAATTCATCATTAAATACTACAGGGACAAGAATATGTTCAACATAAATATTTACCATAAATAAACATCAAAAGTGTTCTTAAATTCTTTGCTTAGATTTCTGCCTTCTGCTAATCTACAAATTATAGGGTCTCTCACTTAGAAGTCATTAGCAAAAATATAAACACTTTCATTCACTGTGTTTGTAATAGCAGTAATAGCAAAAATAGTCCATTCCAAAACTGATAATGCATAAATTCCCTACTGTCCCTGCCAATTCTGAATACAAAGTATAACTATATACAGAAGCCACATTAGTTCCAAGTTCTCTGATGTATAGTTTACCAGAAGGGCAAACTATTACAAAGCATCATTGCTTTGTAAGCATTAACAAGAAAGAATAAATATATTAACAGGTGGAGTTAAAATAAATTACAAATTATTATACAGTACCTAAATCTCCATCTCCCCATGGCACTTCCAGCCAATTGCAATTATAAATCCTACTCATCTCTTTCAATCTGGAAAATAAAAAATAATTAAAATAATAATAATAATAAAAAAAAATCTGCTCTTGCTAGTTGGACCTGTTCCTAAAACACCCTGGCTATGTTTGGAAGATCAGCAGCTCCCTGTAATATGAACCTCCAGCCTTCAGTAAACACAGCTTTGAATATATGAGTGTGTACAAGTTGTCAGTTTCTTGTGGTAAAGGACTGCTGCCCTTTTTGATCAGTTTTTCACATTTCTTTCTTTAACATAACAACTTCTCAAAGTGCCAGTATCTGTGCATTGGCTTTCCAAGACAGATTAACCCGAATTTCAGCACAAGAGAAACTCACAGTGAAATCAAGAAAACCTTGACATGAATAAACTGCAGAAAAACTCCTTCTTTTTTAACCTCGAGCAAAGACATACAGTTCTGTGTCCTTAAAAATTGGTATCAGTACATAGATTTTAAGGGAAGCACTGCCAAATGTCCCTGTGTTATTTTACTACTTATTCATAATACATCTAGAAAAGAAAAGCAAAGATATTCTGAACATGTTCCAAATGCTGTTTGAGCTGCACCTGAATTGTGTTTTTCTTTTAGTAGTTTGCTATTCCTTCAATTATGTTCTAAAATATTCTTTGGTTTTTGAACTAGGGTGTTGATAGCTATTCTCAGCAGTGAAAACGTCCAAAAATAGGGATTTGCTATTCTTGACTTTGATTCATTTCTAAGTCATTAGAAATGTTCTTTTCCTCACATTTCCCTATGGACTTCACTCCTTTACATCCTTTACCTGCAATTATCCATAAATCATTCCTGCAATTATAATCATAGTGGTAAAATACTATGAAAAAATATTTTCACAACAGCCTTTACTTCCAGTCATGTCATTCCTTTTGTATTTATTTCTAAAAATTTGTGAAGTCTCCAAAAAAACCCCAAAAAACCAACAAAACAACAAACAACCCCCACAACTCAGTATAAAAAGTACATTAAAGGTTAGCTTTTCAAAAGGAGAATTGTAAGGAATAAAGTTCTTGCTCACTTCATTGGGAGAGTATTTCTACCAGGGCTCAGCACTTCAATAAATTACTGCTCTATGGCTAAATGGACAGAGTCCCAGTTGTCAGAAGAAGCACTATCATCAAAGAACTGAAAACAGAAGCCCAACACAGCTCATTACTGTGAGATGAGAAACACAGAGTATTTGGAAAGCATTGTAGCTAATATTTATTTCTGCAAAACCAACAAATGCTATGTATTAATACAAGCACTGTTACCTTTTATTTCTTAAGATGCATTGTGAGTGCTTCAGCTTCTGGCAACTGAAGCAACATACAGGATCAATAAAGAGAAAACCCCTGCAACATCAGAGTCCCAAGATGAACAGAACCACTTCACTCCAGTTGTCGAAGTGTCTGATATTTTGTATATCTAATTAGGTTCTAAAAGATTTTTATTGTGGCACTATAAAATTACTCATTTGTCTAAATCCCTTGTAGGATAAAGAAGCATGTCAACTACTTAATTGATATTTGATGTTGAAAACTATTGAAAAAAAACTTCAACAAAGGATTTAAACTTTAAGAAATATATCTATGATGCTTAACTACCATGATTAAATATGGCCAGAAAAATAAAACCCACTATTTTTTTAATAAATGAAGTTTAAACAGTCAACACTGAAGAACTCCAAGAGAATCAGAATTTAGGCTAGAGATGATTAAAATATGTCTGAAACAGAAGATGTCATTCAAGTGGCATTTACATATGTCAGTTCAAAGTTTCAAATAACATGAAAATTCTCTAATTATATAACTATATAACTGTGTATATATGTATATATATATATATGTATGTATATGTATATATATGTATACAAACAATGAAAGCTGATTGATTCAAACCAGTATACTTTCCAATGTTTATCATACTGTAGATTTTAAATCTACAAATTGGGGGCTTCATTCCAAGTGTAAATGCTAACAGTTTCCAACTCCTAAAAACCATACAAAGCTTTCCCACCCAGTTCTGTGTCTAATGCACATGGCTACACATTAGTTTTGCCATTCCAGTGTTGCATTCAGTGAATGAGTTAGTATTCAAAATTTTTTTATCTCCATGTCTAGTAGGATCTCTTTAAGACATGTCATCCAAACTATAAACTCACTGTAACATTGTTACTTTTCTACTGCCTTTTTTATGATATTGTCCCAATAATAAAAGAATACTTCACCTCCCCTGCTGAACCTATATCAGATCATCATCCATTCATAACTAAGGAACTAAAAGATGGAGTTTTGATGGTTAAATTATAAAATCATTCCAACAGCTTTTTTTTTTTCTGAGTTCCTAAACATTAGAGTGCACACTAAAAGCACAGTTTAATTATGGTTATGAGAGCTCTGAGCTTCTGAAATTTCAGCTTTAGATAATAATAACCATGATCAGCCAAAAAGCTTTTACATTAGATGATTGGTCTTTAAACACATAGGTTCCAAAGACAAGAATGGAATTTACTTTTGGGGGCATTAAAACATTAACCATTTCTCCTGACCATTCACTGCATGCCTTCTAACCTTTGCATCAAACAGCAGAACATAGGGTATGTTTTTTCTGAAGATAAAACTAATGCATTCTCAGAACACCACTCATGCTGCACAGCAAAGGAGGCTGGGGCTTTGTGGAAGAGCACTGCATGTGACTGAGCTGTCAAATAGTGGGGTATAATGCACTGAATGGTCAAATCAGGGTGGTACAGGTAACATTTTGAGTGTTTGGCATTGCACTTTAGCATACTTTTCCCACAGAAACACGAGCCACTGAACTCTACAAAAAAGCCTAGAATAACACAACAGCAATCTCCAAACACAGTGTGCTTGGTTCCCAACAGAATTAACATTTTGCTGTGTGAAGCTGATGGCAATGGCAGTGGTGGGAGCTGCAGCAGCCGCTCCTGGCTCTGTGCTCGGCCATGCACATGTGGGAAGGAGTGTGTCAGGTCCCTTCTCAAGTCACATGAAAGCACAGCCACAGCTCCACGTCCATTGCTCATGCACAGGTTGTTTTTTCCATCTTCTTGAAGCATCAACAACTGTCTGGATGCTTTTCTAACCTAAAGTAGCTTGCAAAGTCTGTATGTCCTAGTAAGAATGCCAAGATGTAAAATCACATAAATCTCCAAATTCAGTAATCTATTAGATCCTCATCAGATATGACTTGAGTAGGAGGAGCAGCTGGTAATATTCTTTGGCTGTTATTATTTCCTTGGACATCTCACTAAAACAAAGTAAGGGTTTTTCAGTCCCCTTCTAACTAGAAGGTGACAGAAAAGGTCTATGGACATTCTGAGCTGAGTTCAGACTCTGAAGATTAAAGTCAGGAATAATTTTGCTCCTCAAACACAGTCTCATCCTTAATCCAGAGTACAAACAATTTTTCTCAATCTGCTGAGAATTCTCTGTATTTTCCCAGCCTGCCTGAGAGTGAATGCAGCCCAGGGCCTCACCCCAAGGCTTATAAACAGAAAGCAATTGTGCAGCAAATCTGTGCCAAGTGTAATTTTTGTCACATCCATGAGATTTTGGAGTTATAGACCCTCAAGCCAGTAGGCTGAAGGCCTTTTCCCATTTTGACTCTATCCTTTCACCCTTCTACCCAATATTATGATACATTTCACCCTCTGCATCACTTTGAGTCCATTTTCCAATCTGCCTATTTAATTACAGACTGCATTGCAGTATGACTTTCTCTCCCTTTGCTCTGCAAGGGTGCCTGTAGAGCCAAGCCAGGTTTGGATAGCTGCATGGATGAAACAGAGAGGAAGGAAAAAAAACATCCTGCAGAGCTGATAAAAGATATACTTGTTATTCAAGTGGACTGCAACAATCAGAAGCCTTAAGTGCACCAGAAGTCTCTCAGTACTTCAGGATGCCTACCAATAAATGTATATTCCCAGCATGGCAATGACAAAGAGGCTCTAAGCAGCTAGACCCTGTTAAGATGGATTCTACAGAAAATTTTAGCTTACATATTTTATTTAGATTCTGAGAATTTCAAAACTAGAATAATTGTGGCTATTTCTTTGTTAAGTAGCAAGACAGCCTAACCTTCAACCATATAATGTTGAATACCATATCAGTACTAACACTGATAAACTCTTGTGAAATTTCTTTTCAGCTGAGGGATATTGTCCAAGTTTTTTTTTGGAAAATACTGACTTAACAAGCTAAAATGACCATAAATAAAAGTTTCTTTAGGTCAGGAAATCTTAGCCCAAACAGTGAAAAACATGAGGGCAAAAGATGCTCTGCATATTAAAACTGATGAATAAATGCAATCACACAGTATCATTGCATTCAAATGGTTACTTGGAAGATAAGGAAACTGGTGCTTAAATTCTTGAATATTGCTTCATTCTAGAACTGTCAATACTGGAAATCATCAAAGGTATTTTAAGAATAGGAATATATTTTAAGAATATAGCTAACATAAAGCTATATTTTGCATGGTAAATTCAGTTCCTTTATGTACAACATACGAACTCACTCCTGTCTACTACTCTCATTGACTATTTTAACATTTCCATTTTTTTATTTCATATCATATGATCATGAATTTCAAGCTTGACTTCCTTAATTTCTTATTTTGTTTCACTCTAAACCTTATGATATCAATATTAAATGGAATTATGATCACTCTTTCAAAAAAATTCTCTTAAAACTCTTGCAATTATTCAAAGCTCCCTTTTACACACTGGGACTATGGAAAAAATAATTACAGGAAAATACAGCACAGGCAATAGGAGTCCTAAACACTTCTAACAGAGTTTATTCCTCATTGTTGAAAATGTCAGTGTTCAGCAACTTAAATACCTCCTAAGTACTTCTCTATACAAAGCCTTACAATTATATTTTGTCCTTAGTATCTTAGAACAGGAGAATAATTCTGTCACCTGTGTTCCTCTATTGCCTCCTATTTCAGCTATCTATAGACTCCTTACACATAAAGTTATATGTAAAGTTTACTCCTCCCCCTCCTTTCATTCCCTGGTTCCCCATAGTAAACAATTAACCTTTAGTATCCAGTTACCTCGTGACAGGACAGCAAAAGTCAGGGTAAGTCAAGCCTTAAACACTTGCATAAAATAAATAGGGCAGATAAATAAGAAATGGTATTTTAGATCAGCTGATAAGAGAGCAGAAAGAACAAAAATAGCCTCAGTACCCTTGTGTTAACCCATGCAAGACAATAAAGTCCCACTAACAAAAGCATGCATTTACATTACAGCTAGAAAAAAAAAAAAAACCAAAAAACCAAAAAAACCAAAAATCAGTTTTATAGCTAGACCATCACAAATTGGGTCAGCTTAGCATATTTCAGTACCGGTTTCTGAAATGGCTGCTATACTAACCTTGGCTGGTCAGAATGCCCCAGCTAGCTTTCCGTTTTGCAGGGCACTCCCCTACACTTTCTAGGCGTCTTTTGGGGAGATCCTGGCTCCTCTGAACAGCAGTGTTTGTTGTCATGATCTGTTTCTCGAGGAAAGCCTGTCTGTCATGGGTGCAGGTACTCTGCTCTGACGAACATCCACAAATGATCTCTACAACCTTTTTTCCTCCCTTCGCTTTTTCACAAAGGATCTGGCTGTACTTACTGTAGAATGGCTACAACACTGAAATCCATTCAGTAACATTTACTAGCTTGGACTAGTGACTACAGAGTGGGGGAAGGGAAAGACTGCTCCAGCATTTTCTATTTTTAAAACAGAGAAAGAATCAGCTTAGCTACAGCATGAGTCTTAACTATTTACATGATTTAAATGGAAAGAAGGTGTTAATTTTTTAATCATTTAACACAAAAAAGAAAGAGATTCCTAAAGCATAAGTATTCAAATGTTTTGCTGCTTGAATACCAAGCAGCCTAAAACAGAAAACCAAAATTATTTCATCGGAATGGAAATTCTTTTAATAGTAGTAACAACAATTATTACTGCATCAGGTTTTACTCATATGTAATGTGCAGTAAAGAGTGATTTTAGAATTCAGGAGAATCCATGAAACTATGAAACACTACTGGTTTTCTATGGTTTGCTTCTTGCTTTTGTCTTTTTTTTAAATAGGAGGCAAGTTATCCTACAAATGTCATCAGAAACTAAATCCTGAATAAAAGCATGTTTTGACTAAAAAAAATTATTTTGAAAGTCTGATCCTGTTATGAAAGCAAGGTTGTAGTCTTGTCAGAAGAAGCACAGATCAATATTTTTTAAAAACAGTAACAAAACAAACCAGAGTGCTACAATTTTTTGTTCATTACTATGTATCAGGCTGATACTATACAACAGAAATCTGCAGAGAAGCAATCCATGATAAAATTGCATCACAATAAAAGACAGTGATTTCTCTGCAATAATAACATGTAAAATGTTGCCTTTACCTCCCTGGCATTGCCTTGTAGTATTTCCTCAATTATGCTCTTCTACAGATCTATAATAGTCACTTGTAAATTTTTAACAAGCAAATCAACATTACTGAGTTTCACTAATACTGCTCTTTTCAGGTACCTGACAAAACTTAATCCCCAAAATTCTGAAACAATGCTCAGATATTTAACGACATTTTCTATATCCCTTATGGTTTTCTTAAGGAAAAAAACAGAGGCAAGATTATAGGTAGATAGGGTGAGGGGAAGAAGAAGGAGCAGCTGCAAATTTCCCTTTGAAATTGCAGCACATGTGAGCTGTCTTACTTGGAATAGTGCTACACCCTTTACAGAACAGAAGCAGGTGGGCTTCTGCTCTTCTCACTAGACAGAGCAAAACAGCACTCTCACAGACATTAGGCTGCCTTCAGACAACTGTTCTCCTTGGGTTTTATCTTGCTGAACAAATCAGAATATCCCCCAGACTGAAATAAACAGTTCAACATATTCAATCTCTGCATGTAAATCTGAAACAGAGCTTTCAGAAAAGGGCTCATTATAAATGGGACATTATAAATATATCACTTTAATACTAGAATTATGTGTTACTTTGTAGTGCTTTCTTCCAAGTAAATAAATACTGGAAGGGGAATTAACAGGAGAGCATACTAGGGATGTGTAACATGTGCCTGTGCAGGAAGATACCAGCATTATTCTCCTGTGAGAAATAAACTGACAGTTTTTCTACTTGCCATGGCTCTGAGGCTCATCTCAGTTTCAAATTTCCATTTGGAATGGAATTCCAGGACTCTCAGGAGAAGGTTGTGAGGATCAGGATCAAGCAAAGCATCTGGGACTGCAGAGCAGGAATTTACAGTGGTCTGGCCAGAAAAAAAAAATCTACACTTTTTTGTAGGAGTTTTGTGGGCGAGGTTGTCAGCTGAGAATGAATCTGCATCTTTCTACAGGAGTGGTACAAACCTGGAAGGACTTCATACAAATGCTTCCCACATTGATTCCAGCCTCTGTTCTCTCTTACTTGTCGGGGAGGTGTGGCTGGCAGGAACAAGGAAAGCAGCAGGTACACAGACAGCTGCCATGGCTTCAAAGAGGCAGAGCCCCACAGGAGCCAGCATCACCTGCTCTCTTCTGCAGACAACTGCACAGGAGGCAAGGAGCTCCCCATGCAGTTAGAGCACCCCCAAAACCCTCCACCTCCAAAGCATGGCTTATAGGAAAAGTATCTCCATTACACAGAGATATTCCATAGATGCTTGCCATTCATTGAGTTACTTTGAATACTCTAGAGAACAATAAAAAATTATGCATTTTTGTGCTTTAAAGAAGGCAAAGCTTATCCAGTTCAGGACTGCAGAAGGAACTTTTCACTAAATTCTGCCAGGCCCAACCATTCAACCTCCAGGCAAAAAACATTTAAAAGTCCTATTCAAAAAGTTCATAAATACAAGAATAATAATTAAAAAAAAAAAGCTAAAATAGCATCAAAAATAATCTGAAATTATTTTTAAAATATAGTTGAGATAAGGGAATGAACATGGTTAAAACCATGGAGTAAGGCTGAAGATTGTGCTACTTCAGTTCCACCTCTGACGTGGATTTGCTACATGCTCTTTCTCATTTATGCCCCGGACTACATTAGCTACAAAATAAAAATCAGTATCCTTCAACTTCATTAGGTAATAAAACTATTAACATTCAAAACTACAAACCACTTGGGCTTAGTCCTGAGATTATGTTCTTCAGATTTTTCTCTATAGAAGACTTTCAAACACTTCCAAAATCTGCCAGAAGACCTTTAACACAAGTCTAAGTAGATGTCCAAACATGTAAAAAACACAGCTGACCATTATTTTTCCTGACTTGGCAAAGAAGCAGTTAGGCACAGCATTTAGATTACAGTTACTCATGGAAGCAATGCAGTTACCTTCAAAAAAGTAGCCAGGGGACGGGGTAGATGCTACAGTCTGAGAGTAAGAAAACCAGAGGACTTTCTTGATGGGTTTGGAATTCTGGCCGAAATTAGCATACAAGCTTTAAATAAAGCACTATGTTAAAGCACTATTTCATTAATAATTAGCTCTGTTCAAATTTAAAACCCAGAGGAAGAAGTGTTGAAGGATACTCTCAAAATCTTTTTTTTCCAGATTTTTGTAAAAGGAAATATGAGTAAAGTTTCAACATTTCCATTTCAGCACATTGCTCTGAGTTTAAAGGGGCAACAGTTCTTAACAGGTGGGAATGAAAATAGAAGTAAATTTTTGTTCCTCCCTTTCAGCAGGGAACTCATTCTGTTTTCAAGACTATTTTTAAGGCAACAGGGATGCAATTGTGGTAACACACAAAAAATGTGTTAATAAAGCCAACAATACCCAAAACCCCCTTGACCTTTCAACACATGATGCAGTTCAATGCAATACAGTCCAAACTCCTATAACAATAATTTATCTTAGGAAAAATTGCACAAAATTGCACCATTTTCAAATATCACAGATCAGTATTTTGTGTGCAACCATCTCAAAACAACCAACTGATGACCCACCTTGCTTCCCAAACTGTTCTGTACTTTCAGGTTACTCTGTTTTCATGACCAGCATTATTATGGGGTCACAGTGACTGCATGGAACGTGCCACACTAAATTCTGCAACAGGACTAGAAACTGATTCTTCCTGCTCATGTGATCCACACCCTGCAACCATGAAGCTGAAATGACAGACAGGCTCCCTGTGGCTCAGTGCCAGCACCCCAGCAGTGGCCTGCTATTTGATATTGCCAAAAACAAAACAGAAGAAATCTTGAACATTCCTCCCTGTAGGAGATGCCAAGATGAAGCAAATTTTAGGAAGCATTGAGGAACTGTAGTTTCTGACAAAAACAGCATCCGACAAGGCCACAGTGGTGGCGACTGTTATTCTGCAGTGCCAGCTCAATTCCAAGGAACATAAATGCACCATAAAAGTACAGGGATAAAGCTCCAGGAGGAGAACAGGAAAGGCCTGGAACAACTTTTCATTTATTTGTTAAATAGATTTTTGCATCAAGCCATACTTCATGGCAGGTATGATGGTGACATAAGTCACTAGCAGGCAACGAAGCTTAGGCATTATCCAGGTCACCAAACAGTCCTCTTGACAAATACCAGCAGATAGGTAGATAATGCTTTAATGGTCACTAATTACTTAAGCACAAAATGACATTTCTTTACACCATTATAAGCACTAAAAAAGTCTATTACATACTCTTAATACAATCTCATCACTGTCTCTTAGCTGGAATCCAAATCAGTAGTAGTAGCAGTGGTAGAAGTAGTAGAAGATTGATGATGATGATGATGATGATGATGATGATGATGATGATGATGATGATGATGATGATGATGATGATAGCAACAGCACAGCTGTCTGGCTAAAAATTTCCCTACCTCTTCTCCTGAGATTTCTACAGTTGTAACACCTGATGTTCTTGGATGCTGGGAATCATAACTAAAGGTCAAAAAAAGATTTAAACTTCTGATATGACAAAGGCTTTGTCTCAGGCCTCTCAGAAGTCAAATACAGAACAACGACACATTTATTACATTTCTTGGCTTGTTTGCAATGTGTACCTGTCAGACTCTTTATGCAGTAACATAGAATACTTGCTAATATGTAAACTAAACTAAATTACAAAAGTCATGGGGCAGAACCTAAGCAAATCAGTTACCAAGAAGGCCTGAGCTTCAGGTATTGACAGAAAGACAGACACAGGCATGAAACCAGTAGTCAGCGTAGAAGTGGTAAAGGGCCCCCAGAGAGAATCTTCAGTCAATTATGGTGAAAGAACAGCCATAAAGAGAGAGAGCATATCTATTGCCAGAAAGACTCCAGACATGGCAGAGAGTAACATCCACTGGTGCAACACATGCAGCATGCCACAAAGGATTTATGGCCAGCCAGCCAGCATTGCTGCAGTCCTGAGCAGAGCTCAGTACTCAGGCATGCTATGCAATTCCCCACAAGCCATCATCGTCTAACTGGCAGAAGTTCACTCGCTGTTTGCCTGCATTGCGAGTGTTTGAGAACATCCCCTATAAGAGAGGAATGTGAATAGCAAAACCCTGCCATAAAAATCCAGTGGCTGAAGGAAGGAACATCACCTTCAGGGAGCTTTGCTATTTCGGTCTTCCCCTGTTGCCTTATGCCCCACCAATGCAAGAAAGAGCAGTGCAGATGGTACAACTGAGCTTGCCCCAAACCAATACTGCAGTTTTCTGCATATCTTCTTTAACACCAGTTCTCTTTAAAGCCTTGCAGACAGATGGCTCCAGGATTGCCTTTCAGGCTTATTGCTCAGTCTTACTGCTATGCACCTTTAAAACCCCAGGTTTTACGATAAATCAGAGTTAATAATTTGTGCTTTTATCATTTCATAAGCCTACTCTTCATTTCACGCAGAAAAATACAGAAATCAATTGATGAAGGGCATTTCCACGTGAGTTTAGAGTGTACATTCCCAGCAAGCAAATGGGACCTAGGCTGGTGACAAGTTAAGATCCATATTCAGAAAAAAAATACATTTCAAGGAGGCAAACCTGAATGAAACCAACCAAAAATGGAGCTGGTGGACCTCGAGGAGGTCCTCACATACATAGAACAGTAAAATAACCCCACAAACAAATCCACGTGACAGGCTGTATCAGTTTCTTTTAGAGAGGCAAGCATGCAAACAGGCTCCAGCATACATATTCACTAGAAATTTCTGTGGCCTCAGAAGTTTTCTTTCAGATGAGGGATGTGAAAAATGAAAAACTTGAATTAAAAGTAACATGCTTGCCAAAAGATGTTCTTGCTTTTTGTTGCTGCAAATAAGTCAGGATTAAGGCCATGCCAATTTAATTGCATCATATAAGTCTGAGAAAGACCTTTTTAAGGTAGAATATGTTCTTCAAAAAAGAATGTTCTGGTATTTGTCGAATATGTGGTGTCATTTCCTTCCTTCAAAGAAGGTGCCTTTTTGGCATTATTTTGCAGTATGACTCTTCTTTGGCAGTCATTTGTCATACCAGGCAAAGTTATTTGGCATACAAGAGAAAGTGATGAGCTCCATCAAAAAAAAAAAAAACGAACCCTTCTAAAATTTCAAAAAAGAATATTCACACTATCTTAAGCATTTTTACACCATTAGCTTACGTGCTGCAAATGAAAAACAAATGCTAAATGTGGTGCCTTACACCAAGTGGTATGGTGAATAGGTATGCCATACAATATTCCTATCATTGCTAAATGAATCTCCATTGTATCCAGGAAGCTAAGAGAGGTCTTGTATGGCTTTTATTAATAGAACTGTGATCTCTGTGGAATGCAAGTTGAGAAAATGCCTCATGCCTATCTTCCCTACCTAACAACTGTTGCTGAGTGGCATTATCAATTGCAACTTGTTAGGATAAAATAAATATGAAAACTTTGCTCTAATAATTCACTACAAGCCATTCAAACAGTAGATCTCTAACAGTGAAACACGACATTATTACCTATTTATGAGCTGTATTTTAAGGACCATATTCTTGGGACTACCCAAGTAGTTCTCAGTGTACAAGAAAAAAAGGAACAGAAAACTTCATAGTATTTACCAGTCTCTGGGAGAAGATGGAGACTCCAGTAGACTGAACTACCACAATCCCTTTGATGGCTTAATTTAGCCTAACTAGTGTACTGAGCTTTCCTACCATGCCTGACCAAGGCAGATAGAGCAAAGTTGGGTAGCTTAGAATTTGCTACAGTCATTCAAGAGTAGACTTCCTTAACCTTAGAAGAAACCAGGGCATATTAACCTCTCCTGTTCTGCAAAACCAGAATGTATTTTAAGAAGCATACCACAAACAATTTCTGCTTTCAAGTAACTTTAACTTATACACTTATGGATAATGTGAAATTTTACACAAATTTCTGTGAAGAGAGGTGACATAATTAAAAAATACAATATTTTAGACAAATCATTTTACATTCTCAGAACTACTTAGCTTGTCTATCAGACTCCAGGTATCTGTATATGTACATGACTCTTTGCTGTTTATGCTATGTTATCCTCTGCAATTTTTTTTTCATAAGCAGGTTCTTCTCTATCACTTTCTGCTTGTAGATAATTTTGACAATTACTAAGTATAAGTTTTACTTTTGATAAAATAGACACCTTCTGCCTTATAAAAATGCTTATGAGTGGGAACTATGCCTCCTTCCATAAGGTTATCTTTAGTAACGAAGTATAGCCTCTTTCATACAAACCAAGATCTTACCAGTATTTTTTGGCAGAATTATTATCTTACAGACCCAAAACATCTGAAAATTGACTAATTCTTTAGATTTGATCCACAAACTTTGAAATCACCTAAAACCACAGCACTACTACCTCATCCTAAAGCAATATACTATAAAACTCATCTGAAGCTCAAACCTAGAGCTTCTATACACAGAGCACTTTCATTATATGCCTTGTTAGTTGGTATAGTAGGAAGAGTCAAAAAGCTTTTGACCCTCCAGTGTTCATCCAGCAACAGCTGTACAAAAGGCTGATTTATTAACTCTTCACATATCTGGAAATACCATGAGAGAAGAAATGTTACTGTGCAGATCACTGTCATTACACATAGTTTGCTAAGGAGCTAAATATACCCAAAGTTAATTTTCAAGTTAGTTTATTCTTGTGTAACAGTTTGTAGGGCACAGGATTTTAAAATGGAGCAAACATACACTTTTTACATCTTTACCCATTGAGAAATAAATTAATAAAATCTTGACTTTTGCAAAGTTTCAAATGCAACAAATATGTAAATATTCACTTCAATACAATAAATAAAGAAACACTAGGCACCACAACCTATTTCCAGCACAGCTCTAGTCCCTGATTGGAAAGCACTTGGCTCCAAACAACTAATCAGTCCCTTTCAAGTCAGTGGGGCAAGTGTATATGAGTAAGTGTTTACAAAATTAGTGCCAAAGTTAAAAATAACCCAGCAAATGGCACCTCTATAATAGAATGGATCCCTTTTTCATTTATTTTTTTATGGTACTAGCTATACTGACTTCACTGAAAAAAAATTATTCAACTCTAATAGCTTATTGGGACACAGGTCTTCAATTCACTCTAAGCAAATGTAAAAGAATGCAAAGTTCTGTCCTGCATTTGGTGCTATTCAGGCTTTTAATATTGTGAATGATAGAATAATGTATTTATTTTTATGCAGGCAGTAGATGACACTAAACTGAAAATGCTACAACTGCTCAGAGAGAAGCAATTCAAAACAGACAAGTAAAACAGAGAAACTGTCTGATACCAAGAGAGCATGAAACTAGCTGAAGGCGAGTACAAAGTACTATATGCAGAGAGGAAAAAGCAAATGCACAATACAGTGACTTTGTTTTAACATGTTTGTTTTTACAGGCTAGAGCCTCTATCCATAACACTTTACTGCTGGGGGGGCAGCATCATTCCAGGAGTATTACATAGGGTGCCATATACATGGCACATGACTTAAGTGTTCCACTTGTATACAACTAATAGTTCCCTGGTTACACTCATAAAGTCTCAGCTGGAGCACTCTGTTTAACATGGGAAATTAGACATCAGTAAAGATGTCTGTAAACTATATATGAACTGGCACAAGTCCAAGGGAGAGCAACTGCACTAACTCCAGGTGCTAGAAAATAAGACTTTGGAGGACAGACTAAGTTAAATCCTTTTTACTTTATTCTAGAAAAGAGAAAAACAGTAGAAGTAAGAAAAGGCATGATAATTGTCCTTAAATTGATTACTTCTTGTACACAGAGAGAAACAATCATATTTCATTAATTTGGTTAGCAGAAATAAAGATTTAGGTCATCCTTGGAGAAAGTGGGAAGCAGTTCAGTGATGAGAACAGAAAACCTGCAATTGGTTGCATAAGGATGCTGCAGAAATCACTATTACTAAGCATTTAAAAAACAGATTAGCCAAACATTTGCCAGATAACTCATGTATATTTGATCCTAGAGCATTCAATTTACCTCTGAATGTACCTTTGAGCTATACATAGGAAAAGTTTTACTCAGACATCATTTCCATAAACAAATGAAAGTGCCCTATAATTAGTAGAGCCTTCGCTTGCATTTTTTTGCTCTTAGCTGATGCTGACACTGATCTAGTTCCTGTATTTCAGTGTCACATAAACAGTATAATAATTTCTAATTAATGACTGTGACATTATCCAGCCATTCATATACACTTGAGATCCAAAGGATAAATGGAGTGTAGATTGCTGACTACTGAAGCTGAAAATATTCCTGAAATATTGAGGAACAAAATATGACCCGTTTCACCACTAACATTTAGCAACAAGACCACATAAAGCAGATGACACAGGCAAAGCTGTCTCCTTATATTTACTAAAGAAAAAGTGATAAAATAAAGCAAGTCTGCCTTGAAATGCATGATCCCTGGGCCTCAGTTCCTGAACTGGCCTCTATACCTTCAGTTTGACAAAAGGAGTTCCACCAAAAACTACCTCTCTGTACCTGAAACACCCTCAACTACACAGACTTCATAAAAGAAAGACTTATTTTAACTCAAGGGGTCAGTTTAGAAAGTATGAAATAATGCCTGTGCCTAGTAGTACATTATTTACAAAGATTCTTTTTTCTTCAAAATTATAGCACTCTGTCCTAGCCAAGCCATTATAACAGCAGTAAGTAATCTTTTGTTATTAAAAGCAAACCTAAAATACCATTCCTAACATAATTTTGAGAGTATGTAATCAGGTTAAAACTAGAAAATAAAAAGAAACATTTCCTCTAATTTGAATTACTTATTGAAACTATATAAACTTCAATTAGCTAATGATAGCTGCTGGGCTAATTATCTATCTTGGTGGTCCTTTGTGCTGCGTTTTTTCTGCCAAGGTTTCTCTACTACTTGAGAAAAAACACAGAATGCATCATTAATTAGGAGGATACTCAGTATTTAATTTTATAATGTATGTTTCAAGCAGTTTCATGCTTCATGTTACTTATTGTCCATCTTTTAGATATCACTTTTAGCAGGATATTTTGTTAAATGTATTACATGAAACTGAGGCATCCCTGTGTTTCACCAAAACCAAAAAATCAAATCCCACAACACATTGTGAGTTCAGACACCAGCATGCCTCTTTCCGAAGACTCAGAAGTAAAGTATAGAAAAGATAAAATAAAATATAAAGTAATGATCCTGAGGAGGAATTATTTGCATCCCTAAGAGCAAGGATTGCTGCTGTTAGTCACAAAAAACAGATGAATAGTAGATTCTGTAACACTACCTGAACATGTGCTTACAACTGTTACAAATCCAGAACCAACCCCTGCAAGCTGGACAGCGAAAAATGACAGCACACTGATGTTGAACTTAAGCACAAAATAGTTGCAATAATAATTTTCTTTTAATAAAACAAGCAGAAAACTAGAAAATCTACCATGTGTTTGATCCTAAATCAATAAAAACCTCTGCTACTTGACCAAAACAGTAACCTGCAAGAGTGATAGATTTTCACCTTTTGCATTGGCCAGCTACTAGAATGCTTAGTAATACTTAATGCTTAAAATTTCTTTAGGTATGAGATGAGACTTTTGACAAATGCCTGAATTACAGATTCCTGGATTCAGCAACAGGTAACACCATAAACACTATTTTACAGTCCAGCCTGATGCATGTTATTCCTTTCACTCCAGTTCCTCCTGAGTCTCTTTCCTTCTGTGCCCAGCTTGTGTGTTGGTCTTCCCATAAAGAGCTGCCTTAGAGGTAGCAAGCAGCTTCTGGCAAAAAATTCTTGACTTCAAGTAAGGCCTTCCCCATTTTCTGCAAGTATTCCTGCCTGTGCTCTTCCTATCCTACTGTAGTGAACACATACATACACGCCCACACCCTCCCACATCTCTATCTGCACATACACTCACACACACACACACAAATGAACAGTAGTTCAAGTGGTGCCATTAACAGGCTCAGATGTAAAAACCCTGTGTTTCAGAGCTTGTGCAGAAAACACATGATACAACTCCATCTCAAGTAAATCTTCTGCAAAGTAAGCTAATTCCTACTTTAGGATTTAAGCCTTTCTTTCTGGATTGCAAATTTTAACACCCCTACAAAAAACATCTAGCTTTAGTCCCAGCATTTAAGACTGAAAAAATCTTTTGAGTTTGAAACTCTTTCTGGCTTACTTCTATAGTTTCTCCCTTTACATTTAACTTGGGCCATGTCTTCACATTTGTGGTACCCAGGGACGAGTGGTAAAGGCAGTAAGAGGCAAGACAAGTTTTCCTGTTCCATTGCCTACCTCAGCTTGATGCCGTCCCAGAATACGAGGAAAAATAAGAAAGACAAGTGAGGTAGCAGGGATACCAAGCTGAGCAAAATCAGGGCTCAGTCATGTGCCAGCATGTCACAATTTAGAAGAAAAAGTGCTCTCTAATGCAGAAGAAGAATTGAATGAAAATGGTACCTCACTACAGATGAGCTTGGGGTAACAGCTCTGCCAAAGTTCTGCTTGCGTGAAAAGAAAAAAGAATTTTCACAAGAGCTTTCAACCCAGTAAGATCTGAAGGGTTTCCACACATATGCCCAAAAGTTGGCCCTGACAAAGTGTTACTAAGGTTCCTGCTATGTGCCAAGAGACAACTTATTCAAGGTATATGAGGACCATATCTCTCAAAAAGTTACTACATGAAAATTTTACCCTAATCAAGACATAATTTTCAGGAATATTTCAACAAGTTTCACTAGAGTGGTGCAAAATAATCACATGCCAAACATGGAAAATTTCAATTATGCATGGTAATCTGGGGAACATTAGGATCAACTGGGAAAATAGTCCCAGATTGGGAAGTATTTGGCAACCTTATTTATACACAGCCATCTTAAATCTAGGCCTCTCTCCAAAAAGAAAACTAGCTGTGGTATTTAAGTTTTATTCTGAACTTAATATTAATTAAAAAAAAAAAGAAAAAAAAGCTCACATAATCTAACAACATTCCTACAGATAATTTTGGTTACAAAAAACACAGAAACAAGTACAGAAAAAAACCCCGACTCACACATATCATTTGGAAAAATGAATGTAAATGAGGCTAGCAGATAAGTAATTACCTGAAAAACAAAATCCCCAAACAGTAGAGATAACAGAGTATGTACAAATATACCTTGTCCTTGAGGAACTCCATAAAATTCAGCAGCTATCCTTGCTGCTTCCTTACGGTTTCCTTTCACAATGTAGAAATGACTAAGTATAGCAAGGCTGATCTTCACAAAAAGTTTAAAACAAAAAAGTGAAAGTATAGTAAAGTAGACATTGGATAACTGCTGCGCAAAAGGGCGACTTTCTTCTATGACAGTCATTGCTGCAGCAAAACCTCTGTCAGTGTTTGGGTCAGGCTCTCAAATGTGTTGATAAGATCATATGGCTCCAGCCATGCACTCTTGGGAACAACTGGTCCCGAGGAAAGAAAATATCAGCTGGTCATGATGCCTGCTGCTCAAAATATGACGATTATTTATACTGTACATAGTACTGAGTTCACTACCGCACTTGCTAGCCCGGTGATATTCATGTGGGACAGCAGGTTCCAAGATCCTGGATTGTACTTGTTCCACTTAAAAGGTCGGTTGCATTCCAAATTCTGCATTTCTAATTCATTTATTTACATGTTTAAAATACATTTTCAAAAGTATTACTATAAACTCCTGAAATTCATGTACTAAACCACGTAACTCAGATAACCTGTTTTTGCTAAAATATGTTCTCCTGCTGCTTAAGTACAGTTGCTCTTTTCTGATATTTCATTTTATGTCAGACTAATAGTCTTTCCTTAAAAAGCTAGAATCATACCAGTAAATAATTGAAGTACATATTAATAAATAAACAGAGATTTATTAATAAATAAACAGAGATTTATTATAACAGAGTCTCATTATTTTGCTCAGGCTGAATGAAAATACCTAGTATACAAAGACTTTAGCTCTATACAAAAAAACAGTATTCAGAGTAGATGATACGAGTCAAACATCTAGGTATTTTTATCCCTAAGACCTGGAGCATCTAAAATTAAATTAATTAAAATGCAATGGTGAAATTTCAACATGGAAAATTTCTAATAGTTATGATATGTATTTCATTGTGCTGCATCATATGACATGAAAGCCTTTATTTGTTGGCCAGTTTTAGAGAGGGAATCTAAATTCCTCCAATTTTTTAAGAATTATTTTGCTTTTATACCATAAAGCTATTACTCACAGTCATCAGCAGTCACTCACAAGTTGTTCCATTAGTGTGAGTAATTGCTCAGTAAATTGCTGAGCTGCAACATGATACAAACTGAGGAGCTGCATGACAGAACCAGATTTCTAAGTGAACTATAATCCTAAAGTAAAGAACCATGGCAGCACAAGAAAGGGTCCTACTGGTCCTATTCTAAACTTTTATACTTCCTTCTAAATTAAAAAAACAGTGTCTTGAATTAAAACTCAAAATGGTCTACCCAAAGTAATCCTAAACCTTTCTATTCTACCCTGGATTCTCATTTGGTGATTAGAAAAAAACAAAAACATTTTAGAATGTTGGCAGCTGTCCATTAGGATAAAAGGGTATGATCCAAATGTCACTGCATCCACAGATCACCCTGACTTCAATGAACAGCATAGCAGATATTAAGCACTATAATACAAAGCCATATTTCTGAAAGGAAAGTGGAAACAGTAAGGCACCTCTTATCATCTGACTCTCTGAGTAATTTATTAGAGTAAGAAGCTATAATGTTTTCTGGAAACTAAATTAAAAAAACCCCATACAAATGAAGAAAAGACAATGACAAGTGAAAATGTTCTTGGAAATTATTAAAATTTTTGACAGACAGGAAGTGAATTGTGCTTATCTTGAGAGAAACAGGCAACAGGTATTTTTCTTTGAAAAAAATTAATCCACTTAGAAGTCAATCATAACTCGAAAAGGCAATTAAAAAGGAGCTTAAACTGTAAACTATATTGGTTAGTTAAAAAAATACACCAATTTTTACCAAATTTCATTTATAGACATTTTCTCATCCAGCCAGAATAGGAACTGCTTTCCTCATACCATTCTTAGAAGCGGGAATGAGTACTTAAAATGCCAAATGAAAATCCCTTTTTATATTTGGTACATTGTTATCTGACACTGAATTGAGGTGTCATGTTTTCCACAAGTATAAAAGGCATTATGATCTGAGCTACGACTGCCAAGTTCTGTTTCAATCATTAATAGAAATGGTATTTTCCTTAGTAACACACCCAATACTGGAACTTCTTACTTCTCCCATATTTGTACCAGTATTACTAAGCTTAACTTGATCAGTCCATAGAATTCTCCAGGCATCTTATGGACCCATTTCACAAATTTACCATGCAGTACAAGGAAAAGCCATAATTATGTTACAGAAAGCTTTTTCTTCCTTACAGTGTTCTACCTGACCCTTTTTCCCTTTTTTCATGTTATGCCATCTAGTACCTGCTTCCTCATCTGGACTTCTCCCATATTTTGTTAATGAACAAAATAATCTTTCCTTTTAGAGGCAAAACTCCAAACAGCAATTACCATAAATAACAGCAGGAGCTAACAGAATTCATCTTCCCCTTACAATACTGTTTCCTGCTTCTTATAACTGCAGTAGCTAAATCACAAAATAAATCTCTCAATTTTAGATCGTTTTTTTCAAGTTATTTTTTTCTGCTGAGGTTCAAAAAAAAGTAAATTTAAAACTACAACAACAAGGCTAATATGCATTTAGTATTTTGTAAGTGATGTTTCAAGTAACCTCACAGATTTGTAAAGCCACTTTTAGGAGGAACAAGATGAAAATTGAACAGGAAGGTTATTCCTGTATCAAAACTTGCCTTGCATCCTTTCAAAAATTTCCCTCATCAGTAATAAACTACATAAGGATGAAAAACTACATGAAATCATGAGTTTTGAGAATTCCAGTTCACACATACTCATCAGAAGCTGGCAAAATTAGTCTTATAATATTTCCTCTTTTTTTAGAGCTCTGTAACTCTTATGTGCCAGCTTAGCTGGAAACTCTCCCAGCTGCACAGAACCAAGTCTATCCTAATCTAAGGGTTATAAAGGGCTACAGAAATTACCATTACAGCTTTTTGGCAAAGCCATGCTATGAGGCACCCAGTCATGAAAGCTGAGCAACTGCTTAGAAGTTAACGCCCACAGGGCATTTTGGGAGAACCAACAAGGTGAACGCTGAGATCTGAACACAGAATAGCTGAGAGGAAGCCCATGCAGGCTGGGAAAACCAGAAACAGAAAGCTACAGCTGTTGTAACGGAAATCAGAAAATAGAAGCATAGGTAAATAAATGAAGGATCTGGCAGTCAATGAGATGACATGAAGGACTGTAAAAAATTGGGATGTAAGTGTCCCACATTTTCTATTGCATGGCAATATCTTGCAGCACTTCAGAATAATGAGAGGTTCCAAATGGAAATGCACCATATGTAACAAATGTACAACACTGTAATGATATCAAAACACTTAAAAAGAGCAGTGGCTTAATCTGGATATTTGCATTTCCCATGTAGTTTTGACTTTTGGGAATAAAATCTCTTGGCTTTATTTCCTCACTAGTAAAATGGGGACTATTCTGAAGATAACTTCATTGCTGTTAAAAAACCACTCAGATATCCTGGTGAAAAGAGTAACTACCTAGGTATTTAATAATTATTTTAATACAAAATTCAGACACAAACCTAAATAAAATGAAATCTTGACAGTTCATTCACTTTATGACAACAGAAGAGATGGGATGTAAAATTATTTTAGCATTTAGGGTTTTATCATAGCACACAAGAAAATGGCAACAAGCTATATTGCAGATTAACAATATTTGTATTTTTATTTTGTTTAAGAAGATAGTAATACTGTGGTAGACAAGGATACCCTTACCTTGACAAACTAGCACATTTCCAGCAAATAAGAACAATGTAATGACTCCTCTGATATGCTTCCCCACTTCTGGCAATTAACTATTTTAATTTTAAAACCACTTAAGAAACTTCAAATGCTAGAATTTATGGTCTTAGAGTTCCCTGTTAATGTAGCTTGGTCAGCTATCATTTCTCAAGAATATAATCTGTAGAATCAAGATAGCAATACTGCTGCTTATAATGACTATAAAGTGGTTCATTTCAAACTGCAGAGCTCAGACAAAGTAACCTGGCTTTTAATGCTTTGCTGTGTAGCAGCCAAGTGCAGAAAGAATCTAGCAGTGGCACCTGTTTGTGCTAATTCAAACTGTCCAAAATCTAGTGTACAATTTACCCTCAACCAAACAAAGTATTTTTTAGAAAAACAAAGCAAACAAACAAAAAGAAAACAAAACAAAAAACAAAGGGAAAAAAAAAAACCCAAACAACAAACCTACAAAACCTATGCTCTATCATCTATGATTAATTGCCTAACCACAGTCATACACTATTTTATTCTGGCAATTTTACATCTATGCTTTAGAAGACTGGTGTGTCTAATTTTCAGTAAGGTAAAATACACAAGAAAATTAACACAACTGATAGAATATGTAGTCTTTGAAGACATTTTTTTTAACATCAAAGACTATAAAACCCTTAGAAATATGATTTCTTTTTAGCACGTGCTGTGTTGTTACATTTGGAAAACATATTTCCTTCTATTTATATTTTTAAACTAATATATTTAAACTAAATGATAGAAGATGTAAAAGAGTAATTATATTCACAGCACAAATTCCATTACAGTTAGTCTTAAAAGTTTTCTTCTGTATTTTGGAGATGCATCTAAATCTCTGAAAGTGAAAATGTTTATTTTAAAAATGAGATAAAGATGAAACACACTACAAGGAATTATTTGTATGACACTTCACCTGCATGTCTTCTTCCACATATAAGAGACAGCTAAATATACACAGCAAGTTGATAGTCATCCTGGTTCTGAAACTTCTGTCCAGTATAACAGAAGATATTAAGATAACAGGCAGAGGAACAGGAACTCTTAGATGCTTTGAAAAATTGATTATTTTATATATTATAGGAAACCAACCAGGAAAAATTTATAAGGTAATGCCCTTGAAGCAAGGAGTTTAAAAAAAAAATACCAGTAAGAAATCAAGTTTTAGAACTGAGTTTCTGATGTAAGCATATTCTTACAACAATTCTTCACAAAGGACGCAAAAGAAGAGAAGCATGAGCTACTGAAAAAGAAATGTCTAACTCAGCATGAAAAATTACCTGCTTAGTGACCAGCTGACTTGTATTTTAATGAGCGTATGAGATGCTAATCTTCAAAATTTTACCTACTTACCTAAAGCTACTGAATGTTATGTCATTTCAGCCTTAATCTACATTCAGCACTTTTTTTTTCTATTTTATTTTCAAAGCATTTGAACTGGAGAAATCTAGACTCAAAGGAACTATTTTAAAATTAATTTCCTCATTATTCAAAATGTTACCTTAACATTGGATTGAAGACAAAAAAAAAGGCATACATACCGTAAAACAATCTTCAAAAAGTCTTAAATGTTCTTCTCATTAATATCATTCCTAAGTTAAGGATATGATGTATTTATGCTAAGGCACAGAAAATAAATGTAAACAAGTCATATTTACCTGAAGAAATTCCGAAGCTGGAGTGACTGGAAAACACCAAGCAGCTGCTGTGTCCTTTTCTAAACAGGAGCTCAAGCCCATTAGTACAACCCAAATACTACTCTTCATAAAAGATGAAGAGAAGAGGTGGCTGAAGTACAGACTGTGTGCTGCTGTTTTGGGGGAATGAAAAGACAAAATATGAGAGAACACAAACTTTCTCATCCAGAAAAGAGGAAACTTGGTTTACATCTGAACTGCATTTTCACTGCATCCCATTGCTATCCTTAAGAACTCTACAGAATTACTTGAGCATCACGACAAAGCCATACTATCAGCACAAAAACCTGAGAGTTGTGTTGCCAATTACAACAGATACAACACTGTAAACCTAAGAAATGAAAGGCTCATATCTCCTTTTTACAGATTTCTTCCTGAATGCCATATCTACCCAGGATTTACACAAACCATACAACATGAAGTTACAACTCATAACCAAAGTTAGTTTCATTCAGATTTCTGGAGTTCTCATAATCCCTACTAGTAGCCTGATAACCCAACAAAGACTTAAACCAAAAGTCTGTTTCAAAATGCAATGCAATGACATCTTTAGTGGCACAACAGGGAAAAATGAGAGTGTCTTAAAACACTTCTCATAGTTGAGCTCTGGCTTTTGACATCCATTCTACTTAAAAGTTACATATTTACACACCATTTGCCTTCTCTAATAATGAAGCACAAAAGTTCCTTTAAAAGAGCTGGAATGCACAAAAATCCATACAAATCAAGTTATTTTCGTACATGAATGATGCAATCTTTCATTTCTAACATCGTGAAAAAGATTGTTTATTCTTAATGTGTTAAAAATGGTTTCATCGAGGTGTTTTGCCTTTTCTAGTAATTGAAAATACTACTCCTATGTTAGAAAGTTATTCTAGCATGCAGACTTGCATGTCTGGATTTCCAGAGAATGGAATTACTGGTCAGGGATTAAATATCAATCAGTATCTCTGCACATAACAGACATTCTTCATACAACATGCATTTAAAAGCATCAAAAGTTACTCAGATACTTAAGTGATCATAAAATTCTAGTTTTCTAACTTTCTCAATTCTTGAAAAAATAACACAGTAATGGTAAATCTGTACCCCTTTGTTATGCACTACTGGACAGTCACTTCTCGTAATAGATTCCCTTCCTGCTACAAGTCTGGTATCAGCCAATTCTGCTGTCACATTATCACATGAACAGGCTTGATCTGCTCAACCAGTCCATCTAACCACTGACAGCAAAGTTCTACCCAGAAGGGAATTAGGTATGACCAACAAGCTTACAAATAAATTCAATCTGAGTTTTGCTAGAAACATAGTAAGTTTATTTACAGTATTTGTTGCAGTCCTCTTTGGATACCTAACATAACTCAACTATTAAGAGTATTACAGAAGATTCCAAAATAAGTCATGTGTGTACTAAGAGACATTACTAAACCCAGAAACGTGTCAGACAGCAGGCACACACAGCCTGCTGACAGACGAACTCTAGCAAATCTTGCCCCCCAGAAGTTTAAAAAGTTACCACCTCCAGCTGCCCATTCCATTCCTCAGCTGAAGGTTCCTGCCCCTCTCTCTCCCTTGCTGGAAATCAACAGGAAAGAATGTGTACTGGTACACTCCTCAGTTCAAAATCTGGCAATTTCAACTGTTAATAAGTTTAAACCAACCTTGTTGGACTTTACAATGAAAAAACCATTCACACTCATCCCCTACAACCCATTCTGTGACAAGGCAAATGACTCCTTGGAAAAACTCATGGCAATCTATGAAGGGAGAGTAACATCAAAATGCACATACACACTGCCTCTTCTTAAGGATACTTAGGCATAATTTTTATGGCCTTATGTACTGACACAGGTGTATCAGTGAATCTTGGGAAGAATCTCCTCATTTTGCACCTCCTTTCCTTTCTATAGTTCCTTTCTTGGGTCCAAGCAATTTCTTTCATTTCTAACCATGTCTACAGAACACAGATTCCCTCTGTGGCAACTAACTCAACTTCTTAGGATTGCGGTACCACAGGAGCTATGCTTTTGGTATTTCAACTAGCTTGACAAACTAACTGCTATTTCTCTAGTAGGCAGTGCAACCATCTTATTAATCTAAATTCATGTAACAAAACCTGGTATTTTTGCAGTTTTTATAATTAATCTTTTCTTCAACTAACAGCAAAAATGTTACCTACTCTTATTAAATGGATGCCTCTAAATAAAAACAATACCTAAGCTGTGAATCTTTTGTCATCAATTTGAATTCCTTTCAAAATTGTTAATTTTATTCTATAAAATATGTTACAGGCTGTCTGTAAATTTTTCTTTAACCATTTAACTTTTTTCTTCAAAAAATATTTTTTTGTTTCTCAAAACAGTGAAATCATTTGTTTACTTTTATTCCCCCTTTCTCCAAACTTTGTCAGGTTTTCTTCTTGACTAAGTAGAAGTGGTTAAGTGGTTTAATTTTTCTTCTTTCTGTGTAAAGCATATTTTGGTGCCTAAGAATGTTGTTAATAAAAGAAAATTACACAGTCAATAGTAGGGATGAGAGTTAAAAGTTTATTCCACAAGCTTACGTCATTATATGCTGACTCCCATGGCTAGTGCTCGTAACAGAAAGGCGTCTTCATCCACTAAAATTGGTATCGGCTAAATGCTATCACCATGACAGAGCTAGTAAAACATCCTTTTCTTCAAGCTGAGGCATGACAAGTCTCTGCTCGGTGCTTTTACAAGAGACATAAAAATACCTAGTGATGAAGACTTGCAACTGGCTGAGTGAATGAGGTTAAAACCCGGGTGAGGTGGAGCAGTAGCACTCGGGTTTCTAGCCCAGAATGGAAAGCACAATGAAGTGAGAAAGGTTAAGCTAAATCAGTAATGTTCGAATGAATTTACCTAAGCTGGCTTCATAGGCCACGAAATGGGCAAACCTCACAGGAGCCAAAAATTAACTATGTTAGGCTCCAAAATATATTGACTTTGGAGACAAAAGCACAGAGCTACATCTCTGTGATGCAGCTTTTACTTTGCCATATATTATGCCACTAAATGAGACAATGTAGTAAAATACCAACTTCATTCTGAAATCAGAAATTAAAATTCCCCAAGATTTTCTTGCTGAAGGATTCACAATAATACTACAAAGACAAGTGAAAATTTCTTCTTGCTTATCTTCTTATTCTGCATACTGTGCAGATCCAAAGTTTAAAAAACGGAGGTAAAGAGAACATTAGAATCAAATGCAGTCCAAAAAGCCTCCTCTCTTAGTCACAGCCTTTCCACACCAGCTGTAAAAATGAGCCGTCCAGAAGAGGTGTTAACTGAAAGGGGGCTGTTGGAAGAGACAGCTGATCATGGCCACATTTATTTTAATCTTTTATCTTCCTACCCAGAGCTGCCTAAGAGACTGTGTGCTGCTACTGTCTCTTAAAGAATTAACATTTCAACAATTAATAAAAGACAAATACAAGAAAGTATTTAGACAGTCAAGGAAAAAAAATCAGGAAGTACATACATGTCCCTAGATCAAAAAAAAGGTCCTTGTCTATCTAGGTGCCAAAGATGCCACAGGCACCTAAACTTTCACCTGTAAAATTAGTCAGAAACTTAAGAAGGCTAAAGGTGCTGGGCTGAAGTTAACACCTCCCTTTCACTTGAAATTCACAACATACACCTCAAAGCTTCTATGTGTTCTATGTTAGAAGCAATATGACTTCATTGGGAAAACAAAAAACTCATAGCAATCTCTGTTGATGGTCAGTGTCAACACTTGCTATTTTGTTTACAGATGATGAAAGGAATCGCTCTGTAACTTGAACATCAGAGTAGTAAGATGTCAACCAAAGAAAGCAAGTTACTCTCTCTCAAAAGACTACTTATCATCAGCTGCTGACAAGGATCAATCCTGTTGAAGTGCCGGCACTATAAAAAGAACACATGTTTAATAGATCAAGGAGTGCACAAAAACTCATTTTCAAAGTCAGATAATTTTAGGCTGAGGACTGGAGAAGGATGGCATATTCTACATTTCAGACCTGCTGCCAATTCTATCTCTGCATTTTTTTCAACGAGTTTGTAATGAAAAATATGACATTTATTGAAATAATACCCAGCCCGAACACTGACATGCCTTGTGCTCTGCTGCTCTGGGCTTAAGGATGCTGCTTGGATGTAATGAATACCATTCCACTGCATCTTGGAAACAGTTTCCCAAACTCTTCTGCTTCGCCAAGCTCCTTCAAATTTGTTTCCATAATTATAGTATTTGCTAAATTCCCAGTAACACAACTTATTTAGCTGTCAGTGACTTTTGACATTAATATTATGTCACCATTCTTCACAAAATATAAGATTTGATATCTTTCAAAGAACAAATCTAGAACTTAAGACCAAACAGCTAATGTGAATAATTATCTCCCCTTCTTCTTCCACAACTGCCTTATTTCAAGATATTGTCCTATTTTGATTTTGCAAGATGTCAGTCATTAAAAATCTATAGGTTTCTTTATTTCTGAAACAGTAATAGATCAGTCCTTGAACAAATTACACCATCTGTCTTCCCCTGTTTACTGTGCTTTTAAGTGACATTTATTTAAGGTTTCTGCTAAAATAAATCCACACCTCCACAAGCAATAGCCATACTTATCCACTGCCTTAAAAACACATGAATTTGGCTAAGCATTTTGATTTCAGTCTTTTGCAGGTACCTAACTACTGCTTTGAAAATTTCACTTCTTTATTCCTGTAAGTTCTGCCAAAGAGCCATTTTTTAATTAAACAGTTGTTTAGTAGGAAAAACTCTAAATAGCAACTACATGAACTAAAAGCAAGAACAAAGGCAATTAAGCTTTTTTTTTTTTGTAGATATGAGGAAAAAATGGTATTCACTTTTGAACTATCCTTTTGAAAGTAGCAGACATTTTATAACTTCTGAAATGAAGCTTACAGTAAAAGCTTCTTTAATTCTTCTAAGTCTTCAACTATTTTGGGGAAGTATCCACTTTTCAGTAAAAATAATCCAAGATTTCAGCAACAAGTTCCAGACCGTAAACCGTGACAATAATTAATATTTTGAATGGCATAAAATAATAACACGCCTTTCAAAGCCCAACATCTTCACACAAGAAACTCTCTGTGCTGCTGAAACTCTTATGAAAAATCGGAAAGGCCAAGAATTAGGAAATACAAACCAGAAAAGAGCCTACCCTCTTCGGGATTGTGACTGATTTCAATGTGGCACATGCACAGGCACACAGAAACCAACTGCATAGCGGGACACAGGGTCGCCAAAGGAATGTCTCCACAGGCACCTTTCCATCCTACAGGCTAAAAAAACATGTGCTGGAGGTACTCAGTATGGGGGAAAACAAAGAGACTCAGTATGATCCTTCTCCTTTTCCATTTCCTACCGTAATATGCAAAGATTTTCCTTCCCTGATTCATAGACCTGGCTCTTGGCTACTGAGAGGAAACGAAGCAGCACCATCATTACAGAACAGAGGTATTTCAGAATGGCCTGGCAGTGCCCTCCTTCTTCTCCCTGTCCCTTCGGTCACCATGAGGCTTCCACCCTTTCAGACTCCTGCATCTGAGCTCCTGCTCCTACTCTCAGTGTTTGCAGCACCGGAACCTCAGGGCAGGGAAGGGGAAATCAAACATAAGTGAATCACTGCTGACACCTGTAGGCAAGCCCCAGAAATCCCCCTTGATCGGCTCTGGTACAGCTGACACACAGGAAAACAGCGGTCGGGAACACCAAAGAGAGCGGCCCCAAAGCACTGCAAAAACTTTCATTCCCCTGGGTTCTCACATGGATAATGTTGCAGGTCCGGGAAGCAGGAATGGGCACCAATTAGGGGCTCCGGGAGGAGTTAGGAAACACCTCACTACATACCCTGATCTTTGCTGGTACCAATTTAAATTGAAATTTCAACGAAATTGGTGGGGGTAAGGTGAAAGGCTGCCTTACGCTGCCAACGGTGTAGGATCACCACGCCAAAGAAAAAGATTCCAGGAACAAGGCTAGCTACTAAAGGAAACTTCTAGACAAGAACACTAACATACTAAGCACCAAGTGTAACAAAGTGGAACTGAACAGAAACATCCTCTAGGAAGCAAGGGAGGGAATGGCAACTCACAGTACCAGTGAAAGCAAGATACAGACATCATGTGAAAATACAAGCCTCCGCCTAAAACTTATTTACGCTTTACTACAAGAATGCAAAGTTCAGCAGTGCGATAGATGCCCTGGGAGCAGCGGGGGCGGTGGCAGGCAGTGAAGCCACACGGCCTTGCCCGCCCCATCACGGCCGCCATGTCGCGCCGTAGCCCGGCGCCGGCCCCGCCCATCTCCTGGCGGAACGGGGCGGGGCTGACGAGGGGGCGTGGCCTAGCGCCGGCTAGGCGGGCTCCAGAGACGCCACGCCCCCTCGCGGCGGTCGCGCGCGCGCCCCCCCTGCCCGCCGCCGCCCGCCCGCTTCCTGCCGCGTCCGCGCGCCCGCCCCGCCCGAGCAGCGGCCGCAGCCCCGGCCGGGCCCAGCGGGGAGATGAACACGGTGCTGTCCCGGGCCAACTCGCTCTTCGCCTTCTCGCTGAGCGTGATGGCGGCGCTCACCTTCGGCTGCTTCATCACCACCGCCTTCAAGGAGCGCAGTGTACCCGTCCGCATCGCCGTCTCCCGGGTCACGCTGTGAGTGCGGCGCGGAGAGGGAAGGAAGGGAGTAGCGGGGAGGGCCGGGCCGGGCCGGGCGGCAGCCGCTGCCCGCTGGGGAGGTGAAGTGTTCGGGAGCCGAGAGCAGGGGCCGGGGCGGGTGAGGGGACGCTGGCGGCCGGCAGGGGCGGCCGGCGCCTCGCGCGGCGCTCGGGGCTCGGCCTCCTGCGCTCCGGGCGGGCCAATGGGGGAGCCCCACGACGGCGCGGCCGGGCGGGAGCCGGGGCGGCGCTCGGGGAGCGGCCCGGCTGCCTCGGCCCCGCGCCTCCCCGGAGCCGGCTGCTGCCCGCAGTTGTGGAGAGACAGGGACCTACAGGAACGTGTGGAGTTTATCCTATGAACATTTATCCGATCGTAGTACCTTTTCCTTTTAATTAGTAGCTGTCTTGGGTTTCTCCATTGATAACGTAGCAGATCTTCTGTCCTGTGGTAGAAAATTGATTGGGATGGCTTCTTCTCTGCGAAACGCGCCAGGTGTAGGACAGAATACAACATCAAAACGTGTTGCCTACACAGATAAAATGGGCTGATGCAAACCTGTTCTGGGGAACCGTTTTTGGCGTTGGTTCGGGGCGGGGTTTTTTTGTCTAAAAGGAGACTTCCTCGTAGAGGATTTACATTAAGTTAAGGATGTGTGATATGGAGGGCAGTAGTTTCACAAGCATTTGAGCAGCTGTTACAGCCACCTATGAGTGAAGGTCTTTGCTCCCGTTTTTGCCACGTGGTTCTTTACCAGAGTTCCACAGGGGAATCTGGCTCATGGGACACTTTACTGAACTGGTTTAAATCAGCTCTTGCTTTTTTGTTTGGCTTTGGTTCAGATTAGGGAGCTAAAGCAGCACACTTTTTGGAAGTGTTTAGTGCCAGGTTGGATGGATCTCTGCACAACTTGGTCTAGTGAAAGGTGTCCCTGTCCATGTCAGGGAGGTTGGATCGTTAAGGTCCCTTCCAACCTAGCCCATTCTGTGATTTGGTGATGATTCTGTGGAGCTTTGTAACCACCCAAAGGTAAGTGTCACCAGTGGATGCCTAATAACAGGACTTGAAAGGAAGCATGAATGCAATAAAAAGACTGCCATCACCTTTCAGATGGGTTTAATACCACAGGAAAAAAACGAAAAACTTGTATTCATGCTACACTGAGGATTGCAAAAGCACAAACTTGACATAAAAGCATGTCTTCTAGTGTTGTGGTGAGCTCAGCATATATAGGGCAGCATACTAATGCCTGATTTGGGTGAAATGCGTATTGCCAGTCCCTTCTGTGATGCACAGACCTGGTGTTACTGGGAGGTGCTACACTTAATCTGCTTCTCTTGAATGTCTGAGAAGTTCTGGAGACCCCAAGCTTAAGGCCTGCTACTCCATCTGACTGACAGTGCTTAAGAGATGAAGTCAAGTGCTTGATAAGGTTTGCTGCTTCAAAAGAGACTGCTGTTTACAAAGACATGGAAATTCATACCGAGGCTTAAATTATGAAGATTTGGTAGTGTTTTTCTTAACTACTATTTCCAAAAGTGTTTTCTTCACTTGTAAACGTTTTTGTTTTTTTTTTTTTTTTTTTAAATTTGAGATTACTAAACTTGGTTTTAATGAAATTATGTTTTAATTGACTAATTTCTGAACTGGAATAAATATAACTATGAAGTTCATAATTAAAAAAAAATTGTTCCATGTGGACTTGAGGTTCATAGTTGATGGCCAAGCTAATTGCTTATGGTATTCCTCTTTGTAAATGGTAAGTGTGGTAAACTGATAAGCTTTATAAATACATATGGAAATATCTGCTGTGTGTCTATTATTTTCCAGTTGCTCTTTCCATTGTGGTTCAGTGTGGCAATGTGAGGTACTTTTCCAAATGTAGGTTTACAATAAAGCCTTCCAAAATGATACAATTTTCCAAAATGTAGATGAAAATAACTGTTTTCTTCATGCTGTTATTTAAATTTATCACAGGAATAAATCTTGAAATTTTTGTGAACTATGCATGTAAACTGTTGTATTGGAATGGTCAGAGCATGAGAGACTTTGTTTTTTCAAGGGCAGTTGAGAAATAATATTGAACGTGGTTGCCAGCAGACTGCTATGCTGATGGTGTCCCAATCAGTTTTGCAAATATGGGGATGCTAAAACATATTTTACTAAAATGAAATGCTTAGGTTTAGATACAGATAGATACAGTTACGGATTTTTATTAGGACAAAGTCAACAGGCTGCTTATATGTCTTAGACACTGTGGTGTCAAGGCCTGGCATTTAAAACTGGGACACCATAATTTCTGGAAGGTAGGTGTTAGTTTTTAATGTTGATTGCATTCTAGCCAGAAGTATATAAAGCAAAATACAGAAAATGGATGAGGGAAATATCTAATAAAAACCATAATTTATGTATTGTGTAAGATATAAATAATAAGAAAGGATAATCTTGTGTTGTGTTTTGTTTTCTCCTAGAAAAAATGTAGAAGATTTCACTGGACCTAGAGAAAGAAGTGATCTGGGATTCGTCACATTTGACATTACTGCAGATATCCTTAATGGAAAAAATGTTTTGCAGACTTTTTGGAATAAGAACACTTTGATGCTGTTTTTGTTGCCTTATAATCTTCAGATATTGAGGACATGGGGAAGACTAGCAGTTTGTCAAAAAAAAAATTAAAGCAGCTAAAAATAATATTTTGCATAGCTATAACAGTGAAATATATCTTGAACTAGCTCTTTGGTCTCTAGTAGGTGACAAGTTGTTTAATGCCTGTTTTTGAAATCAGGCTCTATTGTTAAGTGCACTGTATCTAATAATGGGGAGTGCAGTTTAACATCTAGGCATTATTACTTTTAAGTGAAGTTTGTATCAGTGGTTTAAGGAGTGGATTAATGGCAGGGTTTATATGACATATTGTTTTGAATGTCATACCTAATCTAGGAACTGCACCTTTCAAACTCAGTTTGTTTGAGGCTTTCAAAGTCCTGACTGTTTAATAGTTGCATAGAAGTACCTGTCATTTTCTAAAAATAAAAAAGGCATTGTAATGGTTTACTTGCTTAGATGTTAAACACTCTAATCTTTAGTATTGAATAGTATGGAATTCATTGGGAAGCATACAGTTTACTGAAAGATGTATCACGTTGTTTTTTGGCCTCTTTCTCAATTGCTGTTGCAGTTTTGCAGGGGGTTTTTTTTGTATTTCTTTGCTTCCCTGCGAGTCTGAATTTAGGCTCTCGAAAGAATTTTTCTGCAGAAGTCAGTACCAAATAATAGGTGGCATGTTCAAGTGATTACACTAAACCATGTTTTGCAGCTGTTCTGAGAATCCTGGGATTTTCCCTGTCTGCTGGTTTTCGTCACTTTTAGGCAAGGCACTGATCACCTCTGTGTTTTGGTTTCACCCTTTTGAAGAACACTCTCTTGTGTGAGCAGACCACACAAAATACAACCCTTGATACAAATGCTGGATAAACAGGCTAATCAGATTTTGCAGGTCTGTTTGCACAGGAATAAGGATTTTTTTTTTTAATCAACTGGAAGCAGGAGAAGTAAGTTCCTAACTCTGAGTTTTGCCTCTGAAATGCTTATACATATTAAAACTGGAGAGTGAAATTCTAAAGTAGATCACAGACCTGTTCACATATTGTGTATGGAGAGAAGCAGAGCAAGGTAGGACAGGACCTCTAAAAGAAAAGTTCTTATACAAGGATTAGAGGTACATGGACTGTCTTAACTACCAGAAAGAAGTTGTGAGTCCTGGGAGAAGGTAAATAAAATGGCAGTTAGAAAAAGGAACTAGGCAAAGGGAAAGGGAGCATATAGTTTTCACAGACTCCTTTAAGCTTATTTAATTAATTGTTAACTTTTGCAAGTCATAAGAAATCCTGTCAGGGAGATCTTCAGAATCTTGTTTGATATTTTGAGCCAGATGATAAAAAAATTTTCAAGTAAAATATTTCTACCTATTCTTGCAGTGACAGGAGTTAAATATTTAATTCTTTCCTTTCTTGCCCTTTGAATTAGTAGCTGAAAAATATGTGTCTTGGGATGAGTGGAAAAAGGAAAAACAGATTTTGGGGCTAGTTAGGGAATCTATTTATTCTTTGAGATAATGGCAAATAGAACAGAAAAGAGGACTAGGAAATAAAAGATTTTAGCTAATCTCTATTGTGAATTAAAAAGTGTTTTCCTTAGCAATCACACGTTATTGTTAAATAAACAGACTGTTGTCAGTAGAGAATCAAATTTGCTAATTTTTGGGGTCCCTTCCAATATGAAATACTTCCTATATTCTAATTTCTCTAACATGTGCATTAAAGACTCTTTGAATTCCCTACGCTTCACCAATTTTATATATTGTTTAACATTATTGTATTTGGATGCAAGGGTTCTCCGATATTATAAAAAATTGCCTTGAGGATATATGTATAAGAATTCTGTTGTGACTGTATGTTTAAGGTTTTATAATAGGTTGTCTAGCAGAGGATTCTGGTTCCTAGGTTGCAGTGTCAAATATAGAACTCTTAAATTATTGGAGGAGAAATAGCTGCCAGATTTCATACGTAGTAAAAAGAAATACCCACCTAAAAACCTGTCACTTTATTATGGCTAAAACATGTGTTCAAACTGCTGGCAGTGCTCTGATTTATGAGTAAGATGAGGTATGTTGAAAGGTAAAAGCTCACTTTAATGATTATAGACTACTTAGATCCAGTAAAAATAAAACAAGGTTATGTAAGTACAGTATGGTATTTTTCTTAACTTGCATACATCTGCAGAGTATATTTGATTGGAATGTTAAACAATTGTTTCTATATTTGTCTGCAGAATATTCAACAAAAAACAATGTAAGTATTAAAAAGAGGTTTGAAGCAATTACTCATTTTAGTGCTGCAGCTATTTTTAAACA
Source organism: Haemorhous mexicanus (assembly GCF_027477595.1). Lineage (NCBI taxonomy): Eukaryota > Metazoa > Chordata > Aves > Passeriformes > Fringillidae > Haemorhous > Haemorhous mexicanus. Next base: position 41,960,990 of record NC_082344.1, read on the forward strand.
TTCTGTAGTTCTTCTGAGAAGAGTTAAGGCCACCAGCATTTCCTGCTAGCCTGCACTGGTTTTACTGGCCTTCATGATTATTTTCTTGACAGTTAAACCATAGGCTGGGAAGTTCACCTCCATAAAACCTAACTTGATATATGCCCAGTAGAATGGGAGAAAAAAAACACATGCCTTGTGTTGCAGTATACTTGCAACAGTATACTGTAAATGAGTTTTTTCATTTTACTTTTTTCTAAATTTCTGCAGTTGACTGCTGTTAGAAACAAGAGAGAGTGGCTTCTGGGCTGGCCTGATGTGGTGTGTGTTTAGATCACATTTGACCCTACCAGTTACTGTAGCCCCATAATTCATTTAAGTTACCTTGTCATGCTTCTCAGAATAATTTGCCTCGCTGCTTTAAATTGGTTGTTACTGAGCCTTCCCTTTGGGATAGCTGAAAACCCTTTTTACTGATCTGATAAAAGCTATGTGGAGCAGCCTTTAAAAAAATTGCTTTCATGAAAAACCATGCTGCCATGGTACCACTGAATTCTAGTTAAAGCTGCTGTGATTACATTGCAAGGATATGGTGAGAGCTTGGGGGTTTTCTTAACTTGCTGTACAAAACTGTCCTTTCTTTTTTAACTTGTTTCTTTTTTTAAGTACCTTAGTTATATTAAGCAAGATGGTGGATATTGTGTTTGTACTAGACTGTACAGTGATTTTATTTTATTGTTCCATATTTTAGATTTTTCCTCCACGTAACTCAACACTTCTCACAAATACTGAGAAGTATTTTTCTAAATTGTTCTATAAATTAATAAACAAGACTGTTTAGCATCCACTTGAAAGAACTTTACACTTAAGAGTGTAAAGAATTTACACTTTAGATTGTAAATTCCAGTTACATAAGAACTTGGGATCTCACTTTTTCAACTGTTAATAAATTTCTTGGGAGTTATGCTTGCAATTCAAATAGAGATTTGAATTAAAGTTGGAAAAATGTTAAAGACATAAGCAGAGTCATGATAACTCAGTTTAAGTCTTTTATTTGAAATAAAGTCTAAAAACTGTTTTAAAAGTGACTTACCTTTGCAATTCAGAAGGAAACCCCTTTATGCTTGGTAATTCTTCTAAAGCATATGGCTTCTTTTTAAATGTCTTTCTTGTGTTTTAAGATATCCCTTGTTGTTTCCATTTATCCCATGCCACACTTCACTGTGCAGTAGTATTACATTACCCCTTTGTGAAGTGTTATTTTGTTAAATTAGTTATGGATTGCAAGCCTGTACTTCAGGGGTTTTAGATGAATAGTGCAATGAAGGTCCAGTGTCTGAATGTGATCTGGTAAGGTACCTTGCTGACTTAATTACAATTGATATTTTAGGCCCTAAATCAGGTGGTCCTTTGGGACAAGATCATGTTGAGAGGAGATAACCCACGGCTGTCCTTAAAAGACATGAAGTCAAAGTACTTTTTCTTTGATGATGGAAATGGTCTCAAGTAAGTAAATATTTGTTTTGTTACTGGTACTCGTGGTATCTTGATTTACTTACATACTTTGCATTTAATACACGTGTTCATTGGTGTGGTAAGGTACCTATATTCTATCTGATACTCTGTCATCTCTATCGCATCTTTGATTGTTAGAAGATGGCCTTGGGGTACAAGATATCCTATGTATTCTGTATTCTAGAAGATGCACTGCTATTATGAGCAAGAGGCTTCTGGGTTTCTGCCTTCAGTCTCTGTAATATTGGTTCTGTGATGCACTCAACTCCAAAGGAGTCAAGTAAAAAAAAAAAGTAGGCAGTAACTACCTAAAGTTAAACAGCGTGTTGTTTCTGGAGCAGATAAAATCTGTATCGTAATTTATTTAATACTGGTAGCTGTTAATTAAATCACTTAACTTGAGTATTTGTGCTGATAGTCTTCGTTGCTTTTTGCAGGGGAAACAGGAATATCACCTTGACTCTCTCCTGGAATGTTGTACCAAATGCTGGCATTCTACCTCTTGTAACAGGATCAGGACATGTGTCTGTACCTTTCCCAGATACCTATGAAACAACAAAAAGTTATTAAATTATAGTACTGAATCATAAGCAAAATATTTTTATACTTGTATATTGTGGATACATTTTATTGCAGTTTCTTCTTGCATCCCATACAACTTTTCACTGAATGGAGCCTAATTTCCTCAGGATAGTAGCATAGGAAAAGGAAATGAAAATTCAGGGTTTGGGTTTTTTTTTATAAAACATTGAAGCTGAAACTTAAGGGAAAAGTAAATTGCAGAGTAATGGTTTTGAGGGGGAAAACTGAGGATTTTTTTTTCTGGCCATTTAAGTATAGAACTCCCTTTCTTTTAAATAAATATTTTTAAACCAGAAGATAGTTTTCCTGTGTTTGGGCTTTTTAAGTACTGTGATTGTTATTTATTTTGTGTAGAACTCAAATATACCTTCAGTTGGTTTCTGGAAGTGCCTGAAGGAAATGGCTGTTCTGTTTTAGGGCATTTTTTAAAATCCATATGCAGTGTTTTACAGTAGACTAAGCTTGGTCCTTTCTAGGACTGTCAACAGCTACTTGGAAAAGTGATAGTTCATTATCTGTCAGTCAGCCTCAAATCTTGAGTGCCACTGATTTAGCTCACATTCAGTTCTGTATTACAAATCATTTTAATAACTGCTTGCAGTGCAGCAAACTGGAAGAATTAAAAGAAATCTGTTCAGTATGAGTCTTACTTCTTTAAGCCTAAGACATAAGGCTAGGCCAGTAAGAAAAGTAAAAGCTTTAGGTAAAGAAAGGCTTTCTGAAATGGAATTTCTAGATTTTTACTGGGATCTGTTCATCAGGAAGAAGGAACATGCTTGTTCCAGAAGGGGCTGAGACAACTGATACCAGAGGGCACCTTCCACAGCAAGATGTTCCCTAAACAGTCTGGGTAAACCTTTCCAAAGCAGAGGATTTCCCTGTGGTAAGATAGAGTAATTGAGACAGATTTATCAACTTGAGTGTCAGTGAGTCTACCTGCAAGGCTTGCTGAGTTGCATGAAGCAGGAAAGGTAGCAAGCAGATTGCAGCAGCTTCAGGCAGCACCTCTGTGGAAAAAGCGGCCTCTCTGGCTGCACATCCCCCTGTGTGTGCTCCTTCCCTCAGCTCCAGCTGGGAATGCTGTTGGGGTTGGGAGGAGGGCAGGAGCAGGGTACCTGGTTCCCCTCTAGGCAATAGCAAGGGTTTGCAGTTTTTGAGTGGTGTATTCAGGCCATCCAGGAGATAGCCTGGAGAAGGAGTGGACCGTGCTATCGCCCTCCTGGCACAGTCCCTGATTTACATGTGTATCTTCAAACAAAGCATGACAAAGGGAATTCATTGCCAGACAGGGAGTGTTTTGGGTGTACTGGGGACTTGGAAAAAGGGGCAACTAAAACTCAGGTTTTAATACTGGAAATCAGAAAAAAAGTAAGGAAAAATGATGAGAACTGCATTGTGAAAACTCTTACAAAAGAAGAGATGCAAAAGAATGGAGCAGAGTATCCCCCTTTGCTTTGAGTTCACCTAAGAGCTGATTGATTTTGAAGGAACTAACTTGCTTTTTAAAAGGGATCTTTAATATTTATGAATTATCCCTGACTATTTAATACATTCTTCATGTTGATGTATTAATCAAAAAGGTCTTTAAAAAAATTCTCAAAAGGTGCTTTATCTGTACAAACAAAATTTTGTTAAACTGCAAAAACTAAAAAAAATTTTTCACATGAATGTTGTAGGAGACTTTGTCATTTGTATCCAGCATATTTGCATGAATTTCAGTTCTCTGAACTTGTGCTGTTTTCCACAGAGTAGTATAATCAGCACATTGAAACACATACTATTTTTGCTGTGCTTTGATATCAGTTGTATATATGGCTCTAAAAACTGTTACAGAGAACTTAAAACTGTCATAGAGAAGGAAAACAAAATATTTTTAAAGATAATTGGGCAAAGTTGTGTGTTTGTTTTGCTAATTACTGAATAAGTGGTTGGTTTTTTTCATAAATTATATTCTTGAATTGTTTACTGAATCATTTCTTGTGGCTTGGCATTCAACCATTTCCCTGCATTCCTTTGGCAGTACTCTTCCAATGAATATAATGTCTGCCTATTAAAGAGAAGCTTTAACTACAGAGACAAGGATCTGCTGTCAAAGAGCATCAGGGAGAAGGCTACTTTCTGTCCTACAAAATGGTATATTCCTCCCAGCAGACAGTAGCAGAATTTCAAAATACAGAAACAGTAGCTTTCAAAATGTGGTGTTTGATGCTTTACTAGTGTTTCCATGTGAAGAAAAATTATGTTTGAGGTAAGCATTTTAGAGGGATGAAGAAGAAGAAACGATCACAGAGTTCAAATTCTTGGAGAGAAGAACTTTTTATCCTGAGGAAAAGGCCAGAATAGATGAGCATTTGATGCTGTAGTAGCTTGGGTTTTGCTCCTGAGCCACTAAGTGAGATAGGGTTTTGGTTCAGAGTTTAAGGAGCCAAATTCCTCAACTGATCTCTATAAAAAAAAGTAAAAAGCCTTTCCAAAAGTCAAATGGCTACTGTATTTTGTTGTGACAATTCTCAAATCGTTTACAAAAAGAATGTGCTTTTGTGGAAACTAATGGCATTTACTTCCTCTTGTCTCACCCGTCTCATGAGGTACCTGTATTGCTCACAGCTGTGTTCTCTTAGCTGGGTTGCTGACCAAGTAGGGAAGGTTTATGGAGTAATATGTATAAACAAGGTATTCCCTGGCAAGTGATTTACTTCATGGGGAGAGGATGAACTGAAAACACTAAAGATACAATAATTTTCAGATGGTAATTTTTAAGTGAGGTTCTGGAGATAGGAGTTCTTGAGTAAGGACCGAAAAATTGACATTTTTTAAAGTAGCCTGTGATTCCATTCCATTTGATATCAAACACATGCAGCACGACACTGACAGCTCTGTGCAGGAGGGGCAAAATAGTTTTGAAAAATCTGTCTTTAGAACTCTGCTCCCCTGAGCAGGCAGTCTTATTTATGGGTGGCTCTTCAGTTATTGAAAATAGACATTGAGAAAATATTTCTATCAGTTGTTAATTATTTTAATATATTTCTTCTGAACAATGAAGTTAAAGCTAGCTTTATATATTGCTTACTAGCAAGATTTTAATAGAGTTCCTGCATAATTTTTTGATTCCAACTGTCAAAAATGTTCTTCTGAAAATTGCTTCAAGATGATTGATAGGTTTTGCAGATCGGTTCTGCAAAATGAAAGCTATTCAGGCTGAAAACTCAGGTATTGGAGAAGCAGTCTTCAAATTTGTGTCAGAAAATACATACAGAATAACTGTCAGACTTCAAGAGAAGTTTTTCTGGTTTATTTGGCTGCTTTATTTTGATTTTTTTTTTCATTAAAACAGTTAAAACTTATAAAAATATTTTAAACTGTTCATTCAAACAAGTCAACAGACATAAAATGTTTAGCCTGAAAAGTTCCATTCTACATGTACAGGTAAATGCTCATATTGCAGTAGTTATATCAGGCATCTTTTTATTAAACAAAAAAAAATCCAAGACTTAACTTGAATGAGCCAAATTGTTTATGGATCTTTTTCTAGTGCCCTCCAACACTTCCCTCAGACCATTTTCTCAAATTGGCATGTTACTGAAGATAATGGGCCAAAGATGAGGCACAGATGGAAACGAGTATTCAGTATTAAGAATGGTCACTAGAACAGCCCTTAAATGTCCCTTCCAATAGCTTGGGTTGGAAGGGACATTTAAGGGCCATCTAGTGCAACCTCTCTACACTGAGCAGGGACATCTCCAACCACATCAGGCTGCCCAGAGCCCCATCCAGCCTGACCTTGAATGTTTCTTGGAATGGGACATCTTACACCTCTCGGCAACATGCTCAGTGCTTCTCTGCCCTCATTGTAAAATACTTCTTCCTTATATAAATCCACCCTTCTTCGGTTAAAAACCCTTGTCCTATCTCAACAAGCCCTGCTTAAGTGTTAATGCCCATCTTTAAGGCCCATTCAAGTGCTGGAAGACCTCAATTAGAAGTCCCTGGAGCCTTCTCCAGCTTGAGCAGCCCAATTCTCTCAGCCATCCCTCTAATCATCTGCATGAGCAGGATATTTCTCTCCATCTCTCTCCATTTTCTCCTCTTTCCCTCCTCTCACCCTTCCCTCTTTCTCACTACCCCTCCCTGTTTTCTCCAAGCTTCAACACAACTGTTTTTTTCAATCATTAATGGTCTAATAGTGAAATTCTAAATCCTCTGTGAATTAACTATTTAGAAAATAAAGTGGAAAAAGAAAAACTGTGGGTTAACCATGCACAAATTCATCTGGAACTTTCTTCTGCTTCCCAGCTGTATTCCCTTTTGCTCCTTGGTAGTACTCATGTAAATTCTGAAGAAATTGCTGGCACACTTTTAAAATTATAAAATTGGCAGAAATGGGTTAGAGAACGTACATATTTCCAGTGCCAGAGGACCGTGACAGTGAGCAAGCATTTCTGTAATTGGAAGACGTTTGTGTTATACCACTAACTTTGTTAGCAGCAGTAATCATGTGCTTTGCACTTGTAATGCAATGATTTCCAAGTGCTTTACAAGAAAAATGTGCATTTACTTCCAGAAAGATCCTGGCATTCTTAAGCCATACTGGAAGTGCTTTTGCAAGCAGTAGTCTTCAAAACAGTATCCTGGGTTAACTAGAATTGCCTGTGTGGCATGTTATAAACCCACCACATGTTCCACCAGCTGGCTGCACAGGTGGTTGGGAACCAGAAGGGATAATTGAGAGCTCTTAGTTGGGCAGGCCTTTGGAATAGCTAGGATTTGGATGCCGTGTGTGGAGTTTTGCTTCTGTGTCACAACGTGCACAGCAGGTACAGTGCTATTCATTCAGTCTGCCTCCTTGCTCAGTGTTTCTTCTTGCTTTGACAGGGTTTGCTTTTGTTTTCCAAGAGACTGCTATGGTGCCATGTGCTCATGCTAAAGGGAATTTTTTGGATTTGATACACAGGTGAGGTTTCAGAGTGTGGTGGTAGAAGCTATGAGATGGGTAAAGAAGATAAGCCAAGCACTAATTTCTGAGTTGAAGTGTAAAAATATTTATGCTTCAGAACAGTTGGTGTTAGATGTAGTTGTGAGAGGCAGACAGAGGTCTTTGTGTGACATTGTAACTGAAGCTTGAGATAAAACTAGTTTACCTGTGATTTGGGAGTAACGGTGTTGAGACTGTGGCTGCTGAAGTATTTCTGGGTTTTGCATTTTGTTGTTTGGTGGTGTTGCTGTTTTTTTGGTTAGTTGATTTTTGGTTTTTTTTTCTTTACTTTTATTTCTAGAAGGTAAATTTCTTCATGTTTTCTTTCTTTCTCTCTCTTAGTTCTGAAAGAAAGAGCAGGCAAGGGTTTCTTTTTCTTCCCTGCTTTTCTAGTCCCCATTGCTCATTAACTATTACTTGTTCATTGATATTTTGCTTTAGGAATTAGTATAGTAAGAAAGAAAGAAGGAGGCTGGTACCTGCATTCGAACTGCACATGTGGCAACAACCAGCATTAGCATTCTTCTTTTTAAGGACTGTTTTTTGGATTTTTTTATATTTTCAAATTTTAAGTTAAAAAAGTAAAATGTCTTGTATGGTCTAATGCTGTAATGAAATAACTTAAGTGTTATATATTTCATCAGATATGTTATCTGATCTCACTGTAATGACTGCCTCCTTTCACAAGCTTTTATCCACAAGAGCAGTGAGCTTTGCCTAGTTATCACCTCTCTGAATTGTCAAGTGTCACTCCTAAATAGGAGTATCTACTCAGGATTTGTTTTTTCAGTTAATAAAACCTTTTTTGACTTAATAGGGTATTGGTAGAGCCTTTGACTAGATGAGTATCTTTTTTCCTTGTCCCTCACTTTAATAAGGTATTAATCAGAAACTTGTAAAGCAGATGCTGACATGCTCAGGATGGACAGTAGGCCACTCCTCAAAATGATATGACCTGTGTAAGAATCCATCAATATTCATCAAAGCCAGTCCGTGTCTTCAGACAAGAGATGTCTGGGTTTGTTTCTTTCTTTCTGGATGGTTGGCATAATAGTAATGTCATGGGTTTGTTAGTGATGTCTCTTTTAATGCTCTCCTGATCCCAGGATGAGAATTTCCCACTACTATGAAATTCAAAATTTTTAGTATTAAAGAAAACAAAGAATGGGGAACTTCCATAATAAGCTGTTATCCTTTCAGGGAGATCCGACAAATATTTATGCTATATGTGTGTACCTGTTGTTCAGTGTAATCCTTCAAGAACTGGTCAGCTCCAGAGAACTTCAGCAATTTTTATTTCAGTGCTGCTTGTATTTCAGAGGAACCAGCATCAAACACTGAGATTTATCTGGCCACTTCTACAAGGTGCAACACAAATTTACCCCTTTCCTAGGGAAGCTATATGAGGTGCAAATGACTTGTTTTCCTGGATCCAAAGTGAAGGTTTTTGATGGCTTGGATTTTAATTAATTTTTGTAATTTTTTAGCTCTCTTTTTTTTAAAATTTAATTTATTGTTTACCTTCTCTCAAAGAGAATTGTGGATGGTTTGCTTTCAGAAAACTGATGTACATTTGCCATTAAATTTATGGTAATTCTATTATGCTCCCTTTTTGGTGGTATAGTAGCAAAGTATAGTGTTTATGTTGTTCAAAACCAGAAATGCACATTATGATATAGGGATTCAAGAGAAACTGTACCAAGTTTTAATTACACTTGATTGTTTTTGTTGGTACAGAGGGAAGCTGCTCTTTCATATTCATATAGCGTTTAAGTAAAGGTCTGTTGTTAACTTTGGAAATTTTTTCCCCTTTTAAATTTTGTCAAAAAGTACTTCATTTTTTTTACGGCTTTCATATTACTCCATATTAAAGAATTAATACAGTATTTTAGTTCTTCATTTTCCTGGGTATATTATTTCCTTCCTGATTTCTGCTTGTGATCCAGCAAGATTATTTGAATTCTGATATGCTGACCCATTTGTGCACAAAATTAGTTTCTGATTTGTGTTTCAGCAAGACATTGTGTTACAAAGGTGCATCATAAAAATTTAGTCCTAATCATCCATACAAAAATTCCTCAGATTTTAGAAAAAGAGCTGTGCAATATATGAGAGGGTGAAAAACTGAAAGCCTTCATTTGATCAATTTTGGGGCAGTGCTCTCTGCTGCTTTTTCTAGAGAAATATCCTTTATTTTCTCCCATATCTTTCCTGGGTCTTGAGAAGTCTTAAAAAAAACATGTTTTGTATCCTTTGTCACAGACTGGACTTTTTTATAAGTCAGTATTTTAATGGGCATTCCAGTTGTTTTAACCAGCAATTATGTTTTTGGTAGCATGACTGGAATATTACAGAATAGTGTAGAAATAGCTTTTTGAAGAATGTTCAATCTAAACAAAATGGCAGTGTAATAGCACTAAAATTTCTCTTGCTAATTTAGTATTGTAAAAATAATGTAAACAAAAATCATGTTGAGGAAAAATGATAGGGTTTCATGTTGGTTTTTTGAGGACTGGATTTGATCATTCCTGCAGGGAAATTTTGTAGGAAAACCTAAGAACCTATCTTGAGTCTAACAAGTATAAGCAATATTGATGCAGTTCAGTTTCGAAATCTCATTATGTCATGATTGTGATAATTTTAATATTTTCTTTGAATAAATTACATATTCTAAAACATCTTCCTTAGTCTAAAAACCAAAGACAGTTTAATTCAACAATATGCAGTTTGTATATTTACCAGCAGATGTCAGGCTTTCACTTTACAAAACAATGGAGAGTGAGAAATGTTCATTTTCAGAGTAGGATATATAAGATATTTGGATTTTAAGTTTAGGTATATAATGCTATTATGCATTTTTTTTACCTATTCGAATTGAGAGATTTTAATTTAAAGGAATTTTCAGAGTGTTTGGATCCAGACAGTGGTGGTTTTAATGTAGCTTTTTTTTTTAATATTTGACATATTTATGAATGTCATGTATAATACAGTAAAAAAAATGAGTCAATTATGTATATGTGTCCACAAGTGACATCCTTGCATTTGTGTTCTCTAGGCATTAAATGTCAGGTGACATTTAAGAGAGTGCTCTTTAGTTTATCCCTGGGAATCCCATCCCAGGGATGGGATTTGCTGTCATCTGTTGTAAATGAAAAAAATCTTTACAGTTAAAATCTGTGGCAGACTCGGGGCTCTGGGATGTTATTCTTGGGTCCTCTACAGATTTTTCATGGACAAAAAAAAAAAAAAGCTGCAGTTGACAGATGCAGATGAGTTTTAAAGTATATAGGGAGTGATGGTTGGTTGTCTCACAAGCATTTTGAAACCTAATTCATTGCAAGCATAAATCAAACTTTCCAACTTTAAATAGTATGGGTAGAGATTACTATGGGGAAGGAAATCTGGGCAGCATCATCTTTCTGAAGCTACACTCTTGTAGTGAATATGTTTAAGGCAATTTTCAGTGCATTTATTACCTGTTACATGTTTCATACAGAAAACAAAAATATTTTTTGTAAATATTTGGGCAGTGGAGCAGGAGTAGCTGTCCTTTGAAGTGGGGTGGTATTTCTATACAGATAACCGCAGTGACCCCGTTCTTTAAGGTAAATATCTGATGTTCTGAGCATCTACCCCTGCTAAGTGGGAACAGCTGCTTCTCAAGGAGACAAGATACAAGTCAGTTGCTAGTGCTGCAGTAACAAGAATCTCAAAGCAGCCATGGTTAAAAACAACAGAAAGCATGAGCATGACATGAGAATTTCTGCCTCTGCAGTTCCCACTGCAGAAACAACCAACTATTTTTATCTTCTCCCTACCAAATTTAGCCACTCTAAGTAAAAAGGGTCAAAAAAAGTGATTTAAGAAAATATTGTATTCTGTATATATGAGAAATAAAGGACTACTACATTTATCAGGGACCTTTTGGTTTTATACCTGTTCCAGAATGTTGTGGGGTTTTCCTTTATGTGCAAGCACTGGGAAAGTATTTTGATCCAAAACAAAAGGGAAAGACAGAGATGATATCCACTATAAATAGGAATCAACAGTGTTCATAAACCATTTTGAAAGTGTCAGATAAGATATGAAACAGGATGACTTAGTGTAAAAGTATTGAAAGAAAATCTCACACAATTTTTCCACCTTTCTTGGCCCAACTCAAGGGTTGGGGCCACCAAGTAATTTTGAAGAGCTTGCTGATCCAACAGTTTTCTGTGAATGAATGGCATGAAACTGCTCCTTCATTCAGGCTGAGAGAATCAGTGAGTCTGGAATCAGTCAGATGGACAATCAGTCTCATCACCAGACTTAGCAGCCTGAGCTGGTCAGCATCACTTTCTTGCCAGAGGCAAGACTCTTCTCATTTGGACGTCGTTCATTCTGTTCTGAATTTTAAGAAGTTCAATGAAATGGTCACCTTCAGTGGCTAAGTCCAAAAGCAGCTCAGGGCATCCAAATTTGCTGTTGTGTACAAAATAGCTTCTGGACAGTAGCAACATTTCAAAGATTGTTTGGTATAATACACTACAGACAGGTAAAGTTAACTGTTTCAACCAATTCTTTGTGCTAACTATGATAAGGCTCTCTGGAAATGTCCTTGTTTGGATTTTTAGGTGTCATGAGAGTAGCCAGAGGCAGTGCAGTGCAAGCTCCCCAGGGCTGGGATGCACACCACAGGCCTTGTAAAGCTGAAGGGAAGGACCCTGCCAAGGCTGTTGTCAGTTTGGGGTTTGACTGTGTCCCTCTAGAGCATTTATTATGGTAGCAAGATGGTGCTGAAACATCTTGTACCTGTTCCAGGAGATTTGCCGCGTCACAGTGAGGTGAGGCTGTGACACCCTGGTTTATCTGACCCTCTGCTTGAGAGAAGGCTGTAACCCAACAGCATAGGTGTGTTTCTCATCTTCAGCACAAGCCCATTCATTTTTTGCTTAAACCTAACTTAATTTAAGCTCTCAGTTCTTATATTTATTGTTTTGAAAGCACCTGGTATTGATAAGGTGATGGCATGTAAGATGTGCACCAGGAGAAAGTTCAATTTTAAATGTAAAACCAGTAAAATTATTAATATAATTATTCAGAGCACTAGCAGCAAGATCTGCAGCGATGTAAATAGTCCTGCATGATCTCTCTTTGAAAGAGAAAATCCTTCCACTTCCTACTAATATAAAGGTCTTTTCCATTAACAATATTAAAAGGTACCAGCAAGACTGCTTAAGAGCTAATTATGGAAGAGCAAACACACAGTGAGAAATATTCTAAAAAAAAATCAAATAATAAAATTTCCTTTCCTGTTAAACTACATTAATTATTTGAATAATCATTAAAGCTAATACACTGAGTAAAATTTCGTTGGGGAAAAGTGACTGAGAATAGTTTATCAGCAGAAAACACCCTTACCATGTGTCACTAGATGGCAATGTAACACACAGCAGAGGGGGACTTTGTTAAGAACTTGCTCATATAGTTTAGCATTGAGAGAAAACAGGTTTTCGAGGCAGTTTTCATGGATTAAAAGCGCAGCAAATGAGAAGCTAGATAATAATATCACAAGGCTGTTTCCTAAAAACCACATATTTATAATCTTGTCAGACAAGAAATGTTAATATTTGTGGTTGTGTTTGACGGCTTTGGTAGTTATGGTGAAACAGAAATTTCAGTAGGTGTCTGTTTAGTCAGAGTTTGTGTCATAGTGCTCCTTCATGAAAGGGCAACTGGAAAGTTCTTGGCCTCTGCTGTCCTCCTTGGTAGCTGAGTAAAATGAAGTCTAGGCTACAACTTGTTAAAGCTTGCATGTCTTTAGTAAAACTAGACTGTTCCCCTTATTTTCATGGGGTATTTCTGTTTGTTTGGTGGAATGGTTGTTTGGTTTTTAACTTTTGGTCCCAGTGCTAGGAGACACCAAATAACTGGGGGAACTTGTTGCAGGAAAGCAGCAGTTGGCAGAACCTGATGTGGCAGCACCACGCTCATGTCATTCTCAGATATTCCACTGATGTCAAAGGGAGTTCCAAGGGCATAACACACGAAGGGCCCACAACACAGAGCTTGTATGCAGTGACTTATAGAGGGAAAATGGAGCTTTTCAGTCTCATTCACTTATCCCAGCGTGCCTGGCTGTTGCACAACAGATGGGGTCCAGTGACCTCTTAATGTTCGTACAGACTAGTGCTCATTAATCTCAAAAGGAGGTAAGGTTTCATGGTATGTAATGACTTTTTATTTTTTTTCCCTTGTGCTGATATACAGAGATGCTATGGGGAAATGAAGCTTTGATGATGCATTGCCTTTACACAAATGGGATATTATTTTAAGATTAAAATCACATCCCCCTTCCTTTTTACGGTAATGGATCATAAAACAAAGTTGCAGGAGATGGATGAATTTTTTTTTGCTCTTAAGAAGCTTCATGGCTCCAAAGTTGAAATGAGTTCATATTAAGTTCTTAATTTCTACAACAGCCCTAAAATCAGCAACTAGAATTAACTGTTAACTTTTTGTTGTCAGGACATTTGAGAATCTATCACAATAGTTTTCTCAGTCTTTCTTACCAATGGGTACGTTTCCATTACTGTTCATTCATGAGAACAAGGGAAGTGGTGCAGGATGACCTGGTGAGAAAATTTAAAGGAAACAATAGTAATGACTCACAACTGAAGTCTGTGCTTTAGAAATTCCCACCTTTCAAAGAAGGTCTGCAAAAGAAAACCCAAAGTAATGTTCTAGCCAAGTCAAAATTACATTGGAGAAACACTATGGCATGTAAAGTATTGTTTTCAGAGAGACAGCCCAATCTGCTCCACTTTTGATCTGGACTTTTTTTGGTTTAATGGCATGCTAAAAACTGCTTGCCCAATCCATTGTCTTCAGAGACTGCCCTTTCTTTGAAGACTTAGAGGAGTTGAATTCTGCCAAGAGCTGACTTCTTTATCTGGCATTCTCCCTTCTTTGGGGCTGTCTTATTGAAGTGTTTAGCAAAATATGTTTAATACTTCAAAAGGCTTTAATACTGCAAAATACTACTAAAGTTTAATGCTACAAAGTCTTAGGTGTTTCAAATGTTAAATTCAGTGTAACAGTATGTGAACACTGGCATTAAAGAGCGACACAGTTTCAAAAAGAGGACTGTGGATAGCAATGTGATAAACTACAGAGGTTTGATGAATTTTATTGCTTAATTTAAATGCACTTTACATGTTTGCCATGAAGGAGTGATATTTTCAAACTTCACTCTCCCTGAGTTCTAAGTAAAAGTTCTTCAATAAAAGTTTTTCTCCAAGTGTGCACTCCCCACTGGAGTTTGCTCAATGCTATTGTGATTATGCTTGTGATCAAATGAAGTCACATCCATACATGCATGATTTTACCATGTGAGAAACATGAATAGTGGTTCTGATGTGGTGGAACATTGAGCAAAACTGTGTTGTGAGGAAATTGAGTTCAGTATAGTAAGATTTTTATCTACTGCTGGTATGTGTCTCTGCATATGGCTTCTGTTACATGACTGCTGAAAAGAGTTATTTTCTCATGAATGCTTATAGCTGTCATGTTAAAGGAGTCTTGTTTATCTGGGAGCTGAAGTTAAAGTTACAGAAGTTGTATTTTTAGTGCTGATTTGATGTGTATATAGCACAGAGAACACTAATAGGCTAAAGTTGTCTGTTAATCCACTAAACAGAAAACATACTGTGCCATGTACAGTCATTTTCATGTTAATTTATCAGTGCTCCTTAACTGCATTTGGCAAACCCTTTAAACTGTCATCTGGAAGAGTTGTTTCTGAATGTGTGTATGTGTTCTTTTTATTTTTCTGGTAAAAAATATATTAAGCCTTTTTTTATGAGTATATTAATGTTACTAAGTTACCAGATATTTTAGTGGTTGTCTACTGAAAATCTTTTCAAGACCTTGGAATGTGTTAGGGTGGGCAATGTAATAAAAGCACAAACAAAAGCCATGGACAGATAAAGTGAAATATGAAATGCAATTTATTCAGATTCACAGATCAATATTGCCTAAATGTATAGACATATGATAGGATATTTAGTCCCTAAAAGGAGATAATCTTTGAAAGAGCAGCCATATGGCTGACTTCTGTGAATGTTTCAATTCTGCATATCAGTATGCTTTTCAGTTTTTTAGGTTTTGCTTTATTCATTCTGCTATGCCTCTTTCTTTACAACTTCTTTTCCCGGCCTGCCCCGATAGCTAGTCCTATATGACAAACTCTCTGATCAAACTCTAAACTCAATTCAGTGCATCAGTGCTTTGAAAAGGTGGTACAACAACCTCCAAAGAGGGACATTAATAGCTTCCTATCTTCCTCTCTTTTTCATTTGAAATTTTCGTTATGAGAGAGACATGGAATGTGGAAAGTATAAGTATAATTTTTCTTGATTCTACATTACACAAATGAAGAAAGAACGGCGAGAAGTTGCATTTTATTCTTTTTCACAGGGAGCAAGAAAGTTTGCTTTTCTTTAAGTGAACTGCCCTCAAGTGTGACCCATTGTTTGTTTTTAAAGATTATGCATTTCCATTGCTATGTGCCACATGATATTGTGTAGCTATCCTTATCAAACAGCCTTTTTTTGTCAAGAATTTTTGTCAGGTCATATTTTACTGATAAATTATTTAAGTAATTGAATTATGTTCACTTTCTGCTTGACCATAACTTACTGCTGAGAGCTGGTCTTTCTCAAAAATAAAGTTGTTCTCTTTCAAAAGCATCATTTTACACTATTTTCTTTTGTGCTGCTCTTCCTTAACCAAACCTTTCTGGTTGAGCAGTACTGTGTTTTCAGTTCCCCCAGAGTAGTCCAGGGTGTCAATCCAGCCTGCTGCTACAGCAGCTTGCTTAGCAGCTCCTCTGTGCTCCTCACCACGCCTGTCTTTTCAGAAAGATGGATCAGTAGTTGATCTGAAGCCTGTGTTGGGCCTCTGGAACATGTGGATGTAATTAAGTAGCATGAAAGGTGGTCTAAGGCCATGTACTGCTGCAGTATAAATAGTTTGGGATGGAACTTCATTATAGAGCTGGATGTTAACCTGGTAATGAAACTACTTATTGCCTGTATCAGGCAGTATTGGGAAGATGCTTGTGTTTCAAAGCCTGACCTCTGCAGTGACAATTCCTTTTGACTCTTCCTTCTACTCTACCAGCAGATTATGTGATGTGCTTGTCCTGCTGCTTCTTCTGGATGTAGCTCAGGGACTCTATGCTGAATAATACTGTACAATGTATACATATCATTGTCTTCTCTCGTGAGCTTTTCCTGTGAAACTGAGCTAAATATGCAGCTGCAAAAAGTAAAAGGCTAATCTGTAATCTAAACCAAAAAGTGAAGTGGGATAGAAACTCCTTAAAGGGAATATGTAAACATGGAAACTGGTACTCTGTTTCTGGAACTACTGATTTTTCTCTGTGGTTTCAGACCAGCTATTTATTTACAATCTTTATTTACTCACTTCTGAAAGAAGATGTGATAATTATTTACCTCAGTGGAAGTTTTAATGGATCATTAGTTTGTTTTCAAAGAGCTCCATGACAGCTGAGGCAGACCAGCATACACACACATACAAATTTTCAGTGACCAGGACCTAGCAGCTCTGTTATGTTGAGCTCTGCCTAAACAGCTGTCTCCACTTCTTCAGCAGGAAAGCCAAGTATGGCTTCAAGTTGTCCTATCTCTCTTCCCCATGCCTGCTTTAGATTTTTATATTCATACACATTTTCCCTCTGTGGAACCTGTTCTGTGGTATCCTTTATGAGAGTTCCTGAAAACCTAACTGAAAAAAAGAGGTACATAGACTAATGATCTTTACAGAACAGTGGTCCTGGTCCAAAAGACTTTCTAAATTGTTTAAAGAACTGGAGAGTTTAGGAAGGTTATTATTCAGGTTTTGTAGGAAAAACATGGAAGTCCAATCTGCTTATGGAGACAAGACATGCCCTGGTAGAAAAAAAGGCAAAATCAGGAGGTGCAGTTAACAGAATAATAATACTAGAGTTGCTTTCTAACAAAAGGGAATAGAAAATCACAAAAAGGGCTAGGTGAGGCCTATTTCACTGACAATGAATGTGAAAATACAAGCTCTGTTATGTTAGGAAACTGGGTGGTGTTTGCTTGGTGCTTGGAAATGCAGTTTTTGTAGGTAAAACATATGAATTCTATACATGTCTTACAACAGGCAGTGATTTTCAGAGATTACCAAAAAGCTTTGAGGCTAGTAAATTAAAGTTGCATTTGCTTGCCAAATAATGGATATGCATCATATATTAAAATAGACAGAGTTATACATGACCTGAAATAAAGTAAGACTTTGTGCATTTTTGGTCTATATTGTGTTGTTTTTTGTTTTTTTTTTTAACATGAATGTAAATAAGAAAATAACTGCAGCTGAATATTTGCCATTCCACAAGAAATTTGGCAGTGTCCGAAAGACTTTTTTTTGACAAAACATGTTTAGTTTTGCCTATAAATTGACAATAGATGGAAGATGCCTCAGAGTTAGGTAGGCCTATTGAAAAAGATCAACTCTCACAGAAGGAAATAAATAATGAGAAACACAATATTGATTAAACTGTGTCAACAAATTGAAGCTGATTTGAGATAAATATGGGAAATTACTACTCACTGCTGATGTAATGAACCAGATACCTAGTTGTCCCTTAAAGATTATTTGATGAAATGGTTGTAATTACAAACAATTTCAAAGCTGCTGAAATATTTGTATACAAAGAACAATGTTTTAATTTAATTTTTCAATTCAATTTAAGCAGCCCTTAAGTTATTCCAGACATGAGAAAGACATGAATTAATGTTGCAAATACTTTCAACCAAGTCTGCTTTGGCTTTTCATATAAAAGCTAAAAGCAAAAGTTCTCTTGTTTTCCTGTAATCTTTAACCCAATTGCTTAGGTAATAAGAAATAAGGTCCCATCCTCCTTCAACTTTTTTTCCTTTCCCCATGGTATTGAGGTCTTAACATTCCAAAATGGGAGAAAACAATAGTTCCCCAGGGTCAGCTCTGTCTCTCTAGACTTGAATCTTCCATGTATTTTTTCACTTCTGAAGTTTTTTTAATCTATTTGTGTTTTCTTCATAGTGGTAGCATGAAAAATAGAGAAAAAATACACAAACCATGTTTTGCAAAAAACAATTTGGACAAAAATATCCTAACCATCTTACTGGCAATGCTTTCCTATGGTGCCCAAGTTTGCCTTATTTTTCAGCAACAAGTCTTTGGCTGATAAATCTGTACAGAATAGACTTAGGATATCATCTGCCACTTTGTTATGTATGAAACCAGGAGGAGTCTTTAGTGACATATTTGAAGTAATGGAATGTCTTCTGGTTAAAAAGTAAATGGTTACAGTATTACAACCATAAGACACTCTTAATTAGTCATCGCCTCTGTAAGGCAAATTCTAGCTTTCTCTGTGATTGCAAGTGTTCTTCTTTTAGCCCTCTTATAAGCATAATATAAGGTTATTTTCCATTGATAGTCTTACTTTTTCAAATAGTTCTGTTACTGCTCTTTTTTTTTTTTTCATATGCTGATGAAATCTCTGCAAGTTTAAAGTCAATGATGCTTCAGAGATGTTTCACCTGAAAGCTGGTTCCAGAACTATTTGCAGAATGGGGGTTGTGTTCATGAATGAGATGAATAATATTTGCTTGAGTTCAGGTGGCCTGAGTACTTGAGAGAGAGATCTTGGTGTAGTTACTACACAAAAGCATATATTACTCTTGGCATAAAGTGGGAGATGGAAAAAGTTAAGGGGATTCTTCTTTGCACAACCTCATATATATTTGCCCAGTTCTTACTTTCTCCTTTGCTGATTATCAAGGTGCCTGCCTGTAAAGATGCCTGTTTTCATCTAATATTGTTTTTCTGGTTTGCCATTTATGCCATCACTCACCTTTTTTGCTTATTTTCCTTTGTGTAATTAATTAAAAATTAAGCACACCAATAAAATAGAAAATACAGCAAACTTTGGCAAAAGACATGCTTTGCACATAGTTGCATATTTTAGTGTGTAAAATTCAAGTTGGGGTTGCAACTCATCCTTCTGACTGGCTTCTCAGTGAGCACCTGGGTGCTGAAAGTACCAGCACTCTCAGTGAGCTGGGCACCCTGAAATTGTCCTTTAGACCTTGCCTTGCTCTTCCACTTTGTGCCTGGACTCCTGAACCTTCCCCAGCTAATTCAGAATGTATGTTTCCATCCTAAAAGTGGGAGTAAGTGGTTTTTTGAACAATGGTCCTTCACAGTTGCTTTCCTTGCAAGATGCATTACATTAAAAGTAGGTATTGCAGGGTATTTGGCACACATGGGACATGTAGGTATATGAAAAATATGTATTAGAGCACTTGTACATACAATACTGTTAATGGATTAGTTCTGTATGCATATTGAACATTCATACTTTTATAATTGGAGAATTTTTTACAAGTGTTTCAATTGCTTTATGAAATTTGAATTCTGATGCACTCATTTCATTAAACTTTGGAAAATTATTTTATTACTTTTAAAGAATACAATTTTCATATTAAGCCATTTTTTCACAAACAAATGCAGTCAAATATGTTTAGGATAAAAGTCAGGACTGAGCAGTCTTCAGTTGCAGGTCAAGCTACTGCATGTGAAATGCAGTTTGGGCATCATAACTCGGGGGTTTTTTCAGATCTTTGGGCATTAAATACTTAACATCTCCTTTTTTAAAAAAAATTCAGCCTCACTCAGTTGAGTGAGAAAATACATATAAAATCATCTGGATTTCAGATATTTACATCTTAAAAAACACCCCCAGATATTCTTGTTTATTTGTTTTTGTAATCAAGTAAGTTAGGGTAGTCAGACCTCGATTTACTTCCTGCAAGCTCCTTATCTGATTTATGATAATGATTTATAAGCTGAACCCTAAAAAACACTTCAGCAATGAAAAGTAGCATCATTCAGTGCTGGAGACTGTGAGTGTATGGGTAAAATGCTTCCTTTTTTTAACCACTCGACAGCACGTTGAAAGGCTTCCATGACAGATATTTGCTGGTTTTGGGTTTGGTGTTTGGTAGGATTTACAGGAATTAAGTGCTGGTGGCCTATTTTTTGCTATTCCTATTAGCCATGTCCTTTCCTTGTGTTAGATGTGTTGAGGCTCACTTCTATACAGAATAATACAGATCACAGTGAAACAAATTATTGAACTCTGTTTCAATTTTTCTGCCTATGCATTATATGCTAGGATAAAAATCACATAGTCACATTCTGTGTGCTTAGTATAGAAAGAACTATCTTGGTAATAGCAGTCAATTTTTCGTTTTAAAATGCAAACTTTAGTTACAGAATCAACCTTAATGTTAGGAGATCCATAACATCTTCGTGGCCCAAAGGATCTCTCAGAGTGGCAGAAAAGGAATTTTTTTCTGTTCTTCCTTTTCTCTGTTGAATTCTTTGGCTGAGAGGATCCCTGAAGATCTTTTCATCCTGAAAAGATTCTATCAAAAATTTGCACAAAGCAAAATTCTTTCTCCTGGCCCTGAAACTGTCTCTGCAGATAGCCTTTGAATAAAAGTATTAACTAGTACTTGCACAATTACTTGTTTCCTTGATGTTTCTTGTGTGTTTTTTTTTTTTTTTAATTGTATCTAGGGGTCTCACATTCCATCTATTTTTTTGTTACAAATTGTGTAGCTGAATGTGCTTCTCTCTCTTGTACCTCTTCAGCTTCATTTGAATTGACTGTATTTCATAAAAAATCAAATTTGTCTGTTGCTATATTTATTCCCAAAATACTCAAAATTTTGCACTTGAGTAGAAAATTTCATAAGCTAGTTTCCATGTTTGTTATCCAGTATTTGTATCAGCAATCAAGCTGTAAACTAAAAGTTTAACTGGCCTAATGATGAGGGACAACAGATTTCATTGTTTCGGACTTGACAGAGTATAAAACTGCTACCAGAAACCTCTAGAGTTGAATTGCTGGTCTTCCATTGGGAAGATGTGTATTGCAGACTTAAGAAATAGCTACGAAATCCATCTGTCTGACCTCCTAAACATCTGCAAATCTTAATGTGGAAACATTTAATTCCACTTTGTTTCCTGAGGTGACCCCGAACTTTTGGTGGTAACCTGCTAAACTCCTGCCAGGAAGTGCTTAGGAGATGGCTGGGTGTACAAAGCTTTCCCTTGACACAGCACTGAGCTTTTCATTATGAAACTTCTTACACAAACATGACATAACTATCAGTCACTTGTTTTCATTACTAAAGAAAACAGAAGTGGCCAGAATCTGAAGTTGATATAATTTGCTGTTGCTATGTAGCTTGACAAATGGATGGAAAGAGGTAAGGCAGAAAGACTGCTAATTGAAGTTTCTTTTTTTTTTCTTTTTTTTTCCTTTTTTCCCCCAAAGTTAAGCTTCTAGTCCTACATTGCAGATAGTTTGGGAACCTGAATGAAGTTTGGGTTTGTATAAACAGTTCTTTAAATTTGTTACAGAGATTATTGCTAAATCTACAGACCTTCATATGAAGTGAGACAGCTCATAAGGCATTCTAGACTCTAGGACTGGCTCTTGTGAACATGAAAACCCTGACATTCTCTGGGATCTGAGTACTGAGAGTGGATCATCAGAAAATGGAGATACTCAGCATTACTTTATTAGGAAGGTCTAAAGGTCTTCTTCCCACCTAATGCAAAAATCCAGATTAGTCAGTTTTATTTCCCTCCCCAAATAAATCATAAATATCCTATTAAAAACAGAACAACAAACAACAGAAATGATAGAGTTCTTACTTTAAAATATCAATCTAAAAGCTCCCATTTTCAGTTCACATCCAATTTTAATGAAAATTTCAGTTAATGTAAAACAAAGTTATTGGACTAAGTTAGAATACTTATTGTTCATGAAATTTTATGACTTTGAATTTTTGCTGTTAATTTGTAAAAGGAAGACACTTTGAGGTAAGAGGTACTTCCACAGAGAGAAACATTTCACCTTAGCTTTAGTCTAAATTGGGTAACAATTCTTAAAGGCCTTAAGTTTTAGACTATTGGAATTGGGATCTCATTTTCTGTATCTTGGCACTTCACAATGCATAAACATTGCCACTGCCTTGCAGATTTTTGGGGCCCACTTGACAGCTGTCCAATTTTAGAACTTCAGGATCAATGCATAAGTTTAAAGGGCACCCTGAAACCACTCTTGAATATGGTTGTGTGAATTACTGAATTCTCACAGACCACAGTTTGGAAGCTGCCTCTAAATATAGTGTCCATTGTTTCTTCTTGCATAGGAGGATGTGAAATAGGCAGAGAAAAACTGAAATCTCTGAAATTTATCTACCTGTAAAATGGCTTAATGACATTTCCTTCCTTTTCTTTAAAGTATTTTGAGATCCCTTGGTGAAAAATGATGTACAAGAACAGAATAGCAGCGTTTCTTGGTACTTCTACATTATAAAGAAATCTAATGAATTTTGTTCAAGTTGTGCTAGCTTCAAACTCTCATTACAAATTATAATCAAGATAAAAGAAACAAAAACATCAGGTCTTTTATAACCAGTTATTGCTCAGACCCGTCTCTTTGCAACGACAATCACAAAACCATGGGATAAATATGATTTTCTAGCAAGAGTCAAATTGATAAATGCCATGCTTTAGAAGGGTAGTGCATTTATGGTCTAGTGTGAGTTGCATTTCTTCCCAGAAGACATGGGGTGCTTTATAGCTAGCAGAATTTTACAAAGTCTAGTAATGCTGTAATGTGTTGTTTTTTGAAGGCAAGTTTTGGTGACTGACTCTGTTCCTTTCTTTTTTTGAGTCAGCTAGGAATGAAGCAAATAACCAGCTCAGGACTTACTGCTTAATTTAAGAAGCTGATGGTTTTTATAATGACACTAATATGTAAATATGTTTGCATAGTTGC